>NC_136999.1:29230297-29547797 GCF_032717465.1 Coenobita brevimanus | reverse complement strand
AACTTTCCATCTACTCCATATATTCTTAACACTTTCCACAATCCTTGTCTATCCACCGTGTCATATGCTTTCTCCAAATCCATGAATGCCGCATACAACTTCTTTCCCTTCTCTATAAACTTTTCCACTAATGATCTGAGAATGAATATCTGATCTACAGAACCTCTTCCCTTTCTAAAGCCTCCCTGTTCTTCTCCAACTAATTTCTCTGTTCTTTCTCTAACTCTGTCAATAAGTATCCTACCATACACTTTTCCTATTATACTAAGAAGACAAATGCCCTATGGTTACCACACACTTCTTTTTCCCCTTTTCCTTTGTACAATAATTATACCTGACTCCTCCTCAAGGACTCTACCTTCCTCCCAGGCCAATCTGCACATCTTCCACATCCATTCTACTACTATCTCTCCTCCATGCTTCAGCATTTCACCACACACTCCATCAATTCCTGGGGCTTTCCCCGATTTAACTTTCTTCATTGCTTCCACAACTTCTATCCTACTGATTTCTTCCTGTCTTCTCACCTCCCTCCTTCTCCCAGCCATTCCCCAGCCACTTATACTCGCATTACTTCCATCCTCTACGTTCAACAATTCCTTAAAGTGTTCTCTCCATCTGCTCACTTTTTCTCCCTTCTCCACTAGCAATCTACCATTTTTATTTTTCACTCCCCTGCTACCTTCACTTCCACCCTGTCTTACTCTTTTCACCTCTCTCCAGAACATTTTCTTACAGTCCCTCCACTTTACACTCAAATTTCTTTCAAATTCCTCATCCACTCTCTTCTTACTCTCTCTTACTAATCTTTTCACCTCTCTCTTCCTTTGTACATATAACTCTCTCTTCTGCCTCTCAACCTCTTCCACGCCCCTATTTCTCAACCATTCATTGTATGCTTTCTTCTTTTGTGCCACAGCCTGTTTCACCTCTTCAGTCCACGACGCTGTTCCTTGCACCCCCCTCCGTCTTCTCTTCCTTCCACACACCACATCACATGCTGCACATATTTCTTCTGCAAATATTCTACACAGACCTTCCACGTCTCCCATCTGCTCCAATTCATATTTGCCCAATCGTTCCTCCACTTCTCTCTTATACTCTGCCTTTTTCTCATCCTCCTGTAACCTTTCCACTCTCCTTGCAACTACTCCTTCCTCTCGTCTTTCCCTTCTTCTATTCCTCCAACTTTCTTGTACCTTAATTCTGGCCAACACCAAGTAGTGGTCAGAAAGTCCACTCCCCCAACCTCTATACACTCTTGCATCCATTACACATCTTCGCATCCTTTCATCCACACACACATAATCAATCGTTGCCTTCCTTTCATTCAGTTCACCACCCACCCTTCTCATCACTCGCCATGTATACCTGTGAATCATTTTATGCCTGAAGAGGGTATTGGCTATCACCAACTCCCTCCCAGCACAAATGTCCACTAACGCACTCCCATTCTCATCTATCTCAGCAGGCACACCCCACTCACCAACTATTCCATCCACCTTCACATTCCCAACTTTACTATTCATATCACCAATCAAAAACACTCCCTCATTCCTTCCAAACTTTTCCATGCACACTTCTACATTTGTCCAGAACTCTTCTCTCACTCTTCTAGCACGATCTTGCATTGGCGCATACACACACACAATCGCCCACATTTGTATTCCAACTTTCAACTTTACCCACACAATCCTTGACCCAACTGATCCATACTGTCTTATGCTCCTCTTCCATCTTTTACTCACAACTATACATACTCCTTCCTTTGCCCTCTCATTCTCACCCACTCCTGCACATATACCCCATCCATACTCCCATTCTCTCACACTTTCTCCTCTCCATTTTGTTTCAGTTATTCCACATACATCCACTTTCGCATCCTCAAGCACCTGCACAATCTCTCTCTCTTTCACCTCATCATTCGCTCCCCTTACATTCCAGGTTCCAATTACAATGTCCTTTGTCCGGTCCTTGGTCGTCATCGTTTGGTCAGTCCTTGTCCGAGGCTTATTGTTTGTTTTTTTAGTTAGTTGTTTTCCGGGGAGGGGCACTAACCCTCCGCCAACCCTTTTAGTCGCCTTTTACGACAAGCAGGGATACTGGGGGAGTATTCTTGAAAACCCCCCCTACCCCCAGGGATATATATATATATATATATATATATATATATATATATATGTGTGTGTGTATCTATCTATCTTGCTCTCTCACTTTATATATATATATATATATATATATATATATATATATATATATATATATATATATATATATATATATATATATATATATCGTCATCATCATCAGCCGTTTGAGTATCCACTGCAGGACCGGCCTATCCCGACCGAAGTCGGGACGATATAGCCAATATATCTCTACCA
Source organism: Coenobita brevimanus (assembly GCF_032717465.1). Taxonomy (NCBI): domain Eukaryota; kingdom Metazoa; phylum Arthropoda; class Malacostraca; order Decapoda; family Coenobitidae; genus Coenobita; species Coenobita brevimanus. Next base: position 29,545,413 of record NC_136999.1, on the reverse strand, counting down.
AGTGGCTTAGGCTGTCTGGTAGAGATTGTATGTAGGGTAAGAAGTGCTTGTACGTGTAATTGTAGTGTTGGAGTGGCTTTGGATGTGTGTAGTCTGTGAACCAAGTGTAATCGGCCCGGGCAAGCCGACTGGGTGCAAGCATAATTTACAGTAAGAAACACTGGTTCAACCACAGCATCCCTTGTGTCTGCCAATGTAGTATGTGCCCGGTTGAACACTCCCAAAGTTTATTACCCTGGCAGGGCACGAACCCTGGCCCACCCGTGTACAAAACACACACTCTACAACTGTACAACAGAGGATCGATATTTAAATATATCTATATCTATTTATTTGTTTCTATCTATCAATATATATATATATATATATATATATATATATATATATATATATATATATATATATATATATATATATATATATATATATATATATATATATATATATATATATAAAATTAAATATACATATATATATAATTATATATTTAATTATATATATAAACATACATATACATACATATATATATATAATTATATATGTACATATATACATACATATAAATACATATATACATACATAAATACATACATATATATATATATATATATACATATATATATATATATATATATATATATATATATATATATATATATATATATATATATATATATATATATATATATATATATATATATATATATATATATATATATATATATATATATATATATATATATATATATATATATATATATATATATATATATATATATATATATATATATATATATATTTATATGTAGCCCCTCCACAGTATGTCTACCCCCGATGTATATATGTCCCCCCCCCAATGCATACATGCCCCCACTAATCTTGCTAGGTCAGCATGCTTTCCCACGCCTGAAGACGGCGTTATTGCATCAGTTGATAGCAGACAGCCGAGACGGGCAGACTATTTTACTGTGAGCTTGTAATAAACTCCTTATCTAGCTTTTTGTACACGGAGTTTCTATTACCAAAGTATTGCAAGTTACATTTGGTAGCAGCGGTGTTTCGAACCATCAGATTCTGACCGCCTCCTTGGATTTTTAGTGATACAACAAGATACACGACGTCTCGCATCTGCCAGCCTTGCCCCTCCTCCGTGCCTCTAGTGGTGTACAGTCTTAGAGGACAGTTTATGCTACCTGTACTTGCTCAATGTCACAAATGCTCCACTAAAACTTAAAAGTGGTGTAAAGATTGGAGACTTCCTAGTATACCCAGCGGCCGTAAAGGTGTGCCAGGCTTCCTCAATTCCTACTCTTCAGACTGATGATACGCCAATCGGTGTATGTACTATTAACTCTACGGGATCTGTGCCGACATATTCACCCTATATGCTCTCACATCTCACTTGCACAGATTTCCCAGAAAATACGCCTCAACTCCTCGACCTTCTGACCTCGTACAGAAACGTGGTTGCCTTACCCGGTGAACCGATGGGTAGAACAGACCTTGTCAAACATACGATTGAACTACTACCAGGAACTCAGCCGATTTACATACCAGCGTATCGATTTCCTCACAGCCAGAGAACGCAGACAGATCAAATGGTACAGAACATGTTAGACCAAGACATTATTGAACCCTCCATCAGTCCATGGAATAGCCCACTTTTCTTAGTACCAAAGAAGGACGGCAACTTTAGACCAGTGGTCGACTATCGTAAGGTCAATTCTGTCACCGTTCCAGACCGTTTCCCGTTACCTGTCCTCACTGATTTGCTAGAATCCCTTGGTGACAATAACGTAGTCTTTTCATCTTTAGACCTCCTCAGCAGGTACTGGCAGGTCGAAATGGAAGAGTCCTCTCGCCCAGTTACAGCCTTTAACACCCCTTCCGGACATTTTCAGTTTAAGAGACTCCCATTTGGTCTGAGAAATGCTCCTTCCGTGTTCATGCGACTTATCCATTCAGTCTCCAGCGGTATGATGGGACACTCTCTTTTTGCTTACCTAGATGATATCATTGTTGTGAGTAAATCCATTCCTGATCATTTTACCAAACTCCAGCAAGTCTTTGAACGTCTCCAGCTCGCAGGCCTGAAATTCAATCTCAGTAAATGCGACTTCCTGCGAAAGAAAATCAAATTCCTAGGCCATGTCGTAGATGCACAAGTCATTCATACTAATGAGGATAAAACTAAGGTGATTATTAACTTCCCAGAACCCACCACTACCGAAGCTGTACGAAGTTTCCTGGGCCTCAGTGGCTATTAGCGTTGCTTCATCCGGAATTATGCTCAGATCGCCGCTCCTCTGACCCACTTACTCAAGCAGAATGTGCCCTTTGTTTGGACTAACGACCAGTCACAGGCTTTCCAAAAGCTAAAGACAGCTCTTGTAAATGCCCCTGTTCTAGCATTCCCTGATTATACCACACCTTTCCTTCTCTGCACAGACGCTTCAGGCACTGGACTTGGTGCCGTTTTGATGCAACTCGATGAAGCATCAAGGAAGCGCGTAATAGCGTATGCTAGTCACACCCTTACAACCGCTGAACGTAACTACAGTGTCACAGATCTCGAAGCGCTAGCAGTAATCTGGTCCTTGAAACATTTCAGAGATATAGTGTATGGTTATCCAGTGCATATCCATACAGACCACCTTCCATTATGTGATTTGTTCAAGAATCGCAGCCTAACAGGTAGACTAGCTACATGGTCTGTCATCATCCAGGACTTTAATCCCACTTTTCAATATGTACCAGGCAAGTTGAATGTAGTCACAGACGCACTCTCACGTCACGTAGCAGCAGCTATAACATCACTGCAGCCTGAAGTAACTGCAAACACTACACTAACGTCAGAAGTTGTTTGAAACTTTCAGCGCCAAGACCCCATGTGGTCCAAAGTCATTTATTTCCTAGAATCTGGCGATGCCTCGACCTTACCTACTCTGCCAGTATCACTAGATGAGTTCATGCTAGATGATGATCTCTTGTACAGGAAAACACTGCTCACAGGCAAGGATATGCCCAATTGCGAAGTACGCCAACTTGTTGTCCCCACTGCCCTGATACCAAAGGTTCTTCATATTGTTCATAATACTCCTCAGGCTTCCCATCCAGGTAAAGACCGATGCTTGCGCCAAGCACGTCTCAAATACTATTGGCCAACCATGCGCCGCGATATCAATGCCCACTGTGACTCTTGCCTCTCCTGCCACCGCCACAAAGGATCAACCGGCTTACCAGCACCTCTCTTACAATACCCAATCCCGTCACGACCATGGGAAACTGTCTCAATTGATCTCTTAAAACTCCCTCTCACAGAATCTGGCGCTGAGTACTTGTTCGTAGCGGTCGACCACTTCTCCCGCTACTGTGTCCTCGTTCCCCTCTCCGACAAGACCGCGAAGAGTGTTGCACGTGCACTTGTAGATCACGTAATTTGCCCGTTCAGTACCCCTCATACCATTCTTACTGACAACGGTACAGAGTTCAACAATAGCCTTCTAGATGAGATCTGTCGCCTCTTTCATATCAGTAAGTGCAATGTCGTGCCTAACCATCCGGCTTCCAAAGGCCTTGTCGAACGCCACAACCGAAAAATCTTAGAGTGCCTCAGACATCTAAGCTCCCATAGTTCGTCCTGGGATGATTGGATTCCCCAAGTGGTATCCTCCATCAATAGTTCCATCAATGCATCCATTGCTGATTCTCCCTTCTTCGTCCTCTTTGGCTTTGACAAGGACCTCCCATACTCTCTCTTATCCTCAAAGCCAGAACCCATCTACAACATGGATGATTATGTTAAACTAAAATTGGCCAACTTCCAGACAATCCACCAGTCTCTTCAATCCACTTTGGCTTCCTCTCAGGAGGACATGCTGCAGCGCCAACATAAATCCGCCTCTCCTATCACTATCAATGCAGGCGATCTTGTCTTTGTTCATTCCCATACGCGTTCCTCTAAGTTGGATGACAAATTTACAGGGCCCCACCGAGTCCTCACTCAACAAGGCAACAAATTTCACCTCCAGGACCTGTCCACTAGGGACACCAGATGGGTCCACGTCAATGACTTAAAGCGAGCACCCCATGGCCTCGTGTTGGCAGAGTCATTTCCACAACCTCCTGCCCCCTCTTCCCCTCCTCCCATCCCTCAGTCTACCTTGTCTCCACCTATCCCTCAGTCTCCTTCCTCTCCACCTCCACCTGCTCATTCATCAATCAATCAATGTCGGTCCAAACTGCGCTCTGCCCATCAACCTCTTCCCGACCTCCCCCATTAACTCTACCCTGATTTTCTAGGTACGATGTTAGCGATCCCCCTGCTGGCAGTGCTGACCCTCCTGGGGTCTGGGTCAGGTCAGGACGATGGTGGAGTACGTCCAGGGGCCTTGGTCGGCTCGGGAGGCAAGGTAATGCTTATCGAAGACGTAGCCTCTTTGCGCTACGATCTTGCGCCCCTGGCCGACGCAGCCATTGCCCTACCTGCCTACGCGCACCAGCTCCGCGGAATCAGGAACCATCTCACGGCCCTCATGGGGACACACAACCCGAATGAGTATCTCTATAACCTTTTCCTCCCAATCTCCTGGAAATTGCAATACATAAGTAACAGATTCACTGGAACCCAACTCAATGAAGTCACGTTCACTCTAAACAATTTCACCGATATCTTACAACGCCACCTTTCAGATCTCAACGTTATCTCTCAGTTCTTCTACCTCAAACTCAACATGGATAATCTCTAACTAGCCATTGACTCTCTCTTGTCTCAAGTCTCTGCCTTGGTTCGTATCCTGGTCGATGCTATCAATGGACGTGTCACTGCCGACTTAGTCCCTGTCTCAGCTCTCTGTTCTGTCCTGGAATGGGCTCACTCCACCTTCGGTCTCTCCCCAGTCCTCCCCTACTCCTCCCTTGAATATTATTATCCTGTTCTCGAAGCCACTCTTCTCACCACATACGTCGTCGTCCATATTCCTCTCCGTTCTGCCATAACCTTTAACCTTTTCCACATCATTCCCTTCCCTTTCCGCCTCAACAACTCCTTGTTCAAGGTATCTGTTCCTTCAGAATATTTCCTCCTCTCCCATGATCATCTTTCCGTTGCCTTCCTTTCTTGCTCAGACCTCCAGCAATGTTCCTCCCTTACTCCGACCTCTCGTCTCTGTGCTGCCCACCTTTTCGCTATCTTCCCTAGCAGTGCTACACCCTGTGAGTCTGCTTTAGTTCGCAACCATTCCATCTACTCGGCCTGTTCTTTTGTCCCAGCTCCTGACCTCCCGGTCCACCATGCTCACCTCAACCATGTCCAGTACTTCTTTGCTGTTACCATCTCTGTCACAATCATGTGTCCTGGTTCTTCCGTTCGCTCCGTCCCCGCTAGTGGTCTCTACAAAGCACCTGACTATTGTACCGTCAAATCAGAGTCCGTCATCACTTACGCCACTCGCTATCACCAAGCTGTTCGTAAACACTCCTATGACATCTTTCAACCAATCGACATGCCTTCAACCCTACCATCTGCCAACATTACCATCACCTCCCCTAACTTGTGCATGCTCACCTTCCTCAATGACAGTGATTTCATTATGGATCAATTTTCTCTGGCCTTCAGCCATTCATGGGTTCATCTAACAGTTGTGTTTCCCCCTGTGGTTCTCGCTTTCATAGGTTTTCTACTCATCATATGTGCAGTGCATTGTTGTGTCAGAAAAATGGAACGTCGACTCCAGGAAATCAGAGTCGCTACAGGCATAGTACGCCCTACACACGACGTAGAAACTCCCCGTACTTAGTGCCCTCACATTCAGTGACTACCAATGCCATCTGACACTTAACCAAACTGTGAACAGAACTCTGCCTACTAGACAATGATGGTATTTCTTTAATGCATTACTGAGTGCCAGTGTATCCTACAGAAAATACAAAAACAAAAAAAAATGGAAGGCAGAACACCACTAGAACTCTCATATCTACTCCTTGTTTATCATGTATCAAACTATTATTGTATAATTCCCATTATATCTTATTCCTTATATATCTTATATGTATATATCCTTCTTATTCCCTCCCCTCAACATGGCCATGTCTCCCCTACTGACCCTGTATCATACTTATCCCTTGTACACACCTCCCGGTCCTGCCTTACTACTATAATCAAAAACCATTTAACTCCCGGTGTCAGGAGACACCGTCTCAGCTACCCGGGGGAGTAGTGTACCCCCTCCACAATATGTCTACCCCCGATGTATATATGTCCCCCCCCAATGCATACATGCCCCCACTAATCTTGCTAGGTCAGCATGCTTTCCCACGCCTGAAGACGGCGTTATTGCATCAGTTGATAGCAGACAGCCGAGACGGGCAGACTATTTTACTGTGAGCTTGTAATAAACTCCTTATCTAGCTGTTTGTACACGGAGTTTCTATTACCAAAGTATTGCAAGTTACAGAAATATATATATATATATATATATATATATATATATATATATATATATATTATTATATATATATATATATATATATATATATATATATATATATATATATATATATATATATATATATACTGCCACCTTATTCCCTTCGTGTCGTACAAGACGACTAAAAGGAGCAGGATGAGGGGACTAGGGACCCCGACCTCTGTTTTTTAGTTCCTAAAAAGAGATAGGCCAGAGAATGGGATGGAGGATTGATTTATCCCCATACCCTGAATACTGGGTCTCTGAATGTGCGTGGATGTAGTACGATTGAGGCTAAAAGGGAGGAGATTCGGAGAATGTTTGTGAGAAGAAAGTTGGATTTGTTAGCTAAGAGTGAAACGAAGATGAATGGGAAGGGTGAGTCTATGTTTGGATGTGTGAATGAATGATTGTCAGGTGTGGACAGAGGAAAGGCAAGAGAAGGTGTGGCCTTGTTAGTGAGTCCGGAAGTACAGCAGTGTGTGACTGAATGGAAGGAGGTGTCATCAAGATTGATGTGGGTGAAAGAGAAATTTGAACGTGAGTTGTGGGTGTTTGTGAGTGCATATCGGCCTGGTGGTGAAAGGGATGAAAAAGAGAGGGAGTCTTTCTGGAATGATGTTGATGAGTGTCTGCAGAGTTTTGGAGCGAATGTGTATGTGGTAATGATGGGAGATCTTAATGCTAGAGTGGGAAATGTAGCAGTTGAAGGTGTAGTTGGTATGTATGGTGTGCCTGGAAGAAATGAAAATGGTGAACAAATGATAGGGATGTGTGTTGAGCGAGAGATGGTGATTGAAAATACGCTGTTTGAGAAGAAAGATAATTAGAAGTATACATGGGTGAGACAGGAGGGTGGAAGGGTTGTTGATAGAGCTTTGGTGGACTATGTGGTTGTGTCTAGGAATGTAATAGGAAGATTTTTGGATGTGAGAATTCTGAGAGGGGAGGGTGGAGGTATATCTGACCACTACCTGGTGGAGCGAAAGTTAGGAGTAGGTAAGAGATGGGTGAGAGCTAGGAGGGTTAGGTGTGGCAGGGAGGTTTTGAAAGTGAGTGAGTTGGATAAAAGAGAGAAAATGATAGAGCATCAGGAGATACTGAAAGATGAGTGGAACGCAGTGAAAGATCAGGAAAATGGCAGTGTGGAGGAGGAATGGCAGTTGTTTAAGAGTGCTGTGGTGAGGCATGCAGAAGAGGTGTGTGATGTGAGACGTGTGAGTGGTGGTGTAAGAAAAGGAAGTGAATGGTGGTGCGAGGAATTAAGTAGGGCTTTGGCTGAGAAGAGACGTGCATATGAAGTGTGGCTGCACAGAAAGGATGAGGTGTCATATGAGAGGTATAAGGAAAAGAGGAACAGGGAGAGAAGGGCTGCGCATGATGATAATGTGGTAGCAGATGAGAGGTGGGGTAGGCGACTGACTGAGAATTTTCAACAGAATAAAAAAATGTTCTGGAAGGAGGCGAAAAGGGTGCGAAAGGGAGAGTCTGGGAATGAAAAGCGAGTAAAAGCAGAGGATGGAGGGATGTTAATTGAGATTGATATAGTAAGGAAGAGTGGGTAGAATATTGTGAAAGATTGTTAACCCTTTGAGATTCTGCTGACGCAATTTCGAGTCATCACAGATCCAACCATTGAGATTCTGTTGACTCGAATTCAAGTCATACGAAACAATTTTTTTTTTTACATGTTTTCCATCTCCTATCTTGCATTGTTCCACACACACTGTCCTTTTTATCCTTTTCCAACTATTAGTTTTCACAGTGACTGGTATATCAGATAAATATGCATAATAAATAGATTCTTGCCATGAATATCGCTATTACCAGCATGGATATTTGCCTCCGTGAAAACGAGAGCTTTCTCTTTTCTCTGTGAAAATTGAAATAAATTGCCAAAACCTATATAGCAAAAGAAGGGGAATTTAGCGTGGAATGACAAGGTGCCATCATATTTTACGTAACTCTAATACCGGTACTTACTTTTTTACAAATATTTTTCTATGGAAGGGTGTGTGATTTCTCCTTTTAGGCTAAATTCTACTCGTCCTATTGGCCTTTTTGCTATCGTAATTACCTTTTTAAACCATACTACGATAAAGAGCAACAATTCAGCTTTAAAACGGTACCACATTCATTAGTCTATATTAAAATGATAGTGTTCAGTTGCCGATTAAGTACAAATATCACTGTGCGACGGCGTTCTTTATGTGCTCCTGGCTAAATCTGGCACAGACACAATCGGCGGAGGGCCGAAAATCTCAAAGGGTTAAATGCAGAGGAGGAAAGGGTGGCTGAGATTGTGGCGGACGGAAGGATGCAAGGAATAAATGTGTTGGGAGAGTTGAATGATTCTTTGATCACGAAGGAGGAAGTGGAGAAGGCAGTAAAGGAGATGAAAACAGGGAAAGCTGTAGGTATGGATGGGTGTGCTGTGGAATGCCTGAAGGGTGGTGGAGTGGCTTTTGTTGACTGGTTAGTAAGACTGTTGAATGTGTGCTTTGTGAAAGGTATGGTGCCAATTGACTGGGCAAGTGCTTGTGTGGTCCCACTGTATAAAAGCAAGGGTGATAAGTATGAATGTACTAGCTTTAGGGGTATAAGTCTGTCGAGTGTTGTAGGTAAGGTTTATGGTAGTGTTAATTATGAGAGTTAGAGAGGGTACAGAGGGAGTGATTGGTGATGAGCAGTGTGGCTTTAGGAGAGGGAGTGGATGCATGGATCAGGTGTCTGTTGTGAGACAAGTGTGTGAAAAGTATTTAGCGAAAGGCAAGGACATGTTTTGGGCTTTCATGGATTTAGAGACACCGTATGATAGAATTGATAGGGAGGCTTTGTGGACTGTTTTAAGATCGTATGGACTTGATGGTAGGTTACTATAAGGGGTGAGTGGGAAATGCTGTGAGTGATTGATTTCCCGTGAGAGTGGGGCTGCGACCGGGATGTGTGGTGTCGCCTTGGTTGTTTAATATTTATATGGATGGTGTTGTAAGGGAGGTGAATGCAAGAGTTTTAGGTGGAGGTCTGAGACTGGTGAATGTTGATGGTGGAGAGTGGAATCTGAAGTAGCTGCTGTTTGCAGATGATACTGCACTGGTGGCTGATTCAGAGAAGAGATTGAGACAGTTGGTAGAGGAGTTTGGAAGGGTGTGTGAAAGGAGGAAATTGAAAGTAAATGAGAATAAGAGTAAAGTGATGAAGTGTATGAGGTTGGTAGATGGTAGAGGGATGAATATAGTTTTGAATGGTGAGTTGGTTGAGGAGGTAGAGTGTTTTAAATATTTAAGGTCACATATTGCTGTGGATGGAAGAAGAGATGCAGAAGTGAAGTTTAGAATGAATGAAGTAGGAAAGGTGCTGGGAGGAATGAAAAAGTGTTTAGATGTCATTCGCTTAGAATGGATGTAAAGAGAAGGCTGTATGAGGGTGTTGTGGTACCGACTGCGTTATATGGGGCTGAAACATGGAATATTGGTGTAGCAGAGAGGAAAAGTTTGAATGTAATGGAGATGAGGTGTCTGAGGAGTATGTGTGGAGTGACGCGTATGGATCGAGTGCAAAATGATGAAGTGCGAAGGAGAACTGGAGTTGTTCAGGAGATGGCTGGTAGAGTTGAGCAGAGGGTGTTGCGATGGTCTGGGCATATTGAGAGAATGGATAATGAGCGATTGGTGAAAAAGATAACTAGATCTGATGTAAGAGGTGTAAGGCTGAGAGGGAGACCACGAATTGGATGGATGGACAGTGTGAAGAGAGCGCTGGATGCGAGAGGGATGTTTGTTGAGCAAGGAAGAGTGGCTGTGTATGACAGAAATAAATGGAGAGAAATTGTAAATGAATAAATGATGACACAGCCCTGAGGGGATATTTTCCCGCATTTGGTCTGATCAGCTAGTCAGGTCAGGTGCGGGTAAGGGGATGGGTCTATTGTGATGTGGCAGGAGTAAACCACCTCTGCTGTCAGGCCCTGCTGCGGATGTCACTAGTTGCACTGCGCGGTTGACCCTTGTGTGATTTGGTGCGGTGAGGATCTGTCCCTTCTTCCCTTTGGGGCTAAGATGTGAATGTGTTTGAATGGATGAGTAAATGGGGAGTGTGTCGTTCTGTCTCGGCTACCTTCCTTTCCTTGGGGGAACAAGCCTAGGTATATATATATATATATATATATATATATATATATATATATATATATATATATATATATATATATATATATATATATATATATATATATATATATATACAAAAATCATTAAAGACCAAGGCGTAGCCATTGTTCACTATTTTTCTGTTGATCTTTTCGAGTTTTCTTACACATTGTTTTACACTATGATTCAGGTTGTAGATAATATGTCCAAGATCCATGTCGTAACTATATTTTATTAATTATTTACTTTCATTTTTTCGTAGGACGTTTCGTGTATCCTTACACATCATCACCGACTGTAATATAGATACAATACACTATAAAGCATGACATATACAACATAAACCTATACAATATATATACTGAAATGTACAACAACGACTAATAAAAGTGTAGAGTTACAAGAGTATGGATAAAAGAGACAAACCCTTTAGGTGAAGTCAAGTATGAGCTACAGTTAAAAGTGTATGGATAAAAGAGACAAACCTTATAGGTGTAGTCAGCTATGAGCTACGTGGTTGACTGCGAAGGTTGTATGGGTGAGTGGGTGTTTGTGGCTGTGTAGTGTTGCCAGTTGTGTTATTGTGTGTGTAATGTTCATTTGTAATTGTCGCTGCTTGTGGTCGGGCCTTTGTGTATTTAAACAGTTTGAGGGTACGATCTAGTCCGGTAGTTTGGTTGTTTATGGCCGGCGTGTTTTCACGTATGAGAAGTGCTTCTGCCAGTTGTAGTCTAATGTGGTCATGACATTTTTTTATTATATTAGTATTTTCTATTAGAACTTGTCTGTTTATTGATGTGTGATGTTGAGTCATATGATCTTTTATAGAACCGGAAATCAATAAACAGACAAGTTCTAATAGAAAATACTAATATAATAAAAAAATGTCATGACCACATTAGACTACAACTGGCAGAAGCACTTCTCATACGTGAAAACACGCCGGCCATAAACAACCAAACTACCGGACTAGATCGTACCCTCAAACTGTTTAAATACACAAAGGCCCGACCACAAGCAGCGACAATTACAAATGAACATTACACACACAATAACACAACTGGCAACACTACACAGCCACAAACACCCACTCACCCATACAACCTTCGCAGTCAACCACGTAGCTCATAGCTGACTACACCTATAAGGTTTGTCTCTTTTATCCATACACTTTTAACTGTAGCTCATACTTGACTTCACCTAAAGGGTTTGTCTCTTTTATCCATACTCTTTTAACTCTACACTTTTATTAGTCGTTGTTGTACATTTCAGTATATATATTGTATAGGTTTATGTTGTATATGTCATGCTTTACAGTGTATTGTATCTATATTACAGTCGGTGATGATGTGTAAGGATACACGAAACGTCCTACGAAAAATGAAAATAAATAATTAATAAAATATAGTTACGACATGGATCTTGGACATATTATCTACAACCTGAATCATAGTGTAAAACAATGTGTAAGAAAACTCGAAAAGATCAACAGAAAAATAGTGAACAATGGCTACGCCTTGGTCTTTAATGATTTTTGTATAAAAGAAAACATTCTGCCTAAATATAATAATATAATAATATATATATATATATATATATATATATATATATATATATATATATATATATATATATATATGTATATATATATATATATATATATATATATATATATATATATATATATATATATATATATATATATATATACATGTGAAATGTAAGAGGTGTGAATGAGGAGAATAAGAGGGTGGAAGTGGTGAATGTGTTTAAGAGTCCGAGATATGCCTTGATGGCATTGTGGGAAACGAAGATGAAAGGGTGCAAAGTGGAGGAGTGGGAGGGTGTGAAATGTGCAAGATTGAGAATGAATGGGAGAGGAAGATGCAAGGAAGGAGTTGCTTTGTTGATGATTGAGGTGTGGGAGAGTGGAATGAGAGGCTACAAATGTGTCAGCTCGAGGTGTATGTATGTCAAGTTCAAGTTTGAGAAGGTGAAAGTGGCAGTCATTGTAGAGTATGCACCGTGTGAGGACAGGAGTAAGAGAGAGAGAGAAAGACAGGTTTTGGGATGAGCTGGGTGAAGTAGTGGGAGAAATGCCCAGGAGCTATAAAGTGATTGTGATGGGGGATATGAATGGAAGAGGAAGCACTGGTCCCGAGGATGACATAATGGGTTGTTATGGAGTACCAGGAGAAAATGATAATGGGAAGCGACTAAAGGATATGTTTCAGGATAGGAGGTTGTGCATTTGTTTCCAGTATTTGAAACACAGAGATGCACATAAATGTACATGATATAGAAGGAACAGGGATCGTTTTGAAAGAAGCCTGATTGATTACGTGCTCGTAGAGAGGTCGATGATGGGAATGGTTGCTGATACAAGGGCTGTGAGAGGACGACGTGGAAGTCGGTCAGATCATATGATTGTGGTATGCAAGATCAAGCTGAGAGGAGTGAGGTGGATCAGGAGAGAGGGGAACAGTCAGGGGGAAAGACTAAAAGTTGAGAAGCTGAAGATCAAAGAAATGGCAGATGAATACAGGAACAAAGTAGAGGATGAGTTAGAATTACTGAACTGGAATGAAATGGATCTGGACAGACTGTGGAATGCATATAAGGATTGCTTAGTTAGGAATGCTAAAGCGGTGTGTGGTGTGGCAAGAGTAACAGCAAAGAAGAAAGGTATGGCATGGTGGGATGAGGAGGTAAAGAGTGCGGTGGAGGAAAAGAGGAAGAAGTGGCTAAAGTGGTTACAGGATAGGGGTTCAGTTGAAATAAGAACTGAATATGTTGAGAGCAAGAAGCACGTAAAGAGACTAGTGAAGAGGAAAAAGAAGGAGGTAAATGAGGATCTAGGAAGAAAAATGAATGCGAACTACTCTGAAAATAGAAAGTTATTCTGGAAAGAGGTGCGGAAATGTAGAAGTGAAAGCAGAAAGAGATGGGATGGTGTGAAGGATGCAGGTGGTAGATTATTAACCCATCGATATGAAATAAGGACCAGATGGAAAGAATATTTTGAAAGCCTGATGAATGGGAATAGAGAGAGCAGAGCAGCTGTAAACATGATTGGTTTTGGGGGTGTGCAGAGAAGGAATGCAGAGCCAGGAGACGTGACATTCGCACAGGTGAAGAGTGCTGTGAAGCGGCTGAAAAATGGGAAAGCAGCTGGTGTTGATGAGGTGTATGCAGAGATGCTTAAATGTAGTGGAGAGAATGGAATGAAGTGCTTGTTGGAGATATGTAAGAAGGCATGGCTGAGTGAAACTGTGCCTGCAGAGTGGAAAAAGGTTTTGATTGTACCCCTGTACAAAAATAAAGGTGAGTGAAGTGAGTGCAAGAATTATCGTGGCATAAGCTTACTGAGTGTAGTAGGGAAGGTATATGGAAGAATTACTATAGAGAAAGTAAGCGAGATATCAGACGTCCTAGTGAGTGATGACCAGGGTGGCTTTAGGAGTGGCAGAGGATGTGTGGACCAAATATTTGCAGTGAGACAGATAGTAGAGAGGGCTTGTGAGAAGGACCATAAGGTGTTTATGACATTCATGGATCTGGAAAAAGCATATGACAAAATGGGCAGAGAAGGATTGTGGAAAGTTTTGCGCATGTACGGTGTAGAGGGTAAGCTGCTAGGTGCTGTCAAGAGGTTTGATGACGGTAGTGAAGCATGTGTCAGGGTTAATGGGCATCTAAGTGAATGGTTCACGATCAGTGTGGGCGTATGACAAGTTTGTGTGATGTCCCAATGATTGTTCAATATATATATGGATGGTGTGATGAGAGAAGTAAAAACACGAGTAATGGAGAAAGGCATGGCATTGGTAATGAATGGTGATGGATGGAATATCTCAAATTTGTTGTATGCTGATGATGCAGTACTGCATGCAAATACCGGACAAGAACTTGGTTGGCTAGTGCAGAGTTTTGCTGATGTCTGTAAGCGTCGTTCCTTGAGAGTAAATGTAGAAAAGAGTAAAGTGATGGTTATTGAGAGAGAAGGTGACTCCCAGTGCAATGTAATAGTGAATGGAGAGAAACTGGAATTGGTGAGAGACTTCAAATTCCTGGGTACAGTGATAGAAAAGAGAGGAAAATGTGCAAAAGAAGTTGAAAGTAGAGTGACACAAGGATGAAAAGTAGCTGGTGCAATGAAGGCCTTGATAAGAAACAGAGGCTTGAGTGTTGCAGCTGCACGAGGCTTACATGGAGTGTTAGTGCCAACTTTAACATATGGATGTGAGACTATGGTGTGGCATGAAAATGAAAAGTCAAGAGTAAGAGCAGTGGAGATGGGACTGCTGAGGAATGTATGTGGAGTACAGAGGGTGGATAGCATACGAAATAATGTGATTCGTGAAAGATGCGGAGTGAGGAAGTCAGTGGACACCAGAATTGAAGAAAGTGTACTGAGATGGTATGGTCATGTTGAGAGAATATATAACAATAGCGTGGTGAAGAAGGTACATCTGAGCGAATTCGAATGAGCAAGGAGGCGAGGTAGGCCAAGGAGGAGGTGGAGAGATATGATGGATGAATGTGTGAGGAAGAGAGGTTTGGAAGTCGGTGAGGCTAGGGAACTGACAGGAGATCGAGCTGGCTGAATGAATTTTGTAAGAAGTGCATGATCAGGGATTTTTAGCAACACTTTTTAATATGGCAGCATCTGGATTGACTCTGTCAGATAGGATTATGTGACGCTACAGAATGTGGTGAATGTTTTTGGCGTATCCGATAGAGCCAGGATTCCGGGGGCCTGAATGATTAGTGAATGGAAGCGTGGCCCATTGGATTGGGCAATTTTGGGCTGTCTGGACATTCCTACTCCTCACCCTGCCCTACGGTGGGAAAGGAGGTCCGGATGATGTAGTGCTGCTCTCGGGTGTCTGCCCTTCCTCTCCTCCATCCTTCGTTCCTTCCATCCTCTTCTGTCTTTCTTTCCTTCATTCTTTCCTTGTCCTGCCTACAGGTGACTTTACACTCCCTCTTCTGTCTTTCTTTCCTTCATTCTTTCCTCTTCCTTTTGCCTGAGGGTGACTCTACACAGAGTGACAAGCCAAATGGTTTCCTGTACACCAGGAATCCAATTACTACGCTCGGTGGTAACCATATAACCAAATTTGGCACCTGGTGGTTCAGTGAGTAATTTATGGCGCTCCAATCGGATTGAGCCGGTGAAAGTTTTTATCCAAGGGTTGGTTGAGGTTGATTGCTCATGTAATGCCACTCGGGGATGAATGAGGCTGGTCACTCTCATCTTAAATGTCAGGACTAACTGCTTAGCCCCGGGCTCCTACGCTCCTCATGGGGCAATGTAGGACTGGATGATGGATGGATGGATGGATATATATATATATATATATATATATATATATATATATATATATATATATATATATATATATATATATATATATATATATATCATACATGTATCATATATATATATATATATATATATATATATATATATATATATATATATATATATATATATATATATATATATATATCATACATGTATCATATATATATATATATATATATATATATCATACATGTATCATATATATATATATATATATAGACAGACAGACAGATGAGTGTGAATGTGATGGAATGTGCATTTGTGTGAGGAGATTTTTGTTATTCTGTTATTTTCTTAGCCGTATCGCTACTCCACCTTGGTGGGAAGGTGCAGTTAAGTATAAAACAAAAAAATATACATAGATAAATGTGAGAAGCTTAAGAATTAAGTCCTGCTGTGAAATGTTACAGGTGGGCGATAATGTGATTTATTGACATATTGACTATGGTTATGGTAAATGGTTATAAAGACATAAAATATTCTGCAAGAGAGATAAAGCTATGAATGAAGGAGTGTGGTCGAATCTCAGATAGCGCGTCCAGGCTGACGCCAGCCAGCCAGCCTTGAGAGCAAGGATTGGGAAGGTAGTTGGGCGCGTGTGACGTCATGCAGGCAGGGATTCCCCGCTGTCTGGCTGACCTCCCCTACTTAGATCATGGGTAGGGAGAAAAATGTTTCGGGAGTAAGGCGGCTCTCCCATCAGTTCAGTCAGTTGCATGAAACTGTTCACACGGGAAACTGTTGTGTGCCACAGGTTGCGCTGACCAAGGCTAAATAAATATGACTATATTAATTTTATAATAAGGTAATATATATAATATTATGATATAAATATGTATTATTATATATAATAC
This sequence comes from Coenobita brevimanus, assembly GCF_032717465.1. NCBI lineage: Eukaryota > Metazoa > Arthropoda > Malacostraca > Decapoda > Coenobitidae > Coenobita > Coenobita brevimanus. The sequence continues at coordinate 29,528,573 of NC_136999.1, read as the reverse complement.
AATAATATATCCATCCATCCATCCATCATCCAATCCTACATTGCCCCATGAGGAACGTAAGAGCCCAGGGCTAGGCAGTTGGTCCCAACATTGAAGATAAGTGACCAGCCTCACTCATCCCTGAGCAGCATTGCATGAGCAATCAACCCCAACCATCCCTTGGATATAAACCATCACCAGCTTAATCCGATTGGAGCGCAATAGTTACCCACTAAACAACCAGGCGTCAAAATTTGGTTATATGGTTACCACCCAGCGTAGCAAATGGTTTCCTGGTGTACAAGAAACCATTTGGCTTGTCACTCAGTGCAGAAGTCACCCACAGGCAGAAAAGAAGAGGAAAGAATGAAGGAAAGAACGACAGACGAGAGAGTGTTAAGTTACCTGTAGGCAGAAGGACAAGGAAAGAATGAAGGAAAGGAAGACAGAAGAGGACGGAAGGAAAGAAGGATGGAGGAGAGGAGAGGGTAGACACCGGATAGCAGCACTTCATCGAGTGATACTAATTTGGCCTTGGTCAGTGCAACCAGTGGCACGCAACAATTCCATGCGACCGGTTTCCTGCAACTGGTCGAACCGGTGGGAGAGCTGCTTAAGGGAGGAGCTTGGCATAGTGAAGGCCAGGGCAAGCGCTGGACGTGGGGGATGGGGGGTTAGCTTATTCATACCGCCAGTGATAATAATAATTGCCGAACTAGTTTTTGAGATCCATCAGCATTCTACTAAATATTTGCATTCTTAATACTAAACATTTTATTTTCTATGTTGTTTTTACATAACATGTTAATGAACTATATACCGTAATAGCTCCAAGCATTTCTCTCACTCTCTCCTTATATCAGTACTTCCTTTTCAGAGGGTTATCACTTGATACCATCATCAGTATAGGTTGAAGAGGAATGCATTTACCTAACATCTAAATCCAGTTTCATGTAAGATCAACTGACATATTCCCATCATGCATGACACTGACCAATAAACATTTGGATTATGTTCAGACTCTGTTAAAGGTTACTTATTTCCTCGTTGGTAGTATTTCAGGTAGATGTTTTTGTGTGTTCTGTGGTACACCACGAAGAGGTAGGAGGTTAAAATACTGTCACCTCAACAGTCAATGAGTTTATGCATACTGTTGTCGAATGTGGCTGTTATATCAGCTATGATTATGACTTGCCGATAGTCATGGTCATTACAGCACACCTTTATAGTACATTCATCTAACGAATGACTGAATTACACATTACAAGGAAAACTGATTATGAGTTGTGCTGCTTATGTGTGAGGTCACACATTCACCTCCGACATCTACTGTTCAGTTCCTATCTCTCCTACTTAGTTTAAACTAATATCAGCCCCATGAGTAATCCCGTAACGAATAATGACCTAATTTATTTAATCATGTTTCGGATCAAGAATAGTATTTCAATAGCTTTAATCAAGACCGGCCCAGGACTGGCGAAATGCAAAACGAACAGATACCGGCATCTATTTTTCTACCATAAGGGCCGGTCACATGACGGTTCGTCCCCTCAGTATTCAGTAGACAATTTTTAGCCATGGGTTTATCATGTAATAATGAAAGAGAATACGTTTATAAGCGTGTAATATATGTAAAGATGCGGTCTTTTTTTATTATTTTACTTATTGTTTGTATTATTTTACTGTTTTCAATACTCGCATTATCTAATACTTTCAAGAAGTTTCCTTTGAAATTCTATCGGCTAAAAATTGTCGACTAAAAATTGGGATGAACTCTGACTCGAGGTTTACTAAGGAAGACGAGAGTTGATGATTCGAACTTTCGTCGAGCATGTAAGGCTACACACGAACAAACAGATACACTGTTACTAGCACCCGTTACCCACCTCTCGCGGTTAGGTGGCCCAGGTGGAAAGTTTGGCGACTGTACAACTGCGTGCAGATAACTCTGAGGAGCCACCAGCTCCAACCTCTAGCCATGCTAGGGTAAGCATCTCACCTGGCAACTGTGGTGTAGCCGAGTCTTGGAGCTACATTCAGGGGTTCAGTTTGCCGCGGGTTCGAAACATACTTCTCTACATTTCTAACCCAGACTGGTGTTCGCTATATTATATATCACAATAAGCTATAAATATAAGATGCATCAGTGCGTTATGAAATGTTATATAAAACATAAATCCAGAGGGTATTAAAGTGTAATGCTCAAAAGTAAACTGCTAAGGAAGAAACGCAGCTACGTCTGCTAGGACAACATGAATACGGCTATATTTTGGACGCCAATATTGCCTGGCAGCAACTCGCAACGGAGTACCTTTACAGTGCAAAGGGAAAATCTGTACACTGCTTGTCATATTTGTTAGAAAAAGACTCCTCACACCTAAGTCAGTCCACTTCCCTTACCTGTAGCAATGCATCCCCAAGAAGGTGAACCCAGCCTTCTGACGTTCCAGCATCACCTCCAGCCCCGCTCCTTGTAACAGCTGATAAGGGCGATCCCATTATATCTGATACTTTAGATAAGTATGAGCAGTATTAATGAAATCAGTAGTAGTACAGTCTGGCACGACGATAACAGGCCACTCCATATGCCAGTTCTTGACGACCATTATACAATTAACAGTAACCTCTGTTTTAAATGGAGCATGACAACAAATATTTTATATTATTTCATAATACAATGGGTATAGAGTTTAAAGAGTTATTACATTCAGACGAGGGTAAGGCAGTCTGAATCGGACAAAGAACCATGTTTCGAAACGGCAGCACGCTGAGCCCCTGAGTACAGATCCAAGACTATACTCACTGTTGCCAGGTGAGATGCGCACCACACTACACCGAGGTGGTGGGGCACGTGGCCTCGAGTCATATGTCTACAATTGTACAATCTATCACGCTGAGACTCGTGTAAAATGGGTAACATGGCGCAATGATAGAAGTTAACACTTAGATACGTTTCCCGATTTCAATGAATGTGTAATGTAATACTCCGCCCGTGGTGTCCAGTATAACTCATGTTCCAGATGTATTTGCATTCCAGTATTTCAAAGACAGATGCTATAATTTTGAAGGCCTGTTAAGGAAAATTCTGGTGACTGCAGTGCACTACCCTATTTTCAAATGCTATGGTGATGATATAGCAACATGAATGCCACAACAATGAAATAATTCGTAGTAGGCCTTATGATACCCGACCCGCGGTAGCAAGACCATTCTGCCTTTTATTCCTTGTCTTCCCCTCGCCTATAATAATTATAACTGGCTACCTTATCCCCAGCTGATGCTATTATTTTTTCAGTTGTAAGGAGGTATGGCAGATTTTACTCTTTTCTCTTACATTAGACAATAAAGAGACCAAAACATGAGTTTACAAACTCTCGCAATGCAAAAGCACATGCTTTTGCTCAATATTTTAATATGTAATATTATTTTTTTGATCAAACCGCTGTCATGCATAACTGAAAATGCTGGTTAGGAAGTTTTGAGCTTAGTATTTTTGTTATGTTGGATGTTTTTAGTCCGACTTCTCATTCTAAAGACACCAGCGATTGAGCGGGGTCCTCTTTCTAGACTGGAAGTAGAACACTTACAAAGGAACAGGGCATAAAAACTCAGCAAGACACCTTAACACACATATTGCCTTAACCCGTCACGTCCCGAGCCTTTCCGCACCTATGACATCCCCCAGTCCCGAGCCTTTTTGGACAAATTTTTTTCTTCTAAAACTTCCGCTTAGGTCGAGAAACGATGGAAAATCATGAAGAAAGTGGTCTCTGCGGTCTATAAGTGGTCTATACAGGTGCGGTTTCCCCCCGCAGGTATCGTATTCTGTAATGGGCTGGATATGCGTTAACGTTTTCTATGGCAAGGAATAATGGGACAAACAACACACAACACCTCTACATTTATTGAATTTGAACTAATAAACAATAACAGTAACAATATAATGGATTTCAGACACATATATATAGGAAAAATAAGCATTGTACCATCGTGCGAGCATAGCGAGTTAGGTCCGAGTCGTAACATGCTATATGCTAATTTTCTCTGGTATGAGTCTACCTATCATTTTTTCTACTTGTATACTTCTGTTTCAATGACAATTTACCAATTACAACTGTTTGTAAGTGATTTCAGATGTTTTCATTCATTATGATGACATGCAGCATAAGTTTAGCGCACATCAGCTTAGTAAGCACACTCGCTATGACTCGTATTTCAACATACCAAATTGTTTTATCACTTTCCAATTATTTTCCCATTTACATAGAACCTTTCCCCCACCACTGTGAAGGTTTTCAATTATTTTCATTCATTACGAGGGCATTTAGCGATATGCTAGCGCCTATTCACGTAGCAACCACGATCTCAAACACTCGTGTTTCATCATCTACTTTATTTATTCACTCCAATTATATTTTCCCACTTACATTACACACGTTTACACCCCTCCAATGCACTGTACATATTTACTGCCATTATTTATTCAAGTGAGCGTGAGAATATCGCCTGAAAATACCCTCGCAAGGAATGTTACGTCATACATAATACTCACACACTTATATACTAATTCACTCACACACTTATAAACTAATTATTCACTTTATCACTTGCTGACTTTTATTTTGACTAATATGTGCCTTATTCATTCGACTAAGAGTCAGGAAATCTTATCTTTATAGACACGCTATGAATATTTGACTTAGAATATACATCATCATATACAATAATTTGAACTTATATTATACCCGTAAGAATGTCACATAATAAAAAATATATAATAAGGGCCGTATTTATTGCACTGAGCGACAGAATATCGCATCAAACAACCCTCTCTATGTAAGTTTCAACTTAGGGCAGATTTATATACTTACACCCAATGTTTTCACTTATGTTCTACCCGTAGGCACTTTATACTAATATTTGGCGATCCACATGACTGATATTTTCACAGAGCGTCTGTCTGTCGCATTTACCTCATAATTTCAGCGTCCTTTCGCATTCACACCATGCTAAAATTGCATCAACGTGTGATATTCACTAAAACATGGGTGAATACACAGACCCACGTCACACTGCACGCACTCATAGCGGGTGTCCTTCCTCTGTGTCGTGAGTCTCACCTGGGAATTACTGCACACGTGACACCTGCGCTGGGGCCTAGGTCTGTTGGGCTGGGGAGGGATAGGAGTGGGGAAATGGCGGCCGGATATTCTCTGGGGAGTCTGGGTAATAGGGGCAGTGCGGGGGCGCTGTTGGGGCTTTCAACAGCATACTTAGCAAAGATTTCTCGTGTGAGCTCCCTCACAAACCCTTCAGAGGTTTCCTGAACTCCTGTGGTCATGGCGTGAAGGTGGTGGCAATTCAGAGCAGTGATATCTAGCAAGTGAAAGAACAGTTTTTTATACCACTTCATCGTGGTCCTGGCACACTCTACCGTCGATATCATGGAGTCAGACTGGTCCACGAGGCGCATGTTTATATTGTAATCCATTACACACTCAGGTTTCCAAACACGACGCCTGCTCTCGCTATGGTAATCAACAGAATCAGTACGGTGCATCAAGGGGCGGTGAACCGTGGACAAGAGGCTTACTTCTCTGTTGTGGTTCCACATTGTTGCAAGGATGTTGTTTGCTTTGAAGAAGACAACCTCACTCCTTGCAAGTTTCCGCCCTACCTTGACCATGTGACGCCGGTTCACCTTTACGGTTCCACAGACTCCCGTTTCATGTCTGTGAAGATAACGAGCGAGAGGAGGGCTAGTGTACCAGTTGTCGAGGTAGAGAACGTGACCACGATGAAGGTAGTCTTGTATCATCGTCTTTACCACTGCTCCCGAAAGTCCTATACTTCGATCTTCTATTATGTCTGTCTGTGCACCGGTGTACAAGACTATGTCTTGCACGTATCCAGTCCTACAGTCACACATAACAAAGATCTTGAACCCAAAACGGTGCCTTTTGCTGGGTATATACTGTCTGAATGAAATATTGCCTCTCCACAACACGAGACTCTCGTCTATGACGAGATCTCTATTGGGATAGAATGAGGATCGAAAGGTTTGCCTGAGGTGATCAAAGACCAGCCTAATTCGCCTCATTTTGTCAGTGTTGTTTGCATTTGCAGGGTCATTAGCATCATAAAAATGGAGGCGACTTAGAATTTGTTGAAACCTATTACGGCTCATCACTTGACCAAATATATATATATATATCATACATGTATCATATATATATATATATATATATATATATATATATATATATATATATCATACATGTATCATATATATATATATATATATATATATATATAGACAGATAGATAGATGAGTGTGAATGTGATGGAATGTGCATTTGTGTGAGGAGATTTTTGTTATTCTGTTATTTTCTTAGCCGTATCGCTACTCCACCTTGGTGGGAAGGTGCAGTTAAGTATAAAACAAAAAAATATACATAGATAAATGTGAGAAGCTTAAATTAAGTCCTGCTGTGAAATGTTACAGGTGGGCGATAATGTGATTTATTGACATATTGACTATGGTTATGGTAAATGGTTATAAAGACATAAAATATTCTGCAAGAGAGATAAAGCTATGAATGAAGGAGTGTGGTCGAATCTCAGATAGCGCGTCCAGGCTGACGCCAGCCAGCCAGCCTTGAGAGCAAGGATTGGGAAGGTAGTTGGGCGCGTGTGACGTCATGCAGGCAGGGATTCCCCGCTGTCTGGCTGACCTCCCCTACTTAGATCATGGGTAGGGAGAAAAATGTTTCGGGAGTAAGGCGGCTCTCCCATCAGTTCAGTCAGTTGCATGAAACTGTTCACACGGGAAACTGTTGTGTGCCACAGGTTGCGCTGACCAAGGCTAAATAAATATGACTATATTAATTTTATAATAAGGTAATATATATAATATTATGATATAAATATGTATTATTATATATAATACAATAATATATCCATCCATCCATCCATCATCCAATCCTACATTGCCCCATGAGGAACGTAAGAGCCCAGGGCTAGGCAGTTGGTCCCAACATTGAAGATAAGTGACCAGCCTCACTCATCCCTGAGCAGCATTGCATGAGCAATCAACCCCAACCATCCCTTGGATATAAACCATCACCAGCTTAATCCGATTGGAGCGCAATAGTTACCCACTAAACAACCAGGCGTCAAAATTTGGTTATATGGTTACCACCCAGCGTAGCAAATGGTTTCCTGGTGTACAAGAAACCATTTGGCTTGTCACTCAGTGCAGAGTCACCCACAGGCAGAAAGAAGAGGAAAGAATGAAGGAAAGAACGACAGACGAGAGAGTGTTAAGTTACCTGTAGGCAGAAGGACAAGGAAAGAATGAAGGAAAGGAAGACAGAAGAGGACGGAAGGAAAGAAGGATGGAGGAGAGGAGAGGGTAGACACCGGATAGCAGCACTTCATCGAGTGATACTAATTTGGCCTTGGTCAGTGCAACCAGTGGCACGCAACAATTCCATGCGACCGGTTTCCTGCAACTGGTCGAACCGGTGGGAGAGCTGCTTAAGGGAGGAGCTTGGCATAGTGAAGGCCAGGGGTAAGCGCCGGACGTGGGGGATGGGGGGTTAGCTTATTCATACCGCCAGTGATAATAATAATTGCCGAACTAGTTTTTGAGATCCATCAGCATTCTACTAAATATTTGCATTCTTAATACTAAACATTTTATTTTCTATGTTGTTTTTACATAACATGTTAATGAACTATATACCGTAATCGCTCCAAGCATTTCTCTCGCTCTCTCCTTATATCAGTACTTCCTTTTCAGAGAGTTATCACTTGATACAATTATCAGTATAGGTTGAAGAGGAATGCATTTACCTAACATCTAAATCCAGTTTCATGTAAGATCAACTGACATATTCCCATCATGCATGACACTGACCAATAAACATTTGGATTATGTTCAGACTCTGTTAAAGGTTACTTATTTCCTCGTTGGTAGTATTTCAGGTAGATGTTTTTGTGTGTTCTGTGGTACACCACGAAGAGGTAGGAGGTTAAAATACTGTCACCTCAACAGTCAATGAGTTTATGCATACTGTTGTCGAATGTGGCTGTTATATCAGCTATGATTATGACTTGCCGATAGTCATGGTCATTACAGCACACCTTTATAGTACATTCATCTAACGAATGACTGAATTACACATTACAAGGAAAACTGATTATGAGTTGTGCTGCGTATGTGTGAGGTCACACATTCACCTCCGACATCTACTATTCAGTTCCTATCTCTCCTACTTAGTTTAAACTAATATCAGCCCCATGAGTAATCCCGTAACGAATAATGACCTAATTTATTTAATCATGTTTCGGATCAAGAATAGTATTTCAATAGCTTTAATCAAGACCGGCCCAGGACTGGCGAAATGCAAAACGAACAGATACCGGCATCTATTTTTCTACCATAAGGGCCGGTCACATGACGGTTCGTCCCCTCAGTATTCAGTAGACAATTTTTAGCCATGGGTTTTATCATGTAATAATGAAAGAGAATACGTTTATAAGCGTGTAATATATGTAAAGATGCGGTCTTTTTTTATTATTTTACTTATTGTTTGTATTATTTTACTGTTTTCAATACTCGCATTATCTAATACTTTCAAGAAGTTCCTTTGAAATTCTATCGGCTAAAAATTGTCGACTAAAAATTGGGATGAACTCTGACTGAGGTTTACTAAGGAAGACGAGAGTTGATGATTCGAACTTTCGTCGAGCATGTAGGCTACACACGAACAAACAGATACACTGTTACTAGCACCCGTTACCCACCTCTCGCGGTTAGGTGGCCCAGGTGGAAAGTTTGGCGACTGTACAACTGCGTGCAGATAACTCGAGGCCACCAGCTCCAACCTCTAGCCATGCTAGGGTAAGCATCTCACCTGGCAACTGTGGTGTAGCCGAGTCTTGGAGCTACATTCAGGGGTTCAGTTTGCCGCGGGTTCGAAACATACTTCTCTACATTTCTAACCCAGACTGGTGTTCGCTATATTATATATCACAATAAGCTATAAATATAAGATGCATCAGTGCGTTATGAAATGTTATATAAAACATAAATCCAGAGGGTATTAAAGTGTAATGCTCAAAAGTAAACTGCTAAGGAAGAAACGCAGCTACGTCTGCTAGGACAACATGAATATGGCTATATTTTGGACGCCAATATTGCCTGGCAGCAACTCGCAACGGAGTACCTTTACAGTGCAAAGGGAAAATCTGTACACTGCTTGTCATATTTGTTAGAAAAAGACTCCTCACACCTAAGTCAGTCCACTTCCCTTACCTGTAGCAATGCATCCCCAAGAAGGTGAACCCAGCCTTCTGACGTTCCAGCATCACCTCCAGCCCCGCTCCTTGTAACAGCTGATAAGGGCGATCCCATTATATCTGATACTTTAGATAAGTATGAGCAGTATTAATGAAATCAGTAGTAGTACAGTCTGGCACGACGATAACAGGCCACTCCATATGCCAGTTCTTGACGACCATTATACAATTAACAGTAACCTCTGTTTTAAATGGAGCATGACAACAAATATTTTATATTATTTCATAATACAATGGGTATAGATTTTAAGAGTTATTACATTCAGACGAGGGTAAGGTAGTCTGAATCGGACAAAGAACCATGTTTCGAAACGGCAGCACGCTGAGCCCCTGAGTACAGATCCAAGACTATACTCACTGTTGCCAGGTGAGATGCGCACCACACTACACCGAGGTGGTGGGGCACGTGGCCTCGAGTCATATGTCTACAATTGTACAATCTATCACGCTGAGACTCGTGTAAAATGGGTAACATGGCGCAATGATAGAAGTTAACACTTAGATACGTTTCCCGATTTCAATGAATGTGTAATGTAATACTCCGCCCGTGGTGTCCAGTATAACTCATGTTCCAGATGTATTTGCATTCCAGTATTTCAAAGACAGATGCTATAATTTTGAAGGCCTGTTAAGGAAAATTCTGGTGACTGCAGTGCACTACCCTATTTTCAAATGCTATGGTGATGATATAGCAACATGAATGCCACAACAATGAAATAATTCGTAGTAGGCCTTATGATACCCGACCCGCGGTAGCAAGACCATTCTGCCTTTTATTCCTTGTCTTCCCCTCGCCTATAATAATTATAACTGGCTACCTTATCCCCAGCTGATGCTATTATTTTTTCAGTTGTAAGGAGGTATGGCAGATTTTACTCTTTTCTCTTACATTAGACAATAAAGAGACCAAAACATGAGTTTACAAACTCTCGCAATGCAAAAGCACATGCTTTTGCTCAATATTTTAATATGTAATATTATTTTTTTGATCAAACCGCTGTCATGCATAACTGAAAATGCTGGTTAGGAAGTTTTGAGCTTAGTATTTTTGTTATGTTGGATGTTTTTAGTCCGACTTCTCATTCTAAAGACACCAGCGATTGAGCGGGGTCCTCTTTCTAGACTGGAAGTAGAACACTTACAAAGGAACAGGGCATAAAAACTCAGCAAGACACCTTAACACACATATTGCCTTAACCCGTCACGTCCCGAGCCTTTCCGCACCTATGACATCCCCCAGTCCCGAGCCTTTTTGGAAAAAATTTTTTTCTTCTAAAACTTCCGCTTAGGTCGAGAAACGATGGAAAATCATGAAGAAAGTGGTCTCTGCGGTCTATAAGTGGTCTATACAGGTGCGGTTTCCCCCCGCAGGTATCGTATTCTGTAATGGGCTGGATATGCGTTAACGTTTTCTATGGCAAGGAATAATGGGACAAACAACACACAACACCTCTACATTTATTGAATTTGAACTAATAAACAATAACAGTAACAATATAATGGATTTCAGACACATATATATAGGAAAAATAAGCATTGTACCATCGTGCGAGCATAGCGAGTTAGGTCCGAGTCGTAACATGCTATATGCTAATTTTCTGGTATGAGTCTACCTATCATTTTTCTACTTGTATACTTCTGTTTCAATGACAATTTACCAATTACAACTGTTTGTAAGTGATTTCAGATGTTTTCATTCATTATGATGACATGCAGCATAAGTTTAGCGCACATCAGCTTAGTAAGCACACTCGCTATGACTCGTATTTCAACATACCAAATTGTTTTATCACTTTCCAATTATTTTCCCATTTACATAGAACCTTTCCCCCACCACTGTGAAGGTTTTCAATTATTTTCATTCATTACGAGGGCATTTAGCGATATGCTAGCGCCTATTCACGTAGCAACCACGATCTCAAACACTCGTGTTTCATCATCTACTTTATTTATTCACTCCAATTATATTTTCCCACTTACATTACACACGTTTACACCCCTCCAATGCACTGTACATATTTACTGCCATTATTTATTCAAGTGAGCGTGAGAATATCGCCTGAAAATACCCTCGCAAGGAATGTTACGTCATACATAATACTCACACACTTATATACTAATTCACTCACACACTTATAAACTAATTATTCACTTTATCACTTGCTGACTTTTATTTTGACTAATATGTGCCTTATTCATTCGACTAAGAGTCAGGAAATCTTATCTTTATAGACACGCTATGAATATTTGACTTAGAATATACATCATCATATACAATAATTTGAACTTATATTATACCCGTAAGAATGTCACATAATAAAAAATATATAATAAGGGGCCGTATTTATTGCACTGAGCGACAGAATATCGCATCAAACAACCCTCTCTATGTAAGTTTCAACTTAGGGCAGATTTATATACTTACACCCAATGTTTTCACTTATGTTCTACCCGTAGGCACTTTATACTAATATTTGGCGATCCACATGACTGATATTTTCACAGAGCGTCTGTCTGTCGCATTTACCTCATAATTTCAGCGTCCTTTCGCATTCACACCATGCTAAAATTGCATCAACGTGTGATATTCACTAAAACATGGGTGAATACACAGACCCACGTCACACTGCACGCACTCATAGCGGGTGTCCTTCCTCTGTGTCGTGAGTCTCACCTGGGAATTACTGCACACGTGACACCTGCGCTGGGGCCTAGGTCTGTTGGGCTGGGGAGGGATAGGAGTGGGGAAATGGCGGCCGGATATTCTCTGGGGAGTCTGGGTAATAGGGGCAGTGCGGGGGCGCTGTTGGGGCTTTCAACAGCATACTTAGCAAAGATTTCTCGTGTGAGCTCCCTCACAAACCCTTCAGAGGTTTCCTGAACTCCTGTGGTCATGGCGTGAAGGTGGTGGCAATTCAGAGCAGTGATATCTAGCAAGTGAAAGAACAGTTTTTTATACCACTTCATCGTGGTCCTGGCACACTCTACCGTCGATATCATGGAGTCAGACTGGTCCACGAGGCGCATGTTTATATTGTAATCCATTACACACTCAGGTTTCCAAACACGACGCCTGCTCTCGCTATGGTAATCAACAGAATCAGTACGGTGCATCAAGGGGCGGTGAACCGTGGACAAGAGGCTTACTTCTCTGTTGTGGTTCCACATTGTTGCAAGGATGTTGTTTGCTTTGAAGAAGACAACCTCACTCCTTGCAAGTTTCCGCCCTACCTTGACCATGTGACGCCGGTTCACCTTTACGGTTCCACAGACTCCCGTTTCATGTCTGTGAAGATAACGAGCGAGAGGAGGGCTAGTGTACCAGTTGTCGAGGTAGAGAACGTGACCACGATGAAGGTAGTCTTGTATCATCGTCTTTACCACTGCTCCCGAAAGTCCTATACTTCGATCTTCTATTATGTCTGTCTGTGCACCGGTGTACAAGACTATGTCTTGCACGTATCCAGTCCTACAGTCACACATAACAAAGATCTTGAACCCAAAACGGTGCCTTTTGCTGGGTATATACTGTCTGAATGAAATATTGCCTCTCCACAACACGAGACTCTCGTCTATGACGAGATCTCTATTGGGATAGAATGAGGATCGAAAAGGTTTGCCTGAGGTGATCAAAGACCAGCCTAATTCGCCTCATTTTGTCAGTGTTGTTTGCATTTGCAGGGTCATTAGCATCATAAAAATGGAGGCGACTTAGAATTTGTTGAAACCTATTACGGCTCATCACTTGACCAAATATATATATATATATCATAAAGGTATCATATATATATATATATATATATATATATATATATATATATATATATATATATATCATATATTTATAATATATATATATATATATATATATATATAGACAGATAGATAGATGAGTGTGAATGTGATGGAATGTGCATTTGTGTGAGGAGATTTTTGTTATTCTGTTATTTTCTTAGCCGTATCGCTACTCCACCTTGGTGGGAAGGTGCAGTTAAGTATAAAACAAAAAAATATACATAGATAAATGTGAGAAGCTTAAATTAAGTCCTGCTGTGAAATGTTACAGGTGGGCGATAATGTGATTTATTGACATATTGACTATGGTTATGGTAAATGGTTATAAAGACATAAAATATTCTGCAAGAGAGATAAAGCTATGAATGAAGGAGTGTGGTCGAATCTCAGATAGCGCGTCCAGGCTGACGCCAGCCAGCCAGCCTTGAGAGCAAGGATTGGGAAGGTAGTTGGGCGCGTGTGACGTCATGCAGGCAGGGATTCCCTGCTGTCTGGCTGACCTCCCCTACTTAGATCATGGGTAGGGAGAAAAATGTTTCGGGAGTAAGGCGGCTCTCCCATCAGTTCAGTCAGTTGCATGAAACTGTTCACACGGGAAACTGTTGTGTGCCACAGGTTGCGCTGACCAAGGCTAAATAAATATGACTATATTAATTTTATAATAAGGTAATATATATAATATTATGATATAAATATGTATTATTATATATAATACAATAATATATCCATCCATCCATCCATCATCCAATCCTACATTGCCCCATGAGGAACGTAAGAGCCCAGGGCTAGGCAGTTGGTCCCAACATTGAAGATAAGTGACCAGCCTCACTCATCCCTGAGCAGCATTGCATGAGCAATCAACCCCAACCATCCCTTGGATATAAACCATCACCAGCTTAATCCGATTGGAGCGCAATAGTTACCCACTAAACAACCAGGCGTCAAAATTTGGTTATATGGTTACCACCCAGCGTAGCAAATGGTTTCCTGGTGTACAAGAAACCATTTGGCTTGTCACTCAGTGCAGAGTCACCCACAGGCAGAAAGAAGAGGAAAGAATGAAGGAAAGAACGACAGACGAGAGAGTGTTAAGTTACCTGTAGGCAGAAGGACAAGGAAAGAATGAAGGAAAGGAAGACAGAAGAGGACGGAAGGAAAGAAGGATGGAGGAGAGGAGAGGGTAGACACCGGATAGCAGCACTTCATCGAGTGATACTAATTTGGCCTTGGTCAGTGCAACCAGTGGCACGCAACAATTCCATGCGACCGGTTTCCTGCAACTGGTCGAACCGGTGGGAGAGCTGCTTAAGGGAGGAGCTTGGCATAGTGAAGGCCAGGGCAAGCGCCGGACGTGGGGGATGGGGGGTTAGCTTATTCATACCGCCAGTGATAATAATAATTGCCGAACTAGTTTTTGAGATCCATCAGCATTCTACTAAATATTTGCATTCTTAATACTAAACATTTTATTTTCTATGTTGTTTTTACATAACATGTTAATGAACTATATACCGTAATCGCTCCAAGCATTTCTCTCGCTCTCTCCTTATATCAGTACTTCCTTTTCAGAGAGTTATCACTTGATACAATTATCAGTATAGGTTGAAGAGGAATGCATTTACCTAACATCTAAATCCAGTTTCATGTAAGATCAACTGACATATTCCCATCATGCATGACACTGACCAATAAACATTTGGATTATGTTCAGACTCTGTTAAAGGTTACTTATTTCCTCGTTGGTAGTATTTCAGGTAGATGTTTTTGTGTGTTCTGTGGTACACCACGAAGAGGTAGGAGGTTAAAATACTGTCACCTCAACAGTCAATGAGTTTATGCATACTGTTGTCGAATGTGGCTGTTATATCAGCTATGATTATGACTTGCCGATAGTCATGGTCATTACAGCACACCTTTATAGTACATTCATCTAACGAATGACTGAATTACACATTACAAGGAAAACTGATTATGAGTTGTGCTGCGTATGTGTGAGGTCACACATTCACCTCCGACATCTACTATTCAGTTCCTATCTCTCCTACTTAGTTTAAACTAATATCAGCCCCATGAGTAATCCCGTAACGAATAATGACCTAATTTATTTAATCATGTTTCGGATCAAGAATAGTATTTCAATAGCTTTAATCAAGACCGGCCCAGGACTGGCGAAATGCAAAACGAACAGATACCGGCATCTATTTTTCTACCATAAGGGCCGGTCACATGACGGTTCGTCCCCTCAGTATTCAGTAGACAATTTTTAGCCATGGGTTTATCATGTAATAATGAAAGAGAATACGTTTATAAGCGTGTAATATATGTAAAGATGCGGTCTTTTTTTATTATTTTACTTATTGTTTGTATTATTTTACTGTTTTCAATACTCGCATTATCTAATACTTTCAAGAAGTTCCTTTGAAATTCTATCGGCTAAAAATTGTCGACTAAAAATTGGGATGAACTCTGACTGAGGTTTACTAAGGAAGACGAGAGTTGATGATTCGAACTTTCGTCGAGCATGTAGGCTACACACGAACAAACAGATACACTGTTACTAGCACCCGTTACCCACCTCTCGCGGTTAGGTGGCCCAGGTGGAAAGTTTGGCGACTGTACAACTGCGTGCAGATAACTCGAGGCCACCAGCTCCAACCTCTAGCCATGCTAGGGTAAGCATCTCACCTGGCAACTGTGGTGTAGCCGAGTCTTGGAGCTACATTCAGGGGTTCAGTTTGCCGCGGGTTCGAAACATACTTCTCTACATTTCTAACCCAGACTGGTGTTCGCTATATTATATATCACAATAAGCTATAAATATAAGATGCATCAGTGCGTTATGAAATGTTATATAAAACATAAATCCAGAGGGTATTAAAGTGTAATGCTCAAAAGTAAACTGCTAAGGAAGAAACGCAGCTACGTCTGCTAGGACAACATGAATACGGCTATATTTTGGACGCCAATATTGCCTGGCAGCAACTCGCAACGGAGTACCTTTACAGTGCAAAGGGAAAATCTGTACACTGCTTGTCATATTTGTTAGAAAAAGACTCCTCACACCTAAGTCAGTCCACTTCCCTTACCTGTAGCAATGCATCCCCAAGAAGGTGAACCCAGCCTTCTGACGTTCCAGCATCACCTCCAGCCCCGCTCCTTGTAACAGCTGATAAGGGCGATCCCATTATATCTGATACTTTAGATAAGTATGAGCAGTATTAATGAAATCAGTAGTAGTACAGTCTGGCACGACGATAACAGGCCACTCCATATGCCAGTTCTTGACGACCATTATACAATTAACAGTAACCTCTGTTTTAAATGGAGCATGACAACAAATATTTTATATTATTTCATAATACAATGGGTATAGATTTTAAGAGTTATTACATTCAGACGAGGGTAAGGCAGTCTGAATCGGACAAAGAACCATGTTTCGAAACGGCAGCACGCTGAGCCCCTGAGTACAGATCCAAGACTATACTCACTGTTGCCAGGTGAGATGCGCACCACACTACACCGAGGTGGTGGGGCACGTGGCCTCGAGTCATATGTCTACAATTGTACAATCTATCACGCTGAGACTCGTGTAAAATGGGTAACATGGCGCAATGATAGAAGTTAACACTTAGATACGTTTCCCGATTTCAATGAATGTGTAATGTAATACTCCGCCCGTGGTGTCCAGTATAACTCATGTTCCAGATGTATTTGCATTCCAGTATTTCAAAGACAGATGCTATAATTTTGAAGGCTTGTTAAGGAAAATTCTGGTGACTGCAGTGCACTACCCTATTTTCAAATGCTATGGTGATGATATAGCAACATGAATGCCACAACAATGAAATAATTCGTAGTAGGCCTTATGATACCCGACCCGCGGTAGCAAGACCATTCTGCCTTTTATTCCTTGTCTTCCCCTCGCCTATAAAAATTATAACTGGCTACCTTATCCCCAGCTGATGCTATTATTTTTTCAGTTGTAAGGAGGTATGGCAGATTTTACTCTTTTCTCTTACATTAGACAATAAAGAGACCAAAACATGAGTTTACAAACTCTCGCAATGCAAAAGCACATGCTTTTGCTCAATATTTTAATATGTAATATTATTTTTTTGATCAAACCGCTGTCATGCATAACTGAAAATGCTGGTTAGGAAGTTTTGAGCTTAGTATTTTTGTTATGTTGGATGTTTTTAGTCCGACTTCTCATTCTAAAGACACCAGCGATTGAGCGGGGTCCTCTTTCTAGACTGGAAGTAGAACACTTACAAAGGAACAGGGCATAAAAACTCAGCAAGACACCTTAACACACATATTGCCTTAACCCGTCACGTCCCGAGCCTTTCCGCACCTATGACATCCCCCAGTCCCGAGCCTTTTTGGAAAAAATTTTTTTCTTCTAAAACTTCCGCTTAGGTCGAGAAACGATGGAAAATCATGAAGAAAGTGGTCTCTGCGGTCTATAAGTGGTCTATACAGGTGCGGTTTCCCCCCGCAGGTATCGTATTCTGTAATGGGCTGGATATGCGTTAACGTTTTCTATGGCAAGGAATAATGGGACAAACAACACACAACACCTCTACATTTATTGAATTTGAACTAATAAACAATAACAGTAACAATATAATGGATTTCAGACACATATATATAGGAAAAATAAGCATTGTACCATCGTGCGAGCATAGCGAGTTAGGTCCGAGTCGTAACATGCTATATGCTAATTTTCTGGTATGAGTCTACCTATCATTTTTTCTACTTGTATACTTCTGTTTCAATGACAATTTACCAATTACAACTGTTTGTAAGTGATTTCAGATGTTTTCATTCATTATGATGACATGCAGCATAAGTTTAGCGCACATCAGCTTAGTAAGCACACTCGCTATGACTCGTATTTCAACATACCAAATTGTTTTATCACTTTCCAATTATTTTCCCATTTACATAGAACCTTTCCCCCACCACTGTGAAGGTTTTCAATTATTTTCATTCATTACGAGGGCATTTAGCGATATGCTAGCGCCTATTCACGTAGCAACCACGATCTCAAACACTCGTGTTTCATCATCTACTTTATTTATTCACTCCAATTATATTTTCCCACTTACATTACACACGTTTACACCCCTCCAATGCACTGTACATATTTACTGCCATTATTTATTCAAGTGAGCGTGAGAATATCGCCTGAAAATACCCTCGCAAGGAATGTTACGTCATACATAATACTCACACACTTATATACTAATTCACTCACACACTTATAAACTAATTATTCACTTTATCACTTGCTGACTTTTATTTTGACTAATATGTGCCTTATTCATTCGACTAAGAGTCAGGAAATCTTATCTTTATAGACACGCTATGAATATTTGACTTAGAATATACATCATCATATACAATAATTTGAACTTATATTATACCCGTAAGAATGTCACATAATAAAAAATATATAATAAGGGGCCGTATTTATTGCACTGAGCGACAGAATATCGCATCAAACAACCCTCTCTATGTAAGTTTCAACTTAGGGCAGATTTATATACTTACACCCAATGTTTTCACTTATGTTCTACCCGTAGGCACTTTATACTAATATTTGGCGATCCACATGACTGATATTTTCACAGAGCGTCTGTCTGTCGCATTTACCTCATAATTTCAGCGTCCTTTCGCATTCACACCATGCTAAAATTGCATCAACGTGTGATATTCACTAAAACATGGGTGAATACACAGACCCACGTCACACTGCACGCACTCATAGCGGGTGTCCTTCCTCTGTGTCGTGAGTCTCACCTGGGAATTACTGCACACGTGACACCTGCGCTGGGGCCTAGGTCTGTTGGGCTGGGGAGGGATAGGAGTGGGGAAATGGCGGCCGGATATTCTCTGGGGAGTCTGGGTAATAGGGGCAGTGCGGGGGCGCTGTTGGGGCTTTCAACAGCATACTTAGCAAAGATTTCTCGTGTGAGCTCCCTCACAAACCCTTCAGAGGTTTCCTGAACTCCTGTGGTCATGGCGTGAAGGTGGTGGCAATTCAGAGCAGTGATATCTAGCAAGTGAAAGAACAGTTTTTTATACCACTTCATCGTGGTCCTGGCACACTCTACCGTCGATATCATGGAGTCAGACTGGTCCACGAGGCGCATGTTTATATTGTAATCCATTACACACTCAGGTTTCCAAACACGACGCCTGCTCTCGCTATGGTAATCAACAGAATCAGTACGGTGCATCAAGGGGCGGTGAACCGTGGACAAGAGGCTTACTTCTCTGTTGTGGTTCCACATTGTTGCAAGGATGTTGTTTGCTTTGAAGAAGACAACCTCACTCCTTGCAAGTTTCCGCCCTACCTTGACCATGTGACGCCGGTTCACCTTTACGGTTCCACAGACTCCCGTTTCATGTCTGTGAAGATAACGAGCGAGAGGAGGGCTAGTGTACCAGTTGTCGAGGTAGAGAACGTGACCACGATGAAGGTAGTCTTGTATCATCGTCTTTACCACTGCTCCCGAAAGTCCTATACTTCGATCTTCTATTATGTCTGTCTGTGCACCGGTGTACAAGACTATGTCTTGCACGTATCCAGTCCTACAGTCACACATAACAAAGATCTTGAACCCAAAACGGTGCCTTTTGCTGGGTATATACTGTCTGAATGAAATATTGCCTCTCCACAACACGAGACTCTCGTCTATGACGAGATCTCTATTGGGATAGAATGAGGATCGAAAGGTTTGCCTGAGGTGATCAAAGACCAGCCTAATTCGCCTCATTTTGTCAGTGTTGTTTGCATTTGCAGGGTCATTAGCATCATAAAAATGGAGGCGACTTAGAATTTGTTGAAACCTATTACGGCTCATCACTTGACCAAATATATATATATATATCATACATGTAACATATATATATATATATATATATATATATATATATCATATATTTATAATATATATATATATATATATATATATATATATATATATATATATATATATATAGACAGATAGATAGATGAGTGTGAATGTGATGGAATGTGCATTTGTGTGAGGAGATTTTTGTTATTCTGTTATTTTCTTAGCCGTATCGCTACTCCACCTTGGTGGGAAGGTGCAGTTAAGTATAAAACAAAAAAATATACATAGATAAATGTGAGAAGCTTAAATTAAGTCCTGCTGTGAAATGTTACAGGTGGGCGATAATGTGATTTATTGACATATTGACTATGGTTATGGTAAATGGTTATAAAGACATAAAATATTCTGCAAGAGAGATAAAGCTATGAATGAAGGAGTGTGGTCGAATCTCAGATAGCGCGTCCAGGCTGACGCCAGCCAGCCAGCCTTGAGAGCAAGGATTGGGAAGGTAGTTGGGCGCGTGTGACGTCATGCAGGCAGGGATTCCCCGCTGTCTGGCTGACCTCCCCTACTTAGATCATGGGTAGGGAGAAAAATGTTTCGGGAGTAAGGCGGCTCTCCCATCAGTTCAGTCAGTTGCATGAAACTGTTCACACGGGAAACTGTTGTGTGCCACAGGTTGCGCTGACCAAGGCTAAATAAATATGACTATATTAATTTTATAATAAGGTAATATATATAATATTATGATATAAATATGTATTATTATATATAATACAATAATATATCCATCCATCCATCCATCATCCAATCCTACATTGCCCCATGAGGAACGTAAGAGCCCAGGGCTAGGCAGTTGGTCCCAACATTGAAGATAAGTGACCAGCCTCACTCATCCCTGAGCAGCATTGCATGAGCAATCAACCCCAACCATCCCTTGGATATAAACCATCACCAGCTTAATCCGATTGGAGCGCAATAGTTACCCACTAAACAACCAGGCGTCAAAATTTGGTTATATGGTTACCACCCAGCGTAGCAAATGGTTTCCTGGTGTACAAGAAACCATTTGGCTTGTCACTCAGTGCAGAGTCACCCACAGGCAGAAAGAAGAGGAAAGAATGAAGGAAAGAACGACAGACGAGAGAGTGTTAAGTTACCTGTAGGCAGAAGGACAAGGAAAGAATGAAGGAAAGGAAGACAGAAGAGGACGGAAGGAAAGAAGGATGGAGGAGAGGAGAGGGTAGACACCGGATAGCAGCACTTCATCGAGTGATACTAATTTGGCCTTGGTCAGTGCAACCAGTGGCACGCAACAATTCCATGCGACCGGTTTCCTGCAACTGGTCGAACCGGTGGGAGAGCTGCTTAAGGGAGGAGCTTGGCATAGTGAAGGCCAGGGCAAGCGCCGGACGTGGGGGATGGGGGGTTAGCTTATTCATACCGCCAGTGATAATAATAATTGCCGAACTAGTTTTTGAGATCCATCAGCATTCTACTAAATATTTGCATTCTTAATACTAAACATTTTATTTTCTATGTTGTTTTTACATAACATGTTAATGAACTATATACCGTAATCGCTCCAAGCATTTCTCTCGCTCTCTCCTTATATCAGTACTTCCTTTTCAGAGAGTTATCACTTGATACAATTATCAGTATAGGTTGAAGAGGAATGCATTTACCTAACATCTAAATCCAGTTTCATGTAAGATCAACTGACATATTCCCATCATGCATGACACTGACCAATAAACATTTGGATTATGTTCAGACTCTGTTAAAGGTTACTTATTTCCTCGTTGGTAGTATTTCAGGTAGATGTTTTTGTGTGTTCTGTGGTACACCACGAAGAGGTAGGAGGTTAAAATACTGTCACCTCAACAGTCAATGAGTTTATGCATACTGTTGTCGAATGTGGCTGTTATATCAGCTATGATTATGACTTGCCGATAGTCATGGTCATTACAGCACACCTTTATAGTACATTCATCTAACGAATGACTGAATTACACATTACAAGGAAAACTGATTATGAGTTGTGCTGCGTATGTGTGAGGTCACACATTCACCTCCGACATCTACTATTCAGTTCCTATCTCTCCTACTTAGTTTAAACTAATATCAGCCCCATGAGTAATCCCGTAACGAATAATGACCTAATTTATTTAATCATGTTTCGGATCAAGAATAGTATTTCAATAGCTTTAATCAAGACCGGCCCAGGACTGGCGAAATGCAAAACGAACAGATACCGGCATCTATTTTTCTACCATAAGGGCCGGTCACATGACGGTTCGTCCCCTCAGTATTCAGTAGACAATTTTTAGCCATGGGTTTATCATGTAATAATGAAAGAGAATACGTTTATAAGCGTGTAATATATGTAAAGATGCGGTCTTTTTTTATTATTTTACTTATTGTTTGTATTATTTTACTGTTTTCAATACTCGCATTATCTAATATTTTCAAGAAGTTCCTTTGAAATTCTATCGGCTAAAAATTGTCGACTAAAAATTGGGATGAACTCTGACTGAGGTTTACTAAGGAAGACGAGAGTTGATGATTCGAACTTTCGTCGAGCATGTAGGCTACTACACGAACAAACAGATACACTGTTACTAGCACCCGTTACCCACCTCTCGCGGTTAGGTGGCCCAGGTGGAAAGTTTGGCGACTGTACAACTGCGTGCAGATAACTCGAGGCCACCAGCTCCAACCTCTAGCCATGCTAGGGTAAGCATCTCACCTGGCAACTGTGGTGTAGCCGAGTCTTGGAGCTACATTCAGGGGTTCAGTTTGCCGCGGGTTCGAAACATACTTCTCTACATTTCTAACCCAGACTGGTGTTCGCTATATTATATATCACAATAAGCTATAAATATAAGATGCATCAGTGCGTTATGAAATGTTATATAAAACATAAATCCAGAGGGTATTAAAGTGTAATGCTCAAAAGTAAACTGCTAAGGAAGAAACGCAGCTACGTCTGCTAGGACAACATGAATACGGCTATATTTTGGACGCCAATATTGCCTGGCAGCAACTCGCAACGGAGTACCTTTACAGTGCAAAGGGAAAATCTGTACACTGCTTGTCATATTTGTTAGAAAAAGACTCCTCACACCTAAGTCAGTCCACTTCCCTTACCTGTAGCAATGCATCCCCAAGAAGGTGAACCCAGCCTTCTGACGTTCCAGCATCACCTCCAGCCCCGCTCCTTGTAACAGCTGATAAGGGCGATCCCATTATATCTGATACTTTAGATAAGTATGAGCAGTATTAATGAAATCAGTAGTAGTACAGTCTGGCACGACGATAACAGGCCACTCCATATGCCAGTTCTTGACGACCATTATACAATTAACAGTAACCTCTGTTTTAAATGGAGCATGACAACAAATATTTTATATTATTTCATAATACAATGGGTATAGATTTTAAGAGTTATTACATTCAGACGAGGGTAAGGCAGTCTGAATCGGACAAAGAACCATGTTTCGAAACGGCAGCACGCTGAGCCCCTGAGTACAGATCCAAGACTATACTCACTGTTGCCAGGTGAGATGCGCACCACACTACACCGAGGTGGTGGGGCACGTGGCCTCGAGTCATATGTCTACAATTGTACAATCTATCACGCTGAGACTCGTGTAAAATGGGTAACATGGCGCAATGATAGAAGTTAACACTTAGATACGTTTCCCGATTTCAATGAATGTGTAATGTAATACTCCGCCCGTGGTGTCCAGTATAACTCATGTTCCAGATGTATTTGCATTCCAGTATTTCAAAGACAGATGCTATAATTTTGAAGGCCTGTTAAGGAAAATTCTGGTGACTGCAGTGCACTACCCTATTTTCAAATGCTATGGTGATGATATAGCAACATGAATGCCACAACAATGAAATAATTCGTAGCAGGCCTTATGATACCCGACCCGCGGTAGCAAGACCATTCTGCCTTTTATTCCTTGTCTTCCCCTCGCCTATAATAATTATAACTGGCTACCTTATCCCCAGCTGATGCTATTATTTTTTCAGTTGTAAGGAGGTATGGCAGATTTTACTCTTTTTTCTTACATTAGACAATAAAGAGACCAAAACATGAGTTTACAAACTCTCGCAATGCAAAAGCACATGCTTTTGCTCAATATTTTAATATGTAATATTATTTTTTTGATCAAACCGCTGTCATGCATAACTGAAAATGCTGGTTAGGAAGTTTTGAGCTTAGTATTTTTGTTATGTTGGATGTTTTTAGTCCGACTTCTCATTCTAAAGACACCAGCGATTGAGCGGGGTCCTCTTTCTAGACTGGAAGTAGAACACTTACAAAGGAACAGGGCATAAAAACTCAGCAAGACACCTTAACACACATATTGCCTTAACCCGTCACGTCCCGAGCCTTTCCGCACCTATGACATCCCCCAGTCCCGAGCCTTTTTGGAAAAATTTTTTCTTCTAAAACTTCCGCTTAGGTCGAGAAACGATGGAAAATCATGAAGAAAGTGGTCTCTGCGGTCTATAAGTGGTCTATACAGGTGCGGTTTCCCCGCAGGTATCGTATTCTGTAATGGGCTGGATATGCGTTAACGTTTTCTATGGCAAGGAATAATGGGACAAACAACACACAACACCTCTACATTTATTGAATTTGAACTAATAAACAATAACAGTAACAATATAATGGATTTCAGACACATATATATAGGAAAAATAAGCATTGTACCATCGTGCGAGCATAGCGAGTTAGGTCCGAGTCGTAACATGCTATATGCTAATTTTCTGGTATGAGTCTACCTATCATTTTTTCTACTTGTATACTTCTGTTTCAATGACAATTTACCAATTACAACTGTTTGTAAGTGATTTCAGATGTTTTCATTCATTATGATGACATGCAGCATAAGTTTAGCGCACATCAGCTTAGTAAGCACACTCGCTATGACTCGTATTTCAACATACCAAATTGTTTTATCACTTTCCAATTATTTTCCCATTTACATAGAACCTTTCCCCCACCACTGTGAAGGTTTTCAATTATTTTCATTCATTACGAGGGCATTTAGCGATATGCTAGCGCCTATTCACGTAGCAACCACGATCTCAAACACTCGTGTTTCATCATCTACTTTATTTATTCACTCCAATTATATTTTCCCACTTACATTACACACGTTTACACCCCTCCAATGCACTGTACATATTTACTGCCATTATTTATTCAAGTGAGCGTGAGAATATCGCCTGAAAATACCCTCGCAAGGAATGTTACGTCATACATAATACTCACACACTTATATACTAATTCACTCACACACTTATAAACTAATTATTCACTTTATCACTTGCTGACTTTTATTTTGACTAATATGTGCCTTATTCATTCGACTAAGAGTCAGGAAATCTTATCTTTATAGACACGCTATGAATATTTGACTTAGAATATACATCATCATATACAATAATTTGAACTTATATTATACCCGTAAGAATGTCACATAATAAAAAATATATAATAAGGGGCCGTATTTATTGCACTGAGCGACAGAATATCGCATCAAACAACCCTCTCTATGTAAGTTTCAACTTAGGGCAGATTTATATACTTACACCCAATGTTTTCACTTATGTTCTACCCGTAGGCACTTTATACTAATATTTGGCGATCCACATGACTGATATTTTCACAGAGCGTCTGTCTGTCGCATTTACCTCATAATTTCAGCGTCCTTTCGCATTCACACCATGCTAAAATTGCATCAACGTGTGATATTCACTAAAACATGGGTGAATACACAGACCCACGTCACACTGCACGCACTCATAGCGGGTGTCCTTCCTCTGTGTCGTGAGTCTCACCTGGGAATTACTGCACACGTGACACCTGCGCTGGGGCCTAGGTCTGTTGGGCTGGGGAGGGATAGGAGTGGGGAAATGGCGGCCGGATATTCTCTGGGGAGTCTGGGTAATAGGGGCAGTGCGGGGGCGCTGTTGGGGCTTTCAACAGCATACTTAGCAAAGATTTCTCGTGTGAGCTCCCTCACAAACCCTTCAGAGGTTTCCTGAACTCCTGTGGTCATGGCGTGAAGGTGGTGGCAATTCAGAGCAGTGATATCTAGCAAGTGAAAGAACAGTTTTATACCACTTCATCGTGGTCCTGGCACACTCTACCGTCGATATCATGGAGTCAGACTGGTCCACGAGGCGCATGTTTATATTGTAATCCATTACACACTCAGGTTTCCAAACACGACGCCTGCTCTCGCTATGGTAATCAACAGAATCAGTACGGTGCATCAAGGGGCGGTGAACCGTGGACAAGAGGCTTACTTCTCTGTTGTGGTTCCACATTGTTGCAAGGATGTTGTTTGCTTTGAAGAAGACAACCTCACTCCTTGCAAGTTTCCGCCCTACCTTGACCATGTGACGCCGGTTCACCTTTACGGTTCCACAGACTCCCGTTTCATGTCTGTGAAGATAACGAGCGAGAGGAGGGCTAGTGTACCAGTTGTCGAGGTAGAGAACGTGACCACGATGAAGGTAGTCTTGTATCATCGTCTTTACCACTGCTCCCGAAAGTCCTATACTTCGATCTTCTATTATGTCTGTCTGTGCACCGGTGTACAAGACTATGTCTTGCACGTATCCAGTCCTACAGTCACACATAACAAAGATCTTGAACCCAAAACGGTGCCTTTTGCTGGGTATATACTGTCTGAATGAAATATTGCCTCTCCACAACACGAGACTCTCGTCTATGACGAGATCTCTATTGGGATAGAATGAGGATCGAAAGGTTTGCCTGAGGTGATCAAAGACCAGCCTAATTCGCCTCATTTTGTCAGTGTTGTTTGCATTTGCAGGGTCATTAGCATCATAAAAATGGAGGCGACTTAGAATTTGTTGAAACCTATTACGGCTCATCACTTGACCAAATATGGGGGTAAACATAACAGGGTCCCTAGTCCAGTAAGCAGGAATTCTATTTTTTCTTATTATACCCATCAAAAGGACAAGGGCAAAAAATAAGAACATTTCTGGAATGGAGACAGGGTAATCATAAATCATAGAATGCCTACTCCTTGTTCCCAATCTTTCACTTTCTAGGCGCTGGGCGCTTGCAAACAGGTTTGTTTGAAAAACGATCTGATCGACGAAGGCCTCACTGAAAAACAGGTGGAAAAAATCCAACCTGCTTGAATTGCAGTGAATACCTGGTGCAATGCAGCCAGATCGCCCTTGCTCAGTGAAGGGGTGAATGAGGGGAGAAAAATCACTCCCATCCTCCCAATCCCACGACACAAATCCCTCGTCCCCATCACCGCCTTCGTCTGGGTGGGGAGGAGATCCTGGTTGGGGAGGTTGGGGAGAAGGAGTATGGAGGGCTTCCCCTCTGCCTTTACCCTTTCCCTTTCCCTTACCCTTACGGCCTTGAGGAACATTAGGGGGCTGTGGGGATGAAATAGGGGAATATTGGGGAGCAGAAGACATGCTGGGGAATGGTTCCTCCCCACCTTCCCCCTCCATTACCACACCACGTGCTCTTTCACGCAACCTTGCTCGACCACGTGTTAGGGGATATTGGGGAGCATAAGACGTGCTTTGGAGTGGTTCCTCCCCACCTTCCCCCTCCCTCACAACCCCACGTGATACTGAACGCACCCGCACTGGCCCACGTGATCCACTCTGCCGCCTCACACTGCGTAGGGAGAGCAATGACTCACCCACGTCACTCTCACTTTCCCTAATCCCAGGAATTTCCATTTCACTCCCCACTCCCTCCACTTCACTTCCTACCTCCCCAAACAGAATGCTAGGCCCATACCTGTTTAGACGACATGGTGTACGCTCTGGGTCACAATGGGTAATCACCTCCCGTCCATACCACGTGGCAGCACGTCCCACGGCTCCGTCCTCGTCCTCGTCCTCGACCTCGAATTCTGCTTCCAAGGCACGCTGGGGATAGGGATATGACATACCACGTGCCTTCTTTGCCTCCTGCCCCTCTCTAGCAGCACGGTAAGTCACGTACTGCCGCTTCCTTGGTGACAGAACTTCCTCGTTACTGCTGGTGGTTTCTTCCTCCTCTGGCTGCACATAATCCTTGTCCATCTCCTCGTCATCCAGTGGGGAATCACTGTCGCTGGTAAAGGTGTCCAGGGCGACTTGAATTTCGCTCTCTGAGAGACCTCTCTTAGCCATGTCTGAGCAGGACCGTGGCTACCAGGTGAGTGGATGAGTGGCGGGCTAGCGCGGGTCACGCGGGGTCGCCGAGTGTCCCCGCCTGGTGGCAGGTAGGGGAAGGTCAGGCTAGGGTACGTACCGCAAATCAAGCGCGAAATTTGAAAATTGTCGAAATTATGCACATTGCAATTGCACGACGTACTGGTACGTCGCCGGGACTGGCAAATGCAAATCGTTGCAACGTACCCATACGTCATCGGGACGGGGCGGGTTAATCCAACTTCCTTACAATATACATACAATAGGGCACTGACTGTGGAATGGGTATAGTGAGAGGTTACACCAAGTTACATAGACACTTTGCTTACATCTAAATTACTGCACAAGAGAATATCGCATTGGGGTGGTGACACTGTTCATACACTCGGTCCCTTGGACTCTGCGTAGTACGCTGGTCTATTTGCACTTGGGTATTGCCACACACTTGTGTATTGCTCTAGTCCTGGGAACTTAGGCACTAACAAAGCACTCTGAGTAGATTGGGGTAGAGATGCTTTATGGGTGGTGTTCCAGTCTCACTATTTCTGCAACACACACAGTCACTGTCACTACTGAGTCTCTAATACGACACTGGGGTCTCAATGTGTCGTTACTGGGCTGCCAAGGTCAGGGCTCATTCCAGGTGGCGCCAGGGAGTCGGAGGGAGCCCTACTGGTGAGCCCTCCTGCAGAAGACAAGGGACAGAACTCGGGGGCGTCACGGTCTGGGTGCATTTCTGGTCTGAGGTGCAGGGAGGCCCTTTCCTGTCAGGGGCTCGACCTGGTGAGGGGCCCTTGGGGCTGGGGCCAGTGTCAGGAGTCGGGCCTGCTGCTTCTTACTCCGGGCGGACGGCCAACAGTGAGTGGGGCCAGGGCGGTCCCGCCCTGGGGTCCGAGGGCTGGCCCTGGGAGGCTTGAGACTGCAGTCGCCTCTGGGTTGGGGCACCATCAGGGGTTGACTGCAGCACCTCTTTCCTCGGGGCATCCATCAGGAACTGGCGTCATCCAGGGGCAGGCTGGAGGGCATGGATCTCACATTCAGCAACAGGGCCACGCCACCACTCCTGGAACAGCAGCACCTCTGGGGAACCACACCTGGAGGGAGAGACAGAGGGGCATCCCATGCGGCCGCAGGGTGGAGAGTGGGCCGTGCAAGGGATCTTCTCCACTGGGATAACCCTCAGGACTGTGGACGAAGGATGTACAGTGGCCGTCCCTTTCCCGTTGTGTACAGTGGCCATCATCACGGTTCCACATGCCCTTGGGCTAGCAGCAGAAGGACGTACAGTGGCCATTCCTTCCCAGGCGCATACAGTGGCCATCACCACGGTGCTGCTCCCAAAGGAGGAAGAGGCAGATGAGACACACATACAGTGGCCATTGCCGCGGGTTTGCCTGCCCGACGGGAAGTAGCTGAGGGATGTACAGTGGCCGTTCCCTCCCCGGTACGTCCTGTGGCCATTACCACAGTGCTACTCCCGTAGGAGGAGGAGGAGGTGGATGAGGGACATACAGTGGCTGTTCCCTCCCCAACGCATACAGTGGCTGTTGTTGCGTTCCACTCCTCCTGCCTTCACCTGTCGGTGTGCGTACAGTGGCAGTCACACCGAGCCGGGCTTCAGATGTGGCTGCAGCAGAAGGACGTACAGTGGCTGTTCCTTTCCCGATGCGTACAGTGGCCGTCGTTGTGGTGCTGCAGGGGGCAACAGCTGAGGGACATACAGTGGCTGATCCCTCCCCAGTACGTCCTGTGCCCATTACCACAGTACTGCCTGGGACTGATTCTGGAGCAGTCCCAACCCGGTCCTGAAAAGGGCTAGTCCGGCCGAGAAGTAGTCTTGCATCTCTGCGATGTCGTGGTTATGCAGGTTGAAGGGCAGAGGGACACAAGGTCCGGGCGCACCTGAGCCCATCTCGTTCTGGGCCAGCGTCTCGCTCACCTGGCCCACTGTGGTGTCCTCCTGGGGTGGGGGTGGGGCTGCAGCTCCGTAGTGGGGTGGGGGGTCTGGCGGCGGGAGCGTGCATTTCAAATTTGTTTATGAGCCTCTGCATTTTATTACTCTTGCCAATTGTTTATGCTCTGAGGCATTCTCCAAGGAGCTCCAACTCTTGACAAATTCTCAAGGTTTTCTCTTTATATTTCGTTCACTGATAGTCCTCTGGCTTATGTTAAATCTTTCAGAGATTTTTCTTATTAGAAAACTGGCCAAATGCAGTGTAGAACCAAATCTGATTGAGTAAAAGTTGTCTCCCTTCGTGCTTGTCAATCGAACCATTTAAAATAGTCTCTTAACTTACACCGCTTTCCCCCTTTCTGTCATCGACCATTGAGAATACAGAAACGGAAATAAATGACTTCAAATTATCACCTGGTGTTGTAAAAGAAATTATTTTAAAACTAATAATAAGTCATCTTAAATGTTTATTGAAGCTTTTTTCTTTTTAGTCTTATGATAATAATCATTCCATGTTACCATACTAGATCTGAACTGCAAAAATAAATCCTGGCTGTCCCTACGGGTTAGTTATGAAAATTCAATTAGTTCCATTTATAATTTCTTACTATCGTAACTAATGACCTGCGTCCTAAAAATTTGAAACATATCAGTACACTATCAGTTATTTATTGTTTACTGTAACAATTTTGTATAATATGTAAAAGATATAAGGATGATATAAGGAAGATATAAGGATGAGTATGTGCAGTCTCACTGACCGAAATCTGGGTATTCTGCCATCACTTCTCAGGCCGACTGTACCACTGGCGCATACCTCTAGTTCTGCTTACGTAAAATCTCTATTATTACTTGACAATAAATTCCATCATTAACTGTCAATGTATCTTATGCGTTTACTTCCATGAGTATCAGTGTACTGTATATATATATGTGTAATATTCTCATCCACTTAGTGCAGAAACAAAAAGATAAAAATTCCCTCCTAAAGACTCCTGATATCTTTCATATATCCCTCAGAGATCATCACTGCAGGATAATTTTCTATTATGTCTGTTGTGACATGCTAGATATATTTGAATAAAGAAAACTATTTAATAGTTGTCCTGCATTACTTTTTACATTACATGCAGTCAGTTAAAGAAAATTTACAGCCATAGAATGACGAAGATATCTGAACTGGGATTTTCTGTCGAAGAACAGGAAAAAAAAAAATGCTATCTGAGAACTGAGAAGCTCCATGGGGAACTCTCCAAGTGCCACCACCCACCATACCGAATTTATTGGCTTTGTTGCTAGCTCAGGGCTTCCACGAGCACTTTGTGGGAGTTGGATCATTCTCCCTTAGAGGCAGGATGGTCGAAAATCCCATTTTCTGAAAGGATTTTTTGGTCTCACTGCATAATTAGAGACGTGAGTCTCTTAACTTTGATTAAGAATGCTCCAAGTGACTTTGTACTGAGGCTGTCCATGACATCATGGCATTCAGCCAATGGTGCGTAGCGTATGCAGTCACTTGGAACCCGGGCAGCTAATAAGCTCACTGCATTCTCACTCCAGGGGGGTCTCTCCAAGCTCAGTGTTGTGTATGCAGCTCCGCATTATGGTCTCTCTGGATCATTGTATTTTTTTGTGGTGTTTCTTGTGATGCCTGGCCGTTCACCTTTAAGTGACCCTGATAGCCCTCAAGCCCCCGTTATTCCCCATTCACCAAGTGGAAATGAAAGTGAAAGTGAGAAGTGTAGAGGTTGGAAAAGGCCTAGAAAAGTGGAGGAATGGAGAAGCACTGTGGCTAAGGCAAAACGTAACTTGGGCCAGTTATATAGGAAGGTGATAAGCAGGTGTTCAATGAACTCTCAGTGTCACTAACTCGAGAGTTGCAAATGATCACCAGCTAGTTCAATATATAAGTGGGGCTACCCCTGCAAAGACCAGTAGTCTCATGTATTCTAAAATCTCTCCTCTGATAGTTACTAATACACTGTACATAAGATCTTCATGATATTATTCTGCAGTAATTATACTAATTTCTTAGAAATGCTTTAGTGTGATAAACACAGCAAAACAGTTAGTAGAAGCCATAAAAGCACACCGGGAATGACAGCCTTCATCACATATATACAAGTCTCTAGGTGCACCTTTGGTTTGAAACCCATATAATTTACTTTTCTAAAAGAACAACATTTCATCTGAAAAATGCTGAAGAAAATCTTCAAAGCTTTTCATATGAAAAATGTACCTTGTTTAAAGCCGAAATTGTTTGGAAATGCGTCCACCTGCTGAAATGCCATGATGGTGATGGCTCCAAAGAACTGTTTGCGATAAAATGAAAATGCAGGACTTTATATTCTTCCTTTCATTTTACGGGACACTAAGTTTATATGTAACAGCTGAGTTTTTGTGTTTTTGAAAGAAACATAAAGGATCACTTAGAAATTATCAAAATATATACTAGGGAAAAAAGCCCCAAATAGCCAACCTGATACTTTCTGGAGCCAGCCCCCTCAAAAAAAAAAAAGTATAATTTGAAAAACTTGCTCTAAAAAAGGGCAACCTGGCAACCCTGGTTCAGAGGGGCAGACGACACAAAATGGTTTTTGTTTATGGTTGGGAATGTACGATCTTAACCCACCCCGTCCGGGTGACGTGTATACACATCCTCCTGGGGTCGTCCGGGGGTCATGTATACATGATCTAGTAATTTGTGCCATTGTTTGAATATTCAGCAGCTTATTTCCACCACATGCACCTGCTGGCAACCCTCCCACATGCATCCCAGTCACTCCAGTTGCCTGCCTACCTCCGTCATGGATAGACCTACGCAAATAGATATTCCTGTGTCTGGACCCACAGGTGATTGCCCGTGCCTGCTGACATCAACACCAATGAGGGCCTAAGAGGGAAGGCCTCTGTGATAGTGTGATAGGGAGGAAGTTAGATATACCATTTCCAATAGTGAGTGGGGAAAGTGATTCCTCCTCTGAGGAAAGTGATATTGCGATGCTGAGTATGGAGAAGTATGCATCAGAGGAGGAAAGTGGCCATGAATTTTCCGCTGTGTGATAATGTTTTCCCTCTGCACGATCCTCAGCCTTTTCTGATGATGAAGAGTCAGATGTTGTTGCTGATCCTGCAGAGGGTGATATACGCTCAGTGGAGCAGTGGAAGGGGAGTTAGGGAGTGAAGGAAGGGAGGAGATGGAGGGTGGCAGGAGGAGGAAATGCTGCAGGCTGAGCCGCCGTGCACCAGGGCGGCCTAGGGTTGAATTTTCCACCCATACATCATCACCACCACCTTCACCCATACAGCCTGCATCGGTTCCTGCATCACCACGTGCCTCACCACGCCAGCCTGCATCACTACATGCCTCACCACACAGGCCTGCATCATTACATCCCTCACCATGTGCCTCACCACACTGGCTTGCCTCACTACATGCCTCACCATGCTGGCCTGCCTCACTATGTGCCTCACCATGCCAGCCTGCCTCACCACGTGCCTTATCACCACAGCCCAGCACATCAGGTTACGTTGTTGTAGGTGCATGCCAGCAGGCATGTGCCTGCCGACGCCTTTCGCTAACACCATCACCACCATGATCACCGTCACCAGCAACATCGCCTGCCTTATCTAATGGTGAGTCGGCGGATTCACGACCATGCCACCATGCTAGGGTCTGTGGCAGGGCATGTGCACGGCAGACAAAGCAGGAACCTAGGACTGGTAGGTTGGAAACTTTTACCTAGGAGGAAGGAATGAGGTTTCAGCCTGAGGTACCTGTGTTTGATGACACAAATGCAGGTGTGCAGCCAGAATTCAGGGAATTCTGCTGCAATTTGGCTGAGACCTTGCACCTGAGAGAGAGAGTGCAAAAATGAAAGAATGGAGTGCGATGAGTGTTTGTGAAATGTATGTTTGGCTGGCATTAATAATGTTGATGCCTCATGTTAGGAAACATAATATACATGACTATTGGCTCATGGATGATATTGCAGTTAGGAAACATAATATACATGATTATTGGCTCGTGGATGATATTGCTGCATCGTCAGTATTTTGTAAGGCTATGCCACATGACCGCTATCTAGACGTCCTGAGGTACCTGCATATTTCCACGAATTTGGGCCCACATCCGAACAATAGGCTGTGGAAAATTTGCTCGAATCTGGAGATCATGAAGAGAATGTTTCGATCTATTTTCAGGCCATTCCAGAAGATTGTTATTGACGAGTCGTTTGTTTTGTCCAGGGGACGTCTTGCCTTCATCCAGTACATTCCCCCAACAGACATCGTTTCGGAATAAAGTTTTTTGTATTGTGTGATTGCAAGACTGGGTACATGCTGGATTTCATCGTGTATACAGTAAGTCATGTGGTGTTGTCGAAGGACAATCCCCATGGTTTCTCTGGCTCAGTTATCAAGAAGCTGATGGACAGGTACTTCGGTGGGAAACCATATCCTTTACACTGATGATTATTACATATCACCAAGTCTTGCAAAGTAACTGCAAGAACACAAAATTGGATCGTGTGGCACTGTCTGTGCAAAGAGGAAGCATTGGCTATCTTTTCCCAGAGGCATCATGAAGGAGGAGTGCAGGACCTCGAAATCAGGTAAACTCCTAGCAATTCACTG
The DNA here is from genome assembly GCF_032717465.1 of Coenobita brevimanus. Lineage (NCBI taxonomy): Eukaryota > Metazoa > Arthropoda > Malacostraca > Decapoda > Coenobitidae > Coenobita > Coenobita brevimanus. The sequence continues at coordinate 29,493,749 of NC_136999.1, read as the reverse complement.
GCACGATAAGAGAAAGGTGACTGTCCTCTCCACGGTCCATGAAGGTAGGTTGATTGACACAGGCAAGGTCGATAGGTGAACAAAGCAGCCAGTCTTCAAGCCTGATACTGTTATCGACTATATTGTGAACACACAACTCACCGATAAATCAAATATGCAAATGGGCACCATCGACTGTCTGAGGAGGAGTTGTAAGTGGTATAAGAAGGCATTCCTACATGTACTGGACATCTGTGTACAGAATGCATTCATTCTGTACAAGGATGTTACACAGACCAGCATATCCCTCAGACAGTTCGAGAAGGATGTAATTTACGGCCTTCTGGAGAGGTATGGACACTTAAATCCTTCCTTGAAATGGAGGCACAGCATGCAGCAACTGCCTGACCGCCTGCAGTGCGGGGACTATCTCAGCAGACATTTCATGGAGATACTACCTTGCACACCTTCTGGCAAAGAAGCCTTCCGGCATTGCTATGTTTGCGCCAATTCATCGCGCTGACCACAGCAACGCCGTATGACGAAGTGGTGGTGTGCTGAATGTGAGGTGGCACTGTGCACTGACTGTTTCTTCGATTTTCACTCAAAGACTAAGTAGTAGGAGTCTGGGTATTATGCATAAGTTAGTTTTGTACATACCGGTATGTTGTTATTTGTGTAAACAGAAAAAGCTGTTTTACTGCTCTGCGCATATTTATGTGAATAATGGAGGCAGAAAGTTTGTTACATGAAGAAACTCGCTGCCTTATTTCATTTTGAAAACATTTGTTTACACATATTTCTTATGATGAAAAAGTATAAATCAAAGGAAAGAGGGAGTCATAGTGGTAAGTATATCCAGTTATGGGCAGTATGTAAATAACTGCCGGTACTTTGTTCATAATATATATATATATTTTTTGTAGTAGTACTTGTAGTGGTAGTATGTGTTGTAGGTGTGGCAGTAATAGTAGTGGTTGTGGTAGTTGTTGTAATAGTAGTAGTTGTAGTAGTGGTAGTTGTAGTATTACTAGAACTTGTAGGAGTGTTAGTTGTAGTATTAGCAGTAGGTGTTGTAGTGGTAGTTGTACTTCTAGTAATAATGGTATTATTTCTAGTAGTTGTAATACCCAGACTTCTACTCACTCAGCGATGCCAGAATCAAGCAACAATCCTAACCAAACATACATTTCAGTGTGTGTGTGTGTGTGTGAGAGAGAGAGAGAGAGAGTCTGTCTGCAAGGTGGGATGGCGGTGGAGGAGGAGGTGAGCAGCCAGAGTTCAAGGTCGTTGTTACAGAGACCGGCCTACCTGGGAAGAGACAGGTAAGGGAGGACTCTACTAACACCACGGTGATGATGCAAGTACGCCATCAAATGCTTATTGTTATTTTTTAATTATTGCTTGAGGCTTGTTTATCATTATGTATTTTTATGACTTGTTTCCTTTTGCAACTCTGCTGATTTTGTGTGTGATTGGAAAGTGATTTAAGATTAATTGGATGATGACTGAATAAGAAATCATGTCTTTTTCAGTTTATTTTGTCTTATAATTTTGGAAGTTGGAGGTTTGTGAAAACAATTGACTTGTGCAACACTGTTGCACGCTTTGATAAAAATACAGTTTAAGTTTTGGTTTGGGAATGATTAAGCAAATCTCTTTAACCTGTTTTGGTACTGTATTGCAATTTAGTGAACATTTTAGAACCATAAAGCACTGAACAATTCAGATGTATTGAGGCTACACTTGAGATTATTATCTTTGATTAGCACCTCTCAGCAATTTACTAAGTTTATTTTCTTTTCTTTCATGTCAAATGGAAGCCGAGACTTAAAGGATTGATTTGATATACTAAGTTTCATAAAACTCCAGTTGTTGTTTCTTGAGATATTGATCATTTCCATAACCCTTAACTTTAACCCGCCCCGTCCCGACCACTTTTCGACCACTGGTACCCCCCAATCCCGACCATTTTTCGACCTTTTTTTTTTTTGCTTAAACTTTCGCTTTTGGTCAGCAATGGTCGGTGGCAAAGAAATTGGTCCCTGGGGTCCCTAATTAGCTTAACCAGGTATGCCTTGGTCCCACCTGGCCCCGTGTTCTCCCTAGGCGGTCTGAGCCTCAAACGTTTTCTATGGTATTATAAGTCTGGGAAACCAATGAAAGTAAGTAGAAATGAATTTATTACAAACATAAAAACATGTGATAAAAGAGTATATTGGATTTTATACAAAAATAGAGCAGAAATAAGCATTGTACCATCGTGCGAAACGAGCAAAATCGGCCAACTTGGTCACGATGAATCGCTAACATTCTAAAATCATGATACATATAATTTTTTTTACTTACATAATACTTCTACAATAACATTATACCATTTTACATTTTATTGAACTGTTTTTATGTATTCACAGGCCTTTTGATAACATTTAGCGTAATGTTAGCGCTTATTTACGTAGTGAGTGAACTCGCTGTGACTGTTGTTTCAACTCGTATTGTGCTTTTTCTACTTACATGATACTTTTCTAATATTATTATACACTTTTCAACTTTATAGAACCGTTTTGAGATTATTTCAGGCCTTACGTAAATATATAGCGTAATAATAGCGCATAATAACACACACGGTGAAGTCGCTATGACAACTGTTTCAACTTACAACCTATTTTTGTACTTATATAATGATTCTCCACTAACATTGCACATGTAAACACTTGATATAATTGATATCACATCATTTCTGAACTTACGATGGAACTGAGCGTCATATTTGCGCGTACTTACACAGGGAGTGTTATCGCGATATCATTTGTTTCATCTTACACTAGTAATCAACTTATAAAATACCTTACTACTAACATTACAACATCTTCCACTGTATATAATTCCTATCACATACTTACTGACCAGAATGTGGGTGTACTCGTGACATCAATTATGACAACTTACAGTAATGTTCAACTTATACGTTTTATTCATGCTAACATTAAACCCGTTTCCTCTTTACTTCCTTGCTATCACATATTTACTGACCAGATTTACACAGTGGGTGTAGTTTTGATAACAATTCTTTCCACTTACAGTAACCACGTCACCATCGTCCCCTTCGTCAGGGTGGGGAGGTGAGGGTGGTGGGGGAGGTTGGGGAGGTGGAGAGCGGCGCCTCTCATCACTCGAACTTCTCTTCCCTCTCCCTTTTCCTTTACCCTTTCCCTTCCCTTTCTTTCCTTTCCCCACATCCTGGGGCTGTGGGGAGGAAGTTTGGGAATATTCAGGGGCGAAAGAAGTGCTGGGGAGTGACTCAACCTCCTCTCCCCTAGGCCTACGAGCACCACGTGCTCGTGCTGCCTCCCTCACACCACTTGCCCCTTCACCCCGCACTACCCCCACACCACTCTCACTTTCACCCCACGCTGCCGCCACAACACTTTCCCTTTCTCCCAGCAATTCCACCACACCACTTGCCACTTCCCCAGACAAAGTACTTTCACCATACCTTATGTGTCGTCTCGCCCCACCTTCTGATCCTCGTGGTGATATTTTCTCTTTTCCCAACCACGCGGCGATATCACGTCCTAGGCCTCCGTCATCCTCATCATCCTCATCCTCGTCCTTATCAGATTCAGGATGGAGAGATAGCTTTGCACGTGGTTGGGGAGCAGGCTGGCCTTCCCTTGCCTTACAGTATGTCACATACCGCGTTTTTCGGGGCGAAGGGACCTCCTCATCACTGCTACTTATTTCTTCCTCTGGCTGGACGTAATCACGATCCACCACATCATCATCGAGTGGAGAATCACTGTCTCCAGTGAAGGCTTCCAGGACAGATGCGATTTCCTCGTCTGAGAGACCTTTCCGCGCCATGTCTGACCTGGGTCACTGCTAGCAGGTGAGTGACCGAGACAAGGGCGGGCGCAGGTCACGCGGGGTCTAAGACGCTGCCCGCCTGGCGGCAGGTAGGGGAGGCTTGGGTACCCGGGCGAAACGAAAATCTTGCGCGAATTTTGAAAATTGTGGAAATTATGAACCTTGCAATTGCAGGACGTTGAAGTACGTCCCCGGGATTAGCTGTGACAAAACGTGAGGATGTGGAAGTACATCCCCGGGACGCCGCGGGTTAACTGTGTATTTTGGCCTTTTTTTTTTAAATTGACAATTGGAATATCTTCCCGAGAAACACTCAATTACCAAAAGTACATGGTAGGACACTTACTGATAGAATTAGGGAAACAACAGAGGAATTAGAGAAGAACAGGAAGGCTTCAGAAAGGGAAGAGACTGTATATGTCAGATATTCATCCAAAGGTCTTTTGTGGAAAAGTTTGTAGAGAAGGGAAAAGAAATTATAGGCTGCCTTCATGGATTTGGAGAAAGCATATGATAAAGTGGATAGACAAGGAATGTGGAAAATATTAAAACTTAATGGATTAAATGGGACATTATTGAATGCAATGATGAGTATGTAAGAAGGTGGTAGGGTTGCAGTACCGGTACGTGTCAATGGTGAACTGAATGAATTCTTCTGTGTGAATATTGGACTGAAACAGGGATGTGTCGTGTCTCCATGGTTGTTCAGTTTTTACAAGGATGGAATTATAAAAGATAAACAAGTAGGTCAGTGGATGTTAGAATGGCCCTAATCATAGAGGGCTGCATTTGGAAACTTTCTGTTCTTTTGTTTGTAGATGATACTGTGTTGTTATATGAAGAGGAGCTGCAAGGCTTGGTGAATAAGTCTGGAAAAGCATGTAAGAAACGGAATCTAAAGGTGACAGTAAGGAAGAGTAAAGTTGTGGTCTTCGAGAGAAGTGAAGTCACTGAGTACACAGTGCAGCTGGATAGTGAGGAAATGGATAATGTGAGTGCATTTATATACTTTGGTAGTGTGATCAGTAAGGATGGGAGTTTGGAGGATGAAGTACTTGAAAGGGCACAGCAGGGAAGAAAGGTTGCTGGTCCATTGAAAACAGTGAAAAGAAATACTGATGTGAGCATGGAAGTAAAAAAGTTGCTGCATGACGGTGTTGTAACCCTCACTCTAATGTATGGAAGCAAAGCTTGGTCCTTGATGGAAGGACACAAGAGTGAAAGCAGTGGAAATGAGTTACCTGAGAGAGCCATGCAGAATTAAATGGAGAGACAGACTGACAAATGAGGAACTGAAGGAACGTTGCGGTGTGGTTGTGGGTGTTAGAAAGCGTTAAGAGAAATATACTGACATGGTTTGGCCAAGTGGAAAGGATGGAGGATGAGAGACTAACTAGAAGAGTGTATGTGAGAGAGATGGAGGGGTGGGAAAAAGAGGGGGAGGCCGAAGATGAGATGGAGGGATAGAGTAGGGACTGATTGATTGCAAATAATTAAAATCTGGCAGCACAACTGCCAGGGTCTATGCCGCCGGACAACAAGATAAAAGACGCGGCAAAATAAAAAGTGCATGATCAAAATAAAGTTAATAACTGTTAGTTGGAATAAAAAACTGAAAATAATAAAAGAATTGTTTATAAAATATCAATTGCAAAATAACAAAAGTCCACATGGCGGCCACGACAACCAAGAAAAAACAGCTACTGTAAAATTGATAAGACCAATGGATGGGATGCCTTAAAAGACTTCAGTGCTGACAGAGCACTATGCGAGTCACTAAAAATCACAAAAACGGATTGGGGGAGAGTAAAAATGATTTTAAGAGCATATAAAATGGCAGTCATTTCCGCCGTATACGCTGAAGTAATGCCAGGAAGGCTACCACCCATACTAAAGGAAGGGAGGACAACACCAAATCCCACTCGAACATCAATCTTAGACCCGTCAGAATAGACAGAGACAGAACCCTCATGAGTGGAGGCATGTTCTAAAAAGAGAGAGGGAGGCACCGGAGAGGGAAGTGAGCCCTTTTTTTCAACAACGATCCTACAAAATGTCACATGAGGGAGTAGCCAAGAACCCACCCTTGGGATCCGATGTGAACAAATTGCAAGTCCCGGAACAGAGAGGGCTAATAGTACAGATGACTAACATAACAGACTGGACCCTGTAATCAAATGGCTTTGGTAAGGTAGAACGGGTGTCATAAACAGAAGATCGGGAATCCTGGGAGACGATGGCCCAAGAAACAGAGTCTGGAATGCAGTGAAGATGATACCATCACCTCATCATTAGCAACTGGCATCTCAGATTCAAGGGTACACCAGCATTCACCAGCAAACTTGAAATAGGGGATGATCTGAATGCCCTGGTTGACAGACGTACTCCAGCATGATGCACAGAATTTAACAACCGGAGATGGGCATCTGTTGCAGAGGAGTAGACCTCACATCCATGTTCAAGTTTAGGAAGAATAAGAGACCTATGCAAGAGAAGGAGGGTCTGACAGTCAGCACCACAGGAGGTATGAGCCAAAACCCTCAAAAGGCTCAATGATTTTAGACATGCCGCCTTAACAGAATGAATATGAGGAACGCAGGTTAGTCGTCTATCAAACAGAAGACCCATAAACCGCGTCTCTTCCACACAGGATATTCTCCGACCATGGAGATACAAGTCAGGGTCTGGGTGAACTCCTCGAAGATGAAAAACATGCACAGCCAATGTCTTTGTTAAAGAAAATCGGAAACCATGAGACTCTGCCCACTCAGAAATTCTATTGAGAGCCAGCTGCAACTTCCTCTCTATCAGAGACATTCTAGACACGGTGAAGGAAACTGAGAGGTCATCGACATATAGTGATCCTTGTCCACCGTCAAGAAGTACACTGATGACGCTGTTAATGGCTAGAGCAAACGGAGTAACACTAAGGATACTTCCCTGTGGTACTCCATCTTCTAGTGCCCGGGCATTAGAAAGCACTGCTCCCACTCGCACCCTTAAGATTCGATTAGATAAAAACTGTTGAATAAAAATAGGCAAGCACCCACTAAGACTAAACTCATGAAGAGAGAGTAAAATGCCATGACGCCAGTGTCATATGCCTTCTCCAGATCGAAGAAGACCATGACCTGGTGTTGGTTAGTGAAGAAAGCCTCACAGACAGAAGATTCCAAGGCAGTAGCACATCAGAGATAGATCGCATTTTTCGAGAACCATACTGGGCAGGGGATAAGAAGCCACCTCTCTTCAAAAGCCACACAAGCCTAACATTGACCATCTTTTCCAGAACCTTACATATACAAGACGTCAAAGAAATAGGCCAATAATTCGTCGCTTGTAGATGGTCCTTATCTGGTTTGGGGATGGGGATATCTACAGCAACACCCCAACAAGCCGGAAACTCCCCAGAACACCAGATCTTATTAAACAGTGAAACCAAAAACAACAGGGACTCATCACAAAGGTGATGTAAATATCATCATAACCAGGAGAGGAATCATGACACTGTGACAGATCCACCTGGAATTCAGAAATTGAAAATGGTACATTGTAAGGCTCTCCCCCAGCAGAGGCAAAACTGAGACCATGAGACTCTAGGCACTGACTGTGGCAAGCCAAAGGAGTATCTGCATCCTTCTGTGACACACTGGCAAAATGATCAACAAGCAACTCTGCAACGGCAAAAGGGTTGGCCACAGATCCACCTGCTGCAGATAAAACAGGATGGGAGGGAGCAGTAAATTTTCTTGAAATTTTCCTTACCCGGTTCCACATCTCTGTGAGGGAAGTCCTCGAACTGATAGACGAAACATAACCCTTCCAGGATGAACACCTGGTCTCCTTTAACCCACCCCATCCCGACGTTTTCTGGGCAATGGTACGCCCCACTCCTGACATTTTTGGACTTTTTTTTTTTTTTGCTCAAACATGCGCTTTTGGTGAGAAACATCGAAAATTCATAGAGAAATCGTTCACCTGAGGTTTAAAATACTCGATCCAGGTAGGAGTACCTCCTCACCTTACAGGGTTTTCTATCAGGCTGGCTGCAAAGAAAACGAGTTCTATGGGAGGATAACTATTCTACACCACTCATAAACGGTATTTATTTACTTATTTGGTACGAATTTATATGTAGTACGAGAGTATATTTCTTTTCAAACGGTAATATAGGCATTATAAGCATTGCTTCACTCACTAACTCATCATCATTCCTGACCTTTTTTTGCCACATTATCTGATCATTTCTGACTGTTTCTTCCTCTAATGTTTGTCCTCCACATTGTCATCGATTGGGGAATCACTCTGGCCCTGAATTTCGTACCGTGGCATGACATGGCTTTACTGGCCAGGTCAGTGATAACAGATGAATTGCTGAGAAAAGGTCATGCAGGGGGGGGGAGGAGGTCATGTTGGGTAAGGCATTGTCCCTGCCTGGCATCTTGTAGAGGAAGGTGTCCCGTGTATACATGCCAAAAATCACTCGCGAAAATTGAAAATTGTGCAAATTAGGGACCTTGCAATGTCCTTGCAATGTTGCCGCATTAATTTATGTCTGCGGGATATGAGTGCACAACATGTTAGGACGTGAATTCACGTCTCTGGGACTGGGCGGGTTAAAACCCGCCTCATATGAGCTCGTGCCCTCTGGTATGCCACCAAATAATGAGGATCCCATTGTGATGACGAAGTCGAGGGAAGGCGACTCGTTTGGCTCTCACAGTGGAACTGCACTCAGAGTTCCACCAAACAACTGGACGTTTAGCAAACTGACCTCTCGTTCTTGGAATAGATAACAAAGCTGATGAGTGCAACACGTTATTGAAATATGACATTGCCTCAGTAAGAGAGCCAAACTCATTGACAGAATGGGAAATGGAACTTAATTCCCTGAAAAGTGCCCAGTCAGCCTTATCCAGAAGCCAGCAATGAAGACGAGGCTGAGGTCCACCTGAACAAGCAGTTAAGAGTAATGGAAAATGATCACTGCCATTCAGGTCTGGTAACACATCCCAGTTAAAATCTAAAACAGCATCAGCTGAGGATAAGGACAAATCAATTGTTTTAAATGTTCCTGTCTGGCTATGGATATAAGTCATTTTACTGGAGTTTAAAATGTCCAGCTCGTCATCTTCCACTACAGAGACCAGCATTACACCCTAAGGGTTGGCCTCACTGTTACCCCATAGTGGATGGTGACCATTCATATCTCCTAGTAACAGAAAGGGAGAAGGAAGGCCATGAATAAGGCATTCCAGGTCCGCCCTTTCAACAGTAGCACTGGGAGGAAGATAAAGACTGCAAACTGTGTACTGCCGATGTAAAAACACCCAGACAGCAACTGCCTGCAGGAGACCGGAAAAGATCCAGATGACTATATGGAATAACCTGGCGAAGGAAGATAGCAGCACCTCCATGACAACCCTGGCCCGGCACAGGATCAGATTAAAAAACATTGTAGCCAGAAGGACCAGCAGAAGCTGCATCACCAACCATGGTCTCCTGGATACACATGCACAGAGGAGTAAATTGAGAAACTAGATGACACAGTTCCTCATAGTTACCACGTGAACTCCGACAATTCCATTGGATGATAGAACCTATATTGGAAGGGAAAGTGATTAAGTGTGGGACTGTACACCTGACATGCGAGCAGGTTTGGAATGATGCTTAGGAAAGCCCTTGGGAAGAGGCTGCCCAGCACCAGGAACCCGTACCCTATGTCGAATATCCATGGGCAAACGTGAGGACGAGGAAGAGGAAAATTTTACAACACTCTTGCTCTGAGGTGGAATAACATTCGGCTTGGAAAGTGGCTTAGAAGCCGCCTTGGGTGATGTGGGATGGCCAGTGCCACCATTAGAAGCCCCAGAAGTGGAATGAGTGTTGACAGGATTAGAGCCCTGTCAAGATGACATTGTAATTTTCAGAACGAAAGCACCAAGACTCTCTCCAACACCATCCCCAGGTGGGAACCTGACCACAGGCGAACCACCAGCTGCAGCTTCCACCTGGCTAGACCCCTCAGCCTCTGAGGAAGAGGGAACAGGAAAGAGGTTGATACAAGGTTTGACAACAGAGACCTTAGGTGGCTGGTCTTCAGGCTCTGAGGACTCTGACGAATTACGGTGACATTTGGTGGGTACAGAAGGAGCCTCGTGCATACTGGACAAGGCAGGATGAGTCTCGTCAATGTGTACATTCGCCACCACCACAGACGTGCGCAAATTATCAGCCACCAAAGTGGAGGCAGAAATAGTTGGAGCAGTGGGTGGACGAGCATCATTCTAACATGTATTAGTAATTCCAGGTGTAACATCCGTCAAATCAGTAACTGGGGATGTGGTTACTGTAAAGGGTTGTGGCAACTTCTGGGACACAGAATGACGTATGGGTACCCCAGAAAGGATAGAAGCATAAGTAACTCCAGGCTGAAAGAAGAAAGTCTGGGCCCTCCTCTTTAATTCTAGAAAGGAAACCTTCTTACGTACACAAATGCTCAAAACCTCCTTTTCGAGGCAGTAGCGAGGACAGTTTTTAGAAGATACAGCATGAGGACCCCCACAGTGATAGCATTTAAGGGGCCCTGGACAATCACTAGTATGACTTAATTCACCACAGGAGACACAAACACCAGGAAGGCCAGCCAGTGCATGCTGGCAAAATTTGCTAACATGTTCATACCTCTGACAATGGAAACACCTCTTTGGGTTTGGAACATAACGCTTCACAGGAAGAGAGAGCCAAGCAAGATTCACGGAAGCAGGCAACATCAGGCAGTCAAAGGTCAAAAACAGTGTCAGAGTTGGGGTCAGAACACCATCGATCTTCTTCTGTACCCAGTCAACCTTTACAGCACCATAAGAGCGTAATGCTTCCAATAACAGTGACTCAGGGTATTGGAGGAGGTCCCGGGAGTAAATGACCCCCATACATTGGTTAAAGGTGGCATGAGGTATACAGGATATGCCGTGACCGGAAACGGAGGCCAGAGTCTGGAGACATGAGCTCCCTTCTGGGGAGGAAACCTCAGTTAGGAGGCTACAATCTCCTTGGGTAGAAATTATTGGCTCGTGCCTACAGGCAGAAGCAATGGCATAGTGTGATTAAAGATGTCTGTATCAAGCACTGAACCACCTGCAGAGGGTTTCAGTACTAAATACTTAACGAATTTTTCGTGGACCGTATCATCTGGGCCAAACCCTGGAGCCAAACCTACCTGATGGGATCACCTTCCACCTCCAGTTGAACACTGAGGAAGAGGTGATAAGTCGCCAGGGGCCTGAACTGGCTGCAGTGTGGCAATAAAGGATGTGCAGTCCGTAGAGTGTCCAGGGGCAGATGCAGTGTCTTCAACAGATGTATTTGAAAGGAGAGCCATGAATAACACAAGAGAACTTCATTCCCCCACCCCTCCACCCACCACGGAGCCCAACAAGGGGAGGTCATATGCCAGGGATAAAAACCGCTGGCGACCTCAGAGGTAGCAGGAGAGTATATATGGGTAACCACCAGGGGACCTGGGCAAGGGTGGCTCCGGGACGATAGGAGCCACCAAGCCCTCTGGTGCCCTATTGACCCTAGCCAACGCATGTCCAGCCGATTGACCTGGTCAGGCCCAACCAGGCCGCCCATCTAGCCGGAATAAGGGACCAAAGAGAAGTATTGCTAGCTGCAGGGCACATCGTGCAGCATCGCTTGACTCCCAGGACCCCCGTCTCCCAGCATTATGGGACGCCACGCATGGCAAACACGTGGGGAGGCAACAGTCCTGCCCTAGATGGCAATGGGCAGGGACTAACATCACCAGCAGGCCTCCTCCACCAGTGATGCAAGGGGATGGAGTGGGGAGGCATATGAGAGGGGGGAGGGTAAGTCGAGGGGGAGGGCAGCGAAATTACAGGGAACAGGGCATCACCTTATATGGGATTATGGTGTCTGGCAATACCGTAGTTAAATGGACAGACTGATGTTATGCCAACACTTTTTAAATTTCTTCCTCATCTTTCACCAATAACTTACGCTCGTCTTTTCTTCTATAACCAAAAATTTTGAACCCATACCACCCCATTCTGACGTGCCAGCAGAAAGGGCACAAAAGAGCAGCGGTAGTTGGATCAGCTTTACCGACTGTGATTGTGCAATGCTTAGAAGCTCTTCTAGCAAGTGGCACGAAGACATTTGAAACGAAATGGTTTCCAAGTTCATTTGGTTAAGAAGTCGAAGTGCAGAGCTTTTGTTTTAAAATACGCTTGAAAACGTATTCATGTTCAGTGTGAAAGTTGGGAAATTTAAAACAAAAAATTAACATCCAACAAAAACAGCATGATTTCAGAAGCTCTGAAAAATTTCCTTATTAAAGTGGTGTGATTTACAGCTGGGAGAAGTGGTTTATTGCGTGACTGTGGTGATGGTGAGTGACGACCCAGACTTCCTGTCCACTTTCGCTGAGTCCTCCTTCAAAACTCACCTACTGATGATTCACACAACGAGGCTGCTCGCCTTCACTCGCCTCCCTTTCCATCGCCTCCACACCCTCCATCACCTTCACAAGACATTCTCCCGCACTGACTCACTCATCGCCATTATCAGCGATGATCTGACAAGATTCAGGTAAGCGTTTCAATTCGACAGTAACCCCCACACCACAGGATTTTGATGACCCCTGTTTCAAGAGATTTTTTTTTTTTTAGTCTTTCAGGAACCACCTTTCGCCTTTAGAAAGTTTGAATACGTCACACTGATTAAGAAAATTTACTGTCATACCTCGCACAAGAGTTTTCCTGGTGTGTGCGGCCTTTTTAGCACTTTCCGTTAAATTGGTTGAAACTGCTGTTACAAGTAGGTTTTATTAATTTTTGTTACACAGCTACCATAAACGCGCAATAATTGCGTAATAAAGATAGCAACTCTTCAAATGCTTCACCTATCACGATTTCAGTATAATTATAATGGGTGGGTGTGAAGTGTGTAAGTTACTAGCATGCGATTATGGAATGAAAAAGGAGTTGCTTTATTAAACAACGATGAAGAGTAAGTAGCAATGAAAGACTGTTCATGCATCAAGTCAAGTAGTATATTAAGTCAAGTTCAGCCTCGAAGAAAGTGGCAGCCCACTGATCACTGCGGATACACCTTGTTCTGATACAATGTAAGTGAAGAGAAGGACAGATTTTGGGATGAACTAGGTGGAATGGTCATCCAAAAGTTACGGGATGTTTGTGACAGGGGACTTAAAGGCGTACACAATGGCCGTGTGAAAATAATGTACTAGGTTGTTCTGAGGTGGATGGGGAGACGGGGAATGGAAATTGACTGAAGGATGTTTATTAGGAATAATAAAGGTTATATTAAGTATAAAGAACTACAAAAATATACCTGATACAGTGAGACTGGTAAGAATGGGCAAGCAGCCTGACTAAGAACACAGAGAAGATGCTTGGAAGTACTGTTGACACGAGAGTGGGGAAAGAACAATGCTGAGGTTTGCCTGTCTATATGCTTTTCAGCGGTTGGTAAAACAAAGTGAGTGATGGATAAAGGGAGAAAGGAGTGTTCTTAGCGAATAACTAAGACTGAAGAAGCTGAGTAAGAAACCAGTATGCATCATCATTACCTTTGTCATCACTATCGCCTTTGCTGCTCTTTTTTGCTGTTGTTCTCGTGTTTTTTTATTACTAAAGAGTCTTCTTGTTATTACTTAAGGTGTTGCTTTTGTTGATGTTTTCAGAGTGAAGCTGTACTCGTCGTTGCCGTACAGTGATTCATCTACTCAACCAGAACGAGTGGCAACCTGGACTGCTGACAGAGGCCTGGTTCTTGCCCCCACCAGCCATCTCTTCCCTTCAAAGTTCATGAAGTAAGTGATTTAATCTCAGGTTTGTCAAGTTCGTGATATATCCTGTACCTGTAGAAAACGCAAAATTTACCTATCAGTGCATTATATAACCGATGTGAAGAAATACTTTACTTACACAAAACATTATTTTATCAGTTAACACGTTACCTACACAGTGAAATACTTTGCCTATTACAGTAATAATTTACCCATACAAAGCAATCATCTAGTTACACAAAGCAAAAATGTACCTTTACACAAGCATTGTACTCACCATGTATCTAATGCCAAAACATTTTAAACCCTAAAGGGGTGGTCACAAACAAATCACCTCCACGTCGCCCTTCAATCTCTCATTCTCAATCCTCTCCTCATGGCCAAAGGAATATTTTTTGAGGACAGTAGAAACAAATGAGCATGACATGAGACCGTGAGCACAGGTGCGATTCGGCACACGATCGTGAACACTGGTGTGATTCAGCTCCTTATCTCTTAAAAGATCCTGTTATACGATTAGCTTCCAACTGATAAACGATTAGGCTTCACTGATATGCGATTAAGCTTCTGCTAGTATACAATTAGGCTTCAACTAACATAGGATTAGGTTTCAACTGATGAACGATTAGGTTTCAACTGATGAACGCTTAAGTTTCAACTGATATACAAATAGGCGTTAACTCGTTTATGATTTGTCTTCAACTGTGATACAGTTATGCAGCAACTGATATACAATAAGGCGTCAACTGTTATACCAATATGCAACAACTGATATAAGGGTGCGCTTCAACCGATATAATTATGATTAGGCATCAAACTGATATACGATTAGGCTTCAATTTATATAATTAAGATTAAATGATATATACAATTAAGCTTCAGCAGTTATACGATTAATATTTAATGACAAACGATTAAGCTCCAATTAATATATGATTAGGCTTCAGCCATTTATACAGCAGGAGTTCACCTCATGTGAATAAGTCATTGGGTGATATCCACAATGATATAATAAATTAGATCGTGTACCCTTCTGGAATTCTGGAACACAGGGTATAATTCAGAGACAGAGAGGATAATACTCGGCCACTTTCATCAGTGCTGTAGCTGATTCTCATTCTATGTACCATTTTTACGTCTTTTCTTATCCACGAAATTCTAGATTAGGCTAGGCTTGTTTTCCTAGATTTAAGTTAGGTTAGCTTGTTGGTCATTTAGGTTAATTTGTTACGTTGTGGAAGGATAAGTCACGTTAGTAAAAAAAAAAATTACTATGGCATTCTGCTACGTGTACAGGGTGTCCTAGGAAATGTCTGTCAAATTTCAGGTTTTTCTAGGGATAATTTTGAACTGAAAATGCTTTACCAATGCGTATTCAATTCGCATCCGATATCAGGGTTCAGTTGCTGATGGTCATATCGATGAATTTGTCGCTATGATTATCGACCCATAAGATTATCAGTCAAAGGATTTTGATAACAGTAACTTTCGCCTTCTTACTGACTCCTTTCAACTTCTGTCTCTTCGCTGCATTGTTGCATCTTCACCTACTTTTTATCATTACTTCAGTGGTCACTGCATCTCAGAACTGTCTGTTTGATTTCCTCCACCACTACAGCGGGCATGTAGCACCCATCTAGCAGCAAACTTTTTTTTTTTTTACATTGACAGAAGGAAGGGAAAACAAATGAAGAAAAAAAAAAACATATACCTGATTACAGGTGTCCCCATTACGAGTAAAAAAAATCTGTAGCACTTGGACTTGAACAGCTTTAGGTTGAGGTATTGGGGAAAAACCACTCTGGGGAAGCGAGTTCCAAAGAGATGCAGTTCGGGGAATAAAAGAAGTCTGACTGGCAGAAGTTCTGCAATATGGCAGTGTGACAGTCCGGTCATGAGAACTACAGGCCAGTCATGAGTCCAGGGGAAGGTGTGGACAAGTGGCACAATGGATGCAACTTCGTCTGAGTATTTCCCATTAAAGCATCTGTAAAATAATGCAAGGGAGGCAACATTCCTTCTTGCTTGCAGGAGAGGTAGTTGATTTGTAACAGTAGAGTTATTAATAATTCTAACTGCTTTGTTCCGAATTTTGCCCAAATGTTTTAGTGGAACCTCTCCACATCAGTTCCACAAGGGTGAGCAAAATTCCAGTGTACAGTGCACATAACTCTTATAAATCATATCTAACTGTTCGTCAGAGAAGAAGTTACGGACTCTGTACAATAATCAAAATTTCTTTGAAGCAGTTTTAGCAAGTGATGTAACATGAGATATCCAGTTGAGGGCACCAAGTGAAACACCGAGAAGTTCAATACTTTTAGAGACAGGAATATTAGAACCATTGAAGGTATTATAAGAATCAGGCAATATCTGTCTATTATTCTATCTATCTATCTATTGCCAGACGCCTCAATCCCGTTTGGGGTGGCCACAAACAAATCGCCTCCAAGTCGCCCTGTCCCCCGCCATTTCACTGCCCTGCTCCCAACTCACACCTCCCTCTCTCATATACCTCTCCACCCCATCCCTCCATCTCATCCTCGGCTTCCCCCTCCCTCTTCCCCCCTCCATCTCACTCACATACACTCTCTTCGTCAGTCTTTCACCCTCCATCCTCTCCACATGGCCAAACCACCTCAGTGTGTTCCTCATAACGCTTCCTATCACATCCACATCCACACCACAACGCTCCTTTATATCCTCATTCGTCAGCCTGTCTCTCCATGTGACTCCACAGGCTCCTCTTAAATAACTCATTTCCACTGCTCTCACTCTTGACTTGTGTCCTTCTGTCTATTATTAACTGTATATATTTGGTTTTCCTAGCGTTAAATGAGACAATGTAATTATGGCTCCATTCAGTGATCTTAGATAAGTCTTGATTTATGGAGAGTGCTGTAGGCTACTCACTTGTGAATTACAGATACTAAACTCTGTGAATGGTAGTTTAAGTGTAAAGGAACTGTGAAGTGTTCATTCATCTGCATATTGAGTGAATGGGATTTTGGGTGATATATTAGAGATCATTCATATGAACTGGGAATAGGGTTGGAGTCAAGACTGATTCTTGTGGCACGCCGGCATTAATTGAGTGGAAATAAGAATATGCATTATCTACTTTTACTCTCGTCTTTCTGTTGTTGAGATATAAGGAAGTCAGAGGAACAAATGATGATAGGCCATGGCAAGGGAATCTGAATAGCAGGGAACGTTGCCGCACTGCCAATAGCATTAGAAATATCAACGGCTACTGGATGAGTTTCTCCATATTGGTCAACTGACAGATGGATGGTATGAGTCAAGAGTTTGAGTATATTATCAACAGTATATCTTTCATGGCGAAAACCTTACTGTCTGTCACTAATTTTAAGTTGCTGGATTCAAGATGTTTAACATGTGCTGATTAATCACAATCTTAAATAGTTTACCAAAATATGTTATAGCTAATCTCTTTTCTGTTCAGTTTTCTAATGCAAAAGTTAACTAATACTCCCAGTCCTTCATGTATGCAGCAGGTCATCTCTGGAACTGCCTGCCTATGACCTTCAGTCATTTAAACACAATGTGTCGAAGCATCATTAAATGAATACATGTCAAGTTTTGCTGTCGTTCATTTATTCTTACAGGAAAGAATTTTGTGGGCTTCTAGCCATTGACTTTACCTCCCCCTCCCCAAACAAACAAACAAACAAAAGAAAATGTAGCTTCATTATGGCTGAGAATTGGAGCCATGTTGATATAGCCTTGTCATCTTAAAATTAGCCCCAGAACAACCTCCCAGGGTTTGACAGTCGTTTTTAGGGACATCTAATATAATGACATCTATTAGGATACTATGCATATGGGGTACAAGTTAAGTGCTTCTAAAGTCACAACAATTTCTGGTGTGCAGATTTTGTCCTTGGAATGATCAACGCAAGGAGTACACCTTGTTCAGATACTTCCTATGTTCATTGTCTGTTGGAATGCATCACAAAATCACTAATTCCTTATATTTTTCGATCCACGTAACTTCGACATTTCCTGTCCTTCTTGGTCACCGGACACTGAAACAAATTTGTGTGGGGTAGACAGGTTATATGTAAATAGTTAGTGATGGGGTTCATTGATTGATTGCATTAATTAAAATCTGGCGGCTCAGCTGCTAGGGTCATATGCTGCCGAACAACAGGGTAAAAGACGCAGCAAAATAAAAAGTGCATACTCAGAATAAAGTTAATATCTGTTAATAGGACCAAACCACCGAAAATAATAAATGAATAGTTTATAAAATATCAATTACTTATAAAAGTGGAAGGAGGCCTGCCTCCTGAAGAAAACTAAAAACATCAGTAAAATAGCTAGATGCTTCACCAAGCACTGAGGACAAACAGTAGGCACCATCTGCCGCGTAATGCCGATGGAGGAATCCCTGACGTAGGTCCCCCAGACTCGGACACTCAACCAGCAAGTGACAGACAGTAAGGGGAACAAGGCAGTCATCACAGTACGGTTGAGTCTCACCACTCATGAGGAACCCATGTGTAAGCCGAGAGTGCCCAATGCAAAGTCTAGCAAGAGCCACCTCCAATCGCCGTGACATGGAGGGAAGAACCCTTGGCAAAACCACTGTCTGACAGATTCCTTTTATATTATTATGAGCAACACCATCCAAGTGTCTCTGCCAACAAGTACGAATTGAGTACCATAACGAAGGTTTTACATCAGAAGCAGGAAGTGGGTAATCGGTTGGGGACTGTTGAGATGACGCAGCTTTAGCAAGTGTATCAGCTCTCTCATTGCCCACCACAACAACATGTGCAGGAACCCAACAAAAGTCCACGTGGCGACCACGACAACCAAGAAGGAAACAGCTACTGTAAAACCGATAAGACCAATGGATGGGATGCCTTAAAAGACTTCAGTTTTGACAGAGCACTATGCGAGTCACTAAAAATCACAAAAACGGATTGGGGGAGATTAAAAATGATTTTAAGAGCATATGAAATGGCAGTCAGTTCCACCGTATATGCTGAAGTAATGCAAGGAAGGCTACTGCCCCTACTGAGGGAAGGGAATACAACACCAAATCCCACTCCACTATCAGTATTAGACTTGTCAGTATAGACGGGGACAGAGCCCTCATGAGTGAAGGCATGTTCTAAAAAGAGAGAAAGGTACACCTGAGAGGGAACTGAGCCTTTTTTTTTTCAACAACGGACCTACAAAATGTCACACGAGGGAGTAGCCAAGAACTCACCCTTGGGATCCGATGTGGACAGACTGCCAGTATCGGGACAGAGAAGGCTAAGATAACAGACTGGACCTTGTAACCAAAGAGCTTTGGGAAATTAGGACGGGTGTCATAAACAGAAGATCGGGAATCCTGGGAGACAATGGAACAAGAAACTGAGTCTGGAATGTGGTGAAGATGATACCGACACCTCATCATCAGTAACTGGCATCGCAAATACAAGGGGAGTACACCAGCATCCACCAACGAACTTGAAATCGGGGATGATCTGAATGCCCCGGTTGTCAGACGTAGACCAGCATGATACACAGAATTTAACATCTGCATCTGTTGCAGAGGAGTAGACCTCACACCCATATTCAAGTTTAGGAAGAATAGGAGACCTATGCAAGAGGAGGAGGGTCTGATGGTCAGCACCCCAAGAGGTATGAGCCAAAACCCTCAAAAGACTCAAGGCTTTTAGACATGCCGCCTTAACAGAATGAATATGAGGAACCCAGGTTAGTCGTCTATCAAACATAGACCCAGAAACCACGTCTCTTCCACATAGGATATTCTCTGACCATGGAGATACAAGTGAGGGTCTGGGTGAACCCCTCACAGACGACAAAAATTCATAACCACTGTCTTTGTTAAAGAAAAGCAAAAACCGCGAGACTGTCCAGTCAGAAATTCTACTGAGAGCCAGCTCCAACTTCCTCCCTATCAGAGACATTCTGGATGCAGTGAAGGAAACTGAGAGGCCATAGACATATAGGGATCCTTGTCCACCGTCAAGAAGTACACTGATTATGCTGTTAATGGCTACAGCAAACAGAGTAACACTTAGGATATTCCCCTGTGGTACTTTATCTTCTAGTGCCTGGGCGTTAGAAAACACTCCTCCCACTCTGGCCCTTAAAAATCAGTTAGATAAAAACTGTTGAATAAAAATAGACAAGCGCCTACGAACAGCAAACCCATGAATGAATGAATGAATGAATGAAAGAAAATGTGACATGGCGGCGCAACAGCAGGGATCATATGCCGCCGAACACAAACATTAAAAGAAAGTCAAAATATACAAAAAAACGATAAAAAGTAAAAAGAAAAGCAATGCATAAAGCAAATCAACAATATAAAAGAATCAAGCATAACTAAACACATGGTGCAGAATTAGAGGTTAGAAGCACAACCATTATCATTAAAACACTAACTAAAACATTGTAAAACCCTACAGCTTGTGGAGGACTCCAGAACTCAGTACAAAGGAGAAGGTGCCTCCCCCCATGGCACAAGCCTTCTCCCCAAGCTCCGAGGAGAGAAGGTACTATCCATCATCGGCTCGGCACCTGGAAAGGTACTGACGATGGAGGTCCCCAAGACTGGGACATTCGACAAGAAGATGACGAACAGTCAAAGGAACTAGACAGTTACCACAGTAAGGAAGGGGCGCCTTCTCCATTAGAAAACCATGAGTCAGCCTAGTGTGGCCAACCTGAAGACGGGCCAAAGCTGTTTCCCACCGATGGGACAATCCCACATATCCCCCATCATCCAGATTCTGACGAACACTGCGGAGTTAATTCGCCCCTGCTGCATCCCACCTCCTCTGCCAGCAGAAATGGACAGCCTCCACAATGGCTGCACATAGATCCTCGGATGGGACACAGAAATGAGGAGAGTAAGGGCGAGAGGCAGCAGCTCTTGCCAAAGAGTCAGCACACTCATTGCCCATGACCCCCACATGTGCAGGGACCCAACTCAGTTGTACAGAGTATCCTCACCTACATAATATGAAGGGCCACTCCAAGACAGACAGGACTAGGGGATGTGATGGGAAGCCACGAGACAAAGCTTGTAGGGCACTGACTGAGTCACTAAAAATGGTAAAAGAAGCAGGAGGAAAACTTAAAATCAATTCAACTGCAACTAAAATGGCAGTAAGTTCAGCAGTGAAAACAGAATGCAGAAGGAGGAAGACTCCCACCATGGCTAAAATCACGAAAAATGACACCAAAACCTGTCCCCACATGGGATTTGGAGCCATCAATATATACAGGGATCGAGTCACTGTGAGCACAGGCATGTTCTAGAAAATAAGACAAAGCTGCCTGTGAGGAAAGAGGCATTCCTCTCAAGGAAGTAATCACATGGTTGTACCTCTGGGAGAAGCCAGGAAGCCACTTGGGGACACGCATAGGGCAAACAGGGGAGGACTGGACACCCAGCTCCCCCATGGCAGCCCTCACTCTGTATCCAAACGGGTGTGGATAGCGAGGGTGAGTGTCATAAAAGGGGACAAGAGCGACCTCAGTGACAGCCTTACAACTCAGTGTGGCCAGAAGATGGTGAAGGCGGTGCCAATACTGCACCATCAAGGACTGCCGGCAGAGATCCAGTGGCAGTTCATTCAAATCAACCAATAAACTTTCAGTTGGGGAAGAGCGGAAGACCCCAGTCGACGGACGACTCCCAGAATGGTGGACCGAATTTAGTGACTGCAGCCGTGCCTCAGTAGCCGAAGAGTATATCATACAGCCATAGTTCAATTTGCTCCTTACTAAGGTACGGTAGAATCAGAGAAGGACTGTTCTGTCAGTGCCCCAAGACAAGTGAGATAGGGTCCATAGGAGAGACAGGACATGGAGAACGACAGTCGTATTGAACGTATATGAGGTACCCACGTCAATCTTCTGTCAAAAGTTAGGTCAAGGAACCTTGTCTCATCCACACATTGCACTCTGTGGCCATATAACTGGAGATGTGGGTCTGGGTGAATACCTCTCAAGTGGCAGAAATGCAAGGCCACTGTCTTTGTTGGGGAGAAATGGAGCAGTGCATGGTGGCCCACCGAGAGACCCTGACTAGAGCGAGCTGCATGCGACATTCAGCCACAGACATTCGGGAAGCAGCATACCATAGGGCCAAATCATCAACATACAATGAGGCTGACACCCTTTCTGGAACGGAAGACACAATTCCATCCAATGCAATAGCAAAAAGGGTCACACTGAGGACACATCCTTGAGGCACCCCTTCCTCCTGAGGGTACGAACGAGACAAGGTGATGCAAACCCTAACTCTGAATGAATGGGCACGCAGAAAATTTAATATAAATAGGGGCAGCCTGCCACATAAACCAAAAGAATGGAGTTGTTCGAGGATACCAAACCGCCTTGTAGTATCATATGCCTTTTCTAGGTCAAAGAAAATGCACACCAGATGTTGCTGCCTATCAAAAGCATCATATGCTGCAGCCTCAAGACAGACTAGTGCATCTGTTGTTGAGCAACATTTTCGAAAACCAGACTGACATGGAGAGAGACATTCATTTCTTTCAAGGAAATACATTCGGCACATCTTGACCATTATCTCAAATAATTTACACAAGCAAGATGTTAAGGCAAACAGCTGATACTCCAGAGGACTGTAACCTGCCTTCCCCAGCTTCTGGAATGGCAAGACAACAGCCTCATGCCAAGAGGAGGGAAAAGAAGATTCCTTCCAGATTCTGTTAAAAAGGCTGAGGAGAAAAGACAGTGGATCATCACTCAGCTGCTGAAGCATTGCATAAGGAATATCATCCGGCCCTGGTAAGGTGTCATGACAAAGGGAATGGGTAGACTGGAGTTCACGATAAGAGAAAGGGAGGTTGTAGGACTCCATATTCCCTGAACAGAAGTCCAGCACCCTTGCCTCCTCTATCTCCCATTCGCTGGCAAAAACTGGTGAGCTAGTATCTCTCTGACTGACCGCCGCAAAGGCAGATGCAAAAATATTGGCCACAGCTGCAGGGTCACCAACAGTTTCACCATTAGACATCAGAACATGGGACATGCCTTGGGTGAATTTTCCCGAAATCTTTCGCACCCTCTTCCACACCTAAGATATTGGCATCTTTGAATTTACAGATGACACATAAGCCATCCAAGAATCCCACCTAGCTTGTTTCAGTACCCAACAGGCATTAGCCCGCACCCTTCTGAACTCGACAAGATTATGCTCTGTCCTGCATCTATGATAACGGGAGAAAGCTAACTTCTTAGCACGGACAGCAACACTGCATTTCTCATTCCACCATGGGACATGTAGATAGCAATATGTGCCAGAGGTTTTAGGAACAGCATGAAGGGCAGCAATGCAGAATGAAGGTAAAGAATTAAACAGCCTCATCAATATGCGGAAAGTCTTCAACAGAGACATTAACAGAAATCAGAGAAGAGAAAAGGGACCAGCCTGCCTTACCCACTCTCCACCTTGGTAAACGAGAACAAGGACTAGATACTGCTGCAGTAAGGAGGATGGAAAGTGATCACTTTCATGGAGATCCTCCATAACCTCCCAGGTAAAGACCAGGAGACAGTCAGGAGAGCCAATAGAGAGGTCAGTTGCAGTAAATGAACCCGTTTGAGGGTGAAAATGCGTAAACACCCCAGTATTGAACAGGGCAAGATCCTCATCCTCCAATAAGGACGCCAAGAAACTCCCATGTTGGTTAATAAGACAGTCACCCCACAAAGGGTGCCAACAATTAAAGTCCGCCAAGAGAAGAACGGTAACTGGCCAAGAAAGTTCTCAAGTTCCACCCTACCGACTGCTGTGTTGGGCAATAAATATATGGAACAAACTGTATACCAGCGATGGGCATACAACTGCACACGTACACACTGGAGGTCAGACTGGAGATGGAATGACCGATGAGGGATGTCAGCCATCACCAAAACAACACTATCCTATACAGGACCCTGGGTTGGAGCTGAGTAAAAAACATTGTATCCAGGTGGTGCATGGAGAGTGGCAAACCCACAAGAGTTTCCTGGGGACACACGCACAAAGGAGAATAAGTCAGGAGTATCCGTAGCTCCTCCCACTTACCATGCACCGCTCAACAATTCCACTGTAGTATACTGGCTGAGAATGCCATAGTACCTATTGTGAAGAAGGAATCAGGGTAAGGGGCAAGACAACTTTGCCTCCTGAGTGGTTTTAGATTGATGCTTATGTAAGCCCTTTGGAGGAGCGTGTCCAGCACCAGAAACCTGCACCCTCTGTCTAACATCCAAAGGCAAACATGAGGATGAGGAAGTTAGTTTTACAACACTCCTTCTTGGAGTGAGCACACCAGTTTATTTGGAGGGCGGCTTTGGGGCCACCATTGGAGGTGTAGTGCCCTCACCAGAAGGCCTCCACAGCACTCGAATCATTTGTGGAGGCCTTCCTATGCTTCAGATCTGAAGCACCAACGAGCTGTCCAACAACCTCCCCAGGTGGGGACCGGACCAGAGCTGAACCATCAGGTTCAGCTGTCACCTGGCTAGAACACTCAGCCTGCTGGACAGAGGGAACAGGAGAGGTGTTGAAAGAAGGGTCAACAGTAGAGACCTTAGGTGTCCGGTCTTCATGTTCAGAGGAACCTGATGAACAATGGTGACGTTTGCCAGGTGCAGATGGAGCCTCGGGCATATTGGCTATGACGGGAGAAGGAATCCGGTCAACTTGAACATCTGCCACCACCATAGAAGTGTGCAAGTCATCAGCCACCGAAGTGGGGGCGGAAACAGTCAGAGTAGCAGTCGGCCAAACATCATTCTCACCAGCAGTACTAACCATGGGGACAGCATTCTGCATATCACAAGTTGAAGGAGTGGGTACTGGAATGGGTCGAAGCTGCCTCTGAGATATAGGGTGACGCACTGGTGTTCTGGAAAGGACAGAAGCATAAGTAACCCCTGGTTGAAAGAAGAGAGTCTAGGCTCTCCTTTTTGCGTCATGAAATGGAACCCTCTTATGTGTACGAATTGACAATATCTCCTTTTCCAGGCAGTATCTTGGACAGTTTTTAGAGGAGACAGCATGGGGACCTCCACAGTGATAGCATTTAAGGGGTCCTGTACAATCATTGGTATGGCTTTGTCTACCACAGGAGACACAGACACCAGGAAGTCCTGTTTGCGAATGGTTGCAAAATCTACTAACATGGCCATAGACCTGACAGTGAAAATATCTCCTTGGGGGTGGAACGTAGGGCTTCACAGGAAGAGATTTCCAATCAAGTTTCGCAGAATCAGGCAATGTTAATCAGTCAAAGGTCAGGAAAAGCGTCGGAGTTGGTGTCAGAACACCCTCAATCTTCTTCTACACCCTGTAAACATTGACAACACATGAAGACCTATGTTCCTCCAACAACAGAGTCTCTGGGTATTGAAGGAGTTCTCGGAAATAAATGACTCCCTTAATCTGGTTAAAGGTGGTGTGCGGTACACACATAATGTTGACACAAGATACAGAGGTCAATGATTGAAGACAGGAGCTCTCTTCTGGGGAGGACACTTCAATAAGGAGGCTACCATCACCTTGGAATGAGACCTTAGGTTCTCGGCCACGGGTAGAAACAATAGCATGGTGTAAGTCAAAAATATCAGTATCTAACACTGAGCCACCCACAGAGGGTTTCAGCACTAGATACTTTGGAAAATTGACTCGCACTGTGCTTTCCAGGCCAACCCCCAGAGTTGAACCAGCTCGACGTGACTTCCCTCTTGTCCCAGTTAAACACTGGGACAAAAGAGGAGAGTCCCTAGGGGCCTCGAATGGCTCCAGAATGGCAGTGAGGGAGCAGGATCCATTAGAGTGTCCAGGGACAGGTGTCACATTGTCAACAACATTTTTATTAAAAGATGCCATTAATGCAAAAAGACAAA
Source organism: Coenobita brevimanus (assembly GCF_032717465.1). NCBI lineage: Eukaryota > Metazoa > Arthropoda > Malacostraca > Decapoda > Coenobitidae > Coenobita > Coenobita brevimanus. The sequence goes on along the minus strand of NC_136999.1, from coordinate 29,468,149 downwards.
CTTCATTCCCCCACCCCTCCACCCACCACAGAGCCCAACAATGGGAAGTTGTATGCCAGGGACAGCACAACCGGGGACCCCAGAGGTAGCAGGAGAGTATACACAGGTAACCACTGGGGGACCTGGGCAAGGGTGACTCCAGGACGATAGGAGCCACCAGGCCCCCCAGTGCCCACTTGACCCTAGCCAACACATGACCAGCTGATCGACATTTTTTTTTTTTTTTTTTTTTTTCATAATAATCATGGCGGCGCAACTGCCAGGGTCATATGCCGCCGTATAACAAAGAAGTAAAAAGCAAAAAACTAAAAATAGAGGATAAGCCACACAATAAAAAAGGAGAAATTCTAAATATCTTTAAGAAGTCCTGCCTCCTTCACAAAGGAGAGGGTTGCCCCTCCCAAGGCACAGGCATCCTCCCCAAGCACGGAGGAAAGATGATACACACCTCCATCCGTTTGGTGGTCAGACAGGAACCGACGCCGCAAATCCTCAAGACTAGGACACTCCACCAACAGGTGCCGAACAGTCAAGGGAACCAGACAGTCATCACAGAATGGAGGAGGAGCCCTCTCCATTAAAAACCGTGAGAGAAACGGGTGTGGCCAATGCGGAGGCGGCACAAAGCAGTCTCCCATTGACGAGGGAAGCCCTGGTAACTGAATGAGCCCACCTTCTGGCAAATCGAGCGCAACTTATTGGCACCCACAGCATCCCAATGCTCCTGCCAACAGCCCCAAACCCTGAAGGCAATAAAGGAGCGCATATCTGCAGCAGGCAGACGATACAGAGGGGACTGTGCAAGAGGGGGACGAGCCGCTGCCGCCTTGGCCAGCTGATCAGCTCGTTCATTCCCTGCCACTCCTACATGAGCTGGAACCCAACAGAAATCTACACGACGTGTCCACGACGCCCTAAAAGGAAAAGCCACTCTAAAATGGATAAACCAAAGGATGAGAGGGATTAAAAGACTCCATTGCAGAAAGAGGCACTTCGTGAGTCACTAAAAACAGTAAAAGCAGTGTGGGGGAGAGTGAAGAGAATCTGCAGGGCAAATAAAATAGCAGTCAGCTCAGCCGTAAAAACAGAAGCAGTCACAGGAGGCTCCCACCTTCGACAGAAGGTGGAAACACCACACCAAAGCCCACACCCGCATCAGACTTAGATCCATCAGTATAAACTGGTATGGAGTCCCCATGAGAAGAGGCATGCTCTAAAAACAGAGAAAATAAAACCTGAGAAGGAAGGAGGCCTTACTGATGAGAAGAAACGACAAAATGTCACCCTGGGGAGAAGCCAGTAGCCCACCCTCGGGACACGGTGGGGAGTGATCGGCACAGAAGGAACAGAGAAGCTAGACATAATCGACTGCACCCTGAAACCAAAGGGCTTTGGAAAGGATGGCCGAGTGGCAAAAATAGGTGACCGAGAATCTTGAGAGGCCTTGAGAAAGGGCACGGAGTCTGGGAGACGAGATAAGCGATACCAACATCTCATCAAAAGGGAAGAGCGGAGCAAGTCTAGAGGAAGGACACCAGCATCAGCCAACAGACTCGAAATCGGGGAAGATCGGAATGCCCCAGTGGCGAGACGAACACCAGCATGATGTATGGAATCTAAAATACGAAGCCGGGCTTCTGAGGCAGAGGAATAAACTTCACATCCATAATGAAGTTTGGATAAAATCAGAGACTGATGCAAGAGGAGGAGGGTCTTGCGATCAGCTCCCCAGTATGTGTGCGCTAAAACTTTCAAGAGACCCAATGCTCTGAGACACTCAGCTTTTACGTACCTCAAGTGAGGGACCCAAGTCAACCGGCTGTCAAAAATCAGCCCTAAAAACCGGGTTTCCTTTAAACACGAAATACGACGCCCATCTAAAAAAAGGTTTGGGTCAGGGTGGACTCCACGAATGCGACAGAAATGCATGGCAACGGTCTTCTTGAAGGAAAATCGAAAACCTCGTTCATCAGCCCATCTAGAGACACGGTTGAGAGCCATCTGCATCCTCCTTTCTGCCATTGACATCCGTGAGGCAGTGACAGAGATTGATAAATCGTCAACATAGAGAGAGCCACGAACACCATCAGGGAGCACAGAAATAACGCTGTTAATTGCCACTGCGAAAAGGGTAACACTTAGTATGCTCCCTTGTGGCACACCATCCTCAATGGGACGTGCAGTAGACAGCTCACTCCCGACTCGGACCCGAATAAAACGATTAGATAAAAACTCCCGGATAAAAGTGGGGAGTTGCCCACGGAGACCAAACTCATAAAGAGATTGCAATATACCATGACGCCAGGAAGTGTCGTACGCCTTCTCCAAATCAAAGAACACTGTAATATGATGCTGGTTAGTTGCAAAAGCCTGGCAGATGGAAGATTCTAAAGAAAGGAGAGCATCTGTGGTCGACCGCATCTTCCGAAACCCACACTGGACTGGAGACAAGTAACCACCCTTCTCTAAGTACCACATGAGCCGACTATTCACCATCTTTTCGAGGACCTTACAAAGGCAAGATGTCAGCGAGATAGGGCGATAATTAGTGGCCTGCAAGTGATCCTTACCCGGCTTAGGGATGGGGAGAACCACAGCAACACCCCATGAGGTCGGAAACCCACCATTGCACCAAATTCTGTTATACAGTGACAACAGAAAATGAAGGGCTGCATCAGGCAAGTGGTGTAAGAAGGCATATGGGACATCATCCAAGCCTGGAGACGAGTCACGACACTGCGACAATGCCATCTGAAGTTCAGAAGCAGAAAAAGCAACATTATACGACTCCTCCGCAGTAGATGGAAAACTAATGCCCAAAGATTCCAGGTGCCGTCGGCGGCGTGCCGACGGGGATGAGGTGTCCTTCCTAGAGACATTAGCAAAATGAGCTGCAAATATCTCGGCAACAGACGAAGAATGAGCCACCACCACACCTGCATGAGATAAAACAGGAGGAGAGAGAACAGGAAATTTCCCTGAAATCTTCCTCACCCGTTTCCACACTTTTGTGAGAGGAGTCTGTGAAGAAATTGAAGAAACAAATGATGCCCAAGACTTCCTCCTAGCCTCCTTCATAACCCGCCGGGCATGAGCTCGGGCTCTCCTATATGCCGCTAAGTAACCAGGGTCACCTCGGTGACGACGAAGTCGGGAGAAAGCAGTACGTTTAGCCCTAACAGCAGAAGCACACTCATCAGTCCACCAGGGAACTGGACGGCAAGGAAAGTGACCAGCTGTTCTCGGAATACTCTGCAGTGCCGCCGAGTGTAGTAAGTCTGTGAAATACTCAACAGCAGCATCAGTGCTGACAAAATCCTCCACACATCGGTTCGGGGAACACAGCTCCTCAAAAACCGGCCAGACCGCCCTATCCAAGCGCCAGCGGGGAAGACGACGCCGAGGAGCACTCTGTGTCGATCTTAATAAAATAGGGAAGTGGTCACTGCCATGTAAGTCTGGTACCACAGCCCATGTAAAATTCAGGGCTACCCCTGCAGAGCACAGAGACAAATCAATAGAAGTAAAAATACCCGTTTGACTATGGAAGTAAGTAACTTCACCAGAATTTAAAATGTACAGGTCCACATCCTCCACAATGGAGGCTAACATAGTACCTCTAGCATCAGCTGTGGAGCCACCCCACAGGGGATGATGACTGTTCATGTCACCCAGCAAGAAATAGGGTGAGGGAAGTGCACGAATAAGATTTTCAAGATCAACCCTCTCAATAGTGGCACTAGGAGGGAGGTACAAAGAGCACACAGTATAACGACGGGGAAGGAAAATCTGGAGAGCAACAGCCTGCAGTGGAGTGTTAAGATTCACAACAGTGAAAGGTATGTCACTGCGTACTAGAATAGCCACACCCCCACCATGACCTCGTCCAGGAAGAGGATCTGAATAAAAAACCTGGTAACCAGGTGGGCTGGGAGGCGCAGCATCACCAACCATTGTCTCTTGTAGGCAAACACACACAGGTGAATACTCAGCCAGAAGCCAACGGAGTTCCTCCCAGTTGGCTCGTAAACCACGGCAGTTCCATTGAATAATATTAGCCATTAAAACTACGGAAATAAAAAGGGGCAGGGGAGAGGGACAAACAGAAAACCATAAAAAAATACTAAAAATATTAAAATGGAGGAACTATATACACAAAAGAAAGGGTCACTTAGTGGAAACCACTGAGCGACCCTGGGAGACAATCTTCTTGGGAATGCGGATACGCCCAGTAAGGGGCTTGCCACGGGCAGCAGCATGGCTAGAACGAGGGCCTGGGGTCTGCGAAGTGTTGGGAGACTTCACAGACACCCGCCGCTGCCCAGCAGGAGAAGAAGAGCCTCGAACCCTGCCCGGGGCCCCCAGTGAACCAAGAGGTCGAGCAGGAGGGATTGGGGTCCTGGCCTCCAAACGTGGAGGGGGCAGGACAGGATCCTCAGAGGTAACCGGAGGAGGAACATCCGATTCCCCGGAGGAAGAGGTGCCAGACTGACCTGACACCCCAGAAGCCCCCGAAGACCCAGAAGCAGGGTCCGAGGGCTGTTGCACAGATGGACTAACTACAGAGGATGTGGACTTCACGACCGACACCTTGCTTGGAGGATCTTCAAGACTCAAAGACTCTGAGGAACCACGATGACGCTTAGCAAATGAAGAATGTGCACCATGACTACTAGGGGATACCATAGATGTAGAGGTCGCGTCTTGAACTGTAGCGGCAACCGTCGCAAGTACGGGAGATTGTTGCACTGGCATGGTATCAACAGATGAAGGCATAGGAGCTGACACAACAGGAGGAACTCGAGTCTGCTGCTGGACAGGACGATGAGGACGGCTATGACCGGACAAAACTGACGCATAAGACACTCCGTTACGGAAAACAAATGACATGGCTCTACTCCTGGCCTCAGAAAAGCTTATTTTATCACGATTACGGATGAGAAGGATCTCCTTCTCCAAGCAAAACCGGGCACAGTCTTTAGATGAAGCAGGATGTGCCTGCGCCACAGTGCAAACAACAAACAGGTCCAGGACAGTCCTGTCCTGCATGAGTGGATTCTCCACAACTGACACACACCACTGGGAGGCCCTGTTGCAAACGACGACAGACTCGCCCAACATGCCCGTACATCTGACAGTGGTAGCAACGTCGTGGGTTTGGTACAAAAGGTTTGACCCTAAGGGACAACCAAGCCACCTTGATGGATGAAGGTAGAACATTACAGTCGAATGTCAGCAACAAGGATGGAGTTGGGGTAAGTACACCATCAACCTTCTTCCGAAACCTCTCCACTTTAACCACCCTGTGGACCTGGAGTTCTTCAAGGAGCTTCTCTTCACTGTAGCGGAGTAGGTCTTTTGAGAAAACAACACCTCGACTCTGATTGAAAAAGCATGAGGGACACAAGGAAATAGCGCATACGGGTCCATACACAGGGCAGCCCGCCGGGAACCCTCTTCAGGGGATGTAACCTCCACTAGTAGGCTACCATCCCCGAGGTGAAATCTTCGGCTCTCTCCCACAGATTGACATAATGCGCCGATGAACCGTAAAAATATCCAAATTCCAAATAGGCTGACCATCCAAAGTACGAATGGTGTAGTACCTTGCAAAATCAACCCTCTCAAAGACACCCGGCAGGACCTCACGGGCATGTCCACTATATGTTATTGTCTGTTGCCGGCTCCTCTTTGTAGTGGCCACTGAACGTAAACCACTGGAACCAGGCAGGTATGGTTCCAGGGTGGCAATATGGGCCTCACCAGCCAGAGGCACATGAGGCGCACAGGAGGGAGACTCTGAAGGATGGTCATGGACGGAACCAGGGTCGTCAGCTGATGAAATTTTACTAGCCATAATCAAAAATAACTACCTTCATTCCCCCACCCTCCACCCACCATGGAGCCCAACAAGGGAGGCCATATGCCAGGGAAAGCACCACTGGCGACCCCAGAGGTAGTGGGAAAGTATACGCAGGTAACCACCAAGGGACCCTGACAAGGGTGACTCCAGGACGATAGGAGCCACCAGGTCCCCCAGTGCCCGCTTGACCCTAAAGCCACTAGGTGACTAGCCTGGATGGCTAGCCAGTGACCAGCCGATTGACCTGGTCGGGCCCAACCAGGCCACCCGTCTAGCCAGAATAAGGGACCAAAGAGGTGTATTGCTAGCTGCAGGGCGCACCATGCAGCATCACTCAACCTCCAGGACTCCCGTCTCCCAGCATTACGGGATGCCACGCACGGCAAACACGTGGGGAGGCAACAGTCCCGCCCTAGATGGCAAATGGGCAGGGACTGACATCACCAGTAGGCCTCCTCTACCAGTGATGTAGGGGGTGCTTGGTCCACGACACTGACAAATGCCGAACCCTACAAAGGTAGGCATGCCTCCAAAGTAGGTGGCACTGCCAGCCACGCTTCAAGCCCCGCCACCACGTCAAGGTGACCCCCCTCAGCGGGAGCTGATTGACATGGTCTGGCCCAACCACCCGTCTAGCCAGAATAAGAGACCAAAGAGATGTATTGCTAGCTGCAGGGCGCATCATGCAGCATCACTCAACTCCCAGGACTCCCATCTCCCAGAATTATGGGACGCCACACACAGCAAACATGTGGAGACGCAACAGTCCCACCCGAGATGGAATGGGCAGGGACCAACATCACCAGCAGGCCTCCTCCACCAGTGATGTAGGGGGTGCTTAGTCCACACGGATAACAAATATCGAACCTTACAAAGGTAGGCATGCCTCCAAAGTGGGTGGCAATGCCAACCACGCTTCAAGCCCTGCCACCAAGTCAAGGTGACCCCCTCAGCGGGGACAAACTCATGAAGAGAAAGTAAAATGCTATGACACTAGACAGTGTCATATGCCTTCTCCAGATTGAAGAAGACCATGTCCTGGTGTTGGTTAATGCAGAAAGCCTCACAGATAGAAGATTCCAAGGACCGTATGCATCAGAGGTAGATCGCAGTTTTTGAAAACCATATTAGGCAGGGGATAATAAGTCACCTCTCTCTAAAAGCCACACAAGCCTAATATTGACTATCTTCTCCAGAACTTTACATATACAAGACACCAAAGAAATAGGCTGATAATTAGTCGCCTGTAGGTGGTCCTTACCTGGTTTGGGGATGGGGATAACTACAGCAACACCCCAACAAGCCAGAAACTTCCCAGAACACCAGATCTTATTAAACAGTGAAAGCAAAAATGAAGGGGACTCATCAGACAGGCGACGTAAAAAAGCATAAGGAATACCGCCATAACCAGAAGAATCATGGCACTGTGACAGAGCTACCTGGAGTTCAGCAAATGAAAATGGAATATTGTAAGACTCCCCCAGCAGAAGGAAAACTGAGACCACGAGACTAGGTGACGATGGTGGCATGCAGAAAGTGAACATGCATCCTTTTGTGACACACAGACAAAATGATCAATAAGCAACTCTGCAACAGTGAAAGGATCAGCCACAGTTCCACCTGCTGCATATAAAACAGGAGGGGAGGGGACAGTAAATTTCCCAGAAATTTTCCTTACCCGGTTCCACACCTGGGTGATGGAAGTCCTTGAATTGATGGAGGAAACATGACCCTTCCAGGATGAACGCCTGGCCTTCTTCAAAACCTGCCTCATATGAGCTCGTGCCCTCTGAAACGCCACCAAATAATGAGGATCCCCATGGTGACGACAAAGTTGAGAGAAGGAAACTCGTTTGGCTCTCACTGCAGAACTACACTCAGAATTTAACCAAGGAACCGGACATTTAGGAAACTGACCCTTTGTTCTTGGAATAGATAATAGGGCTGCTGAGTGCAACACATTATGAAATATGACACTGCCTCAGTAAGACAGCCAAACTCATTGACAGAAAGGGAAATAGAACTTAATTCCCTGAAACGTGACCAATCTACCTTATCCAGAAGCCAGCGAAGAAGATGTGGCTATCCACCTGCACTAGTAGTTAAGAGTAACGGAAAATGGTCATTGCCATACAGGTCTGGAACACATCCCAGTTAAAATCTAAAACAGCATCACCTGAACATAAGGACAAATCAATGGCAGTAAAAGTTCCTGTCTGGCTTTGGAAATAATTAATTATATTGGAGTTTACATTGCCAAACTACTCATCTTCCATTAAAGAGGCCACCATTACACCCCGAAGGTTGGCCTCACTATTTTCCCATGGTGGGTGGTGACCATCATATCTCCTAGTAACAGAAAGAGAAGGAAGGCCATGAATGAGGCGTTCCAGATCCACCCTTTCAACAGTACCAAAAGAGGAAGAAAAAGACTGCAAACTGTGTATTGCTGATGCAAAAACAGCCGGACAGCGACATCCTGCAGGGGAGTAGAGATGTCCAGATGACTGTATGGAATACCTTGGCAAAGGAAGATAGTAGCACTTCCATGATGACTTTGACCCGGCACAGGATCAGAATAAAAAGTATGGTAGCCAGAAGGACAAGAAGGAACAGCATCACCTATCATGGTCTCCTGGATGCACATGCACAGAGAAGTAAACTGAGAAACAAGATGACACAGTTCCTCATAGTTAGCAAGTAAACCCCAACAATTCCATTGGATGATGGAGGAATGATAATTAAGTGTGGGACTGTGCACCTGACAAGAGAGTGCGTTTGGATTGATTTTTATGAAGGCCTTTTGCAGGAGCCTGCCCAGCACCAGAAACACGCACCCTCTGTCGAACATCCATAGGCAAACGAGAGGATGAGGAAGTAAGTTTTACAACACTCCTTGGAGTGGGCATACCAGTTTATTTAGTAGGTGGCTTGGGGGCTGCCTTTGGAGGTGCAGGACAGCCAGTGCCCCCACCAGAAGCCCAAGAAGTGGAAATAGAGTCCACAAGATATGAATCATTTGAGTAGGACATGCTGTGCTTTAGATCTGAAGCATTAAGAAGTTGTCCAACAACATCCCCAGGTGGGGACTGGACCAGAGCTGAACCATCAATTTCAGCTGTCACCTGGCTAGATTCCTCAGCCTGTGCGGCAGAGGGAACAGGAGAGTGGTCGACACAAGGATTGACAACAGAGACCTTCGATGGCCAATCTTCATGTTCAGAGGACTCTGATGAACAATGGTGACATTTGCCAGGTACAGATGGAGCCTCAGGCACAGTGGCTTCGATGGGAGAAGGAGTCCGGTCAACGTGGACTTCTACCACCACCACAGAAGTGTGCAAGTCGTCAGCCACTGAAGTGGGGGAGGAAACAGTTGGAATAGTGGTTGGGTAAACATCATTCTCACCAACAGTACCAACCATGGGGACAGCATTCTGTACATCATGAGCTGAATGAGTGAGTACTGGCATGGGTCGAGGCAGCCTCTGAGATACAGCACAACGCACTGGTGTTCTAGAAAGGACAGAAGCATAAGTAACCCCTGGCTGAAAGAAGAGCATCTGGGCTATCTTTTTTGCTTTAGAAAACGAAACCCTCTCACATATATGTATGGACAAAATCTCCCTTTCCAGGCAGTATCGACTGGACAGCTCTTAGAAGACACAGCATGAGGACCTCCACATTGATAAGGTTTAAGGGGTCCTGGGCAGTCGCTGGTATGACTTAGTCCGCCATATGAGATGCAGACACCAGGAAGGCCACCTTGTGCATGGCAGCAAAAGCAGCTAACATGCCCATACCCCTGACAGTGGAAACACCTCTTTGGGGTTGGAACATGGGGCTTCACAGGGAGAGAAAGCCAGGCCAGTCTCACAGCTGTAGGCAACTTTAACTTATCAAATGTCAGGAACAATGTTGGTGTCGGGGTCAAAGTACCTTCAATTATCTTCTGTAGGTGCTCGACTTTCACCATGCCAGACGACTTCAGTTCCTCTAACAACCGTGCCTCTGAGTATTGGAGGAGGTCATGAGAAAAAATAACTCCCTTGCACTGGTTAACCCGTCACGTCCCAACCGATATTCCACCACTGACTCCCCCCAATCCCGACCAATTTTGGAAAAAAAAATTTTTGGCTCAAACCTCCACTTATGGTAAGAAACATCGAAAATTCATAGAGAAATCGCTCACCTGAGGTTTAAAATACTCGATACAGGTAGCAGTAATCCTAACCTTACTGGGTTTTCTGTCAGGCTGGCTCCAAAGAAAACGAGTTCTATGGGAGGCTAACTATTCCACACCACTCATAAACCATATTTTATTTATTTGGTACGAATTTATATGTAGTACGAGAGTATATTGGTTTTCACACAGTAATATAGGCAATATGAGCATTGTTTCACTCACTAACACATCAACATACCTGACCTTTTTTGCTGACTATACCTGATCATCATTTCTGACTGTTTCTTCCTCTAATGCTATGTAAACTTAGTCCTTCACATTGTCATCGATTGGGGAATCATTCTGGCCCTGAATCTCTTTATTGGCCAGGTCACTGATAACAAGTGAATTGCCGAGACAATGGCGTGTGTGTGGGGGGGGGAGATCATGCGGGGTAAGGCACTGTCCCTACCTGGCATCTTGTAGAGGAAGGTGTCCCATGTATACGTAGCAAAAATCAAGTGCGAAAATTGAAAATTGTGCAAATTATGAACCTGCAATTGCGCGACATACTGCTACGTCGATGGGACTAGCTGTGACTAAACGTTGTGACATGCCCATACGTTGACGAGATGTCTCAGGTTAAAGGTAGCATGTGGTTCACAGGAAACAGTTGCACCAGAGACTGAGGTTAAACTCATCAATTTTGAGCTCTGTTCCGGTTAGGACACCTCAATAAGGATGCTCCCATCCTCCTGCGAACATAATTTAGGTTCACTCTCACAAGCAGGAATTATGGCAAGGTGCAAATAAAAAATTTCCATATCTAGCACTGACTTACCTACTGAGGGCTTCAGCACTAGATATTTTGTATAGGTCGCTGGCACCATTTCACGTTGTACGAACCCCAGAGTTGAACCAACGCGACGAGACCTTCTCCTAGTCCCAGTTGAGTGCTGGTACAAAGGATGGAAGTCTTCAGGGACCTGGACAGGCTCCAGGGTGGCAATAAGGGAGGTGCAGTCTGTAGAATGTCCGGGGGCAGATACAGTGTTTTCAACAAGAGCCTGATTTTTATTCATACCCTCCATTCAACAATCAAAATACCTTCATTCCCCCACCTCTCCTCCCACCGCAGAGACCAACAAGGGGAAGTCATATGCCAGGGACAACACCACTGGCGACCCCAGAGGTAGCAGGAGAGTATATGTGGGTAACCACAGGGGGACCTAGGCAAGGGTGACTCCAGGACGATAGGAGCCACCAGGCCCCCCCAGTGCCAATGGATGACCAGCCGATAGACCTGGTCAGGCACACCCAGGCCACCCATCTAGCCAGAATAAGGGACCAAACAGGTGCATTGCTAGCTGCAGAGCACATCTTGCAGCATCACTCAACTCCCAGGACTCCAGTCTCCCAGCATTACAGGATGCCACGCACGGCAAACACGTGGGGAGGCAACAGTCCTGCCCTAGATGGCAAATGGGTGGGGACTGACATCACCAGCAGGCCTCCTTCACCAGTGATGTAGGGGGTGCTTGGTGCACGAGGCCAGCAGCTGCCGAACCCTACAAAGGTAGGCACGCCTTCAGAGTAGGTGGCACTGCCAGCCACGTTTCAAGCCCCGCCACCATGTCAAGGTGACCGCCCTCAGCGGGGTTAGTGATAGGGATTCACTGTGTGTACTAGTGGCAAAAATCCCATTCTGAGATCGTTAAAGGTGACCATTCCCAATCTTACAGTCACAGTTCACATCAAAGTAGTAATTCATATTCTTTCTTAATGCCTAAATGGCCTCTGGCATCGAATGACTCTTAACTGTATTTTGGCTGTTAGATTGATCTGGGGCGATCTGTAAAAAACTGTGAACAAAATTGGAAGGGGAGCAAACACACACACAAAAAAGTATAAACTTTTTTTTGTGTGTGTGTCCAACTCTGAGCATAGGCTTCACAGCCTGCTCCCAAGGCCCAGTAGTCCTCCTACATACCATACACTTCTACATGTTACTGACCTACTATACCCTCCAAATCACTCAGTCTGTCAGTAGAGCATGTGAATCATTCATGAGTGAACGTCCATCTTTCGTTCCCCTCAAGGCCAGGACTCACTTGCACCGCCACCCTCTGAGCTTGCGCCAGGGCCTTACAAGCCATGAAATCAGGGCTGAGCTCCTCCCCAACGATGGAGAGAGTGATGATGACCACATTGGGTCAGAAGACAATCGAGGAAGCAGCAGTGACGAACCCTCAGATTATGATATGAGTGGAACCAGACATCAACTGAGGAGGATAATGATGTCGATGATTCTGGTGACTCAGACGATGTTCCACCATCTCGATGCAAGAGTGCTGCACTGTGGGCCAAGAAGAAGGTGGTGAAGCAATTTTTTGCTGCAAAAGAGACTGAGAAGAAGGGGAGCATGTCGCACAAACAACTGGAGCAGGAGCATGGCTTGATATCCCCCTCTCTCACTCCACCGTCAACAACACTTTCCTTCACCTCATGCAGCCTCTCACCATCCCATACAGTTTCACCAACTGAGCCATGAGAGCGAAAACTCATCACCTGGCATTGTCACGGATATCAGGTGGCTCTCTGCCCTATCTACTTCTTTGAGTAGCATATCATTATATAATGCTAGGTGTGAAAGGAAGAACTTGTAAATATTGACAAAATAATGTGTAAGGAACTGTTGGATTCATAGAACTAAGTAAATGTCTGTCACGATGTAAGTATAACTAAGGAAGTGAGGTAATGTAAGATTGACTAAGGAAATGAGTGTTAGTGTAAGTAACAATAACTGACTGATGATGAATTGTTCTTACTCTTAACCTGGCGCTGCTACATCGAAGTTATATGGTGCTGAAAGGCTATATAATTAATAAAACAACATAAATAAAAAACTAAAGTAAAAATTATTTAAAACAACGAAAATAAAAGGAACCATATCAATTATAAAATGCGACTTCAATAGTAAAAAAGAAAGAAAGAAGACAATTATAAACCGAAACCAGGAAAACACCCTAAAACATTAAAAACCAGAAAACACGACTCCTCCACTTATACAACATGCATCCCCACCAACCAATGACGAAAGTCGAAAAGACCCATCATTCGTCTGGGGCCCAGGTAGGTGCGAACAGTGCAAATCCGTATGACTAGGGGATTCAATCAGCACATGCCGAATCACAGAAAGGAGAAGGGAGACCCCTCCATTAAGTAGCCGTGAGAAAAACGGGTGTTGCCAATAGAAGGACGGTACAAGGCGATCTCCCACGGGCAAGACAAGCCTGGTAACTGTAGAAGCCCACCACTGGACAAATGGCATGTAACTTGTTGGCTCCCTCTGCATCCCAGTGCTCCTGTCAACAACGCCAAACCCATTCATAAACAATGGGGAAAAAGTCTGAAGCAGGAAGCCGTCCCAAGATAGCAGCAGGACCAGATGCTGCTGTCTTGGCCAGAGAATCAGCACGTTCATTCCCTGATACCCCAACATGGGCTGGAACCCAACAAAGCTCTACTCCATGCCCACAGAATTTGAGGAGGAAAAACCACTAAAGAACTGCAACAACCAAACGATGAGGAAAGGCAAACGTGCCCAAGGCTAAAAGTGCAGCTTGAGAATCACTATATATAGGATAAATACTGTCCGGGTGGATATAAATGAGATTAAGTGCTGAAGTAACTGCATATTGTGCTGCAGTAAAGACTGAAGCAGAATCTGGGAGATTGATGCCACGACAAAAAGGTGGAAATACAACTTCAAATCCAACACCAGACGGAGACTTGGACCCACCAGTAAACTCTGGGATAGAGCCTTTGTGTTGTACCAAGTGTTTCAAAAATGCATGACGAAGGTACACAGGTGGGAGGGCATCCTTTGAACCTTCAAAATATTTACAAAAACTCACCACAGGAAAAACCGGGAACAGCCTTCGGGTTTCATATGGGACAGATTGAAACTGAAGCCAGATTGAAATCAGTCATGGGCTGTCGAACCCAATACCCCAAAAGATAAGGCATGCGATGATGTTGGTTAAAGCAATAAGAAAAGGTCTGCCGTGTCACAGAGGCACTGGACAAAAAATCAGGGAGACGAAGAACCCTATGCCAACAATTTACCAGAATAGATTGTCACTGCAGCTCCAAGTGGGGAACACCAGTCTCTACCAAAGAGCTTGGGATCACCGAGATCAAAAAGGAACCATAGTAAAGTGAAGACCAGCATGATGTACTGCATTTAATGTCTTGAGTCTTGCTGGTGTAACTGATGAGTAGACGTTGCACCCATAAGCCAGTTTGGAGCCAACAAATGCTCGATGTTGATGTAGAAAGTATTACAATCAGCTCCCCAGGAAGTGTGTGACAAGAGCATGCATATAGGATACAAGGAACCCAAGTCGCTCAGTAATCGAACAATAGACCAAGAAATCTTGTGTCCTCCACAGAATGCAATCTCCTGCCAGCCAGGCTTAGGTTGGGAGCTGGGTGACCACCCCTAATCCTGCAAATAAAAAAAAAAAACATGAAAACGGTTGTAGATATAGAAAAACGAAAACCATGGGAATCCACCCAGGCAGAAACTTTATCCAATGTGATTTGTAATCTTCACTCTACAGCAGGCATCCAAGAAACAGCATACCAAATTGCCACATCGTCCAAATTGAGGGAAGAGGACACTCCTGCTGGCAAAGAATTTATAATACCAGAATTTGCTACTGCAAAGGCACACTAAGGATGCTTCCATAAAGGACACCCTCCTCCTGCATTTGAGGTGCGGAGAAAGAGGAACCCACACGAACCCTAAACACATGATCTGCAAGGAAGTCTCTGATCAACGACGGTAGGCGACCACACATACCGAAGATGAAGCTGTTGCAAGATGCCGTAGCAGCCAAGCTGTGTCATAAGCCTTTTCAAAGTCAAAGCATACAGCAACAAGATGTTGAGAAGCAGCAAAAGACTCACAGCTAAGAGTTTCATGTCTAACAATGTTGTCAATCTTACTTTTTGGCACCCACTCAGCGAAGTGGAGAGAAAACCACCCCTTTCCAGAAACAAAAAATACTGGTATCTGATGTAAATCTTTTTCTCACACTGCTTACACACACATGAAGTCAACTAACTGGACTATAACTAGAAACATTAGAAGGGTCTTTCCCTGGCTTTGGAATGAGATATACAGTAGCCATCTTCCAACCAGTAGGCATACAACTTTCATTCCACACCTTACTAAAGAGGCCTAATAGGAATGAATTATTAAAAATAGCATGGTGCCGCAACTACTAGGTCATACAGCACTTAAAATACACACACACACACACACACACATATATATATATATATATATATATATATATATATATATATATATATATATATACATATAATCATCATCATCTTCAGCCGTTTGAGTATCCACTGCGGGACTGGCCTATCCCAACCGAAGTCGGGACGATACAGCCAATGTATCTCTACCAAGTGTCTTAGGCTGTCTAGTAGAGATTGTATGTAGGGTGAGAAGTGCTTGTAAGGTAATAGTAATGTTGGAGTGGCTTTGGATGTGTGTGTAGTCTGCGAACCAAGTGTAATCGGCCCGCGCAAGCCAACTGGGTGCAAGCATACTTTACAGTAAGTGACACTGGTTCAACCACAGCATCCCTTGTGTCCGCCAATACAGTACGTGGCCGGGTGAACACTTCAAAAGTTTATTACCCTGGCAGGGCGAGAACCCTGGTTCACCCGTGTACATATAAATATAAATAAATATAAATATATATATATATATATATATATATATATATATATATATATATATATATATATATATACATACATATATTCTATCTATCTATTGCCAGACGCCTCAATCCCATTTGGGGTGGCCACAAACAAATCGCCTCCACGTCACCCTGTCTCCCACCATTTCACTGCCCTGCTCCCGGCTCAGACTGCCCTGTCTCATATACCTCTCCACCCCATCCCTCCATCTCATCCTCGGCCTCCCCCTCCCTATTCCCCCCTCCACCTCACTCACATACACTCTATTCGTCAGTCTTTCACCCTCCATCCTCTTCACATGGCCAAACCACTTCAGTGTGTCCTTCATAACGCATCCTATCACATCCACATCCACTCCACAACGCTCCTTTATATCCTCATTCGTCAGCCTGTCTCTCCATGTGACTCCACAGGCTCCTCTTAAATAACTCATTTCCACTGCTCTCACTCTTGACTTGTGTCCTTCCAACAACGTCCAAGCTTCACTTCCATACGTTAGAGTTGGTATCACAATACTGTCATGTAGTAACTTTTTCACTTCCATCCTCACTTCCCTGCTTCTTATCACTGCTTTCAAAGAACTAGCAACCTTTCTTCCCTGCTGTACCCTTTCAAGCACTTCACCCTCCAAACCTCCATCCTTACTCATCACACTACCCAGGTACTTAAATGTACTCACATTTTCCAATTCCTCACCATCCAACCTCGCTGTACATTCACTGACTTCACCTCTCTCAAAGACCATCACTTTACTCTTCCCTACATTCACCTTTAGATTCCGTTTCTTACACACTCTCCCAAACTCATCCTCCAAGCCTTGCAGTTCCCCTTCGTCTTCACTCAACAACAGAGAATCATCTGCAAACAACAGTACAGGGAGTTTCCAAACACTATCCTCTCTCACCAGGGCCACTCCAACATCCACTACCCTACCTTGTACCCTCTTTTATTACCCCATCCATGTACAGATTGAACAACCATGGAGACATGACACATCCCTGTTTCAACCCAACCTTCAAAGAGAAAAATTCACTTAGTTCACCATCCACATGCACTGCAGCCTTAGCACCATCATACATACTCTTCACAGCATTCAACAACTTCCCATCTACTCCATATATTCTTAATACTTTCCACAATCCGTGTCTATCCACCCTGTCATATGCTTTCTCCAAATCCATGAAAGCCGCATACAATTTCTTTCCCTTCTCTAGAAACTTTTCCTTTAACCCGCCCCGTCCCGGCCACTTTTCGACCACTGGTACCCCCCAATCCCGGGCAATTTTCGACCTTTTTTTTTTTTTTGCTAAAACTTTCGCTTTTGGTGAGAAACATCGAAAATTCATAGAGAAATCGCTCACCTGAGGTTTAAAATACTCATTACAGGTAGGAGAGCCTCCTTACTTTACTGGGTTTTCTATCAGGCTGGCACCAAAGAAAACGAGTTCTATGGGAGGATAACTATTTCACACCACTCATAAACGGTATTTATTTATTTACTGTTACGAATTTATATGTAGTACAAAAGTATATTGGTTTTCAAGCAGTAATATAGGCATTATAAGCATTGTTTCACTCACTAATACCTGACCTTTTTTTGCCACATTACCTGATCATCATTTCTAACTGTTTCTTCCTCTAATGCTATGTAAAGTTTGTCCTCCACATTGTCATTGATTGGGGAATCACTCTGGCCCTGAATTTCGTACCGTGGCATGACATGGCTATACTGGCCAGGTCACTGATAACAGGTGAATTGCTGAGAAAAGGGCATGCAGGGGGGGGGGAGGAGGTCATGCTGGGTAAGGCATTGTCTCTGCCTGGCATCTTGTTGAGGCAGGTGTCCCGTGTATACGTACCAAAAATGACTCACGAAAATTGAAAATTGTGGAAATTATGAATCTTGCAATTGCAGGACGTTGAAGTACGTCCTCGGGATTAGCTGTGACAAAAGGTGAGGACGTGGAAGTACGTCCTCGGGACGGCGCGGGTTAAAGATCTAAGAATGAATATCTGATCTACACAACCTCTTCCCTTTCTAAAGCCTCCCTGTTCTTCTCCAACTAATTCCTCTGTTCTTTCTCTAACTCTGTCAATAAGTATCCTGCAATACACTTTTCCTATTATACTAAGAAGACAAATGCCCCTATGATTACCACACACTTCTTTTTCCCCTTTTCCTTTGTACAAGGGAATAATTATACCTGACTTTCAATCCTCCGGGACTCTACCTTCCTCCCAGGCCAACCTGCACATCTTCCACATCCATTCTACTACTATCTCTCCTCCATGCTTCAGCATTTCACCACACACTCCATCAATTCCTGGGGCTTTCCCCAGTTTAACTTTCTTCATTGATTCCACAACTTCTATCCTACTGATTTCTTCCTGTCTTTTCACCTCCCTCCTTCTCCCAGCCATTCCCCAGCCACTTATGCTCGCATTACTTCCATCCTGTATGTTCAACAATTCCTTAAAGTGTTCTCCCCATCTGCTCACTTTTTCTCCCTTCTCCACTAGTAATCTACCATTTTTATCTTTCACTCCCCCACTAACCTCACTTCCACCCTGTCTTACTCTCTTCACCTCTTTCCAGAACATTTTCTTACAGTCCCTCCACTTTATACTCAAATTCCTTCCAAATTCCTCATCCACTCTCTTCTTACTCTCTCCTACTAATCTTTTCACCTCTCTCTTTCTTTTTACATATAACTCTCTCTTCTGCCTCTCAACTTCTTCCACGCCTCCCAGGGGGGGGACCATAAATGCCCCCACCATCCGCCCCTCTCCCGGTGACGACTCAATGTGCCTGGAACCACTGTCTGACTCTCTTCTTCATTTCTGCAACATTCGCGGCCTTTCCTCTAACTTTCGCTCTGTTGAGCACCACCTCTCCTCCTCTAAACTTCACCTTCTTTTTCTAACGGAGACTCAACTGTCTGAGGCAACTGACAGCAAACCCTTTTCTGTATCCTCCTACTTTCTCAATACTCATTTCAAAGCCAAAGGTGGCTGTTGTATATATATACGCAACGACTTATCTTGCTATCGTGTTCCTGAACTCGATTCTTCTGAATTCTCTACACTCTGGCTTCGGCTTTCCTGTCATTCTCTGACTAAATATATCTGTGCTATTTACTTATCCCCTATTTCTACTGGCTATCAAAAATTCTTCGACTATCTTACTTCTACAATGGAACACATTCTATCCATTTCTCCTTTCTCTGAAATCTCCATTCTAGGAAATTTCAATGTTCACCACCACCTTTGGCTCTCCTCTCCTTTCACGGATCCACCTGGTGAACAAGCCTACATCTTTTCTATCCTTAATGACCTAGAGCAGCTTGTACAGCACCCTACCCATATTCGCTGACCGCCTTGGAGAGAGCTCCAACATACTTGACCTCTTCCTCACAACTAATCCTTCTGCTTACTCTGTTAATCTTTTCTCTCCGTTGGGCTCCTCCGATCACAACCTTATTACCTTAATCTGTCCTATCACTCCGGTACGGCCTGTGGACCCTCCAGGGAAACGTTGTCTGTGGCATTTTGGAGCCGTGGACCGGGAGGCCCTCAGGCAGTACTTCTTTGATTTTCCCTGGAATGATTACTGCTTCCGTGGCCAGGAGCCATCTGAGTGTGCCTTGCGCATTACGGAGGTTATTCTCTCGGGCATGGAAGCATACATTCCTTTCTCATATCCTTTGACTAAAGCAAGAAAGCCTTGGTTTAATCACGCTTGTTCTAATGCTGTCCGCAACAAGGAGAGGGCCTACGAAAGGTACCGGAGCCAACCCACCCCTGAATCACATCATCTTTACGTTTCTGCCCGGAAACGTGCTAAGTCTGTTCTTCTCTCTACTAAAAATAATGTCATCCATACTAATTGCTCTCAACTCTCCAACTCGAATTCTTCCCGCTCCTTCTGGCACCTTGCCAAAAATCTTTCTAACAACTTTACCTCATCATCCTTCCCTCCTCTTTTCTACTCTGATGGTTCTGTAGCCATTTCTTCTACTCATAAAGCAGATCTCTTCGCACAGACTTTCTCCTCCAATACCACCTTAGACGATTCTGGTGCTGTTCCTCCATCACTTCCCCCCTCTGACTTCCTCATGGCTGACATTAAAATTTCTTCAGTTGATGTATTTTCTGCCATCACAGGCCTCAGTACTAAGAAGGTATATGGGCCTGATGGGGTCCCTCCTGTTGTTCTCAAGAACTGTGCTTCTGTGCTTACACCCTGCCTAGGCAAACTCTTTCGCCTTTGTCTGTCAACTTGTACCTTTCCTTCTTGCTGGAAGTTTGCTCTCATTCAGCCAGTCCCAAAGAAGGGTGACCACTCGCAACCCTCCAACTATCGTCCAATTGCTTTAACGTCCTGCATTTCAAAAGTTTTCGAGTCAATTCTCAATAGAAAAATTTTAAGGCATCTTTCCTATCACAACCTTCTTTCCGATCATCAGTATGGGTTCCGTTAGGGACGTTCCACTGGCGATCTTCTCACCTACCTTTCAGACTCCTGGTCATCCTCCTTTCGGGACTTTGGTGAAAGCTTTGCCATTGCACTTGACATCTCAAAGGCTTTCGATCGAGTCTGGCATAAATCTTTAATATCCAAACTGCCCTCCTACGGTTTCTATCCTTCTATCTGTGCCTTGATCTCTAGCTTCCTTTCTGGTCGTTCTATAGCCGCAGTTGTAGACAGCCATCGTTCATCTCCTAGATCTATCAACAGTGGTGTTCCTCAGGGCTCTGTCCTATCACCAACTCTCTTCCTTTTATTCATCAATGATCTAAGCTGTACATCTAACCCTATCCACCCATATGCTGATGACTCCACCGTTCACCTTTCCATTCGGTTCCCGCAACGCCCATCTCAACAGTTACTTCAACAAACAAGGGATGAGGCTATTGCACACCTAATGTCTGACTTGGCTCGTATCTCTGACTGGGGTAAAAATAATATGGTCGTTTTTAATGCATCTAAGACTCAGTTCTTACACCTATCAACCCGACAAAATCTTCCACAGGTATACCCACTAATGTTTAATAATATTCAGCTTAATCCTGCATCATCCTTGAACATGCTTGGGGTTTCATTTACTCGGGACTTATCTTGGAAAGATCATATTACATCTCTTGTAAAATCTGCTTCCAAGAGATTGGGTGTGCTAAGCCGACTCTGCTCTTTCTTTACCCCCTCACAATTGTTGACTCTATACAGGGGTTTTATCCACCCCTGTGTGGAGTATAACTCTCATGTGTGGGGAGGCTCCCCACATATAGTTCTTCTCAATAGGGTGGAGTCAAAGGCTTTTCGTTTCATTAACTCTCCTCCTGTTACTGACTCCCTTCAACCTCTGTCTCTTCGCCGCACTGTTGCATCTTTTTCTCTTTTCTATCGCTACTTTAATGGTCACTGCTCCTCTGAACTGTCTGCTTGCATTCCTCCACCTCTACGATGGGCTCATAGCACCCGTCTGGCAGCAAACTCTCATCCCTTTTCTGTCCAACTCTCTAACGCAAGAGATAACCGTTACTCCCAGTCTTTCATTTATGCAACAGGTCAACTCTGGAACTGTCTCCCTCTGTCTGTATTTCCTGCTGCCTATGATCTCCAGTCTTTCAAACGCAGTGTGTCCAGGCATCTCAAAATGATCGAATCTTGAATTTGGCTCTCTATTATATTTTGTTTTTCTCTTGGAGGGAACTGTTCCTCCGGGCTCATGGCCTTTGGTTCCTTCTTCCTCACATAAAAAAAAAAAAAAATGCTTTCTGCTTTTGTCCCACAGCCTGTCTCACCTCTTCAGTCTACGACACTGTTCCTTGCACCCCCCTCCACCTTTTCCTCCTCCCAAACACCACGTCAGATGCTGCACATATTTTTTCTGTAAATATCCTGCACACACCTTCCACGTCCCCCATCTGCTCTAATTCATATTTGCCCAATCGATCCTCCACTTCTCTCTTATACTCTGCCTTTTTCTCATCCTCTTGTAACCTTTCCACTCTCCTTGCAACTACTCCTTCCTCTCGTCTTTCCCTTCTTCTATTCCTCCATCTTACTTGGATCCTAATTCTGGCCACCACCAAGTAGTGGTCAGAAAGTCCACTCCTCCAGCCTCTATAAGCTCTTGCATCCATTACACATCTTCGCATCCTTTCATCCACACACACATAATCAATCATTGCCTTCCTTTCATTCAGTTCACCACCCACCCTTCTCATCACTCACCATGTATACCTGTGGATCATTTTATGCCTGAAGAGGGTATTGGCTATCACCAACCCCCTCCCAGCACAAATGTCCACTAACGCATTGCCATTCTCATATACCTCAGCAGGCACACCCCACTCACCAACGATTCCATCCACCTTCACATTCCCTACTTTACCATTCATATCACCGATCAAAAACAGTCTCTCATTCCTTCCAAATTTTTCCATGCACACTTCCACATTTTTCCAGAACTCTTCTCTCATTCTGCTAGCTCGATCTTGCGTTGGCGCATACACACACACAATCACCCACATTTGTTTTCGAACTTTCAACTTTACCCACACAATCCTTGACCCAACTGATCCATACTGTCTTATGCTCTTCTTCCATCTTTTACTCACAACTATACATACTCCTTCCTTCGCCCTCTCATTCTCACATACTCCTGCACATATACCCCATCCATACTCCCATTCTCTCACACTTTCTCCTCTCCATTTTGTTTCAGTTATTCCACGTACATCCACTTTCGCACCCTCAAGCACCTGGACAATCTCTCTCTCTTTCACCTCATCATTCACTCCTCTTACATTCCATGTAGTCATTACCAAGTCCTTTGTCCGGTCCTGGGTCATCATCGTTTGGTCAGTCCTTGTCCGAGGCTTCTTGTTTATTTTTTTTAGATAGTTGTTTTCCCGGGGAGGGGCACTAACCCTCCGCCAACCCTTTTAGTCGCCTTTTACGACAATCAGGGATACTGGGGGAGTATTCTTGAAAAAAAAGCCTACCCCCTGGGGGTATATATATAAATATATATATATATATATATATATATATATATATATATATATATATATATATATATATATATATATATATATATATATATATATATGGACAAGATAAAAAACATGAAAACAGGAAAACCTCACAAAAAAGGAAATTAGACCATAAAATTTGGAGGAGGCTCTCCTCCCTCAAGAGATTAAAAGCTTTGGCTGAAAAGCAAGAGGCTCCTTAACCCTCTCTTGCACCATAAGTTTCCAATAAGTTTTTATTCCTCGCACAGAACCAAAATCTCGCTCAGGCCGGCGCTACTTGCGCGACGAAGAAAAAAATTCTATGGCCCATTTTACCCTCAGAAAAGTGCTTATAATGTTATAAATCGCTTCCGATCATCTTTGTTGCTGTTTATACTATCAGATAAGAAAAAAAGGAACATAAAACAGATGAATAAATGTACATAAATGAAGCCTGAATAAATCTTACTTACGATACGTGAAAACTAGCTTCCCATAACTTCCCAAGATCACCGTGAAAAAATTTTCCCGTGACGTGCAGCTGCAAAGGACATGCCTATATGCAGAATTTCAGTCTTTCATCTGTGAAAATTTGAACCTGATACGTCCAATAGTTTTTGAGTAAATTAAAAGTAAGAAAAAATCGCCTAAAAACGTCTGATTTGTTTATTATTTTGTATGTTGTTAGTGACTCGGTAACAATAATAAATGTAAATTCTATACACTTTTGTAGCCCAAAGGTTAACCCCTTAACCGCGGGGATGTAGGAAGCGGTCCGGGAAAGTCCTGCGGGGATAATTGAGCTCCAACTGAATTTTTAAAAATATTTGCCAAAAATCAGTTATTAGTCCTAGAATATTATAATTAGATATACTTACGGCACATACCTTCAGCTTTCTCCTGGGATGTTTGTTGAGCCTTTGTCGACTACTGTAGACTTCTGGAGACTTGTGAAGTTGGGTAATGAAGTCACTACTTTACACTTCCCAACACCCCATAATATGATTACCATTGCCTGATATTATCACTAGAAACACTATTCTATGAATTTCAAGTACTTTGGAATCCATACTCCAAAAAAAAAACACTGTGAAAGCAATGTAAATTATGAGCGTGTATGAGCTTTCCACGTCCCCTTGTTCCCCACTGGTATTCTGTCATTTATTATTCATAAACACACTCACACTTTATATTCCTAGTACTTTATTACACTTATTTATATATCCAGTATTTATCCATTAGCTTCCTTCAGTAATAAGAGTTTATTTTCACTCCAGGCATTCAGGCATTCACTTTCTCGTTCAGTAAACTAGCATAAAGAGCAAAGCTTTCACTTTCATTTTCATTACTCCAAGTATATGTACTCATATTCTTATATTACTAATTATTTACATTTGTATTTACATTTTCTATTCTATTTACATTATTTACATTTCTATTTTATTAACACTATGTTATGCACTGTCACTTGCAGTAACTTATAAAACTATTTTCCACTATTCAATTATATTTACATCCATTGCTTTCACTTGCTATTTACTCATTATTTACACATTATTTACATATTATTTACATTCCCACTTGCACTGTTTTAGAAATGTTTGAGGCTGTGGTAATCAAAGAAGCAGGGTACACAGAGGGGAACCTGGCACTCGGTGCACTGCCAAGAGGTGTGTTTGTGCTCAGGTGTGCGTCGGGTGGTATGTGCACACACCTGGCACTTGCGGATTGCAGCCTTCCTCTTCTTAGCGGCAGGCATTTGCACCAGTCTGTGCCGATCCACGTACGTCCTCTGCTCAAGTCTATCGGGTTGTCTTACAGAATGGCACCTTGGAGCTGCTGCTGTCACCCTACCATATCTCTCAAGCAGCTGATGAACACAGGTCCTGGCGAACAACCTCAGGGAGAAGGACTTGGGTTGCATTACCTTCATCTTGTACAGGATGAAGGTGTTCAGCATCATCATGTTAATGAGATGCAGAAGCAATTTCATGTACCACCTATTATTCTTCCTGAGGCAGTCGATCTCTCCGATCATCAGGTCGGACTTGCCCACCAGCCGCATGTTGATATTATAGTCGATGACAGGATCAGGTTTCAACATAGGTTCGCCTGTCCTATGGTCGACCTTCCTACTGTCTTTCAGTCCCCCGTTGTGGACGGTGGTAAGCATGTGCACGACCCTTTTATCATGCCAACGTATTGCCAGTGTCTTCTCAGACTTGCATAGGTGCAGGTCTCCCCGCTGTGAACTTTCTGCCTCGGGGAATTTGGGGAAGTGGGCACAATTGCTCTAGACAGTGTCGCAGGAGCTGATGCCGTGCTCTGAATGGTATTTGGCAAGTTTCGGTGCTGGATAATAGTTGTCAGTATATAGTACATGATTCCCACCAAAATACCTTTCAAGCAGCACTTTCACTACACAGCCTGAGAAGCCAAGGGGATGTGTTTTGTCCAGATCGACAGTGCTGGCTGAATAGATGATGAAGCCAAGGATGTACCCCATCTTACAGTCGCACAGTACAAAGAACTTTATTCCAAACCAATGACGTTTGCTTACGAACCTCAGACGTCCTCTAAACAGAACCAAGGATTCATCTATGACAACCTTCTGAAATGGATGGAAGAATGACAGATTTATCCTTCATTCTGTTCAGAATCTCCTAGATCTTCCAGAGTGGGTCAGTCTGGAAAGGAACATCGTTGTTGGTGAAGTGCAGGTTTCCCATGATGTTACAGAACCGATCTCTGGCCATGTACTTATTGAAGGTGGGTGAGGGTAATAAAGGGTCTATGGACCAGTAATCTTCCAACTCAAGCAACCGTGAATGAGGATTGAGAAGCATGAGGGCGAAGAACACATACAGTTCCCCCACTCCAAGCACAGTCCACTGTTGCATTTTTGCTGTACCTGCATCACTTGCAGCACGTTGTGACTCGCACCTGTTGGTCTCATCACATATGTGCCGCATGACTTTATCATCAAGGAAGGCCAAAAGGTAGTCCACACACTCAGCATCCTCATCAAGAGTGAAAGCAGGCTGTATCCCTGAGGAACTCTCGTCAAAGTGGAGTTGTTCTGGGACGAAATAGGAACCTTCCATCCACACGAAGGCGTCCAGGGTTCCCTCTCGTGGCACTGTAGGCTGGGTGAGGGTGGATGAGGGTGGCTGTGAGGCAGACTGGGCCATTTCAAGGTTACTCCAACTGACCCTAGGTTGCCGTGTACCACTGGCAG
Organism: Coenobita brevimanus; assembly: GCF_032717465.1. Classification (NCBI taxonomy): domain Eukaryota; kingdom Metazoa; phylum Arthropoda; class Malacostraca; order Decapoda; family Coenobitidae; genus Coenobita; species Coenobita brevimanus. Next base: position 29,442,073 of record NC_136999.1, on the reverse strand, counting down.
CCCTTACTCTAGAAACAACTCTACTTTTACGACGAGTAAGGGATTTACCTCGTCCCCTATGGCCTGCTTTCACTGTAGGTGCTGGTGGAGACTCCAACGACGAAGACTCATGAGAAATTTCGGCTGAAGAGGTTGAAGATATTAGTGAAGTGGGACTGGGAGAGCGGGGATGTGATTCGCCTCGGGACTCATGGCGGGCTGGGTCACACAGGGCCATTGTTCTAGGGCTAACCAGCCTCCTCTTCACTCCCTTCCCAAATTCCTTCCCTTGCTGCACTAAGGGCTCCTCTCCCTGGGAACCAGGACGAACTTGGGACACTGAAGCACTCATACTTGGAGTTTCTGTCACCATTTCCTCCACAGGCTCATCACACAATTCACCAGAAAGATCGTAGTCACTGTCCATCATTATCATTGATAATTCAGCCAGTTCACGTTCAACAGCAGAGTCACTTAGTCTTTTACCCCTTCCCACAAGAGGTTTAGTAGGGGCAGAGGTCACAGGGACCTTTGCAATGGGCTCAGAGGCGGTGGAAATGGAGGGGCACGAATCCGACATGGTTTAACCTTGAAAGACAACAGTAAACTGAATGATGTGGTGTATAAGGGCAGCCAAGGGTTGACAATGTCAGTGTGGTGACAGCTGGTAATTTATATGCTATGATATGATTGGCAGGAAATCTAGACAATACATAATAAATTAGGCAGTTCCAGGTGAATGTAAATATCACTTAGGCTTCTCCCTTCCATTCTTATATATATTTTTATTACGAGAATTGGTCATATGGCATATTTCAAGGGGAAATAAGCAGGGGAAAATTAGCGAACGAGTGCACGTGGGGTGTTGACAGTTAATAATTTGCCACTTCCAGGTGTGTGGTACTATCAATTACTTTTTTTCTTTTTTATATACATTATTTTGTATAAGAGTAGGGCATAGGGCTCATTTCAATGGATGAAATCAGTGGAAAAATTTGGGCAAGATTTGCTTAGCATGGCACAATTGAGCAGGCAGAAGGAGAGGGTAATGAAGGGGAGATAGGGAGGGGAGTAAAGTATGGGGAAAAATAGCTAAATTGTCAACAATAGACGGGGTACAGATGACATTAGCAGCACTGACTATTGTTGGACAGTGGTAGTAATGATAGATGATACAAGTCACCACTTGAAAGTCCGGGTGAATTAAAAATAACACAGAATCATAAAAGTGACACCCCACAGTATAATCCATTGAGCCCGAGCATCACGAAAGTGACGTCTCACGGTTAAGGGGTTAAGGAAGCCTGTGATATAATTCACAGTGTTCTAAGCCTTATTATTATGGAGAAAATGAATTTTGAAAAGTTACGATGGGTTGCGCGCAGTTTGCGCACTGTGACAGCTCGTATGCTCAGGCCCGTAGGCTGAGTATGTTCGTCTTTTGTAACTTTTCCCCATTTATTTTCACACATATGCTACTTTGCTTTACAAAAGTATGCATAGGAAATCATCAGCTTGATCAAGCTTTCTTCAGATTTTTGATGCGACCTATACATTACAAGCAAAATGACTGAAATGCACCACATTTTCCCTATGAGAAATATATAGTAAACACACAATATATATCTTACAATACAATAGTATAACAACTAGATAAAAAGCTGGTTACTTAAGTCCTCTAGCAGTGTTGTAGTGTTTCTTGAGAGGAGATGAAGTTGCAGAGAGGAGGACAGGTACGATTACAGCTTGAGTGTGTGAGTATATGTGATGTGTGAGTGTCTCTATGTGTGAGTGTGAGTGTGTGTGTGTGTGTGTGTGTGTGTGTGTGTGTGTGTGTGTTTGCGATGTGATATACTGCTGTATGCTTTCATCAGTATGATACTGATGAAAGCACACTCCTGTGCAGAGCGGCACATTGCAAACAGGACATATATAGCTGGTGTCCTTCCTCCTCCTGTTGAAATAGCACAACACACACTGCAGCCTTTTCCTGTCAGGGATTCTCTCCAGGGTGTGGTGCAGAGTGGAGTCCAAGCGTGTTCTATCATCAATATATTGACGGTGCTTGGACAGCGGTGCTCCTCCATCTCCTCGCCTTCATACTCCTGCTGGAGGTTCATTGGCAGCAGCTAGCCAAGTAACTCCTGATGGGCCAGCTACTGCACGAGGTGGAGTGGTCATGGCAATAATTGGCGGAGTTACTCCTGACGGGCCAGCTACTGCAGGAGGTGGAGCGATTGTTGCAGGAGGTGAAGCGATTGTTGCAGGACGTGGAGCGGAGGCTGCAGTTGATGTTGTGATTGCTGCAGGTACCAGTGGTCATTTGCGTGAGGGAAAGTCTGGGGCATGGTGAAGGGCATGACCCGATGCCAGCCACTCCTCCCAGAATGTCAATTGTTTGTGACATATGTGCTCCTGGAATTCCAGGAGTCATAGGTCTCCGAGTGTTCGTCTTGTAGAGGGTGTAGGCATTGAATAAGGCCATGTGAATGAAATAAAAGGTCATTTTCTTTGTCCACTTGACCATCCTTTTTTGGGTGGGTAGTATTGGATCATTTGGTCGAAAACATCCACCCCGCCCATGTGCCTATTATAGTCCTCCACCATGATGGGCTTGTTCACTGTTTTCTGAATGTGGTGGAATCTCCCGTCTGGACCCTTGACCTTTCCATGCACCTGCTTAGGGACGGTGGTGTCAATGTGGAAGGTGGACACCATACTTATGATACGTTTGTCTCTCCACAACAACACCATTACATTGCCCTTGTGTCTAGCTTCCACTCCATCATCAGGAAGGCGTTTAGCACTGATGTCCTGCAGCTACCGCAGTGCTCCCCTTGCCAGTCATACTGTGCCACACACATACATGCCCTCTGCAAAGAGGTGTTTGCACAGTGATGCAGAGTTGTAGTAATTGTCCATATACAACTTGTATCCTTTGCCCTTGAAAGGTCCAGTGAGGCCCCACACTGTGTTCTCTAGAGACTTCTTCTCCCCCGTGTATACTTCAAAATTCCAAATGTAACCACTCCTTGCCCCAGCCAAGATGTATAGTTTTATGGCATACTTTTGGGACTTCATAGGGTTATACACACGGAAGGAGAACTGCCCCTTCCACCCAGAGATTCCTCATTCAGGCTAAGATGTTCACCTGGGATGTAAACCTCCTTGAACATCTGAAGGAGATACTCCATCACTGTTAGAATCCTTATCAGTCGGTCCTGATTGCCCTCGGGTATGGCGAGACTACTGAAAGCATGAAAGTGCTTCAGGATGGCCCTGAAGCGCTTTTCACTCATAGCTCGCCGAAATATGGGGTAATCATGAACCTCTGATGAACGCCAATAGTGTCTTATGGTTGGCAGTTCACAAACCCCCATAAGAAAGTACACTCCAAGGAACTGAGCCATTTCCTCTTCGTTGCAGAGGTACCAAACATCTAGTGCAGTCTCTAGAAACGTGGCATATTTGTCTCGACCGCTAGGTAGTTGAGTAACTCCCTGGTAAGAAAAAGTTGGAAATATTGGAGTGGTGTGGTTGGTGTTGCCACTCTCAAACCTGGGGATTCAGTGAAGGGGCCAGCATTGAGTGTAAATGACCCAGAACTTCAAGCTTCCTCCTGATGGTCACCACCTGGGGAGATGCTTGGCTGTGTACGTGTGTGGCGCACACAACCCCGAGACAAATGGCTACCTCTCGGCCGCCCACCACTACCTCGCCTAGGCCCACGCCACCCTCATCTTTGTGGTGGGGAGGTAGATGGTGATGATTACTGTGTTGATGATAGCTGGGTGGATGAAGGTTCAGGTGATCCTGGTGATGGAGATGGTTGTGGTGATGGTTGTGATGAAGATGGTTGGGTGGTGATAGTTGTGGTGAAGACTGTTGTGGTACTGCTGCTGCTGATGATGATAATGATGATGATGCTTACTTATATTCAGGGGGAATGAAGTCTGAAGGGGACAGTGACTTTCCAGATTTAGCTGGGGAAGATTATATGAAAATATCTTGGATGGGTGGTGATACGAGACATTTTTCTGGTTTGGACAGCAAGGGAACGGTAAAGTAGATTTGAAATTTTCATATCTGGCTTTCTCTGAAAATATATAAGACACACTTATTAACGTTCTTCACAAGCACACTGCACTATATACATCACAATATCACTACACACATATAAGGTATGGATGGTGCAGTAGTAACCAAACACAGGTTTAAATGCCTGGCCGTGTGCTGACGTGACAATACAGAGCTAAATATGGGCCGCTTACCCTTCCAATAAGCTCCCAGCTGTTGCCATACATTTACCCTAGACCTGGCAACCCTTAGCTTTGACTCAACCAAAGTTGACTCAAATCCATCAGCAGGAAAAGCTTCTACGATCATTTATAGAGAAGTTGCATCATGTTGCATCATCGGTTACTCTTCACATTACAAGGATTATGACTCGCATTGCGTCATCTTGCGCGAGGGGGTTAAGCACGGAGGACAAACGGTAGGTGCCATCCATCCCCCTATGGCTATGGAGGAACCTCCCACATGGGTCCCCCAGACTCAGACACTCTACCAGCAAGTGCCGGGTAGTATGGGGGACCAGACAGTCATCAAAATATGGCTAATGTCCATCACACATCAGTAACCCAAAAGTTAACTGGGAGTGCCCAATGTGCAGTCTGGTCACAATAGTTTCCAACCGTCTATGCATGGAGGGGAGCATCCTTCTGATAATCAGTCTTTCAGTAACCTCCCTTATTTTATTGTCCCAAACACCATCGCACCTTGCCTGCCAACAAACCTGTACTACAGACTCAACAGAAGGAGTCAAATTTGGGGCAGGAAGCTGGTAATTAGCAGGGGGGTCATTGAGAAGAAGTAGCTTTGGACAGTGCATTAGCCTTCTCATTACCAGTTTCACCAACATGAGCAGGGACCCAACAACACCTAAAAGTTTACCCCACCACTCAATCAGGTAAAGCCACTATAGGATGGCAATGACCAATGGGTGAGTAGGGTCAAACCCCTCGTGGGCCAAAAGGGTGCTTTGAAAGTCACTAGAAACTGTAAAAGATATGTTGTTATGAATTAAAATCAATATTAGAGGCAAAATGATAGCAGACAATATGCAGCAAAAATAGATGCATTGACAGGAAGACTCCCACCTTGTACAAAACTTGTAAATACCACCCCAAACACAGTGCCACCATCTGACTTTGATCCATCCCCATAAACAGGGACAGTGCCACTGTGGAGAGACAAATGTTCATAAAACAATTGACAAAGGGCTTGAAAAAGAACTGAGGATTTAGAGCCCCCCAAAAACCTGCAGAAGCGCACCTGTGGAAGCAACAATGGAATAATTCTCAGAACCCAGATGGGGCAGAAATGCCGTATGGAGAGACCAAATTCCCCCATAATCTGCCTAACCTTGTATTCAAAAGGACATGGAGCACGAGAATGAGAATCATAACAACTAACAAATGGTTGCTTAGATACACAAACTGTTGTGAGCAAGGCCTGCATGTGTCTCAAGTGGTTCCAGTGCTGAATGCTGAAAGAACTGCATTCCAAATCTCGGGGAGGCACTCCAGCCTCGACCAACAAGCTAGAAACTGGGGAGGACCTAAATGACCCAGTAGCAAGTTGTTGACCGGCATAATGTACGGGAGCAAGAACCTTAACTAGAGGCACAGCAGTAGAGGAGTAAACTTCACAGCCATATGCAAGTTTATATCCCATTAATGCCTGATACAAGTGTAGGAGTGCCTTGTGATCAGCACCCTACTGGGTATGGGGCAAAACCCTCAACAAATTCATAGCCTGCATACAAGACACCTTCAGATGTTGCAAGTGCAGAACCCAAGTCAGCCGACAGTCAAACTTTAGACAAAGACATTTGGTCTCCACACACTGGAGGTGGCACCCACTAAAAAATAAGTCAGGGTCTTGATGAACTCCCTTAATCCTACAAAAGTGCATAGACACAGTTTTAAGGAAAGAAAAACAAGAATCTCTTTGGTCTGCCCAGTTGGCTACCCTGTCCAATGCCATCTTCATTTGCATCTCAACTATCGACATGCAGGATCAAGCAAACCACATAACCAAGTCATGCACATAAAGTGAGGGAGATACTCCCTTAGGCAATGAGTCTATTATGACATTAATGGTAACCACAAATAAAGGGACACTCAATACACTACCTTATGGAACACCTTCCTCCTGAAACCAAGGGGCAGGGAGTGTGAAGCCCACTAGGACCTCAAATCTGCAGTTTGACAAGAAGTCCTGGAACAACACTGGGAGACGGGCACGCAACCAAGAGCTGTGAAGCATACTCATGATGCCATGGCACCACATCATATCATATGCATTCTTTAAATCAAAGAAGAGAGCAACAAGATCTTGCTTTGAGGCAAAAGCCTCCCATATCGCTGACTGAAGTCTGAGGAGATTGTCAAATGTACACCTTATCTTCCAAAACCCACTCTGTGAAGGAGAGAACCCATTCTTCTCTAAAAACCAAGCCAGCCTCACACTAACTATCTTCTCAAATAGTTTATGCATGTAAGACATCAAACAAATAGGACAGTAATTTGAAACATGAGAATGGTCCTTTCCTGGCTTAGAAAATAGGAGAATTACACCCAGTCTCCAAGTAGTGGGCAGAATACCTTCCTCCCAGATCCTGTTATAAAGGTCTAATAAAAACTGGAGAGATTCATCTTGTAAACAGCAAATCATGGTATAAGGTGTGTCATCTGGACCAGGAGCAGAATCACGACATTACTGGAGAGCAGCTCTTAATTTATGACAAGTAAAACATGTGGTAAAGGGTTCTTCACTCGTAGAATGAAAGGAAAGATCTAGCCTCTCCTGCTGCTGCCAGTAACAACTGAACGCCTGAGAAGGATCCTTGAGGGAGACATAGTAAAAGTGTTCTACCTAGGCAGATGCCACATCCAACGTGTTAGACACAGAAGCACTGCAAACAATCAGCACTGGGGAAGAAGGCGAATGCATGCCCATTACTTTCCTTACTTTCTTTCATACCAGTGGTAAAGAAGTAGATGAAGAGACAGTCGAGACATACAGTATGACCTCCAAAAGCTGTGGTGTGAATTCTTCAGAACCGACCAATAGCGATCTCGAGCTTTCTCAGACACAGTTCTAAGAAAGTTAATATTTCTGTTCTGCCTATATATTCTGCCAGCTGCTTTGCAGACACTTCGAACTAAGGCACACTCATCACTCCACGAAGTCACAGGTCCCTTGCAGAACCTGCCACACATTCGAGAGATTGAAGAAAACCCATCCTGGCAAACAGTAGATGTGAAATACTGTTCTGCACCATCAACACTTAAACTCACAAACACCGAATTCAAACCTACAGTGTTCATCAAACTCTGCCAAGTCAACCTTCTCTAAACACCACTGAGGAATGTGCTCCACAGGCAGTGAACTGCACATTTTGACCAAAATAGGGAAATGGTCATTACCACACAAGAGAGGGAAAAATTCCAGTGAGCAATCTGGAGAGGCAAACGTAAGATTAATAACTGAATGAAAACCAGTCTGTACATGAAAATGCAGAGGGACACCTGTAGTCAGAAGAACCAAGTCCAAATCCTCATAAAAAATGACAGAAGATCATCTCGGGAAAAGATAGTATTGCCCCACAAAACTTGATGCCCATTAAGATTACCGAGAACAAACGATTGAGGAAGTTGACTGATAAGGTGATCAAGGGCGGCACATGAGAGGCACAGATGGATGTAAATTAATGCAACAAAATGTATATCTTCTCTCCAAGCGTGACTGAACAGCCACAACATGTAGGGGAGGATTTGACAGAGAAGGATGTGAATGGAACATCTGTCTGGCACAAAATAGAATATCCATCTCGATTAGTACAGCCTATTAAAGCAGGGGAGTCGAAAACTGTATAGCCACTAGGAGCAGAAAGAGGCCTATCTCTGACCACAATCTCTTGAAGGCCAACACAGAAAGGGTGAAACTCAGTTAGAAGCACCTGAGGTTCCTCCCAGTTAGCTCTAACACCGTGACACTTCCACTATAAAGCAACACATACTGAACCACAAATGGTCAGTTACCGAGAAATTTAAGAAAGAAAGAGTCCTAATAATAAGTCAAGACAAGCAGGAGGGAGATGACGAAGCATGATGTAATGAAGCTCATCAGGCCCTGGAGCAGTATTTCTACATTCCAGAAGAGCAGCACAAAGCTCTCTGGCAGTGAAATCAGTATTATAAGGCTCACCACCACAAGAACGAAAATCAAGGCTCTTTCTCTCCTGAGGCAAACGAGCAGCTGCAGATTACCAAGACAGGTCCTTGGCAGAAACTTAAGAATGATGTGCTGCCATGGGAGAAGCAACTGTCATAGGGTCAGATACAACCACTCGTAGAATCTGTAGAACACGAGGTGTGGACGGAGAAAACCTACCTGACAATAATATTTCCTCATCTTCTTCACCAAAAGACAGAGGGTTGGAAGAAGTAATTGTTGAAACATGATGTCTATGAGCTACGGTGCACATTTTTCAAAACCTTGCGATAATGAGCCTGTGCCTTCTGAAATTGAATTTTGAAGCAGAGAACATTATTATATGCTCGAAGGCTACAGGCAGCAGCTTTGTAGTCATTTTTTTTTTTTTTTTGCTATAATACAGTCCTTATTGCACCAAGGACCAGGTCTTCTTGAAAAGACTCCAGACATCCTAGGGACAGAGTGATCCCCAGCCAAGAATAGAGTGGAAGTAAAATATTCATTTGCATCATCAACAGCTCGGAAATCATAAACAGCACCAGACACCTCACAGAGCTCTGCATGTAAAGACCAGTCAGCCATGTCAATACACCGAAGTGGAACAAGAGTCATAGGTACAGCACAGGAAGACCAGACCACAAGATAGTGATTACTACAATGCACATTAATCATATCTTCCCAAGAAAAATTAAGAGCACAGTCAGGAGACACAAGTGAGAGATCTATGACAGATAAGGTGCCAATCTGGATATGCAATTGGGAAAGGGTCCCCATTATTGAGGGCAACTAAATCATAATTCTCAATCAAAGAAACAACAATCTCCACGAGGGTTAAAAACCGTATCACTCCACAAGGCATGGTGTCCATTAAGGTCCCCGAGGAGAACATAGGGAGAGAGCAGTTGGTAATCAAGGCATTCCTAAACTGCAGAATCTAATCATACAGGAGGAAAATAAACACAAAAAATTGTATACACTCTCTCCAGGTGCAGTTGAACTGCAGTCACCTGAATGGGAGACTGTAAACCAAACACAGTACAAGGTACATGCATGAGTTAAAATGGCACAACCTCCATTATGACCACTAGCCAGGAGGGAGAGAAATGGGAGATAACTTACCCTTTAGGGGTGGGAAAAGGCCTACCACCAACCATAGTCTCCTGCAGACAGACACAAAGGAGGAGTTCAAAGTACTCAGTAGGAGTTGCAACTTCTCCCAATTAGCCATGACGCCTCGACAATTCCACTGAAGCACAACGGGCACAGTGTTAGCCGTTAATTGCGAGAAATCTATGGAGGTGGGTAAGAAGACCCACCAGGACGAGGAGTTTTATTTGATGTGAATTGAATGGCTTTACCAGACTCATGGTCAACCTTTCCCGAAGTGGGTGGCTGGGCCTGGGGAATCCTTGTAGGTAAAGGAGGGACCGAAATAGTCCCAGACGAAGAGGCACCAGGTGGGGGTGGTATCTCAGGTGCAGCATCTATCATACTCTTTAGCTCGAAAATGATGCCAAACAACAATCAAATTCTCAGGAACATGGAGAAGGTCAAATGTAACGATCAGTCGCACCATCGGAACTAGGGCACCATTCATCCTTTTAATTCTCTCCACCTTTACAACATGTTGGTCAGCAAGCTTTCTTGTTAATCCTGCCTCAGCATACATCATCAAATCTTTGGCATAAACGACGCTTCTAGAGGAATATTATGTAGCATGAGAACAGGATACAGGCTGATCCCCCAAAAGTTCAGGGACAACATACGTGCACTTGTATCTGCATCAAGCACTTAACCAGCAAGCTTCCATCAGCCCGAGGGACAATCTCAGTGGACTTACTACAAACACGCCACTCTACCTCAGATGCACCCCTCTCTTGGAGCACACGACCAAAAACTTCACAAATGACTTATTCTGTTCTCGGGAGTCAAACACAGACCAGACAACTCTTGTGGGATGAGGACGGGACCCCATAGATGGAAGCTGACGTCCAGTGGCTGCCTCGTAAGCCTCCAGTGTCACCACAAGAGACAGAGAGCTCAAAGAATTGTCCTAAGGCATGCCAGAGTTGGGTCATTGCGTCGCTGATCAGCTCATTCTGGTTGTCTTCTTTCATATAAAAACAAATACAAGCTTTCACTCCCCCACCCCTCCACCTGCCACAGAGCCCAACAAGGGGAGGCGATATGCCAGGAGTAACACCACTGACGACTCAGAAGTAGTGAGAAAGTATATGTAGGTAACAACTTGGGGACCCAGACAAGGTTGATGCAGGATGATAAGAGCCACCAGGCCCCTCAGTACTCACTTGACCCTAGCCAATGATTGGCTGGCTGACTGAGCTGGTCGGGCCCAACTAAACTGCCTGTCTAGCCAGAATAGGGGACGAAAAACGTGTTGCTAGCTGCAGGGCGTGCTGTGCAGCATCAGTCAACCTCCAGGACACTCGTCTCCCAGCATTACGGGATGCCATGCACGGCAAACACGTAGGGAGACAAAAACCCACCCAAGATGGAAAAAAGGCAGGTATGAGCAACATCACCAGCAGGCCTGCTCTACCAGTTATGTAGGGTAGGTGCTTTGTCCATGAGGCTGACAAATGCTGAATCCAACTAAGGTAGGCCCACCTCCAGAGTAGGAGGCACTGGCAAGCCATGCTTCAAGCCCCTCCACCACATCAAGGTGACCCCCCTTAATGGGGTAAGTAACAATAAGAAAGTGAGTAAGTCAAGAAAAGAGAGAAAGTTTGTTTCCCAAACAGTGACTACTTATCAAAGTTTACTTTTGTCCTGGGAAGGAAGGGTAGAGAGATGTGCATCACTCGCGATTGCTGCCAACTCTTCAAGTCACTACCTACAACCCTACAAGCATGAAAGATTAGTTGTTTTTCTTTAACCTTCAGTCATTTACTTTGAGTCATTACTTTTTTCCTTGTATTCTTTTCCTCTTATGTCTTTCTTGTATTTGGAAGAAAAATAGTAATAGTCCTTCCTTATTGTAATAACCACTATAACGTACAACCTCTTCATTCCCTACCCGTCGTTCCCCCGCCCACTTTGCTAATCTCTGACCTTATCGTTTTCAGACCACGAGGGTTGTCCCTTAACACACACAGCTGCGCTCATTATCTCAAAATAGACTAAAAATATCATCCTTCTCTCTTTCGACACGCACTATACCACACAGATAATAAAAAAAAAATCCATACAGGAAAAAAACATTATCAAGATTAAAAGTTGGACAAGAAAATCATATGAAATATTGCTTACAAGTTCACATATAATGTACTGAATTTTATCATTTTACATATTTTGTGTTTTGCACTATCATGTCAGCAACATATGACGTGTTCTCATGATAAATAAGTGGATGTAAAACCTTCCCCTCTCTTCACGCTAATCCCCTTGTCAAGGTGCTTCATGGGTCACATCAAATTTTGGCTGCTATGGAACGGCCTACAGACACAAAGGAGAATGCTCATCTGGTTAGAGACTGAAAATGGCATCTCTTGCCCCTCTTCAGACAGAAAGTACACCACCCAGACTACAAAGTAACTATTTATGTATAAATACAATAAACATCAAAAACTTTAAAAAGTCACAATTTTTTAAAACCTCTCATATTATGGACTGATTTTTTTTCGTATCACATAAATCTCATTTCAAACCATTTCAGCAACATTTTTAGCATTTTTAGTATTTTTGGTGAATATATGGATATTTCTTAGCGAGATGTTTTGTTCCAGTTTTGCTTAGTTTTCAAAGGCGTGAAAGCGATCATTTTGCGAATTTTCCCACGGTCCATTACGAATCACATGATGCGTTTAGGAAGCTAAAAATCACATCGTCAGGTGCGTCAGACGATTCTCTTCACGTTGGTAAAGACAAAAATAAAAAATCGATTTTCGAAACTTGAAACAATGGTCCAGGTGCCAGAAAAGGGGACCCTTAAACTTCCGAAAGCACGGCCGTGGAGGGGTTAATACAAGTGCTGTGATCTGCTAATTTTGCTCTTATCGTGGCCAAAAATTGCCATCTCTCCATCTTGACTGCCGAATTGTACCAATAGGTTAGCACTCAAATATTGCTCTAATCACAAAGAAGTGTTATGGAAAGGACTACGTAAAACAAGCTGAAAACGGTCGAAGATCTATTTCATCTCAGTGTAAAAGACTCATCAGAATATTTTCTCTGTTTTATTACGCAATGTAATGTTAAGCACTAAAATCCAACAAGGAAAGCTAAAGGTTTCATTCCATCCTAGGTTCCCTCACCGGCCTCATCTGGTGGTAGCACAAGAAGAGTTTCCGACACAAGTAGCAGCGATGGTGGATGACCCCACGGTGCCGGGGGGTAAGCGGCTCACCTTTACGGGACCCATTCATAATGTTGTGAACTTCCTCGCGAAAGGGATTAATTTCACGTAGGTCACACTTCCAATCTTGCTTAACCCACTGAATCTGGAAATTATCCTTTTCGTTATGTATCCTTGCCTTCTCCCGATTATTTTATTCAGGTTGGGATAGGCATTTTGAACTACATGGGTTAGATCTAGCCTTAAGAAACATCATCAGCATCACAGGCCTTTCCTAAGTTGTCTAAAATCATGTGATAGCAGCAAGAAAAAAATAAATAAGGGCATCACCCTGATTCAAGAAGTTCAATAATTTAGTAATGGATTTGTCTGTGTTTCATATCTTTTATCTCCAGAATGTAAGAAAAATAAATTTTCTGGTACAGCTACACTCCCTTGAATGTATACAGCCTTTACAGGTCTGTCGTATATCAAGCCATTCATATGTTATTATTTTTTTGTAGTTTATACCATACCCTTTAGAAAAATAACACTGCAGTACCTGGAAATGATACGTAAATATAATGAATGATCTAAGCTGAATTCTTGCAACACTTATCTTAAGTCTGACCTTTTAACCTCGTTTGATCATATGGTGGGCAGTGGCAGGTTGACAGTACATAAATAAATAAATAAATAATATGTGAGATCGAACCCCGGTTGGCAGAGGAAACAGTTTGGGGATTCGATGTAATGGGTCATCCACAATCTAGGTCTGTCGTAATATATACTTCTACTATTACAGTCAATCGGAGTATCTCGCACCTTATGACAATATAACATCACATTGTTGAGATATACCAGCCACACCTTCTCTATGAGATCAGAGGAGGAAAGAATCCATGAAGTGCAACACGGCCATAGGGTCATGAGTTATGCGTGAAGAGAAGACATTCAGACGAAAGGGTTTATCAGTTACAATTGTCATCCTCATCACTGAAAGTGAAGGACTGAAAACCAGTGCACCTCAGGCACCATCTCTAAGTAGCCAAATCATAAGGCAGAAGTTTAGTACATCCTTGACAGTGCCGGCCATTCTTCTTGTTTACGACAGAAAACAGTATATGGATGGCCAACAAAAACATAAGGGCTCCTGGTCACTTGCGGAAGGCAGCTCCTGAACCTGGCCACTCTCTCTCTCTCTCTCTCTCTCTCTCTCTCTCTCTCTCTCTCTCTCTCTCTCTCTCTCTCTCTTCTGTGTGTGGCTTGTTGAATTTGTGGTCCTCTGGTTTCGATGTAACACGTGACCATAGTATTCTCACCACTATCTGTGTTCAATACATCCTAGCAAAATATAAGGGCGAAATTGCTTAGTTTTTAACTCTTTGGAGTCATACCACTTTAAAACGATAATCTTAACTATCCCATACTAAACAACCATGGTAATGTAACAAATCCTGGTCTTACTCCAATACTGTACTGATATGAAACGAGTCACTCAAACAATGGTCAACAAGCACTCTTAAATATGACTTGCATCTTTCATAGAAACTTAATGACAACTATTATTTTTCTCTCACTCATTTTATACGAAACATCTTCATTAGACTTATTATATCCATTAAAGTCAGAAAGATCTGCCATAACAATCTGCCATCCTAATAATTTAAGGTACTCGTATGTGAGGCCAGACGACAAGGAATGGGGCACACGCTCAAAAGATGGCTCCTGGTCTGGAATGTCAGGCCAGGTATTCAGGGAGGTGAGTATTTCAACAAATAATTTTAATCCAATATATGTGGGAAAAAATCTGTTGGTACAATTTCACTTCAAAAGTTCTCTTCCTCCCCCCTTCTGTTCAGTAACTCATAACTCTAAGTGGTTTGGGTGAAGTTGTATAAAATCACCACAGTCTGTCTAGTTTGTTAAACAGTTTTCATCGGTCGTTAGTTTTAATTACCCTAACTAATACAACGTCATAAGTTAAAGCAAGGCTGGAAATGGAATGGAGCTTTTGGAGGCAATATTACAGTAGTTTTGAGGAGCATATTGGTGTGATTAATTGATTGATTGCAAATAATTAAAATCTGGCGGCACAACTGCCAGGGTCATATGCCGCCGGACGACAAAGTAAAACGCACAGCAAAATAAAAAGTGCATATTCAAATTAAAGTTAATATCTGGTAGTAGGAACAAAACACTGAAAAATAATAAAAGAATAGTTTATAAAGTATCAAGTACTTATAAAAGTGGAAGGAGGCCCGCCTCCTGAAGAAAACTAAAAACATCACTAAAATCGCTAGAGGCTTTGCCAAGCATCGAGGACAAACAGTAGGCACCATCTGCCCCCTTATGCCTATGGAGGATTCTCTGACGTAGGTCCCCCAGACTCGGACACTCGACCAGCAAGTGACGGACAGCAAGGGGAACAAGACAGTCATCACAGTACGGTTGAGATTCACCATTCATCAGGATCCCATGTGTAAGCCGCGAATGCCCAATGCGAAGCCTAGCAAGAGCCACTTCCAATCGCCGAGATATAGAGGGAAGAGCCTTTGGCACAACCACTCTCTGAAAGATTTCTTTTAGTTTATTGTGAGAAACAACATCCCAGTGTCTCTGCCAACAGGTATGAATTGCGTACCGCAAGTAAGGTGTTACATCTGAAGCAGGAAGTGGGTAGTCGGTTGGGGGCTGTTGAGAAGATGCAGTTTTAGCTAAAGTATCTGCCCTCTCATTGCCCACCACACCAACATGTACAGGTACCCAACAGAAGTCTACATGGCGGCCACGATGGCCAAGAAGAAAAATCCACTCTAAAATTGATAAAACCAATGGATGGGATACATTAAAAGACTCCAGTGCAGACAAAGCACTACACGAGTCACTAAACATCACAAAAACGGATTGGGGGAGAGTAATAATAATTTTAACAGCATATAAAATTGCAGTCAGTTCCGCTGTATACACTGAAGTAATGCCAGGAAGGCTACCACCCCTACTACTTCGTAAAGGAAGGGAAGACAACACCAAATCCTACTCCAGTATCAGTCTTAGACCCGTCAGTATAGACGGGGACAGAACCCTCATGAATGGAGGCATGTTCTAAAAAGAGGGGGAGGGACACATGAGAGGGAAGTGAGCCCTTTTTTTCAACAACGGGCCTACAGAATGTCACACGAGGGAGCAGCCAAAAACCCACCCTTGAGATCCGATGAGGACAAATTGCCAGTCTCGGAACAGAGAGGGCTAACATAACAGACCGGACCCTGTAACCAAAGGGCTTTGGGAAATTAGGACGGGTGTCAAAAGCAGAAGATCGGGAATCCTGGGAGACGATGGCACAAGAAACAGTCTGGAATGCGGTGAAGCCGATACCAACCCCTCATCATTAGCAATTGGCGTCGCAAATCCAAGGGGAGTACACCAGCATCCACCAATAAGCTTGGAATCGGGGATGATCTGAATGCCCCGGTTGCCAGACGCACACCAGCATGATGTACAGAATTTAACAACCGGAGACATGCATCTGTTGCAGAGGAGTAGACCTCACACCCATATTCAAGTTTGGGAAGAATAAGAGACCTATGCAAGTGGAGGAGGGTCTGACAGTCAGCACCCAAAGAGGTATGAGCTAAGACCCTCAAAAGACTCATGTTGGTGTGAAAATTTTTTGATGTTCACATCCAACCAGAATCCCTATTAGACAAAGCACATTATTCCTTGTGTCACTAGAGATGGAGATCAGTAATCCACATTTAAAAATTTTAGTACAGTGACCTAGCCTCAGAACCCTTCATCTCCCAGTGTACGTGATGTATGGGATCGATTATTACTGTTTCACACCACATATAGACAACCAAGATCACCATAAAAACTTTCCATAATTATTAGTTTTCATTAACTCAGTAATAGTTAATACACCGTAGAGTTACTGCCAATTCACCTTCTCATTTCATTTTTCCTTGCCTATAAATATCATCATAGGGTATTCACTAAACACCCAGTTATTTATTTATAATTATTATGGTAAGTGATATCGTGACTTAATTTTGCTGTCATTTTTATCCTAAATGCATTACCAGCAACAGTCACGAGACTTACTTTACAATGGGTTATACATTTTTTTTTTTTTTCAACAGAATTTCTCTTATGTAAGGTACTGGTCACAGCCTGTTTTCCCTTCCACTGAGCAAGTCTTCTTACCTGGGTCATGAAACATATTTTTTTTTAATTTCTTATTTTCTTTCTTACTTTTTTTCTTTTATTATGATCAGGTCAATGCACCTTCATTACAAGATGTTATAATTTTTAAATACATTTCATCAGACCCTGAGATTTTCTCACTGTCACTCTTACAGTATATTTATTGTTCAGCCATTGATTAACCCGTCAAGTGCCAGAGGCATACAGGTACGCCGGTCCCTATGTCTGTGGACAATGCCAGAGCTGTACCTGTAAGGTCTGCAATTGCAACCAGCATCAACACACGAATTTTCAAACTTGGCGGGAGATGATTGGCACGGACACACACGCACCCTTCTCACATCTGTACCCACTTCCTATATCATCTATATACCCAACAACAGTGTCCTTGGCTCGAATAGCATAGTTACCCATCAAGAAAACAAAGCTCTACCTGAACTCAATGGGTGACGGCAGCGGCCGATAAAGTCTATGGGCGTTATTCCAAAGTTTTCAGCCACCTGCTCAGAGAGAATCGATCTCAAAATCGACCTAAATGGCTTCTGTGAGTACTTTTGTGGTTGTTCTCCATGTTTTCTCATCATTTCTAACCTATCTGGGGAAAAAAAAAAAAAAACTTGAAAATTGGCAGGCACCACAGCTCCATGTGGGTCAAAACTCTGCTGGCAGACGGGGGGTTAAACTGGGTGGTCATGCGTCTTGAAGGGGCTTCACGCCACCAGGGCATAATTAGTGTTCTGGCAAATAATGCTACTGTAATTTGACCTATGCGCCACCATCGAATCTTGGATGAGAACCACCTCCAACTTTAAGACATGCCTACCCTTGTAGAGTTTGGCATCTGTTGGCCTTGTGA
This sequence comes from Coenobita brevimanus, assembly GCF_032717465.1. Taxonomy (NCBI): domain Eukaryota; kingdom Metazoa; phylum Arthropoda; class Malacostraca; order Decapoda; family Coenobitidae; genus Coenobita; species Coenobita brevimanus. Next base: position 29,424,455 of record NC_136999.1, on the reverse strand, counting down.
ACCAAGCACCCCCCACATCACTGGTGGAGGAGGCCTGCTGGTGATGTTAGTCCCTGCCCATTTGCCATCTAGGGCAGGACTATTGCCTCCCCACGTGTTTGCTGTGCGTGGCGTCCCATAATGCTGGGAGACGGGAGGCCTGGAGGTTGAGCAATGCTGCAAGATGCACCCTGCAGCTGGCAATACACCTCATTGGTCCCTTACCTGGCTAGATGGGCAGCCTAGTTGGGCCCAACCAGGTCAATTGGCTGGTCATGCGTTGGCTAGAGTCAAGTGGGCACTGGGGGGCCTGGTGCTTCTTATCGTCCTGGAGTCACCCTTGCTCAGGTCCCCCAGTGGTTACCCGCGTATACTCCCCTGCTACCCCTTAGGTCACCTGTGGTTTATGGGCTCACCTTGTTAGGCTCCGTGGTGGGTGAGGGGGGTGGGGGAATAAAGTTTTTTTAGTTTATTATTATGGCTAATATTAATGTGCCTCAACCTGCCTTTCTCCCAGACCTCAGTATGTCTTCTCGGACTTCTGTTGTTGCCACTCTGGGGCCCTTCCAGGTTCCACGTGGCTCCAAGGAGGATTCAGCCTCCCCTGTCTTGTCTCCCCGGTCCGGTACCTCCCATAACAGGGGTCACAGGCAGGGGTCAAGGAGTGTACCCGACCCTCAGGGCCCCCATGATAGAAATTCAGATAAAATTTTAATTGTTCCTCCTCTTACACTTTTTCTCAAGTTCATAGTTGCTCGTGGCCCTGCTAGAGTAGACCTCAGAAAGTGCCATATTGTTGGAGCACATCGAGAACTGGCTGCTGCTTGTGGTGCGACCCCTAAAGTGGTTCTGCAGGCTGACGGCAATTTTGTTAGTAAAGGTGTCTGACCCTTCTAAGAGTGTGACTGTTCTATCTTTATCCATGCTTTCTGGTCAGTCAGTTACATGCTCCCCCCATGCTTCATTGAATCATTCTCGTGGCATTGTCTGTGCTAAGGAGCTACTGATTTATGATGAAGCATGCCTTGTTGAAGAGTTGTCTGCCCAGAAAGTAATAATGGTTGAGAGGATTAAAAAGAAGGTAAATGGTGACCTAGTGCCAACCCCATCCTTGATTGTGACTTTTGATTCATTGAGCCTCCCTGCTGTTCTTAATGCTGCGTGGTACCGATACAGAGTTTTTTTTTTTTTTATGTGAGGAAGAAGGAACCAAAGGCTGAGCCCACACGAATGCTCCCTTCAAGAAAAAAAGATAAACAATACAAAGGAGAGCCAAATTCAAGATCCATTCATTTCGAGATGCCTGGACACACTGCGTTTGAAAGACTGGAGATCATAGGAAGTAGGAAATACAGACAGAGGGAAACAGTTCCCGAGTTGACCTGTTGCATAAATGAAAGACTGGGAGTAACGGTTAACTCTTGCATTAGAGAGTTGGACAGAAAAAGGATGAGAGTTTGATGCTAGACGGGTGCTACGCGCCCACGTAGAAGTGGAGGGATGCAAGCAGACAGTTCAGAGAAGCAGTGACCATTGAAGTAGCGATAGAAAAGAGATAAAGAGGCAACAGTGCGGTGAAGAGACAGAGGTTGAAGGGAGCCAGTAAAAGGAGGAGAGTTGATGAGACGAATAACCTTTGACTCCACCCTACTGAGAAGAGCTGTATGTGGGGAGCCTCCTCACACATGAGAGCTGTACTCTAAACAGGGGTGAATAAAACCCGTGTATAAAGTCAACATGAATAAAACCCGTGTATAAAGTCAACAGCTGTGCAGGGGTAAAGAAGGCATGGAGTCGGCTTAGCACACCTAATCTCTTGGAAGAAGATTTTACAAGAGATGAAATATCATCTTTCCAAGATAAGTCCCGTGTGAATGAAACCCAAAGCATGTTCAAGGATGATGCAGGATTGAGCTGGATATTATTAAACATTAGTGGGTACCCCTGTGGAAGATTTTGATGGGTTGATAGGTGTAAAAACTGAGTCCTTGATGCATTAAAAACAAAAAGAATATTTTTACCCCAGTCAGAGGTACGAGCCAAGTCAGACATAAGGTGTGCCATAGCCTCAGCCTTTGTTTGTTGAAGTAACTACTGAGATGGACGTTGTGGGAACCGAACAGAAAGGTGAAGGGTGGAATCATCAGCATACAAGTGGACAGGATTAGATGTACATCTTAGAAGATCATTGATGAATAAAAGAGAGTTGGTGATAGGACAGAGCCCTGAGGAACACCACTGTTGATTGATCTAGAAGAATGATGGCCGTCTACAACAGCAGCTATAGAACGACCAGAAAGGAAGCTGGAAATGAAGGTACAGATAGAAGGATAGAAACCGTAAGAAGGCTGGTTGGAAATTAAGGATTTATGCCAGACTCGATCGAAAGCCTTAGAGATATCAAGTGCAATGGCAAAGCTTTCGGCAAAGTCCCGAAAGGAGGATGACCAGGAGTCTGAAAGGTAAGTGAGAAGATCGCCAGTGGACCCTCCCTAACGGAACCCATACTGACGAACAGAAAGAAGGTTGTGATAGGAAAGATGCTTTAAAATTTTTCTATTAAGAATCGACTCGAAAACTTTTGAGACACAGGATGTTAAAGCAATTGGACGATAGTTAGAAGGTTGGGAATGGTCACCCTTCTTTGGGACTGGCTGAATGAGAGCAAACTTCCAGCAAGAAGGAAAGGTACAAGTTGAAAGCCAAAGGCAAAAATGTTTACCTAGGCAGGGCGTAAGCACAGAAGCACAGTTCTTGAGGACAACAAGAGGGACTCCATCAGGCCCGTATGCCTTCTTAGTATTGAGGCCAGTGATGGCAGAAAATATGTAAGCTGTAGTAATTTTAATGTCAGTCATGAGGAAGTGAGAGGGGGAAAGTGATGTAGGAACAGCACTGGAATCGTCTAAGGTGGAATTGGAGGAGAAATTCTGAGCAAACAGATCTGCTTTATCAGTAGAAGAAATAGCTACAGAGCCATCGGAATAGAAAAAAGGAGGGAAGGACGATGAGATAAAGTTGTTAGAAAGGTTTTTGGCAAGGCGCCAGAAGGAGAGAGAAGAATTCGAGTTAGAGAGCTGAGAGCATTTAGTACGGATGAAATTATTTTTAGCAGAGCGACGAACATACTTAGCACGATTCCGGGCAGAAACATAAAATAAAATGTGATTCAGAGGAGGGTTGGCTGCGGTACCTTTCATAGGCCCTCTCCTTGTTGCGGATAGCATTAGAACGAGTGTGATTAAACCAAGGCTTTCTTGCATTAATCAGAGGATATGAGAAAGGAATGTATGCTTCCATGCTCAAGAGAATAACCTCCGTAATGCGCAAGGCACACTCAGATGGCTCCCGGCCATCGAAGCAATAATCATTCCAGGGAAAATCAAAGAAGTACTGTCCCTATGCCTCGTAGATGTTTCCACTGTCAGTGTTTTGGTCATATTGGCTGAACTTCTAGACACCTTGACTGGGCCTTCCAGCAGTCTGCATGTCGTGTGCTTTATATGCTCATGATTGTGTAGAATGCCCTGGTCCTGTATCTTGTGTCAGTTGTGGTGGTGAGCACGCTGCTTTTTCTAAATCTTGTGACCATTACAAAACGGAGCATGAAATTTTGTCTCTCAGAGCCATGAAAAGGCTGAGTTTTACCGAAGCTAACAACCATCTCATGTCTATGTATGTCCACCCTGGCGTATCCTTTACTTCTATTCTTTCTATGTCAAATCCCGCTGTGGGCCGTCGTGGGGCTTCTGCTCCTCTTATTGACCTTTCTCCTCGTCCTTTGTCCGATACCAGACGACCTACTCCTCCTCCTCGTGGTCTTCCAGAGACTCTGTTACCTTTGCAGTCTGCATCTCGTCCGTCTGCTGCTCCTGTACCGGCTGCTTCTCCTATACCAGCTGGTACTCCTGTATTGGCTGCTACTCATGTGCCGACTACTGCTCCTGTACCATCTGCTTGCTCTGCTACTGGTGTTCAGTCTTCCCTATAGTGTGCCTCTACAGTTTCTAGTGTTCTCAAGTTCTTGCATAGAGATGGAGGTTGTGCAATCTCAAATAGGGGAGGAGTGAGGAGTCTTTGGTTGATTCCCCTCCCTCTAAAGTTCAAACTTCTGTACCGCATGAGGATTCTGAGGGAGCTCATTGCTCAGCAACTGGGGCAGTGGTGGCGTCTAAGTCGGTAGGTGTTCGTGACGGTCTTTCTAGGATTCCAGTCCCTGCCTCTTGCTCAGGTGTGGTGGGGTCTGGGTCTTTAGATACTCAAAGAGCTCGGTCACTTGCTCCCTCTCTGTCACCTGGCAGCCAACCTTTGGTTGATTCGGTTGGGGAGGGTCCAGTTGGCCCCAAGGTGCCAGGCCACAAGGTGCCAGCTGGACCCTGACGTGGGTGTGTGGATGGGCCGAGTAGGTCTTCCAGGAAGGTCTCTGTGCCTTGGGCTTGTTCTGGCGATGGGCAGGATGTGTCTCAGGGCAAGGGTCCTTTCACCCATGGAAACCCTAAATCTTCAATGTCTTCTAGGTTGGTAAGGCAGAGCTCCACATCTAGGATGAAGAGCTTTCACATCCTTGCCAACGAGGTTGCTACATAGCCTTGGTGTTTCTCAATTCAATTTATTTAATAATAATCACTATGGCTCAGTCAGTACCAATTTGTCTTCAATGGAATTGTAGAGATGCCTACAGGGTTACTTACTTTTCAACTATCAATGATGCCGAACATTATTTTACTAAGACTCTTTTCTCAGCAGGGGTTTATTCTATCCCACAGACTTCTGGTGTTTTTTCCCGGAAACCTGTACCATGGTGGAATGATGACTGCTCTATAGCAAAAGGAGCTTACAAAGCATTGCCCGTCGGTATTTTGCCAATCGTGATGTTATTCTAAAAATCCAGTTTCGCAAAGCTCGTGCTTACTATACATGGCTCATGAAGAATGCTTGCCGTAATTCGTGGAGGTCGTATGTTTCTATTTTTATGTCCTTTACTCCAATGCCTATGGTGCGGAAAAAGATGCGCAAGATTTCTGGTAGGTTTTCACCCCCCCTCCCCACTGGTGTTGTGACTTCATGGAAATCTTGTGTCTGCACCAGATGCAGTAGCCTCTGCTCTTGCAAATCAGTTTTGTGCTGTCTCAAAAAAGGATTCTTCTAAGCTGTGTGCTAGCTTCCGTAGGAATCAGGAGAGGCTGGGTCTTGACTTATGCTCTCATGGCAGAGAGCCTTATAATTTAGACTTCAGCCTATGTGAGCTGCGTGCTGCCCTCTTGGAGAGTGGTGACACTGCTCCTGGGCCTGACGACATTCTAAGCACTCTGCACTGTCATTTTCCGACTGACTGTATACAGTTTTTATTGGACCTTTTTAACAGGGTTTGGAGTGAGGGTTCTATTCCCAAGAGTTGGAATTCGGGTATTGTCCTCCCCATTCCCAAGCCTGGTAAGGACCATTCACATGCCTCCAACTACCACCCTATTTAGTTAACATCGTGCTTGTGCAAGCTGCTCGAAAAGATGGTCAGTATCAGTTTTGTGTGGTTTCTGAAGAAGGGTTGCTTTCTCTCTCCTTTGCAGAGCAGCTTCTGTAAATTATAGTGTACTTCGGACAACCTTATCAGGCTCGAGGCATTGATCTGTGAAGCTTTTGCCTCTAAGCAACATCTTGTGGCTGTGTTCTTTGACCTTGAGAAGTCTTATGACACAACCTGGCATCATGGCATCCCCCAACAACTTCATGCCTTTGATTTATGTGATCACCTTCCTGTGTTACTTGGAGACTTCTTGACTGATCGTGTGTTTCTGGTCCGTGTGGGTTCTACCCTGTCTGCGACACTGTGCCAGGAGGAAGGTGTCTCACAGGGTAGTGTCCTCAGTCTTCCCCTGTTTGCGGTGGCCATCAATGGTATTCTTGACACTGTGCCTGCCAGGTATGTGGATGACTTAGCTATATGGTTTTCTGGCTCCTGCATATCTGCTATTGAGTGGCACATGCAACTTGCCTTGGACAAGATTTCTGCCTGGGCCACTTCCAAGGGTTTTCCGTTTTCCCATTCTAAGACTGTCAATATGCAGTTTGGAGGATGAGAGGGGTAACCTGGACCATGATCTCCAGCTTTGTGGCGGGGGTCTCCATTGTGTGGCAGTGACGAAATTCTTGGGCCTGATGCTTGACTCCCGTTTGACTTTGGTTTCACAATTTGCAAATCTTAAAGTATCATGTGTGAAGGCTTTCAATCTATTGAGGGTTTTGTCCCATACCTCTTGGGGTGCTGATCAGAAGACACTCTTGCATTTGTTTCAGGTTTTTGTAACATCCAAGCTGTCATATGGCTGCGAGGTCTACTCCTCTGCCACAGAATCCAGACTACAAACTCTAGATGGTGTCTATCATGCTGGTCTTCACCTTGCAACTGGGGCTTTTCAGTCATCTCTGATTCCCAGCTTGTTGGTGGAAGCTGGTGTGCCTCCCTTAGATCTACTGCGTCAGTCTGTTGCAGCATGGTGCTGGCTCAGGATTCGTCGCCTTCCAGACTCACTTGTCTGTCAGTGATGCAACAGTCTCGTTTTTTGTATTATAATAGACACCCCTACATGCCTAGTCTGTTTGACTATAGGGTTTGGGATATCATGGAGGAGTTTGGTTTGTCAACAGTACCTGTCACTCCTGTTCGGATCCCGAGGGTTCTGCTATGGATCTTGCCCAAGGTAACTTTCTGCAGGTTTTTTGCAGGCTCAAAGGATTCTATCACTCCTCAGTCTCTGTTACAGTTATTTTTAGAACATTCTTCTAGTTATAGTGGTTCTGTGCCTGTGTATACTGATGGCTCTAAACCTGCCTCTGGTGTTGGTTTTGGAGTAGTATTTCCCAATTTTAGCCATGGAGGTAGTCTTCCTTTGGCTGCCTTAGTTTTAACTGCTGAGTTGTCAGCTATTGTTTTAGCCCTGAAGTTGGTGTTTGTTCACTGTGGCAATTATTTTACTATTTTTAGCGACTTTCAAGGGGCGCTTTTGGCCCTGGACTCTTTTAACTCTTCCTGTCCTATAATTTTAGCTATTTTGGAGTGGCTGTACCTCATTCATCGTCGGGGGAAGAGAGTGGATTTCTGCTGGGTTTCCATATGTTGGTGTCATGGGCAATGAAAGAGTAGATGCACTAGCTAAGACTGTGGCTTTGCGACCTGTGCATGCTCCTTGTCCTTTACCTGCTACTGATTTACACGCTCCACTATTGTCTACTGTTCGTACCTGTTGGCGGTTGCGGTGGGAGAGCGTTCCTGTCAATAAGCTAAAGGAAGTCACCAAGTTCGTCTCTCGGAGAGTTTGCCCTACAATGCATCGTAAGTTAGGGATTGTTCTGGTTCCTCTTTGCATTTGACATACCAGGCTCACACATGAGTTGCTGATATGTGGAGGCATGCAGCCATTCTGTGATGACTGTTTGGTTCCCCTCTCTGTCAGGCACTTGCTAGCTGAGTGTCCCAGTTTGGGCGACTTATGTCGAAGGCTGCTATTGAGGCATTGAGGGGAGGGCGGTATTTAATGTCTCTATTCGATGCTTGGGGGAGAGCTTGGTACTCCTGGAGACAATGTGGTTTTATTTCTGAAGAAGGCTGTCCTTCATCTTTTATGACTGAATATTTTTTATTTTGATGTCTTGTTTTTAATATGGAGTTTTGGTTTTTAATGTTTTTATGTTTCTACTGTCTATATTCTTGCTTATACGGCACCATATGACGTTGTTGCGGTGCCATGTGTTTTATCAATCAATCATTAATCACCCTCCAACTTTACCTGACTGATTGTTTGACTGCCGAAAATATAAGTGACGGGGTAACTGCCTGGGTTATATGTCGTCGCACACCAAGTGAGAACATTACAATGAGGAGAGATTAGGAGACTGTAAAATATAGATAAAATAAAATTGTTAGATATAAAAGACCTAAGTGCATTCGAGATATCACTGATAGTCTGGAGTAAAAAATAAATGTTCCCAGCTCAAGTGACACCAGAGTTGTCTGGTCTCAGCTACAGCCACGAGTTCAAAAATATTACAGTGAGTTTCATGGGGACAGCTTTTAGTACCTGCATTAACGTTAACCTTCCCTGTTTGAGATTTAAGTTCTTCTTCGATCAACTCTAAGATATCAAAGCTCAAGTTCACCGGATAAAATCAAAGTCCAACCCGTGTATAAGTATGTGAACAAAATAAACACTTCTAATCTGAATTCAATCAGATTCACAGGAAGGGTTGAGAGCTAAACTTTGAGTAAACCCACTGTTGTCTTTTTTAGAGGAATGAGCCAAAGGCCGAGGTCACTGGACTAGGCCAAATTAAAAGTTTTCTTCTGATTTCGATTAAACATTGTACAGGGATTGACGATAAGGCAAAAACAAAAGGATTCGATTTTCGGAACAATCAGTCTAAGTTAAAAGACACAGGAAAAAGTCAAAGGCCAAGGTGACTGGGCAAGGTCAACTCAAAATTTTACTTATATGATTTGAACCAAATTTGGTGGAAATGTTAATGGTCAGGCAAGAACAAAGGAATTCAGTTACAAATATATTTAATTAGTCAAAGGTCAGTGCAAGCTCGATTTGTGTGTGTGTTCTTACCTACCTAATTGTTCTTACCTAATTGTATCTTTACAGGAATGAGTCAAGCTCGTACTGACCCGTGTCTTAAACCATATTTATCGTAATATCCTTAAATATGTGAATTGTTTTGGCACACACTATTTCATTCGGTAGTGCATTCCACTGATCAATTGCTCTGTTTGGGAAACTGAATTTCCTCACGTCTTTATCACCTCTCTTCTTATGCAGTGTTTTGCAGTGTCCTTTTGCTGATGCTTCCCCATATGTTAAGTAATCATTTATGTCTATTTTCTCCTTCCCCGATATGCATTTATATAGCATTATCATGTCACCTCTTTTCCTTCTCTCCTGTAGTGTTGGTAGATTCAGTTTATTTAGTCTTTCTTCGTAGCTTAGATCCCTTAAGCTCGGTACCCATCTTGTAGCGGCCCTTTGAACTTTTTCAATCTTGTCTATGTGTTTTTTTGAGATGAGGACTCCAGACTACTGATGCATACTACAGGTTGGTCTGATGAATGATGTTATTAACCTTCTTAGCATGTCTTCATTTATGTATGTCAATGCTATTCTCATATTTGCAAGCAGTGTATACATGTTCCGTACCTTCTCACTGATGTGGTCAGCCGGAGATAGTCTGTTATTGATAATCACACCTAGGTCCTTCTCTCTTTCTGATGTGTGTAGGGTTTTATTTCCTAACGTATATTCCCAATCAGGTCTTTTTCCACTTTTACTAAACTTGATTACATGACACTTGTCCACATTGAATTCCATTTGCCATGTATTACTCAATTCATGAAGTTTATTTAATTCTTCTTGTAGCTCTTTACAAGAGTCTGCGTTAGTAATTTTCCTTTGTATTTTTGCATCATCTGGAAACATATTTAGATAGCTTTCATTTCCAATGTTACTGTCTATATCATTTATATACACTAAAAACATAATTGATGCTAGCACTTAGCACTGTGGTACTGCACTAGTCACTTCTTAGCATGATGAGTAATTTCCCCTTAGTACTGTTCTCATTTCTCTTTTTATGAGAAAGTCTTGCATCCAACAAAACAGTTTGCCTCTAATTCCTCCTTGATGGTACAGTTTCCATAAAATTCTTTGGTGTGGTACTGTGTCAAATGCTTTCTTGAAATCTAAATAGATACTGTCCACCCATCCTTCTCTTTCCTGTAATGTGTCTGTTACTCTGTCATAGTAGTTCAACAGATTAGTAACACATGATTTTCCTTTTCTGAAACCAAACTGTCTTTCTGTTACCATATTGTGTTCTTCTAGATTATTTACCCAAACTTTTCTTATAAGCTTTTCTAATACCTTGCTTATAACACTGGTCAGTGATACTGGTCGGTAGTTGAGTGGATTTTGTCTATTCCCTTTCTTGAATAAGGGGACAAAATTTGCTTTCTTCCAAATATCAGGTAGTTTACCTTGACTCAAGGATTTCTTGAAAATTAAAAGTAATCGTTTACTTAACTCCTTTGCACATTATCGTAGCACCCAACATGAAATTTCATCAGGACCATTTGCTTTTCCTCTGTCTAATTTACTGAACTCTTCCTGTATTACTTTTTCTGATATTTGTATATCTGATAGTATGTGTGGGCATGCATGTTCCACATAGTCCCTCTCAAAATTTTTTTCTTCTATAAAAACTGATTGGAAATTCTTATTTAGTGCTTCACAAATATCTTTCTCTTGCTTATAGGTGATTCCCTCGTCCGTAATGGATTGTATTTTATCTTTTACTTTGGTTTTGCTTCTGATGTAGCTGTAATATAGCTTCGGTTGATCACTACTTTTATTTATGATATCCTCCTCAAACTGTTTTTGGGCTTCCCTCCTTATTCTTGTATAATCGTTTCTTGCCTGTTTGTAATTATTATATGCCCTTTCACTAATGTGTCTTCTGTATCTATTCTACAACAAATCTCTTCTTTCTTTTGATTTTGTTTACATTCTGTGTGTGTGTGTGTTCTTACCTAATTGTTCTTACCTAATTGTATCTTTACAGGAATGAGTCAAGCTCGTACTGACCCGTGTCTTAAACCATATTTATCGTACATATCCTTAAAATTTTGAATTGTTTTGGCACACACTATTTCATTCGGTAGTGCATTCCACTGATCAATTCCTCTATTTGAGAAACTAAATTTCCTTACGTCTTTATCACCTCTCTTGTTATGCAGTTTCTTGCAGTGTCCTCTTGCTGATGCTTCCACATAGGTTAAGTAATCGTTTATGTCTATTTCCTCCTTCCCTGATATGCATTTATATAACAATCATGTCACCTCTTTTCCTTCTCTCCTGTAGTGTTGGTAGATTCAGTTTATTTAGTCTTTCTTCGTAGCTTAGATCCCTTAAGCTCGGTACCCATCTTGTAGCGGCCCTTCGAACTTTTTCAATCTTGTCTATGTGTTTTTTGAGATGAGGACTCCTGACTACTGATGCATACTCCAGGATTAGTCTGATGAATGATGTTATTATCTTTCTTAGCCTGTCTTCATTTATGTATGTGAATGCTATTCTCATATTTGCAAGCAGTGTATACATGTTCCGTACCTTCTCACTGATGTGGTCAGCCGGAGATAGTCTGTTATTGATAATCACACCTAGGTCCTTCTTTCTTTCTGATGTGTGTAGGGTTTTATTTCCTAATGTATAATCCCAATCAGGTCTTTTTCCACTTTTACCAAACTTGATTACATGACATTTGTCCACAATGAATTCCATTTGCTATGTATTACTCCATTCATGAAGTATATTTAATTTTTCTTGTAGCTCTTTACAAGAGTCTGTTATTAATTCTCCTTTGTATTTTTGCATTATCTGCAAACATATATATACAGCATTCATTTCCAGTGTTATTGTCTATATCATTTAGACACACTAAAAACATGATTGGTGCCAGCACTGAGCCCTGTAGTACTCCACTAGTCACTTCTTTCCATGATGAGTAATTTTCCCTTAGTACTGTTCTCATTTCTCTTCTTATGAGAAAATGTTGCGTCCAACAACACAGTTTGCCTCGAATTCCTCCTTGATGGTACAGTTGCCATAAAAGTCTTTGGTGTGGTACTGTGTCAAATGCTTTCTTGAAATCTAAATAGATACTGTCCACCCATCCTTCTCTTTCCTGTAATGTGTCTGTTACTCTGTCATAGTAGCTCAACAGATTTGTAACACATGATTTTCCATTTCTGAAACCAAACTGTCTTTCTGTTATCATACTATGTTCTTCTAGACGATTTACCCAAGCTTTTCTTATAAGCTTTTCTAATCCCTTGCTTACAACACTGGCCAGTGATACTGGTCGGTAGTTGAGTGGATTTTGTCTATTCCCTTTCTTGAATAAGGGAACAATGTTTGCTTTCTTCCAAATAACAGGTAGTTTACCTTGACCCAAGGATTTCTTGAAAATAAAAATAATGGTTTATTTAACTAATTTGCTCATTCACGTAGTACCCAACATGAAATTTCATCAGGACCATTTGCTTTTCCTTTGTCTAATTTACTTAGCCCCTCCTGTATTACTTTTTCTGATGTTTGTATATCTGGTAGTATGTGTGAGGATGCATGTTCCATATAATCCCTCTCAAAATTTTTTCCTCTGTAAAGACTGATTGGATTTTCTTGTTTAGTGCTTCGCAAATATCCTTTTCTTGTGTATAGGTGATTCCATCGTCCGTAATGGATTGTATTTTATCTTTTACTTTGGTTGTGCTTCTGATGTAGCTGTAAAGTAGCTTCGGTTGATCACTACTTTTATTTATGATATCCTCCTCAAACTGTTTTTGGGCTTCCCTCCTTATTCTTGTATAATCGTTTCTTGCCTGTTTGTAATTATTATATGCCCTTTCACTATTGTGTCTTCTGTATCTATTCCACAACAAATATCTTTTTTTCTTTTGATTTTTTACATTTTGTATTGAACCATTTCTTTATTTTCTCTTCTGCTTCTTTGTGGTTTGGGATGTACTTCTGGACTCCTATTTCATAAAGTTCACAAAATTTTTTATGTATAGCACTTAAATCTTGTCCTCTAAGCTCCTTTCCCCAATCAGTTTCTAAGAAGTACGTCTTTAAGTCATGATAGTTTCCCCTTTATAGTTTAGGCTCTTTTTGTAACTTTTATTGCTGTTAACTATGTCATATGCTATCCTGAAGTTGAAATTTAGTACTGCATGGTCGCTTTTGCTGAATGGAGGGTGGTATATTAAATTGTCAATATCGTTTTCTTGCCTAGTAAATATGAGATCTAGCATTAAGGGTACATAGAGTCCTCATTTTCTGGTGCTTTCCCTTACATGTTGCGTTAGGACAAACGCTTGCACGAAATCCAGGAGCTTTTGGTCCCAACAGCTTTCTTGGCTTATTATATCTAGAGTATTCCAATTTATATTTGTTTTAAAATCTCCAGTTAGTATAATTCTTTCCGATTTGTCTTCCATTTTACGTAGTAATGATCTTAAACTCTGAATTGTATTCTCTGCCAGGTCCTCATACTCGTCTCTTTCCCATGTGCTTGACTTGGGTGGCATGTACAAATTTGCTACAATTATTTTCCCTTCAGATGTAGTGATCTCTACTGCAATCAGTTCTACTTGTGAGGGTATACCAAGTTCTATTTCTTTGACTTTTAGATTTTTCTTGGTTAATATTATAATTCCTCCTCTTTTTTTTAAGTTCCTATCTCTTCTCCATATATTTTATTCCTCTAAGTTTAGGATGTCATTTGATATCCTTGGTGTTAATTTTGTTTCAGTTAGGCATATTATATGTGGTTCATTTTCTCTGACAATCATTCATCTCCAATAATTTAGATGCCATTCCATCCACATTTGAGTACATCAACTTAAACATCTTGTTTATATACTTGTCATGACTTGGTTCTACTACCTTCCTCCTTTTTATTCCCTCCTTTTTATGTACCACTTTCGTACCTGCAATCCTAATACTTTGTAAAAAAAAAAAATGTATTCTCCTCCTCCTCTTATCTTCCATCATTTTTTGTTTTTGCCTCCTTCCTCTTCTCTTTCAATAATTCCAGTTCCTCTTGTGTTAGGCATCTTTTTATCCACACATTTTTGAACTCTCTTTTCCATAAGATTCTTTGCATTTTTTAGTATCTCCTCCGCGGTGTTAACACTCTGGAAGGTTACCTATAAGCGTCTTGACTTGCTTCTCTCGTATTTCCCTAACTTTTTGTGTTCCTCTATGTCTTTACTGCAGATTTCCTCTGATACCTCTTTCAGTATGCTTATTTCATTTGCCATCTCCTTTTTGTCTCTTGAGATCTTGTTTTTTACTTCTTCCTCTTCTATACCAGTGAGTACTATAGATTTGTTGATATCTACTGAATCTCTGACTAACTTAGGATTGTTTTGGATTATTCTTTTTACTTCCTTTTTAATGCTTTTTTCTTCCACCCTTGTTTCTAAGTCTTTCTTTACTTACACCATTTCAGCATAAGTGATTTCCACATCATTTTTGTAGCTTTGCACAGCTTCATTCACCTGTGTTATCTTCTCCTCAATATCACTGCTCTGGTCTATCAGACTGCTTATTTGCCTAATTGTCTCTGTATCATTTTTGAAGTCTTCCATAATACTCACGTGGTTGACTACTGTACTTGCCATTTCACTAATTTTTCTCCTATGTAAACCCAGTTCTACTGACAGCTCATCTGTGGTTGTGTCTTTTTTGTTGATTTCCTTTCCTAATTTTTCTATTTCTTCCTTTTGCAAGTGCATCTGTTTCTTAATTTCATCAATCTCATTTTGAAAAACCGTCTCTAGCCTGTGTACTCATTCTACCAGTTTATTGTGAGTCTCTATTTCAACTAGTTCTTGGTAGAAATCATCGTCCTGCTTTCTACCTTTATCCCTTTTCTTTTCCAAATTTGCTTTACTAAAGTATGTGTTCATGTTGCAGTACTAAAAGCACATATGGTACTTGCATTCCCTGGGGCAGTTGTAGACTAAACAAACGATCAGCTGATTGTGAGCATTCTTACTCTAATTTGTTTTCTTTTCTGTTTGAACAAGTCTTGCTTAAAACTTTTTTTTTTTTTATAATCAGAACATCATTTAGTCTAACCTGGTACAGAGCTTGGCTCATTTAAGATACTAATTTAGGTAATGCCACTGATCAAGTTGGCCGTTTATGGAGCGATGGCGGCGAGCGTCTGGTCTCCTCGGTGCCTTGTGTGTGTGTGTGTGTGTGTGTGTGTGTGTGTGTGTGTGAACAAAATAACCAAAACAATTTTGCTCTGACTTGGATCAAAATTGGTGGATGAGTTGATGATCACCCAAGAGTTTCACCTTATCTTTTTTTCTTCTAGATCGATAGGAAAGTCAGGTTCAGGTGGCATAGTCAACTCGCAGTTTTCATCTGATGTACTCTAAGCTTTGTGGAAGGGATGAGGATAACACAAGGACAAGGAGATATATTTTGAAAATAACCAAGGGTAAGGGTCAAAGGGAAAGGTCACTTGGCAAAGTCAGCACAAACAGTCATACTCTGATTTGAGCCAAAGTTAGTGGAAGAGTGGAGGATTAGGCAAGAATGAAGTTTTTGATTCTAAGATTAGCCTAATTTGTGGAAGGTTAAGATCACTGGCAAATTGACATAATCAGTCCATAGACAAGCTGGTGGTCGTGGATTTTGCATTCTCTGAGTGTTCTTTCTTGTTTGACTGGTGTATCTGGCAGTTTGTCGAAAGACAGACATGTACCTAAGGGAGTCTATGTAACTCTCCCCACAACTGTGCATGAACATTGGGTATACTGAGGTCATAAATAGCTGTTTCCTTGATGCACTTACAACAGAGTACCATCACGTACTAAAGATTGGTCATCTCTCCTGCTTTTCTGTCTTTGGTCTTTGAAAAATAGTGTCTTGAATCTCGAGCAAATGACACAGATGGTATACGTCTATGGCCAAATAAATTAGTGTCAGTTGTTGTAGAAGCACTAGCCTGGTTTTTAAAACCTATGGAGAGAGAAGTAGGAGAGGCAACAGGACTTTTGTTGCTGAGCGCACATATATGAAAGAGACACTGTCTTCATTATCACTTGAACTAAATCTTCAGTTTTCTTTAACTCTAAATGGCCACCGGCCACAAACAACGCTTTAGTGGAGCATAGCCGGTGGCGTCGATGCTAAACGATCAGTTAAAACCTACAAACAATATTGGGAAGGGAATGAAGGTCTGGGAGATGTTGACACAGACCTGCTCTACCCTTCAAACCATTCATGTGGTCAGTACATCTCGTGAAACAGTCGTGAGTGGATGTCCATCTTTTGTTCCCTCAGGTGTTGGGGTAAGTAAGAATACTAAAGCAAGAAAGTCAAGAAAAGAAAGAAAGTGTGTTTCCCAGACAGTGATTGCGTACACTGGTCAACAGCCAAAATGGTCCTCACTTATTCTCACCTGTTTCTAACTAATTTGTTACCCCCAATGTCTAAACTGACCATACAATTTAGCTATCACGTAACCTTGATGTACTACATCATAAGTGAGGGAAAATTCCATGAAACATGTAAATTCGTTAAATAAGTGTCAGTCAGTCTACAGTCTTACAAAAAGAATATACTTACTCTTTAATTTATATCATATACTAGGAATTAACCGATATATATATATATATATATATATATATATATATATATATATATATATATATATATATATATATATTGTTACGGAACAGAGAAAGATAATGTACACTTTAAGTGAGAATACTAAAAATCACTACTGTCCCGTAAAGTTCCAGGTTCAAAACAAAAGAGTTAGGTAAAATTACAAGTTAAAGTTTAATGCTCAAACTAACAACAAAACATTCAGGACTCATAAGGATAATGTAATGGCAGAAAACAGGTTAAATATATGGTTAACTGCAATAGCCTCTATTAACACGAAATTAGCATGAGTAAATTTATCTAAGTCAGCCCTGTTAAAATGAGATACCAGATAATACTCAGTGAATGCCAGATATATTATTACAGATACAAAATATTATTAATGATCTATCTATCTATCTATATACCTAGGCTGCTTCCCCCAAGGAAAGGGAGGTAGCCGAGACAGGACGACTCACTCTCCATTTACTCATCCATTCAAACACATTCATTTGCATCTTAGCCCCAAAGGGGAGAACGGACAGATCCTCACCGTACCACACCGCGCAAGGGTCAACTGGGCAATGCAATCAGTGACATCCGCAGCAGGGCCCGACAGCAGAACTGGTTTACCCCTGCCACATCATAACAGACCCATCCCCTTACCCGCACCTGACCTGACTAGCTGATCAGACCAAATGCGGGAGAATATCCCCTCAGGGCTGCGTCATCACCTATTTATTCACAATTTCTCTCCATTTATTTCTGTCACGCACAGCCACTCTTCCTTGCTCAACAGACATCCCTCTCGCATCCAGCGCTCTCTTCACACTGTCCATCCATCCTATTCGTGGTCTTCCTCTCAGCCTTACACCTCTCACATCAGATCTAGTTATCTTTTTCACCAATCGCTCATTATCCATTCTCTCCATATGTCCAAACCATTGCAACACCCTCTGCTCAACTCTACCAGCCATCTCCCGAACAACTCCAGTTCTCCTTCGCACTTCATCATTTCGCACCCGATCCATACGCGTCACTCCACACATACTCCTCAGACATCTCATCTCCATTACATTCAAACTTTTCCTCTCTGCTACACCCATATTCCATGTTTCAGCCCCATACAATGCAGTCGGTACCACAACACCCTCATACAGCCTTCTCTTTACATCCATTCTAAGCGAACGACATTTAAACACTTTTTTCATTCCTCCCAGCACCTTTCCTACTTCATTTATTCTAAACTTCACTTCTGCATCTATTCTTCCATCCATAGCAACATGTGACCCTAGATATTTAAAACAATCTACCTCCTCAAGCAACTCACCATTCAAAACTATATTCATCCCCCTACCATCTATCAACCTCGTACACTTCATCACTTTACTCTTATTCTCATTTACTTTCAATTTCCTCCTTTCACACACCCTTCCAAACTCCTCTACCAACTGTCTCAATCTCTCCTCTGAATCAGTCACCAGTGCAGTATCATCTGCAAACAGCAGCTGCTTCAGATTTCACTCTCCTCCATCAACATTTACCAGACTCAGACCACCTAAAACTCTTGCATTCACCTCCCTTACAACACCATCCATGTAAATATTAAACAACCAAGGCGACATCACACATCCCTGTCGCAGCCCCACTCTCACGGGAAACCAATCACTCACAGCATTTCCCACTCTTACACACGCTCTACTATTTACATAAAAACTTTTCACCCCTTTTAGTAACCTACCATCAAGTCCATACAATCTTAAAACAGTCCACAAAGCCTCCCTATCAATTCTATCATATGCTTTCTCTAAATCCATAAATGCCCAAAACACATCCTTGCCTTTCGCTAAATACTTTTCACACACTTGTCTCACAGCAAACACCTGATCAACGCATCCCCTCCCTCTCCTAAAGCCACACTGCTCATCACTAATCGCTCCCTCTGTACCCTCTCTAACTCTCATAATTAACACTCTACCATACACCTTACCTACAACACTCAACAGACTTATACCCCTAAAGCTAGTACATTCATACTTATCACCCTTGCCTTTATACAACGGGACCACACAAGCACTTGCCCAGTCAATTGGCACCATACCTTTCTCAAAGCACACATTCAACAATCTTACTAACCAGTCAACAATAGTCACTCCACCACCCTTCAGGCATTCCACAGCACACCCATCCATACCTGCAGCTTTCCCTGTTTTCATCTCCTTTACTGCCTTCTCCACTTCTTCCTTCGTGATCAAAGAATCATTCAACTCTCCCAACACATTTATTCCTTGCACCCTTCCATCCGCCACAATCTCAGCCACCCTTTCCTCCTCTACATTTAACAATCTTTCAAAATACTCTGCCCATCTCTTCCTTACTGCATCCATCTCAATTAACATCCTTCCATCCTCTGCTTTTACTCGTTCTTCCTTCCCAGACTCTCCCTTTTGCACCCTTTTCACCTCCTTCCAAAACATTTTCTTATTCTGCTGAAAATTCTCTGTCAGCCGCCTACCCCACCTCTCATCTGCTGCCACTTTAGCATCACGCACAGCCCTTCTCGCTCTATTCCTCTTCTCCTTATACCTTTCATATGACATCTCATCCTTCCTCTGCAGCCACACTTCATATGCACGTCTCTTCTCTGCCACAGCCATACTTACTTCCTCGCACCACCATTCACTTCCTTTTCTTACACCACCACCCACACGTCTCACACCACACACCTCTTCTGCATGCCTCACCACAGCACTCTTAAACAACTGCCATTCCTCCTCCACGCTGCCATTTTCCCGATCTTTCACTGCGTTCCACTCATCTTTCAATTTCTCCTGATACTCTATCTTTTTCTCTCTTTTATCCAACTCACTCACTTTCAAAACCTCCCTGCCACACCTAACCCTCCTAGCTCTCATCCATCTCTTTCCTACTCTTAACTTTCCCTCCACCAGGTAGTGGTCAGACATACCTCCACCCTCCCCTCTCAGAACTCTCACATCCAACAATCTTCCTATTACATTCCTAGACACAACCACATAGTCCATCAAGGCTCTATCAACAACCCTTCCACCCTCCTGTCTCACCCATGTATACTTATAAATATCTTTCTTCTCAAACAGCGTATTCCCAATCACCATCTCTCGCTCAACACACATCGCTATCATTCGTTCCCCATTTTCATTTCTTCCAGGCACACCATGCATACCAACTACACCTTCAACTGCTACATTTCCCACTCTAGCATTCAGATCTCCCATCATTACCACATTCACATTCGCTTCAAAACTCTGCAGACACTCATCAACATCATTCCAGAAAGACTCCCTCTCTTGTTCATCCCTTTCACTACCAGGCCCATATGCACTCACAAACACCCACAACTCACGTTCAAATTTCGCTTTCACCCACATCAGTCTCGATGACACCTCCTTCCATTCAATCACACATTGCTGAACTTCCGGACTCACTAACAAGGCCACACCTTCTCTTGCCCTTCCTCTATCAACACCTGACAATCTTCCATTCACACTTCCAAACATAGATTCCCCCTTCCCTTTCATCTTCGTTTCACTCAAAGCTAACACATCCAACTTTCTTCTCACAAACATTCTCCCAATCTCCTCCCTTTTAGCCTCAATCGTACTACATCCACGCACATTCATAGACCCAATCTTCAGGGTACGGGGATAACTCCATCCCCCATCCCTTTCTCTGGCCTGTCTCTTTTTAGGAACTACAAAACAGAGGAGGGGGTCCCTAGTCCCCTCACCCCGCCCCTTTAAGTCGCCTTTTACGACACGCAGGGAATACGGTGGCAGTATTCTTCCTAACACAACACATTAATGATGACTGACATAAAGAACCTTACATGAATTACAAAAACCTCACTAGGCCTAAGAATTAACCTTATGCTACACAGTACAAGAACAAAATGCAACAACAGTTATACTCAAATTACACAGCTGCTAGATGGATGGAGACTTCCTGAGCACTCACAATAATAACAACTGTACAGGGGAGGACAGAGATGTGAACAAAATGAGGAGTAGTTCTAAGTGGCAATAATGCAGAGACTGAGCTCATTATATAGGGGCCAGCAGAGCTTGATACAACTTGTAAGAAGGACGTGCAAATGAAGCCATAGGGGACAAAGAGCTGACAATCCTACTCTGAACAACAGAAAGGACGACTTACTCTACTATAACGGTAGAAGGGGGGACTGAGGCAGAACACGCTCGTGATCAAACATGCAGCATACTGTGCGTTAAAATTACACAAAGGATGATGAAATCATAGGCTATGTAACACCTCCCCACAAAGAAAAAGAAATTTACAAAGGAAATTTCTTATTACTCTAAAATAATCTGTCTAAAGTCTAGATAAGCAATCTGCAATAACATTTTCTTTCCCCTTGACATGTTGTATGTCTAATGAATACTCCTGAAGAAGTAGACTCCATCTTGTCAATCTCTGATTTTTATCTTTAAACTTACTAAGGAATTTCAGTGGGTTATGATCGGTATAAATGACTATGGGGTCAAAACCAGAACACAAATAAAATGAAAAATGCTGTAAACCCAAAATCAAGGCCAAAAGCTCTTTCTCAATAGTTGAGTAGTTCTTTTGAGGTGGAGTGAACTTCTTACTGTAATAAGATACAGGGTGTTCAATACCCTGATCATCCTCTTGCAGCAAAACAGCCCCAGCTCCTGTATCACTTGCGTCAACAGCCATCTTAAAAGGCTTAGCAAAATTTGGAGTAGCGAGCACTGGCTGACTTAATAGGATAGCTTTAAGTTTGCTGAAGGAGGATTCACAGTTATCGGTCCAGACAAATTTAACTCCCTTTTTCAGTAGGTCTGTAAGTGGTGATACAAGAATAGAAAAGTTAAGAACAAATCTCTTGTAATAACCTACCATTCCCAAAAATCTTTGTAGCTATTTCCTACTTTTAGGTCTGGGAAGATCACTTATAACTTGAACCTTAGCTCCTGGTAGTGCAACATGTCCATCATCAATTACATACCCAAGGTACTGAACTTTAGCTTGACCAAACTCACACATTGATAAATTAGCTACAAGATTAGCATGAACCAAATGCTCAAGAAATTTACTGACATGGCATAGGTGATCTTTCCAGTTGTCACTGAAGATTAATACATCATCAATATAAACAACACACCCTGCCAAACCCTCTGTTACAACATTCATGAGCTTCTGAAATGTGGCTGGTGCATTCTTCATACCATATGGCATTATAGAACATGCAAAAGTCTTTCCTAGTGTTACAAAACATGAGATCTCCCTAGCACGTTCAGTCATAGGTACTTGCCAGTATCCCTTTAACAAATCAAACTTACTTATGTACCTAGCCTTTCCGATCTTGTCTATGCAATCTTCCACGCGAGGGAGAGGGTAAGTGTCTGTTTTGGTTATCTGATTAACACGTCTGTAGTCAATGCAAAGCCGCTGTGACCCCCCTGGCTTAGGGACCAGAGTGACAGGAGAACTCCACTCGCTCTGACAGGGCTCAATCATCTTGTGGTCCAACAGGTAGCCAAGCTCCTTCTGGATGAGAGGAACTTTCACTGGGTTCACACGGTAAGGAGGCAGTTTAATTGGCTTTGCGTCTCCAACATCGACATCATGCATCAACACAGTGGTTCTTCCTGGAGTGGCACGGAACACTTGCGGGTACTCCTGCAGTAATGCCGAAAACTCCTGCCTTTCCTCGGGAGGTAGATGAGAAAGCTTAGTCTGGAGATCATTCATGATATCAGGATTCTTCCCCAAACTATCACTCAGGCTCATACTGCATGGGAGAGCTTCACTTGCAGACTCGGGTGGAACAGCTACAGTGCAGACTGGGTTATTTTCGTCCCGCCTGTGATATAACTTTAGCATGTTGATGTGACAAAGTTGCTTGTTCTTTCTGCGATCTGGTGTGGCAATGACATAGTTGACATCACTGAGTTTCTTCTCCACGAAATAAGGACCACTAAACTTGGCTTGAAGAGGTTGCCCATGAACCGGTAACAGAATCAAAACCTGATCTCCTGGCTGAAAGTGGCGTAACCTGGACTTCTTATCATACCAAGTCTTCATCTTCTCCTGAGCAGCTCCTAAATTCTCTCTCGCCAGCTGTAAATCAGTGGACAGCCGTTCTTTGAACTTCATCACATACTCCAGCAGGTTGACGTCATCTTCCTCCGACAGCCAGCATTCCTTGAGTAACTTAAGGGGTCCTCTGACTTCATGGCCAAACAGTAGTTCAAAAGGTGAGAAGCCCAGTGATTCATTTGGAGATTCTCTTGCAGCAAACACAACAAATGGAAGACCTTTATCCCAGTCTTTCTGATGTTCCAAACAGTATTTCTTGAGCATCGATTTGAGTGTTTGATGATATCTCTCCAACGCTCCTTGGGTCTGGGGATGGTAAGCTGAAGACGTGATCTGGGTGATGCCCAACTCTTTCAGAGACTGCTTGAAAACATTTGACATGAAATTACTTCCCCGGTCGGACTGTACCTCTTTGGGCAGACCAAACTTTGTGAAGAACCCTAGCATTTCCTTAACCACGTTCTTTGCTGAGATATTTCTAAGTGGAATGGCTTCAGGATAACGAGTAGCCATATCAATCAGGGTCAACACATAAGAAAATCCTGAAGAAGTCTTAGGAAGAGGGCCCACAATATCCACCAACACACGGGTGAAAGGCGCCTCAAAAGGAGGAATGGGAACTAGAGGTGCAACCTTTTCGGTCTGATTACACTTCCCCACAACTTGACAGGTGTGACAAGACTTACAATACCAGGAAACATCCCTGAAGATACCTGGCCAGTAGAAGTGTTTCAAAATGCGTGCCACAGTCTTCCTCACTCCAAGGTGTCCTGCCAAACTGGAATCATGAGCCACTCTAATGATATCCTGCCTACAAACAAGAGGGATGACAACTTGATGTACAACCTCCCATTCACAGTCGGCTGATGCTGTTGGGGGTCTCCACTTCCTCATAAGTACTCCTGAGCAGCACCAGCTGACTCTTCCTCACTGCAAGCAGAGTTAGTTAGACCTTTCAACTCAGGGTCAGCAACCTGCAACTCAACCAACTCTTGACGAGACAAATTATCAACACTACGGGGTACTGCCTCATCTGGTGAGTGGTCCAAATTAGCAAGAAAAGTGTCAGCTAGGATAACATCATCATCATCATTATCCTCTAAATCACCAGTAACTTTAGACTTAGCCCTAGTGACAGCACATGCAGGGAACACATCAGGGACATCACAATCTTGGGACGCAGCCACTGGCTCACCAGACAACTGAGGAGCTGGACACACTTGACTTCCACCAGTATCATTTCCAAGTAAGAAAGTTACACCTGACATTAGGAGTGTCTCAACCAACTCAACCATAACGGAACCATTAACAAAACCAGACTCTAAATTCACTCTGCACAGAGGGACAGAGAAGTAATTATTCCCTACGCCTTGTAAGATTACCGTTTCATCAGAGGAATTAACATTAGAGCCTGGAACACTGGTCAGCATAAGGGATTGGCAAGCACCTGTATCACGATATATTTTAACTGATTTCCTGTCATTATTGTCCAGAGGACTGACAAAACCATCAGACAGGTAATTAGCACATGAACTCTTGAGAGTGTCACCCACGTTACTGCTCAAAAGAGGAGCTCCATCATGAGAATTTAAGTTACCCCTCAAAGCAGGTTCAGTTAACTCAGTTAAAGAATTTTGGGAACTCTCAAGAGTGGACACTAGACCAATTGACTGAATATTTAAAGACTCCTTTTTGTTCACATCACGCTGTCTCCTGAAACATCTCTCCGTAGTATGACCAAGCTTACTACAATAAGTACATTTACTTTTCTGAAATCTAGAGGTGAAACTGGTATTTACTTCCTGAGAAACATCATCTTTATTCTCTTTCCTGTTACCTGTACTCTGAGTAGAGGCAACGTACTTACTCTCAGCTTTCCCTTTTTCTTTAGAATATCTCTTGTGAGTGAGAACATATTCATCAGCTAAAACTGCAGCATCAGACAAATTATCTATTCTTCTCTCATCAAGATATAGGCTTACATCTTTACTAATACACCTCTTGAAGTCCTCCAGCAAAATCATCTGCTTAAATTTACCAAAATCAGAATCCACATTCTTAGAATTTAACCACTGCTCTAACAGATCTTCTTTGATTTTTGCATACTCAACATGGGATTGCTTATCTTGCTTATAAGTTGTCCTAAATTTTACTCTATAGGCTTCAGAACAAGCTCATAGGCCTTAGGAATCAAGCTCTTAACTACATCATAATTATCAGATTGATCCTGAGGCAAAGATGCATAAGTTACTTGAGCTTTACCGGTGAGAACAGTTTGAAGGAGTACTGGCCAATACTTTTTGGGCCAATTAAAACCTGTAGCTACCCTCTCAAACAACTGAAAATACTTTGTTAAATCAGATTCATTAAAAGGAGGGACAAGTTTAACATTTTTAGCCACATTAAAATCATCAGAGCTAGATGATCCAGTTCCACCTTGTTTCATGCGATACTCATGGTCTGCCTGAATCCTAGCTAGTTCAATTTGTGCCTGAGCCTGTATCTGTGCCTCCTGAATCCGAGCCTGAGATTCAGCTTCCTTAGCATTTGCTTGAAATTCAGCCTCCTTAACACGAGCCTCCTGCAGGGCTAGCTGTAACTTAGCTATTTCAATCTGCGTTTGCTCATTTGGAGGAGTTACATTAAACAAGCTCTTATTAATCATGCCAACAATTTCATCTTTAGAACGATGAGAGTGAACTGCAATTCCCAACTGTTGAGCAACAAGCTTAAGTTCATTCTTTGTTCTGTTTTCTACATCACACACTGTTTGCACATTTGACAAAAAATCTTTGGCTTCATCAAGTGTAGTAATAGTAGACATCATGAATAAATCACAGTCACAAAATATCAAGCAATATCCTTATGATAATATCCTGAATATCCTGATATGAGGTCGCCAAATTTATGTTACGGAACAGAGAAAGATAATGTACACTTTAAGTGAGAATACTAAAAATCACTACTGTCCCGTAAAGTTCCAGGTTCAAAACAAAAGAGTTAGGTAAAATTACAAGTAAAAGTTTAATGCTCAAACTAACAACAAAACATTCAGGACTCATAAGGATAATGTAATGGCAAAAAACAGGTTAAATATATGGTTAACTGCAATAGCCTCTATTAACACGAAATTAGCATGAGTAAATTTATCTAAGTCAGCCCTGTTAAAATGAGATACCAGATAATACTCAGTGAATGCCAGATATATTATTACAGATACAAAATATTATTAATGATGACTGACATAAAGAACCTTACATGAATTGCAAAAACCTCACTAGGCCTAAGAATTAACCTTATGCTACACAGTACATGAACAAAATGCAACAAAAGTTATACTCAAATTACACAGCTGCTAGATGGTTGGAGACTTCCTGAGCACTCACAATAATAACAACTGTACAGGGGAGGACAGAGATGTGAACAAAATGAGGAGTAGTTCTAAGTGGCAATAATGCAGAGACTGAGCTCATTATATAGGGGCCAGCAGAGCTTGATACAACTTGTAAGAAGGACGCGCAAATGAAGCCAAAGGGGACAAAGAGCTGACAATCCTACTCTGAACAACAGAAAGGACGACTTACTCTACTATAACGGTAGAAGGGGGGACTGAGGCAGAACACGCTCGTGATCAAACATGCAGCATACTGTGAGTTAAAATTACACAAAGGATGATGAAATCATAGGCTATGTAACAATATATATATATATATATATATATATATATATATATATATATATATATATATATATATATATATATATATATATATATATATATATATATAATATATATATATATATATAAATATATATATATATATATATTTCTTTCACACATACCCATATAGGAAGACAACTAAATAAGATCCATAACCCACCTACTCCTAAACTCGCAGCAAACAAATCACCTGTGTATTGTATTTTGCCATTTTGGGGTCCAAAAAGTTTTTCCATACGTACTAATATATCAAGTTTAGTTAGGGAATTTTACCCTCCAGTATGTCTTAGAACAATTTTCAAATCCAGGAACACCATCGGACAATGGTTCAAACATAAAGACCGAATCCCTGACGCTCTGCACTTCTCTGTTGTCTATAATTATAAATGTAGTCGCTGTAATGCGTCTTATATTGGACAGATTAAGAGGCAATTACGAGTAAGAATTGCAGAACATCGGGGACGGTCATATAGAACCGGTCTACCTATGGCTAAGGCATCTTTCTCTGCCATCCGAAATTGCTGTGAAACCTTAGGCCACCCCATAAGCGAATCTGATTTTTCTGCTGTTCACGCTTGTCGTGACGAGGTAACACGCCTCCTGGCTGAATCACTCCTCACTCACCACCTACAGCCCACAGCGGGCACACACGACTGCTCCACGCCCCTTCTCTGACTTTAAGGTTTGACATGTATTCTTATTACATGTATTTTTTTTTTCTTGTACTTAATAGCATCCCACCAACGTTAGCTATGAATGATTTATTTCCTCATCTTATCATAATAATTCTTCACTTGTATTTTTATCAGACATGGTGTTTTACTTTTATTTTTTACTTAAGTTTTCGTATTTTTATCATAGACATGGTGTTTACTTTGATTTTATTGTATTTTCTATAGGTTTGAAAATGACAAACGAGTTGTCGAAACATCACCAATTTATTAAAGATGTTCCTGATTACGTTGGTGTTTATCTTCATATTGAGACTACGCTTCCCCCATGGTGAATCTATTATATCTGTATATATTTAGAGATAGATAGATAGAGATAGATAGATAGATAGACAGATAGATATAGATAGATAGATAGATATAGACATAGATAGAGAGAGATACAGATATAGATAGATAGATTTAGATAGATAGATAGATATAGACAGATGGATAGATATAGATAGATATAGATATATACATAGATATAGATAGATATATAGATAGAGATATACATAGATATAGATATAGATATATATATAGATATAGATAGCTATAGATCTAGATAGAAACATAGATATCGATATAGATAGATATAGATATATATAAATATATATATATATATATATATATATATATATATATATATATATATATATATATATATATATATATAGATTAGTAGATAGATAGATATATATAGATATAGATATATAGATAGATATAGATAGATAGATGATAGATATAGATAGATAGATATATAGCTAGCTAGATAGATACATATATAGATATATAGATATATATATAGAGAGAGAGATATATAGATAGATATAGATAGATATAGATAGATAGATAGATAGATACAAAACATTATTACATGACTTTTGAACAATGGAAGTGCCTCAGCATTTTCCGTTTGTAAGAGCAATTACTTTCATCCTATAAAGTGTTTTTTTTTTTTTTATAACAGAACAGAGGAAGGAAAAACAAATGAATAAAAAAAATAATCCATACACCAGATTACTGGTGTCCTCTGTTCATATAATATCTGTAACAGTTAGACTTGGACAGCTGTAGGTTGAAGTTTGGAGGGAAACAACTCCGGGGAAGCGAGTTCCAAAGAGATGCAGTTTGGGGAATTTAAGAATTCTGATAGGCAAAAGTTCTGCAATATGGATGAGTGTCATTCCAGTCATGAGCGCTACCAGATGCCCGTGTAGCACGAGGGAAAGAATGGAGAGGTGGCTCCATGGACGCAGCTTCATCAGAGCTTTTGCCATAAAAATATCTGTAAAATAATGCAAGGGAGGCAACATTCTTTTTTACTTGTCGGGGAGCTAGTTTATTTGTAATTGTAGGATTGTTAATAATTCTAACAGCTTTGTTCTGAATTTTTCTAGATGTTTTAATGCAACTTCTCCACATCCATTCCACAAGGGTGAGCAATATTCAAGCTGAGAGCACACTTGACTCTTATAAATTATAGGTAACTGCTCGTCAGTGAAGAAGTTACCGACTCTGTACATCAATCTAAGTTTCTTTGAGGCGGTTTAGCAAGTGATGTAACATGAGAGGTACAGCTGAGGGCATTGT
Source organism: Coenobita brevimanus (assembly GCF_032717465.1). Taxonomy (NCBI): domain Eukaryota; kingdom Metazoa; phylum Arthropoda; class Malacostraca; order Decapoda; family Coenobitidae; genus Coenobita; species Coenobita brevimanus. Next base: position 29,396,112 of record NC_136999.1, on the reverse strand, counting down.
TAAGTGAGACACCGAGAATTTCAATACTTTTGGAGATGGGAATATTAGTTGCACTGAAGGAAATATACGTATCTGGCAATATCCGCCTATTAGTAAATTGTATATATTTAGTTTTATTAGCATTAAATGAGACAAGGTTGTTTTGTCCCCATTCACTGATCCTAGATAGGTCTTGATTTATGGAGATGGCTGTACTGAGTTGAGAGGTAGAGATATTTGACTTTGTAAATGGGTGTCTGAGTGTGAATGAACTATGTAGTGTTGAGCCATCTGTATATGAGTGGATGGGATTGTGGGTGACAGATAAGAGATCGTTAATATGAACCAGGAAGAGGGTTGGCACAAGAACTGATCCCTGCGGCTCGCCGGCGTTAATTGAATGGAAATTGGAATATACATCATCTACTTTTACTCTACTACTTTACGGGAAGCAAGAGTATTTGTAAGGAGAGTGGAAAGGTTACAAGAGGATGAGAAAAAGGCAGAGTATAAGAGAGAAGTGGAGGAACGATTGGGCAAATATGAATTGGAGCAGATGGGAGACGTGGAAGGTGTGTGCAGGATAGTTACAGAAGAAATATGTGCAGCAGGTGATGTGGTGTGTGGGATGAAGAGAAGACGGAGGGGTGTGCAAGGAACAGCGTGGTTGAATGAAGAGGTGAGACAGGCTGTGGCACAAAAGAAGAAAGCATACAATGAATGGATGAGAAATAGGGGCGTGGAAGAAGTTCAGAGGCGGAAGAGAGAGTTATATGTAGAAAGAAAGAAAGAGAGGTGAAAAGATTAGTAAGATTAAGAAGAGAGTGAATGAGGAATTTGGAAGGAACTTGAGTGTAAAGTGTAGGGACTGTAAGAAAATGTTCTGGAAAGAGGTGAAAAGAGTAAGACAGGGTGGAAGTGAAGTTAACAGGGGAGTGAAAGATAAAAATGGTAGATTACTAGTGGAGAAGGGAGAAAAAGTGAGCAGATGGAGAGAACACTTTAAGGTATTGTTGAACATAGAGGATGGAAGTAATGCGAGTATAAGTGGCTGGGGAATGGCTGGGAGAAGGAGGGAGGTGAAAAGACAGGAAGAAATCAGTAGGATAGAAGTGGTGGAAGCAATGAAGAAAGTTAAATTGGGGAAAGCCCCAGGAATTGATGGAGTGTGTGGTGAAATGCTTAAGTATGGGGGAGAGATAGTAGTAGAATGGATGTGGAAAATGTGCAGATTGGCCTGGGAGGAAGGTAGAGTCCCGGAGGATTGGAAGTCAGGTATAATTATTCCCTTGTACAAAGGAAAAGGGGAAAAAGAAATATGTGGTAATCATAGGGGCATCTGTCTTCTTAGTATAATAGGAAAAGTGTATTGCAGGATACTTATTGACTGAGTTAGAGAAAGAACAGAGGAATTAGTTGGAGAAGAACAGGGAGGCTTTAGGAAGGGAAGAGGTTGTGTAGATCAGATATTCATTCTTAGATCTTTAATGGAAAAGTTTCTAGAGAAGGGAAAGAAGTTGTATGCGGCTTTCATGGATTTGGAGAAAGCATATGACAGGGTGGATAGACAAGGATTGTGGAAAGTATTATGAATATATGGAGTAGATGGGAAGTTGTTGAATGCTGTGAAGAGTATGATGATGGTGCTAAGGCTGCTGTGCGTGTGGATGGTGAACTGAGTGAATTTTTCTCTTTGAAGGTTGGGTTGAAACAGGGATGTGTCACGTCTCCATGGCTGTTCAATTTGTACATGGATCGGGTAATAAAAGAGGTACAAGGTAGGGTAGTGGATGTTGGAGTGGCCCTGGTGAGAGAGGGTAGTGTTTGGGAACTTCCTGTACTGTTGTTTGCAGATGATACTGTGTTGTTGAGTGAAGACGAAGGGGAGCTGCAAGGCTTGGTGGATGAGTTTGGGAGAGTGTGTAAGAAACGGAATCTAAAGGTGAATGTAGGGAAGAGTAAAGTGATGGTCTTTGAGAGAGGTGAAGTCAGTGAATGTACAGCGAGATTGGATGGTAAGGAATTGGAAAATGTGAGTACGTTTAAGTACTTGGGTAGTGTGATGAGTAAGGATGGAGGTTTGGAGGGTGAAGTGCTTGAAAGGGTACAGCATGGAAGAAAGGTTGCTGGTTCCTTGAAAGCAGTGATAAGAAGCAGGGAAGTGAGCATGGAAGTGAAAAAGTTACTACATGACAATATTGTGATACCAACTCTAACGTATGGAAGTGAAGCTTGGACGTTGCTGGAAGGACACAAGTCAAGAGTGAGAGCAGTGGAAATTAGTTATTTAGGAGGAGCCTGTGGAGTCACACGGAGAGACAGGCTGACAAATGAGGATATAAAGGTGCGTTGTGGTGTTGATGTGGATGTGATAGGAAGAGTTAGGAGGAATACACTGAGGTGGTTCGGCCATATGGAGAGGATGGAGGATGAGAGACTGACGAATAGAGTGTATGTGAGTGAGGTGGAGGGGGGAAGAGGGAGGGGGAGGCCGAGGATGAGATGGAGGGATGGGGTGGAGAGGTATATGAGAGAGGGGGTTGTGAGTTAGGAGTGGGGCAGTGAAATGGCGGGGGACAGAGCGACGTGGAGGCGATTTGTTTGTGGCCACCCCGAACGGGATTGAGGCGTCTGGCAATAGATAGATAGATACTTTTACTCTTATTTTTCTGTCACTGAGATATGAGGGAATCAAAGAAACAAAAGATGCTAGTCCATAGCAAGGGAGTTTTGACATCAGGGAATGGAGCCATACTTTGTTGAAAGCCTTAGAGAAATATCAAGGGCAACTGCATGAGTCTCTCCATGTAGGTCAATTGATTGATGGATGGTATGAGTTAGGAGATTGAGTATGGCAATGGTGGATCTTTCGTGGCAAGAACCATATTGTCTGTCACTAATTAAGTTGTTGGATTCAAGATGTTTATCAATGTGCTTATTAACGTTTCAAATACCTTACCAAGGGAAGATGTGACAGCTAATGGTCTGTAATCAGAAGGGTAAGAGGAACTTCCTTTCTTCAGAATTAGGTAGATATTAGCTTCTTTCCATGAATTTGGGAATGAAGAAGTACGTATTCATAGTCTGAATAATTTAGCTAGAACAGAGGCAAGTTCAGGGGAACACGTTTTCAAAACAATTGGCGGAAATCCATGTGGGCCAGGAGCTTTGTTGGTAGGTAAATTGTCTCGGATGGATTTAACGTATCTTGTCTGTATATTAAGTGGAACATTTTCTGGAAAGTCAAGTTCTAGTACTGGGACATTCTGGCTGGCATCGCCTATGGTAGAGTTTCTGGCAAATGTACTGGCAAAAATATCTGCTTTCGCACGTGGGTCATTTGTAATGCTGCCATCTCAAGATGTTAGTGTGGGAATGGATGATGACTTGTTAAAGTTATTATTGAAAGAATTGAGAGTTGACCAGAATATTCTATTGTCATTAGGGTTGTTAAGTACTTTTGATGCTTGATTTTGATGAAAGTTTGATTTAGCTAGATTTATTACAGCTTATGCATTCTAGCAATTTTAAATTGAGAGAGTGATTCAGATGTTTTTTATTTTAAGTAAGAGTTAAATGCTAATTAATTTTGGGTTGTTGGTCTGGAACAGTTCCCATCAAACCATTTTGGAGAGTTCGATCGTTGGTGAACTGTTGACTTGGTATGAATAAATCCATACCAGCTAGTATTAAGTCGCAAATGTGGGACTGGGTAGAACTGGGATCAGTAGAGACGAAAGACTGCCATGGAATGTCAGCAAGATAATTTCTAAATCCATCCCAGTTTGCCCTATCAAAGTGCCATTGGGCCACCCTGACAGGTTCAGAACGGGGAGGTGTGGAGAGGTAAACTAATAAGGCTTTGATGAGATTGTGGTCAGAGGATCCAAGTGGTGACCGTACCTCGTGGTCAGAGGATCCAGGTGGTGACCATACCTCTATCCTGTATTGATCTGGATCATTTGTCAAGAATAAATCCAAGAGATGGGCACTGTGGTCAGGATTGTCATGTATTCTGGTTGGTTGCTTTACCAGGTGGGTGAGACTAAACGATTCTGCAAACAACTCGCATTCTAGACCAGCGTCTTCAGTCCTGGCAGAATGCAATAACCATTCAACATTATGTATGTTAAAATCACCCAAAATGATAATTTCGGTGCTAAGGGCAAGGTTAAGGTTACTCAACTGTGTGGATATGGAATCAAATACAGTGGGTTCCGAAGAAGCATTGGGGGAGCGATAGACTACACATATATATTTGGTAATATTTTGACAATTTAGTTTAAACAATGAGTAACCAAAACTGGATGAGGTAAAGTTTAAAATGGTGTCAACTGCATACTGAGATTTGATATAACAACAGGTGTCGTCTTTGTTACAGAAGTTTGTGAAGAGATTGTAACCGGAAAAACAAAATGGGGATATTTCAGTAGAGGGTGAGATTTGTGGTTCTGTGAGGAATAGGGCCAGGGTCGATATGGACTGTAGGAAAAAATGAACTGAATTTAAAATGGTACTAAGACCACGGATGTTGGTGAATAAGGCAGCACTTTCACTTCTCCGCTGACGAACATTACTGGAAATTGCAATAGTCGCTCATCATGTTTGGACTGAATCTGCCTTGATATCAGCTCTCCATTATGACAACTTCGTGGTGAAACCTTTCGCCACTTTCATCACTGACATTGCCAAGAATAAATAGAAAGAAGTCCAAATGAGAATGGAAGAAATTTATCTTGAGTGACATTTGAGCACTGAGTACATGGTAACTCTTCAACATCTTGTCCACAATCTCCGCATAATTCAAAGCTAGAAAATTTCCTAGGTAATTCTTTGTAAGAACCATGAAACTCTCCCAAGCAGCCCTTTCCAGCTTAGATAAGCTTTTTACAAAATCCTTATAAATGAATATATGATGAATTTGAGGGGCAATTGAAAAAAACTGTTTTTACTTTGGCCTTAGATACAATGCCTTGGAACTTCATTAGCAAGCAGTGGAAGCCAGCACCATCTTGATCCATGGCCTTCACAAAGATGTTCATCAAAGTTTCAAATGAAGTCAAGGCAAGAATACCTTCTCAGAGTCAGTAAGAGGTTTGTTAGGACAGTTAAACCTTCCAGTCATATCTTTCGGTCATACTGGGCATTCCTTTTGTGTGTAATGCTTAGCGTCTGCTCTGCTGTCCCATGAACAGAGAAAACACATGTGCTTTGTGTAACCTTGCTAAAGTCCTAGAAGCAAGCAGATCACCTTCAGGTCCCCACAGATGCTCCATTGGTGTGTATTGTAGTCAGTAGCGGTCAACAGAGTACTCATAGTTTCATAATTTTCATTCATTCCATGGGCATGCACAACTGGAACAGAAGGAACCTCATTTCCATTATGGAGAAGGACTGCCTTCAGTGCATTCTTCCTAGAATCTATGAACAACCACCATTTTTCTCTTTCATAAGGGTGAGAATTACAAAAGTGTTGCATTAACAATACTACATCATAACAGTAACAAAGCTTGTCATCCATCCTGAAGTACATTAAGAGCTTTTAATGTCTATGATGGAAGGTGGTGGTACAAGCGCCACCTCTTAGCATGTTCCATTGCTTGAGTCGAGTGAGATCGAAGGAAATCTTTTTCTCATTCGGGTAGTTAATTTTATGGCACTGTGATAGGGCAAACTGGGATGGATTTAGAAATTATCTTGCTGACATTCCATGGCAGGCCTTCTTCGCCAATGATGCCAATTCTATCCAATCCCACATTTGCGACTTAATACTAGCTGGTATGGATTTATTCATACCAAGTCAACAGTTCACTAAAAGATCGAACTCTCCAAAATGGTTTGATAGCAATTGTGCCAGAGTAACAGCCCAAAAGTCATTAGCGCATAACTCTTACTTAAGACAAAAAAAAAAAAATCCGAAACTGTTTGAAATTCCTAGAAACCATGCAAAAGCTGTAATAAATCTCGCAAAATCAAACTTTCTTCAAAATCAAGCATCAAAAGCACTTAACAACCCTAATGCCAACATAATATTCTGGTCAACTCTCAATTCTTTCAGTAATAACTGTAACAAGTCATCATCCATTCCCCCGCCAAAATCTTCAAATGGCAACATTACAAATGACCAGCGTGGGATAGCAGATATTTTTGCCAGTACATTTGCCAGAAATTCTACCATAGATGATGCCAACCAGAACGTCCCAGTACTAGACCTTGACTCTCCCGAAATTGTCCCACTTAAAATAGACAAAATTTGTTAAATTCATCCTAGACAATTTACCTACCAATAAAACTCCAGGCCCAGATGGAATTCCGCCAATTGTTTTGAAAAAGTGTTCCCCAGAACGTGCATCTATTCTTACTAAATTATTCAGACTATGCATACGTACTTCATTTCCTAATTCATGGAAAGAAGCCAATATCCACCCAAATCCAAAAAAAGGAAGTTCTTCTGACTCCTTTGAATACTGACCAGTAGCTGTCACTTCTCCTCTTGGTAAGGTATTTGAAACTTTAATTAATAAGCACATAGTTAAACATCTTGAATCCAACAACTTAATTAGTGACAGACTATGGTTTTCGCCACGAAAGATCCACCATTGACATACTCGAGCTCCTGACTCATACTATCCATCAATCAATCGACCTACATGGAGAAACTCATGTAGTAGCCCTTGATATTTCTCTAAGGCTTTCGACGGAGTATGGCACCGTTCCCTGTTGTCTAAACTCCCTTACTATGGACTAAAGTATTTTGTCCTTTTGATTTCCTCTTATCTCAGCGACTGAAAAATAAAAGTAGATGATGTATATTCCAATTTCCACTTAATTAATGCTGGCGTGCCGCAGGGATCCGTTCTTGCGCCAACCCTCTTCCTGCTTCATATTAATGATCACTTATCTATCACCCACAATCCCATCCATTCATTTGCGGATGACTCAACGCTTCATAGTTCATTCACACTCAGACACCCATTTACAAAGTCTGATATCTCTAACTCTCAACTCAGTACAGCCATCTCCATAAATCAAGACCTATCTACAATCAGTGAATGGGGACAAAACAACCTCGTCTCATTTAATGCTAGTAAAACTAAATATATACAATTTACTAATAGACAGGTATTGCCAGATTCGTATATTACCTTCAGTGGTACAAATATTCCCATCTCCAAAAGTATTGAAATTTTCGGTGTCTCACTTAACAATGCCCTCAGCTGGACCTTTCGTGTCAGATCACTTGCTAAAACCGCCTCAAAGAAACCTGGATTATAGTAGAGTCCGTAACTTCTTCACGATGAGCAGTTAGCTAGAATTTATAAGAGTCATGTGCGCTCTCAGCTTCAATACTGTTCACCCTTGTGGAATGGATGTGGAGAGGTTGCATAAAAACAAGTAGACAAAAATCAGAACAAAGCTGTTAGAATTATTAAGAATCCTACAATTACAAATAAACTAGCTCCCCTACAAGTAAGAAGGAGTGTTGCCTCCCTTGCATTATTTTGCAGATATTTTTATTGTAAATGCTCAAAGTTGTGTCCATTGTGCCACCTATCCATGCCTTCCCTCGTGCTACACGGGCATCTGGTAGCACTCATGCCTGGAATGTCACTCAGCCATATTGCAGAACTTCTGCCTATCAGAAGTCTTTCATTCTCCGAACTGCATCTCTCTGGAACTCGCTTCCCCAGAGTTGTTTCCCTCCAAACTTCAACCTACAGCTGTTCAAGTCTAACTGTTTCAGACACTTTATGAACAAAGGACACCAGTAATCTGGTGTATGGATTAGTTTTTTTTTATTCATTTGTTTTTCCTTCCTCTTTTCTGTTATTAAAAAAAAAAAAAAAAAATACACATGTAAAACCTTCCCTTCCCCTCACACAAAGTCCATTGTGCTAGGTGCTTATCAGGGGTCCCATAGAATTTTAGCCATTGCGATTCAGTCTATACACACAAAGGAGCACCCTTATCTGGACAGAGTCGAAAATTGCCCTCTCTCGCCTCTCTTCTGACAAACTACACCACCCAGACCACAAAAATGACTTGATACTTGCATGAATATAATAAACATCAAAGAGCATGATTTTTTTTTTTTTTTTATGAAACTTCCCATGTTCTGCACTGATTTTGTCCCTAATACACATATCTAGTCGTTTCAAACCATTTCAGCAACCTCGATTTTTTTTTTTTTTTTTTTGGGGGGGGAGGGGAATATTGATGTTTCTTTGTTCTATGTTTTGTCATTCACCTGCATACTTTTCATCAGCTTGTACACAGTCAGTTTGCGAAATTTTTCACGTTTCACTGCAAACCACAGGATGGGTTTAGGACGCTAAATTGCATTGCCAGCTGTGCCAGACATATCTTTTTACTTTGGTAAAGGAAAAAAATCGATTATCGATATTTGAAAAAATGGTGCCGTGGCCAGCCATTGGGTCCCAAGAATTGCCAGAGGCACGGCCACGGAAGGATTAGCTCAGATATTCACTTATTAAATTAGTGAGTTTTCTATATCAGTCAGCACAACACACAAATATATCAAGGTTTACACATTGCACTATCCACAGAATAAAACTATTTTAGTTTCAGTTCCTGATAAGCAGAGTATTTAGTAATGATTCTATGTTGGGGTTTATGGCAGCTCACATACAGCAATTTATTTATTTTTAATGAATATTTCAATAAAATACCAGGTGACCCGTAAATTGCACATAACTAAATGCACATGGCAATACTTGTGTTGTGGGAAAGACTCAGTCAGCTACTATGGACGTGGTTGTGGTAGTAGGAGTAAGAAACTAATTAATGATGCAGGGTAGCGACTGATAATGCTCACTAGGCTATACCCACAACATATGAGGTATCAGCCCGCTGAGTGAACGTGGAACGTTATATATGGACAAGCCTGTATGTTCAACTTTACTCGGTTTCAGGAGGCTGATTTCAGTGGTGGGCCACATGCCATCACAGACAACAAGAAAAAGTATATGCACTGCAGTCCTGGTGTGTTCATGACGCAGTATAAAATCTTCGGTGCACGTGGTCTCCCTGAGGTGGACCCGTGGGGCTTCCTGCTGCCTCTGTCACCACTAGTGTGGATGGCTGTGGGGGCGGCACTGCTTACTGTAATGACCGTCATGTTACTCCTTCCTTCCTGCCTTCCCCAACACAGTAATTGCTCTACCAGACAAGAGACCAACATACTTAACTGTATACGCATCCTCCTACAAGAAGGTAACGTGAATGTCCCAAATGAAACTTACTCATTTTCATTATGCTTGCTTTAGATGTTAATATAATAATCGCTTTGGTTCTAAACAGACGTGTCTAAGCCGTCTGGCTGGTGGTGGTGGGAACGTATTGTGCAAGGGGTGTGGATGCTGATGATATTGGTGTTAACACAAAGCTACGTTGGTAACCTCATGTCCCTCCTGGCTGTCAGACACATCAGTCATCCCTACCAGACCCTCAGAGATGTCATTGACGATCATAATATCAAAATACTTCTTAATGTTTTTGTCCCAGAAATGACATTTTTTAAGGTAAGTACCACATCATTATATTCATAGTCAACCGTTAAACTATAGTTATTGACATTGCTTTACTTCTTTTACCATAACTTGGTTCAGATCTTCCTCCTTTCTTCAGTTGGTATCACAGTTTAGCAGCAGGGAAAAACAGGTCTAGTACATCCTTTCCGTAGCACTTCTCCGTGACTAGCATCATATTACAGCTTTAATTTAATGTTACAACTAGGCACTAGAGATGGACAGATGGCAGTTTTAGGTCAAAGTATAGAAAAATGAATTCAGTCAGTCTTTCCTTAACGGGCGCTTTTTTTTTTTTTATTCAGCGGGTCTCTTCCTTCCCACCACCTTGCTTTTTTATCCTGTGTCGGATGATTTCATCCAGCAGATTATCGGAAACGCGTTTTTTTATATTAAACTAACCTTATCAGTCCGTGCATAAGATGAAGGAGACGAAGTGTTTTTGATGTGGGATTGGGATGGATGACAGTTATTGTGCAAGGCGAATTAGTGCTATATGAAGAGGTATAATCCTTTTTAGGTTGTTTAGATGAGACTAGCTTTATATTAGAAGAAACAAGATAACCTTTCCGACATCCTTCAACATCAAGTCAACCACATACAGGACAAAAACAAGCTGGTGAAAAAGACAAAACCACCGAAACAGTGAAGAACTTACGCGTAAGTACTGACCATGAATTCTATCAGCCTGTCCATCTATGTCAACGGATTTTAATTCCTGAAAGGGATGGTAACAAATGAATCGCCTCCATGTCTCCCTGTGCTCCATGCACACACCCTTCTCTCATATAGCATACCATTCCTTCTACTACTAAATCTCAGCACTAAGGTAATAAGTATGTATGTATATATGTGTTTTTCCTACGTGTAGGAGTCTGGGTGTAAGCATGACACCCCATTCCAGGAGACCCTGCAGTCCTTCCACGAATCATACACATCCACTTAACCATTTCGGCGCCAAGACCCACCCTTGATAATGAATTCATGCTAGGTCTGTTTCATACAGGAATGGTGTATTGGTACTGTTTTTTTTTTTTTTTTTTTTTTTACATGTTGGGGGTTAATTGATTATTTATATACAATAAAAACTGGCAGCGCAACTGCCTGGGTCTTATGCTGCTGGGGAACAGGGTAAAAGACCCCCACAAACTTTTTTTTTTTGCATACTGAAAATGAAGTTAGTACAATTTTTTTAAATAGAAATAAAATACTTTAAATGGCAACAAAATAGTTTATTTAACATAAATTACCTATTGACGTGGTGGGCAGAACGCTGCCTAAACAAAACAAAGCATCAGCAAAATCACCATTGGCTCCTCCAAGCATCGAAGACAGACAGGGGGCACTGTTCACTCTCTTATGCCTATGGAAAAATCTCTGACGTAGAACCCCTAGAATTTTAGACTCGACCAGCAAGTTACGGACAGTTAGGTGGACAATGCAATCATCACAATACAGCTGAGCCCCATCACACATCAGGAACCCATGCGTGAGCCGTGAGTACCCAATTTGAACCTGGACAAGAACCAAATCCAACAGCCTAGACACAACTCAAAAAAAATTCCTTTAATTCTTTATGAGCAACAACATCCCACTGTCTCTGCCAACAAGTACGAATGACGTACTTTAAGAAAGCTTCATATCGGAAGCGGGTAGTTGGTAAAGGGCAGTCGAGAAGATGCAGCATTAGCTAATGTATCCACCCTCTCATTGCCCTCCACACCAATATGCATGGGAACCCAACAGAACCCTACAGATGGCCAAGGAGAACAAGGAACTATACAATTGATAAAAATCGGTGGTTGGGATAACTTAAAAGACTACAGCACAGACAAAGCACTGTGGGAGACACTAAAAATCACACAGACAGATTGGGAGAGGGTAACAATGATTTGAAAAGCATTTACAATCGCAGTCAATTCCACTGTATGTACTGAAGGAATACCAGGTAGGCTACTGACTTGACTGAACGAAGGCAAGACGATACCAAAGCCTACTCCAATATCAGTCTTAGATCTGTCAGTATAGACAGGAACGGAGCCATCATGAGTTGAGGGATGTTTGAAAAAGAGAGAGAGGGACACCTGAGAGGAAAGTGAGCTCTTTTTATGGACAAGAGAGCTACAAAATGTCACATGACTGATAAGCCATATATTCATCTTCGGGATCTGATGTAGACAAACTACCAGTTGTGGAACACTGAGGACAAACATAACAGACCAGACATTGAGACCAAAGGGCTTCGAGAAACTAGGACGAGTGTCATAAACAGAACATCAGGAATCCTGGGACACCATAGCACAAGGAAGTCTGGAAGGCGGTGAAGACGATATCAGCACCTCATCGTAAATCCAAAAGGAGGGCATCAGCATCCATCAACAAGCTCGAAATCAAGGATGATCTGAATGCAAAATCAGGGATGACCTCCATGCATCAGTTGCAAAATGTACACCAGCATGATTCACTAAATTTAACAACCGCAGACAGATATCTGTTGCAGAGGAGATCTCACATCCATATTCAAGTTTAGGAAGGATACAGGACCTATGCAAATGGAGGAGGATCTGATGGTCAGCATCCCAAGAAGTATGACCCCAAACCCTCAGCAAATTCAAGACTTTAATACAAGCAGCCTAAACAGAACTAAATATGAGAAGGACAAGTTAGTCGTCCATCAAACAGAATACCCAGAAACCGAGTCAATTCCACGAAGGATATTCTCTGATCATGCTAAAGCTACAAGTCATGAGTAAATCAACAGCCACAACGTCCCATGGTTGATGTGGTACAGGGTAATTACCCATTGGTGCAGGTGAAACTGGGTGTCCTTTGTGTTTTGCACATGATTCGCATCTGTCTATATGATTGTTTATATCTTTTCATAATGAAGGCCAGTAATATAACAACTGGGCTTGTTTGAATATCCTATCCTTTCCAGGATGTCCTGCATGTGGGCTATTGTGTATCGTTCGTAATACCTGGGGTATCATGTCATTAGGTACAACCAATTGGTTAGTATTTCTTTGGCGTTTTGGATGTTCTGGGTTGATCTTGTATAAAGTAATATTGACTATTGTGAATTGTTCGAATGGTACATGCAGTTTGGGTAATTGTTTGTCATCTCCACTTTCTAACTTGTATATAACTTTAGACCATATTGGGTCAAGTCTTTGTGCTTTTGCGATATTATCGTTGTTTGGGATGTCCCCTTTGAGATCTAATGCCGCGACCTGAATTGTGTTCGGGTTCCTAGACAATGCATTGGCTACTATATTCATTTTGCCTTGCATATAGTGAATATGTACGTAGTTTTCGACTGTACATTTCCATCTTGCTCTCCTCCCAGAGAGGAGTTTTTCTTTAAACATACCCACTAGTGGTTTATGGTCGGTGGTTAAGTGTATTTCGTAACCATATACCAAATCTCGAAACTTTTGTAATGCAAAAACCAATGCAAGTGCCTCTAAGTCTGTAGTGCAATAATTTTTCTCTGCACCATTTGTTTGTCTGCTGGCAAATGCAATTGGTTGATTCTTTCCTCTTTTATCTTCCTGCATCAGTACAGCCCCTAATCCTTTAACTGATGCATCTGTACAGATAAGAAACGATTTTGTGAAATCCGGATATGCCAAACAAGGTGCATTTGTTAGTTTAATTTTTAGTTTTGTAAATGCTTGTTTTTGTTCTTCTTCCCATTGGAATATAGCATCTTTTCTGAGTAGTTTGAATAGAGGAAAGGCTATATGAGAGAATTTTGGTACGAATGACCTATTGTCTAGCTTCGTCAGTCGTAGTGGGTTCAGGATAATCTCTCACTGCCTGTATTTTGTCATCAGTGGTGTGAATACCATTAGAACTTAATTTGTGGCCTAAGAAATTTATTTCCTTAAAGCAAAATTTGCATTTAAAAAGCTTAATTTTTAAACCAGCATCACCAAGCTTTTGTAAGAGTAGGTATAATTTCTCAAGATGTTCTGTGATATCTTTCGTTGCGATTATAATATCGTCAAGATAAACAAATATTCCTTGTCCTAAAATTCCGGACAATACGTAATTCATAAGACACTGGAATGTGCCCAGGGCTGTCCTCAGTCCCATGGGCATCCTTCTATATTGATAGTGTCCTCTATCTGTGGAAAAGGCAGTGTATTTACGTGACTCCTGTTCGACCGGAATTTGATAATATCCACTTAGAAGATCGATTGTGGAAAATACATTATTTTCTGGTCCAATATTCTGTAGGATGTCGCTTAGCAATAGCATGGGAAATTGGTCTGGGATTGTGTGATTGTTGTGTTTACGGTAATCTACTACCGCACGCATTTCTCCATTTCGTTTGGGCACAAAGAATAATGGGGCATTCCACGGGGAGACTGATGGTTCAATAATTCCAAGTTTTAACATTTCATCGACATACTGGTTTGCGAGTGTACGCTGAGATTGTGGGATTCTGTATGCTGGAATGAAAATTGGTGGTGTAGCTGGGTGCACATTAATCTTGTGATTAATCAGGTTAGAACATCCTAATTGTTCTCCGGGTAATGCTACGGTGTCCTTGTGTGTTTCCAGCAGGGTTAACAAATCATTTTCTTCATCAGATTCATATGAGTGAATTAAATTCTCTTTTATGCTTTCTCTATCCGTAGCTTTATCTCACTTGTAACTCCAGCTATAACTATTTCCTTCACAGGGCCGGGACATTTTTCAGTATTAACTATGCAAGTCCCCTTTTTCAACTGTACTTCCCCATTCATGTGATCAAGTATGAATATCTGAGTTTGTCATTCGTCGTTCATCTGACATAATGTGTTTTCTACTGACAATCCCTTTACTTTACATAATTCTTCTAAGACAAGGACAGTACTATTCCATAATTTGCTCTTTATGGTAACTTTCATATAGGAATTAGGTGGTATAACTAAATCATTGGTGAGATGGGCGGGAATAACTGATAAATCAGTACTGTTACCTGAGTCTCTAATCATGGAGGCTGGGGCTGGTGGTGAGTGGATCTATACACTCATCTGTTTGTGTATGTTTGTTTAAGCTTTTAATATTTCTTTTTGGTTCTCTTTTACTAATCGGTGAGGGCTCTGATGGTATTTCCTCTATGAATTAATTGTCAAAGTCTATTCCATTCATTTGTGGGAGTAAAGCTATTTTCTCTGTTCTCATGCATCTTAAGCTTTAATTGCTAAGTTTACAACGATATAGAAAAATGCAGAGATTGGTCCTGTAGTCTCTGTGAAACTGATGTTTAACCTTATCATACCTTTTACTGTGATTTGTTTTCCATCTACTGTATATAAATCTAAATCAGATTCCTCCAGAAAAGTTACTTTTTTTTTTCTAAAAATTCTATTTATTTCTTCTTGTTATTAAGTTCACAGGAGAGCCTGTGTCTAAAAATAAGGAAACGTTTTGATCCTCACATAGAGCTGGTATCAAGATACACTCATTTCCCAACATGCCTCCTATGTGAATTTTAGACTTGCTTTTCTTTACGTTTGTTCATTTTTTATCATGACTTGGTCTTCCCCCGATTTCGACATAGACACTAATTTTTCTACTGTTTTGCAGTTACTGGTCGAGTGCCCTTGGCATCTATGATGTCTACAGAATGGACCAAATCCTTGTGTCTTTTGTCTATCCTCCTTTGTTTTGATAAAGCATTCATTCCTAGTGTGTCCTGGTTTTGCACAATAATGACATAGAATGGACTTATTTATTGACTGTGATCTACGAGGTGACTTCCCATATTTACTGGTGTCTGTGGTGCGAGATCTGCTTGGGCTGCGCGGAAACTTATGAAACTGCCTGTAGCCCGGTGTGTGTGATCGTACCCTTGACACGTATAGTTGTTTGCTCTGCCTGCTTTCGGTTTGCGATCGATTTTGTTCTCTGTTTGGGGTAGTTGTAGCTGTTTTCACAGCTGATACTGTCTCAGACACTCTCATTCTACTAGAATGTAATTGTGTTTCAACCATCCCTGCTTTACTACACTGCATCTCTACCTCATTCATTAAGTCTAGTAAGCACATGCCTGGAGTGGATGCGATCATCTTGGCGATCTTAAGGGTCCTATCAGATAATTTACACAAGGCAGCTACATAACCAATGATGTCCATGACGAGGTCTGGGGACATATTTCTATCTCCTGTTATCCAGTTTGAGTTTTCTAAGGTAGCTAATAATGTCCTTTTGATCGTGGAGACATCAGCAGTTATTTCACCGAGCACATGATTTGTAGTGTGCTCCCTTACAAGATCTACAATCTTATGTAATTCTGGGATTATACCTGGCAAGAAGTTAATACTTCCAGAAAATTTCTTCAAAAATTCAGTTTTAAATTCTTCATATGTCTTAGCCTTGAGGAGCTTATCTGACCTTAGTAAATCGCTTGCTGGGTATCTTTCTTGGCTAATGCATGAGAAAAAAATAGCAATATGCTCTTGCTCATCTTTGATATGTCATTTGATGTAGATTTGTTCACACTGATTGACCAATGAAATGACGTCAATATGATCTTTCTCTGTGCCAGAGAATTTGGCGGCAGTTTTATCTTCATGATAAACAAATATCTGAGCTTGAACTGTGGTGTTCATTTTCACTGGTTGCTCTGTTAATTTAACTTGGAGTTGTTTATCGTTGTGTGAGGGAACAGTGGAAAAGGATTTGCTGGAGTGATGAACCCTGTTAAGTATATTTTCATAGGTATGCAAGTCAGAGACAAAGTCCTCACTTGCTACGTCAGAGGGGGTTTGCCACTCATCATCTAGAACTGACGTATTTGTTTTTTTGATCCTTAGTTTTTGGTGAGTTTTGTACAATGGATGTGATGCCTTGGTGCTCTCCTAATTGTGTATCATCCGGTATTAACACCGGTGGGGGCGAAAATATCCCTGTCATATCACTTAGCTAAAAAGAACTCATGTTGCTAAGGTATTGTGTTATGAAATACGTCTTTTGTTTATGTCCTTACTAAATAGATGAGGAAATGAGTTGTAATAAATGATAGATAATGAGTGCATAAGTGTATATTTAAAAATAAGTAAAGGAATTGAATATACCTAATTTTAGAACTGAGAAGAAATGAGGAAGTATAATTACACCCACTTGATACAGATCGGAAAGGAGTGTCGCCGCAACTGTCGATCTCGGAAAATAAATGCAGGGTTGAATGATGATCTCCTCTCGATAATTCTAGGGCTGTGTTGATGGACGATATTACTCAGGAAATTCCATGGTCTGGTGCATGTATTGGTTAACAGCTGTAGTCACAGGCAAACCTCATCATAGAACGTTGAATTTCCAACTCAATACTGCGGAAATAAATGAGTATGAGTAGGAGCTATGTGAATAATGAGTAATGAGTAGTGGGTGAGAAGTGCCTGGTGTCAGTCACACGTTGATTGGCGTGGCGTTGTCTCAACAAACAAGCATGGTTATGTCAGCAGAATACACATGGTGACGTTGGCTTCCCACACTGATAGCTGTGGTGAGTAACTGAGTAGCGATGAGTAACCTGGGTGAGGAAAGGTGAGTAAGATGCGTTATAAATGTAGCTCTGGTGTTTTGCTGTGTGTCTTGACCTCTGCGTCAGCGATTGAGGTAGGAGGGAGAGTGTGTTGGGTTTTTTTGTGCTTGTTGCTTTGGTCTTTCTTTTCCTTTACTTGCTTTGTTTTTTATTCTTCTTGCTGCTGCTTGAAGTTGCATGAAAATTATAGAGTTGTCTTGTAGACTTGTTAATTGTAATTAATCATAGAGCTTGTTGATCCTCACTCGTAACTCGTCATTGCTACTGTATGCTTGTAGACTCATAGACTCGTAGACTCATAGGCTCGTTCGTTACTGCCACCATTTAATGTTAAAGCTTTGCAGCCAACATTTTTATATATGTAACTCTCAATTCTTGTAATAGGTGAGTCTTGAGTTAACTGAAGAGCAGGAGGAGTTAAAGATAAATACAGTGAGTTGATCTTGATTTATTATCTTCAGAGAAAGGCTAAGTTGAGCGGTGTATGTATTATACAGAGACTTAATATACTAAGGAAGTCTAGTTGGACCCCTCTTCTTATTCACTTTCCACTACCTGACGGTTCTATGGCTTGTCTCCTGAGCACTGCTTCCTAAATTCCTATTTTACCAGGGGTCGTGTCACGTGGACTATTCTGATGTGAAGCTTCTAGAAGCCTGTGTGTGAGTATGTGTGAATGTGTGTGTATGGCCACGAGGCACTGTTCGTGTGCCTATCAAGCATTCCTTGAGTTAGAGTGTGAAAGCATGTTTACCATTGCTCGATTCTCACTGACACACTACCCATCTCATCCCCTGACTTGCTGCTTCTATCTGTCTATCTATCTGTATATCTATCTATCTATCTATCTATCAATCATGCTATCTATTATGAATTGTAATTATAATATGGAGTCCTGACAACCATAGAGATACAAGTCAGCGTCTGGGCAAACGTCCCAAAGACAACAAAAAATGCATAGTCACTGACTTGGTTAAAGAAAAACAGAAACCCCGAGACTCGACCCACAGAATAATTCTATTAAGGGCCAGCTGCAACTTCCTGTCTATCAGAGACACTGTAGAATCACTAATGGAAATTGAAAGGCCATCTACATCTGCTGTGCTATGTACACCTTCAGGAAGTACACCAATCACAATGTTTATGGCCACAGCAAAGAGAGAAACACTAAGGATACTCACTTGTTGTACCCCATCTTTAAGTAAACAGGCATTAGAAAGCACTTCTTCCAGTTGCACCCTTTATAGGTAAGAACTGCTGAATAAAAATAAGCAAGCACCCACGAAGCCCAAACTCGTGAAGAGAAAGCAAAATGCCATGACGCCAGGCAGTGTCGTATTCCTTATCCAGATCGAAGAAGACCATGACCCTGTGTTGGCTAGTGGAGAAAGCCCCACAGACTCCACGGACAATAGGGCATCAGAGGCAAATTGCATTTTCTGAAAAAAATTCTGGACAGAGGATCAGGATAATTCACCTCTCTCCAAAAACCACACAAGCCTAACATTGACCATCTTTCCAAGACCTTACACATACAAGAAGTCTGAGATATGGGCCGATAGTTCATTACATGTGGGTGGTCCTTACCTGGCTTGGAGATGAGAATAAATACTGCAACACCTCAACTAGGTAGAAACTCACTGGCACACCAGATGTTATTAAACAATGACAGCAAAAACGAAAGGGTCTCATCAGACAAATGATGTATAAATGCATATGGAATATCATCACAGCCTGGTGAGGAATCATGGCACTGCAATTGATCCGCTTCGAGCTCAGAAACAGACTTGGGGACATTACAAGACTTTCCCTCAGAAGAGATAAAACTGATACCACAAGTCTCTAGGAACCGACAGTGGCAAGACGAAGGAGAATCTGTATCCTTCTGTGACACACTGACAAAATGATCAACAAGCAACTTTGCAGCAGTGAAGGGATAAGCCACACCTCCATCTGCTGGTGATAAAACAGGAAGGAAGGGAATAACAAAATTTTCTGAAAATTTTCCTACCCAGTCCCACATCTGATTGAGATAAGTCCTTGAATTAATGAAAGAAACATGACCCATCCAGGATGAATGCCTGTCTTTTAAAACCTGCCTCATATCAGCTCACATCCTCTGATACTCCACCAAATACAGAGGATCCCCAAGTGGCAATGAGTCGATATAAGGCGACTCGTTTTGCTCTCAATGCAGAGCTGCGCACAGGAACCTGATGATTAGGAAACTGACCCCTCTTTCTTGAAATAGATAACAGGGCTGTTCAATGCAACACATCAGCGACATATTACACAGCCTCAGTAAGAAACCCAAAATCATTGACAGAAGGGGCAATGGAAGTAATTCCATGAAAAGGGGCGAATCAGCCTTATCCAGACACTAATGAAGAAGGCAAGGATAAGGTCCACCGTCAGTACCAGTTAAAAGTAATGGGAAATGGACACTGCCATAAAAGACCGGCAACACAACCCAGTTAAAATCTAAAACTGCATCAGCTGAGAACAAGGACAAATCCGGCCTGGATATGGAAATAAGTCATATCACTGAAGTTTAACACAGCTAACTCCTCCTCTTCCACTGTTGAATCCATGATGACACCACGAAGTCTGGCCTCACTGTAACCCCACAGTGGATGATGACCATTCAGATCTACTAGTAACAGAAAGGGGGAAAGAAGGCCATGAACTAGGTCATCCACATCATTCCTTATGACTGTAGCACTAGGAGGAAGACTGAGACTACAAAGTGTATACGATGGTGTAAAAACATCTGGACAGTGACAGCCTTCAGAGGAGTGGAAATGTCCAGATGAGTGAATGGAATATCCCGATGATGGAAGATAACAGCACCTCCATAACGACCTTGTCCTGGCACAGGATCAGAATAAAAGGCATGGTAGCCAGATGGGCCTGAAGGAACAACATCACCAACCATGGTCTCCTGGATATACATGCCTATAAGAGAAAGTTGTGCATAAAGATGACAGTTCCTCATAGCTTGCACATAAATCCCGACTGTTCCCCTGAATGACAGAAGCCATAGTGAAGGATGGATCAGGTGAAGTTGTGCAACTGTACAACGTCTAACAAGCAAGTGGGTTTGGACTGATGATTAGGAAGGCCCATGGGGAAAGACCACCTAGCACCAGCAACCCGCACTCTATGCCGATCATCTGAAGGCAGATGTGTGGACGAAAGAAAGAAGAAAGTTAGAGCAACAATTTGCTTGGAAGGTGGCTTAGAGGCCTCCCTGGGTAATGTACGACGGGCAGTGCCACATCATAAGCCCCAGAAGTTGAAGCTGAGTCCACATGACCAGAATCCTGTGAGGATGATAATTATGCTGTCCAGTAGAACTGAAACACCAACGGTCTATGCCACACCATTCCCAGGTGAGGAACAATGAATGAATGAATGAATGAAAATGGAACATGGCGGTGCAACAGCAGATTTCATATGCCGCCGAATGCATAATTAAAAGAAAGTCAAAAAATATATATAAAAAACTATAAAAAACAGAGATAAACGATGCATAAAACAAACGAACAGTATAAATGAATAAAAAAATCCACCAAAGCTAAAAACATGGTGGAAAGATAGGGGTTAAATTTAGAACATCATCATTCAAACACAAACTAAAACATGCAAAAGCCCAATAGCTTGTGAAGAAGGCCAGAACTCAATACAAAAGAGAAGGTGCCTCCCCCCATAGCACAAGCCCCCATAGCACAAGCCGCTTCCCCAAGAACTGAGGAAAGAAGATACAATCAGTTGCTGTCTTGGCACCAGGAAAGGAACCGCCGACGAAGGTCCCCAAGATTCGAAAGGAGATGCCACAAAGTCAAAGGAACCAGACAGTCATCACAGTAGAAAGGGGGCGCCCTCTCCATTAAAAAACCATGAGTCAGCCTAGTGTGGCCAATCCAGAGACGGGCCAAAGCTGTTTCCCACTGTCGGGACAGTCCCACATACCCCCCATCACCCAGGTTCCTATGAATGCTGTGGAGTTTGTTCGCCTCGGCTGCATCCCACCTCCTCTGCCAGCAGAAATGGACAGCCTCCACAGTGGCTGCACATAAATCCTCGGATGGGACACTGTATTGAGGAGAGGAAGGGCGAAAGCAGCAACTCTCGCCAAAAAGTCAGCACGCTCATTACCCATGACCCCCACATGAGCAGGGACCCAACACAGTTGTACAAAGTATCCTCGCTTACATAATAAGAAAAGCCACTCCAAGACAGACAGGACTAGGGGATGTGATGGGAAGCTGTGAGACAAAGCTTGTAGGGCACTGGCTGAGTCACTAAAATTAGTACAAGAAGCTGGAGGAAATCAATTAACTGCAACTAAAATGGCAGTAAGTTCAGCAATTAAAACAGCTGCAGAAGGAGGGAGACTCCCATCACGGCTAATATGAAAAATGACACTAAAGCCAGTTCCCACAAGGGATTTGGAGCCATCAGTATATACAGGGATCGAGTCGTTGTGAGCAGAGGCATGTTCTAAAAAATAAGACAAAGCTGCCTGTGAGGAAAGAGAGGCCTTCCTTTCAAGGAGGTAATCACATGGTTGTACCTCTGGAAGAAACCGGGGAGCTACTCAGGGGACACCCACAGGGCAAACAGGAGAGGACTGGACACCCAACTCCCCCATGGCAGCCCTCGCTCTATATCCAAATGCTGTGGATAGCGAGGGTGGGTGTCATAAAAGGGGAGAAGACTGACCTCAGAGACAGTCCTACAACTCAGTGAGGCTGGAAGACGGTGAAGGCGGTGACAACACTGCATCATCAAGGACTGCCGGCGGAGATCCAGTGGTGGTTCGTTCGCATCGACCAACAGACTTTCAGTTGGGGAAGATCAGAAAGCCTCAGTTGACAGACGAATCCCAGCATGATGGACTGAATTTAGTGGCCACAGCCGTGCTTCAGTAGCAGTGGAGTATACCACACACCCATAGTCCAATTTGCTCCTAACTAAGGTGCGGTAAAGTCAGAGCAGGATGGTTCTGTCAGTGCCCCAAGACAAGTGAGATAGGGTACTTAAAAGAGACAGGGCATGGAGACACGAGAGTCGTAATGAACGGATATGAGGTACCCACGTCAGTCTCTTGTCAAAGACAAGTCCAAGAAACCTTGTCTCATCAACACATCGCACCCTGTGGCCATGAAACTGGAGATCTGGGTCAGGGTGAACGCTTCTCAAGCGGCAGAAATGTACAGCCACCGTCTTTGTTAGGGAGAAACAGAAGTCGTGCATGGTGGCCCACCGAGAGACATTGTCTAGAGTGAGCTGCATGCAACATTCAGCCACAGCTATTCGGGAAGCAGCATACCATAGGGCCAAATCATCGACATACAGTGAGGCTGACATCCGTTCTGGAATAGAGGACACAATACCGTCCAATGCTAAAGCAAAAAGGGTCACACTGAGGACACTTTCTTGAGGCACCCCTTCCTCCTGAGGGTACGAAGGAGACAGGGTGACGCCAACCCTTACCCTGAATGAATGGTCATGCAGAAAATTTAATATAAATAGGGGTAGCCTACCATGTACACCAAAAGAATGGAGTTGTTGAAAGATACCAAACCGCCATGTAGTATTATATGCCTTTTCTAGGTCAAAGAAGACACACACCAGATGCTGCTGTCTAGCAAAAGCTTCACATGCCGCAGCCTGAAGATTAACAAGTGCATTTGTTGTTGAGCGACATTTTTGGAAACCAGACTGACACTGAGAGAGACATTCATTCCATTCTAGGAAATACATTAGGTGTGTGTTGACCATTTTCTCAAATAATTTGCACAAGCAGGATGTTAAGGCAATTGACTGATACTTCAGAGGACAGTAATCTGCCTTTCCTGGCTTCTGGAATGGCAGGACAATAGCCTCATGCCAAGAGGAGGGAAGAGAAGATTCTTTCCAGATTCTGTTAAAAAGGCTGAGGAGAAAAGGCAGTGCATCATCATTCAGGTGCTGAAGGATTGCATAGGAAATATCTGGCCCTGGTGAGGTATCATGACAGAGGGAAAGGGCAGACTGGAGTTCATGATAAGAGAAAGGGAGGTTGTAGGACTCCATATTCCCTGAACGGAAGTCCAGCACCCTTGCCTCCTCTATCTCCCGTTGTCTGGGAAAACTTGGTGAGCTAGTACCTCTCTGACTGACTGCCGCAAAGGCAAAGGCAATAATATCGGCCACAGCTGCAGGGTCACCAACAGGCTCACCATTAGACACCAGCACGTGGGACCTGCCTTGAGTGAATTTTCCAGAAATCTTTCGCACCCTCTTCCACACCGGAGACACTGACGTCTCTGAGTTTATAGATGACACATAAGCCATCCAAGAGTCCTCCCTATCTTGTTTCAGTACCTGACAAGCCTTACCCTGCACCCTTTTGAACTCGACAAGATAATGCTGTCCTGTATCTACGATAACGGGAGAAAGCTAACTTCTTCTCACATTCAGCAACACTGCATTCCTCATTCCACCATGGGACAGGTCATTAGCGATATGTGCCAGAGGTTTTAGGAACAGCATGAAGGGCAGCAGAATGCAGAACAGAGGTAAAGAACGAAACAGCCTCATCAATATGGGGAAAGTCTTCAACTGAGACATCAGAAATCAGAGAAGAGAAAAGGGACCAGTCTGCCTTGCCCAATCTCCACCTCGGTAGACGAGAACAGGGACTAGATACTGCTGCAGTAAGGAGGATCAGAAAGTGATCACTTCCATGGAGATCCTCCATAACATCCCAGATAAAGTCCAGGAGACAGTCAGGAGAGCAGACAGGGAGGTTGATTGCAGTAAATGAACCCGCTTGGGGGTTGAAATGTGTAAACGCCCCAGTATTGAACAAGGCAAGATCCTCATCCTCCAATAAGGATGCCAACAAACTCCCACGTTGTTTAACAAGACAGTCACCCCACAAAGGGTGGTGACCATTAAAGTCCCCTAAGAGAAGAAAGGGCATAGGTAACTGACCAAGCAGGTTCTCAAGTTCCACCCTACCAACTGCTGTGTTGGGTGGTAAATAAATGGAACAAACTATATACCAGTGGTGGGCATACAACCGCACACCAACACACTGGAGGTCAGACTGCAGGTGGACTGGCCAATGAAGGATGTCAGCCCTCACCAAAACAGCACCACCTACAATAGGACCCTTGGTTGCAGCTGAGTAAAAAACATTGTATCCAGGTTGTGCATGGGGGAGTGGCAAACCCTACAAGAGTTTCCTGGAGACATACACACAAAGGGGAATAAGCCAGGAGGGTCTGCAGCTCCTCCCAATAACCACACAGCCCTTGACAATTCCATTGTAATATTCTGGCTGAGAATGCCATAGTACCCAAAGTGAAGGAAGAATCAGGTTTAGGGGCAAGACAACCTTGCCCCTGGCAAGCAACCAGATTTAGATTATTGCTTAGAACATCGCTTAGAAAGGGACTGCGTGGCACCGTTATGGTGTACAGTGTGCCATCCAGCTGAAGATGACCTGGAGGAAGAAGAAGAGGGCCAGACAATGGTCTTCTTCTGTGGCGGGGCAAGAGATGGTTTACCAGGGGGACTGCAAGCTGCCCTAGTTGGAATAGAGCAGGCAGTGCCACCACGAGAAGAAGCACAATCGGTAGCACATCCCACACTAATGGAATCCTGAGAGGGCAAGGCCTCATGCAGCTGAGCAGGCACATCAATGACCTGAGTACCACCACTATCTGGTTGTCACTGGGTCATCAGCGTGATGCCATCCCCAGCCTGTACTCACCCTGACCTATGTACGTCTCGAGGAGGAGTAGTGGGCTCCACTGCAGAGATCTTTGGTAGCAGTACTTTGCTCTCTCAGCACTCTGAGGAGCCACGGCGACACTTGCCTTGCACAGGAAGGACATTGGGAGTTTTGGATGTGTCAAAGCAAGGTGTAGGATCGACACGGGTGTTTGTCGCAGGAGGAACCAGAGGAACTGGGATGGGAGAGGCACTCCCAGATGCTGGAACCACCATTGTGGAGGGGACACCCCCAGAGTCAGGAGGCACCTCCCCAGAGGAAGCACAGCCACTTCCAGGCTGCACTCCCTCAGTGGAGCCCCCCAGCTGAGAAGGCTGGGAAGTAGAACCCCAAGAATTTGATGGGGCATTGTGTGATGGCAGGGGCACCTGCTGAGTAGCTTTAAGGCGAAACAATGCAGCAGCAAAGGTAACCCCAGGGCGAATGAACTGCTCCCTTACCCTGTCCTTTGCCTCAGCAAAGGAAATTTTCTCCTTCGTTCAGAGAGAAATAATCTCATATTCATACTTGTATACTTCTCAATCCCTTGAGGAGGCCGCATTTGCTCCTCCACAGTTCAAACATTTAGAGGGTTGAGGACAATCTTCCATACCATGAGAAGTTCCACCACAATTTCCACAGACCTCAGGAAGGCCAGACACTTCCCTCCTGCAAGAACGGTGAACATGACCAAACCTTTGACAGTAATAGCACCTTCTAGGTCGGGGAACATAAGGTTTAACCTTAAGCTTCCACTATGCAGCAGTGATACCCTCCAGCAAAGTAAGGTGATCAAATGTCAGGATAAGAGTGGGCTTGGGGGTAAAACCCCATCAACTTTCTTCATAATTCTCTGTACTGCTACAACTCCTTGTGGAGCCAGCCCCACTAAGAGGGGAGAATCAGAATATGAGATCAGGTCACAAGAATACACAACCCCTCGGACTGATTTAGGACCAAGTGGCGAGAGGCAGATACAGGATAACCAGTGACCATAGTTGGAGACTGGATGTGTGAACTCTCCTCTTCATTTCTGGCTTCTAGCAATAAAGAACCATCGCCCTGCAAAGAGACTTTGGGGGTAAATCCACATGCCGTAACTAGACCACCGTGAATCTGAAAACAGTTCATATTCCAGAAGAAAGTACCATAATCCGTTTTGAGGACTATGTATTTTGTATAAGAGTGTTTCACAAAGACACCAGGCTACAGCTCGATAGAAGGGACATCTGGATTCGCAGTTTTGGCAGATGACCTGGAGGGTACAGGGTCATTGCCAAGAGATTGACCAGGGGATGCCAACTCATGTGGCTGGTCACCGACCACATGAGTGGTTGAAGAAGGGTTTGATGTATCCATATACACATTAGTGAGAGATAAAATTGGCACCAGGAGCAAAGGGAAACCGCCTAGCAGGGAGTGAGGGGACCGAGCGCAGTCTGATGGGAGCGGGGTTCCTAGTCCCCAGAGGGTGATCCAAAAAGGACACCCCATGATGCAAAAGTTCACTCTCACCAGTTCAAAGACCCCCTTCCCCAACACCCCCCCAGCCCAGACACCCAACAAACCAACTCAGGACAGCACCAAGGTGATCCCTCTAGTGGGCAGCACCGATGACCCATACGGGTAACCTATGTTTCAGACAGTGCTTAGTCAGACTCCTCACCCACAACCCTACTCACATGGGAGACTCTGCCAGATGTTATTACATCTGCCGGCAGGCTCATGAGATCACAGAGGCACGCAAGCCCCCACCACTACAACAAGGTGGCTGCCCACGGGGGGGCAGGTGGGGAACAGACCTCAGGCAAACCATCAACTTAAACCTCCACCTGGCTATAGCCCAGAGCCTCCAAGGCAGAGGGAACAGCAGAGATGTTGACACAAGGTTCCACAACACAGACCTTAGGTACATAATCATCATGGTCAGAGGACTCTGAAGAACGATGATGACGTTCTCCTGGGATGGATAGAACTTCTGGCATGCTGGACAAGGTAGCACAAGCAGGTACATCAACGTGGATGTCTGCCACCACAACGAAAGTGAGCAAACTCTAAGCCATCGAAGTGGGGCAGAAATGATCGAAGTAGAGGGTTCGTGAACACCAGTTTCACATGCAATAGTAACCCAGTATATAGCATCTTGCAAATCACCAGTTGGTGAAGTGGGCAATAGAATGGGTCGAGGCAGCTTCTGAGACACAGGGTGGTGCACTGGCACTCCAGAAAGGACAACGGCATTGTAACCCTGGGGTGAAAATGGCATGTCTGGGCTCTCCTTTTTGCTTCTGGTTTTCCGTTTTGTTTCAGGAAACCAAACCCTCTCACGTGTACGAATGGACAAAATCTCCTCCAGGCAGTATCGAGGACAGTTTCTAGAACATACAGCATGAGGACCCCCACAGTGATTGGATTTAAGGGGTCCTAGACAATTATCCATTCATATTAGCTTGCCACAGAAGACAGATACACCAGGAAGGCCAGCCTGTGCACATCAGCAAAAGTGGCTAACATGTCCATAACCCATACAGTGGAAATACCACTTTGGGGTTGGTCCATATAGCTTCTCTGGAAGTGAAAGCCAAGCGAGTTTCATAGAAGCAGGCAAGGTTAACTTGTCAGATGTCAGGAACAAGGTCGGAGTTTGGGTCAGGATACCACTTATTTTCTTATCTAGGCACACAACATTTATGACACCAGACGGCTGCAGTTCTTTTTTCACCCATGCCTCTGATTATTGGGGTAGGTTATGGGAAAAAATGACTCCCTTACATTTGTTGAAGGTAGCATGAGGAACACAGGTAACATCGGGACCAGAAACAGAGGTCAGAGCCAGTAATTGAGAGATCTCTTCTGTGGAGGACACCTCAACAAGGATACTGAGATGAGAAGATATTATAGGTTCTCTGCCACATGCAGAAAATATGGTACAATATAAATAAAAACTATCAATATCTAGCACTGACCTACCAATACAGGATTTCAGCAAGCGATACTTCATGCATGACACTGGCACCGTTTCATCTGGGCCTAACCCCAGAGCCACATCAACCCCACGTGACCGCCTCCCAGTCCTAGTTGGCCACTGGGGCAAAGGAGGGCAGCTCCCAGGGGCTCCAGAGTAACGATAAGAGAGGAAGTGTCTAATGAGTGTTCAGGGATGGATGCAGCATCGTCAAAATCATTTTTATTTCAAAAATCCATCAACAGCAGACAAAAATCCACTCCCCCACCCCACCACACTCCATAGAGCCCAGCGAGTGGAGGCCATATACCAGGGTTAACACTACTGGCGACCCCAGAGATAGAGTATAAATAGGTAACCACCGATGGACCTAAACAAACATGACTCCAGGACGATAGGAGCCACCAGAACCCCCATTGCTTACTTGATCCTAACCAAGTGACCAGTCAATTGACCTGCTCAACCAGCCCACCTGCCTAGCTAGAATACGGAACAAAAGAAGTGTGTTGCTTGCTGCAGGGCACATCGTGCAGCATCGGACAACCCCCAGGACTCCCATTTCCAAGCATTATGGGATGCCACACACGTCAAACACGATGGGAGTCTAAAGCATCACCCAAGATGGATGATGGGCAGTGAACCAGAACATCACCAGCAGGCCTCCTCTACCAGTGATGCGGGGAGGGGGGGGGCTTGGTCCACGAGGCTGACAAATGCCGAACCCTACAAAGATGGGCACGTCTCCCGAGTAGGTGGTACTGCAGCTACGCTTCAAGCCCCGCCACCATGACAAGGTGATCCCATCTCAGCAGGGATGTTGGCGGGTCTTATGGTAGATCAGTAAAGGCTGCTTGGCGAATTCAAATCATTTAAACCATTCCCTGTCCCAGGTGGGAAGTACTGTACTGTTTTCACTGGAACATTAGATCATCATTCTACCATCTCGACGAATATAAATAAACACACTTACCATAAATAAATAAATAAATAAATAATTAGAATGTAAATGTAGCAGACCTGGTCACTAGACAAAGCAACATTATTAAGTGTGGTACAGCAGTATTTCAATCTGACTTCCTATATTTGCATATTACAACTTGGTTTTCGTACCCATTGATTTCAGGACACCTATTGTTCGATTTGACATGCTGAAAGACAGTCTCTCTCTCTCTCTCTCTCTCTCTCTCTCTCTCTCTCTCTCACTTTAAATTAGCAAAATAAGATTCTGGAATGGCCCTGGTGAGAGAGGATAGTGTTTGGAAACTCCCTGTACTGTTGTTTGCAGATGATACTGTGTTGTTGAGTGAAGACGAAGAAGAGCTGCAAGGCTCGGTGGATGAGTTTGGGAGAGTGTGTAAGAAACGAAATCTAAAGGTGAATGTAGGGAAGAGTAAAGTGATGGTCTTTGAGAGAGGTTAATGTACAGCGAGGTTGGATGGTGAGGAATTGGAAAATGTGAGTACGTTTAAGTACTTGGGTAGTGTGATGAGTAAGGATGGAGGTTTGGAGGGTGAAGTGCTTGAAAGGGTACAGCAGGGAAGAAAGGTTGCTGGTTCTTTGAAAGCAGTGACAAGAAACAGGGAAGTGAGCATGGAAGTGAAAAAGTTACTACATGACAGTATTGTGATACCAACTCTAATGTACGGAAGTGAAGCTTGGACGTTGTTGGAAGGACACAAGTCAAGAGTGAGAGCAGTGGAAATGAGTTATTTAAGAGGAGCCTGTGGAGTCACACGGAGAGACAGGTTGACGAATGAGGATATAAAGGAGCGTTGTGGTGTGGATGTGGATGTGATAGGAAGCGTTATGAGGAATACACTGAGATGGTTTGGCCATGTGGAGCGGATGGAGGGTGAAAGACTGACGAAGAGAGTGAATGTGAGTGAGGTGGAGGGAAAGAGGGAGGGGGAGGCCGAGGATGAGATGGAGGGATGGAGTGGAGAGGTATATGAGAGAGGAGGGTGTGAGTTGGGAGCAGGGCAGTGAAATGGCGTGAGACAGGGTGACTTGGAGGCGATTTGTTTGTGGCCACCCCACACGGGATTGAGGCGTCTGGCAATAGAAGATAGAAGAAGATTCTGCTCTCTTAACAGATCAAGATGCTGTTTGTGATTTAGTTTTTTTTTTTTTAATTCCAGAATTTTTAACTCTCTACAAAGGAAGTCCACGTGAAAATCCAGTCCTTACAGTATGCATGGACTATTGTTCTTTATCTTAACCTTATCCAGATTTCCTTTCTTTCACAGCTTATTTCTTAAAGCTCATTGGCAGTATAAAACATCATTTCGCCTCTTAAATCCGTTCCATGACATTTTTTTTTTTTTAATCTGACGAGCATCATATTCAAGTGTTAATCTACTTTTAGAAGAAAGTAGTCAAGATGAACAGATGGCAGTTTTTGGCCAAGTTAGGGCACATGATGTATAATTGGATGGTTTCTTGTAACCCACACTAAATTCAACACAAGGGGTGGGATACTCGAATATTTTAAGATCGATTTGGAGTCGTATTTTTGATTTCTTTTTCTAGGAAGAATTTGAGATATGGCAAGACTCTGACTGTTCGTTTCCGTGCGTTTCCTGAAGAAATATTTACAGCCTACGACAAGTTTTCCTCTAAAAACTAAGATTTTTTTTTT
Organism: Coenobita brevimanus; assembly: GCF_032717465.1. Lineage (NCBI taxonomy): Eukaryota > Metazoa > Arthropoda > Malacostraca > Decapoda > Coenobitidae > Coenobita > Coenobita brevimanus. Next base: position 29,365,677 of record NC_136999.1, on the reverse strand, counting down.
TATTTTTTTTTTTTTTTAGGATTAACTTCTGACCTGAAAACGTTATGTACATTTCTTTTGTTAACCTTCTTGTGAAAAATATAAACTACAACACGGAGTCGATGGCAGATTCGTTTGAAGATCTCTCCCCGGATCAGGTTCGGACCGCAAGACCAACCATAATAATAATTATACTCTTTTCACTTTAACTTGGCCTAAAATTGCCCTGTTCCCATCTTTATTGCTGAGTTGTAACAAGAGAATAAATTTAAAATATGATGCTACTCATGAAGAAGTGCCATGGAAAAAACACAGAACCATACTATTGTCTTAACCCGTGCCGTCCCGAGGACGTACTTCCACGTCCTCACGTTTTGTCACAGCTAATCCCGATGATGTACTTCAACGTCCTGCAATTGCAAGGTTCATAATTTCCACAATTTTCAATTTTCGCGAGTCATTTTTGGTACGTATACACGGGACACCTTCCTCAACAAGATGCCAGGCAGAGACAATGCCTTACCCAGCATGACCTCCTCCCCCCCCCTGCATGCCCTTTTCTCAGCAATTCACCTGTTATCAGTGACCTGGCCAGTATAGCCATGTCATGCCACGGTACGAAATTCAGGGCCAGAGTGATTCCCCAATCAATGACAATGTGGAGGACAAACTTTACATAGCATTAGAGGAAGAAACAGTGAGAAATGATGATCAGGTAATGTGGCAAAAAAAGGTCAGGTATTAGTGAGTGAAACAATGCTTATAATGCCTATATTACTGCTTGAAAACCAATATACTCTTGTACTACATATAAATTCGTAACAGTAAATAAATAAATACCGTTTATGAGTGGTGTGAAATAGTTATCCTCCCATAGAACTCGTTTTCTTTGGTGCCAGCCTGATAGAAAACCCAGTAAGGTAAGGAGGCTCTCCTACCTGTAATGAGTATTTTAAACCTCAGGTGAGCGATTTCTCTATGAATTTTCGATGTTTCTCACCAAAAGCGAAAGTTTTAGCAAAAAAAAAAAAAAGGGTCGAAAAATGGTCGGGATTGGGGGGTACCAGTGGTCAAAAAGTGGTCGGGACGGGGCGGGTTAATCTGTCATTGAGCCATGTGAAATTAGCTGCAAAACTACGAAAATTTGGGCCACGTTAAGATGAAGGATTTATAGTTCGGTATGAAAAGATCGATTGCTTATCAAATGCTGTATCATAAAAAACTGGTGGCTCAACTACCAGGGTCATATGCAGCCGAGCAACAAGGTAGAAAAAAAAATACATACAGATACTTAGTGTTAACATTCTTTTATTGAAATAAAATTACGGTATTAAAATGACAATAGAATTGTTTATTAAATATCAATTACCTATAAATGTGGTAGGAATCCCGCCTCCTGAAGAAAACAAAAACATTAGTGAAATCGCCATAGGCTACTCCAAGAATCGATGGCAGACAGCACTATGGAGGAATCTCTGACGTAGGTCCCACAGAAATGGACACTCGACCATTAAGTGACGGGCAGTTAGGGGGACAAGACAATCATTACAATGTTGCTGACTCCCACCACACATCAAGAACACATTCGTAAGCCGTGAGTACCCATTGCAAAGTAGGGCAAGAGCAACTTCCAACTGCCAAGGCATGGCGGGGAGAACCCTCGGTGCAACCACTCTCTGAAAAATTTCTTTTAATTTATTATGAGTAACACCATCCCACTGCCTCTGTCAACAAGTATGAATCATGGACTTAAATGAAGGCGTCATATCTGAAGCGGGAAGTGGTTGGTTGGTAGGGGGCCATCAAGAAGATGAAGCTCTAGCTAATGTATCTGCCCTCTCAATGCCCACCACACCAAAATGCGCGGGCACTCAACAGAAGTCCACACAACGTCCAAAGTGAAAAAGCCACTCTGAAACTAACAAAACCATTGGATGAGATGAAACTCCAGTGGCGACAGAGTACTGAAAGAGTCAATAAAATTACAAAAACAGTTTGGGATCAAGTAACAATTATTTGGTGAGCATACAAAATCGTAGTCGGTTCCACCGTATATGCTGAAGGAATACCAGGAAGGCTACGCCCAGACTGTAGGAAGGGAAGACGACACCAAAGTCTAATTCAGTATTAGTCGTAGATCCATCAGTAAAGACAGGGACAGAGCCTTCATGAGTTGACATGTTCTCAGAAGAAAGAGAGGGACACTGAACTCTTTTTCTCAACAATGGACCACCGAATCAAGGTCCAAGTAAAATGAAATAGAAGAATAGAAGGACAGGAGAAAGGAGTAGATGTAAGGAGGGTGGAAAGGTTACAGAGGATGAGAAAAAGGCAGAATATAAGGAAGAAGTGGAGGAATGATTGGCTAAATATGAATTGGAGCAGATGGGGGACGTTGAAGGTGTGTGCAAGATATTCACAGAGGAAATATGTGCAGCATGTGAGGTGGTGTGTGGGGTGAAGAGAAGACGAAAGGGGGGTGCTAGGAACAGTATGGTGGAATGAAGAGGTGAGACAGGCTGTGGCACAAAAGAAGAAAGCCTTTAATGAATGGATGAGAAATAGGGGCGTGGAAGAGGTTAAGAGACGGGAGAGAGAGTTATATGTAGAAAGGAAGAGAGAGGTGAAAAGAATAGTAAGAGAGAGTAAGAAGTGAGTGGATGAGGAGTTTGGAAGGAATTTGAGGGAATGTAAGATAATATTTTGGAAAGGTAAAGAGAGTCAGACAGGGAGGCTATGAAGTTAGTAGGGGAGTGAAAGATAAAAATGGTAGACTACTATGGTGGTACCAATCTTAAGTGGCGGTTTGGGTGGGGCACGAACCTCTGTACAGTGGTGCCACGTGTTCCATACCCGCTACGTAAACGGCTCTGATATATGTAATAGGCATCACAATAAGATAAACACATAAGACTATAATGGTAACGTGTGTATTATAATAAATGAAAGAACAGTAAACTTATTATGCGTAAAATATTTATACGGCAATACAGAAACGTGGCATAAATATTTTACAGTGTTGCTTAAAAAAAAGTAGTCACTTTTATTGGCTGTTACCGTACTTCTGGGGTTGGTAATAATGTCACAATTATGATTATAAGATAATGTGCAGGAATATAAGTAAAAATATATCAATTTCTTAGAAAAAAAAAATAATACATTAATCCCTCGTGAGCGGCAACATTCACACCCAGTCCCACCTGGCCAGAGCTTCCTCTATCTAGGCCTGTTTGGGGACACCTCTTAAAAAAAAAATGCGCCAAGACTTTTACCCCCTGGGTGGTGTGGAAATAAAGTCAAATTTACAATATGTACATTATAAAGTAAAAGAAAATAACCAAAATGTATCCTAAAATACCACAGACGAGAGAGAGAGAGGGGGGGGGGAAGGCAGACCAGGGGCAGTGTTGAGTGCAGCTGAGTGAGAGATGGAGGAAGGGAGAGAACGAAGGAGGGAGAGAGTGATTGAATGAAAACAAATCATGGCGCCACATTAGTGAGGTCATCTGGCACCATACGTAAAACAATAATATTTTTAAATATAATTAGATATAATAAAAACAAATTAAAGAAATTAAAGCACAAGTTTGTCACTCATAAAAGAAACAAAATTCCCAAGGGTGACGCACATCTCCCCCCAGGAGAGAGAGAGAGAGAGAGAGAGAGAGAGAGAGAGAGAGAGAGGCATCGCGGGTATGGAAAACGTGGCAATACTGTACAGAGGTTCGTACCCCACCCAAACCGCCAGTTAAGAATGGTACCACCATAGTTGAGAAGGAAAAGAAAGTGAGCAGATGGAGAGAACACTTTAATGAACTGTTGAACATAGAGAATGAAAGTAATGCGAGTATAAGTGGCTGGGGCATGGCTGGGAGAAGGAGGGAGGTGAGAAGACAGGAATCAGTAGGATGGAAGTTCTGGAAACACTGAAGAAAGTTAAAATGGGGAAAGACCCAGGAATTGATGGAGTGTGTGGTGAAATGTTGAACTATGGGGGAAAGATAATAGTAGAATGGATGTGGAAGATGTGCAGATTGGCATAGGAGGAAGGTAAAGTCCCGGACGATTGGAAGTCAGGTATTATTATTCCCATGTACAAAGGGAAAGAGGAAAAAGAAGTGTTTGGTAATCATGGCAGCATTTGTCTTCTTAGCTTAATAGGAAAAGTATACGGTAGGATAATTATTGACAGAGTTAGGGCAATAACAGAGGAATTAGTTGGAGAAGAACAAGGAGGCTTTAGGAAGGGAAGAGGTTCTGTAGATCAGATATTCATTTTTAGATCTTTAGTGGAAAACTGTCTAGAGAAAGGAAAGAAGTTGTATGCGACCTTCATGGATTTGGAGAAAGCACATGACAGGGTGGACAGACAAGGATTGTGGAAAGTATTTCAAATATATGAGGTAGATGGGAAGCTGTTGAATGCTGTGAAGAGTATGTATGAGGGCGCTAAGGCTGCAGTGCGTGTGGATAGTGAACTGAGTGAGTTTTTCTGCTTGAAGGTTAGGTTGAAACAGGAATGTGTCATGCCTCCATGGTTGTTCAGTATACGCATGGGGTTATAAAAGAGATACAAAGTAGGGCAGTGGATGTTGAAGCGGCCCTAAGGAGAGAGGGCAGTGTTTGGAAACTCCCTGTACTGTTGTTTGCAGATGATACTGTGTTGTTGAGTGAAGACGAAGGGGAGCTGCAGGGCTTGGTGGATGAGTTTGGGAGAGTGTGTAAGAAACGGAATCTAAAGGTGAATGTAGGGAAGAGTAAAGTTATGGTCTTCGAGAGAGGTGAAGTCAGTGAATGTACAGTAAGGTTGGATGAGGAGGAAATGGAAAATGTGAATACTTTTGAGTACTTGGGTAGTGTGATGTGATGAATAAGGATGGAAGTTTGGAGGGTGAAGTGCTTGAAAGGATACAACAAGGAAGAAAGGTTGTTGGTTCTTTGAAAGCAGTGATAAGAAAAAGGGGAAGTGAGCATGGAAGTGAAAAAGTTATTACATGACAGTATTGTGATACCAACTCTGACGTATGGAAGTGAAGCTTGGACTTTTTTGAGGGACACAAGTCAAGAGTGAGAGCAGTGGAAATGAGTTATTTGAGAGAAGCCTGTTGAGTCACATGGAGAGACAGACTGACAAATGTGGATGTGAAGGATCGTTGTGGTGTGGATGTGGATGTGATTGGAAGCATTAGGAGAAACACAATGAGGTGGTTTGACCATGTGGAGAGGATGGAGAGTGAGAGACTGACGAGGAGAGTGTATGTGAGAGAGGTGGAGGGGGAGAGAGGGAGGGGAAGGCCAAGGATGAGATGAGGGATGGAGTGGAGATGTATATGAGTGAGGGGGGTGTGAAATGGGAGCAGGGCAGTGAAAAGCAGTGGGCAGGGTGACGTGGAGGTGATTTGTTTGTGGCCACCCCGTTTAAGGGATTAAGACATCTGGCAATAGATAGATAGATAGGACCTACGAAAAGTCACCCAAATTCCACCTTTGGGATCCGATGTAGACAAACTGCCAGTCTTGGAACAGAGAGGGCTAACATAACAGACCAGACCCAGTTACCAAAGGGCTCTGGGAAAGAAGGATGAGTGTCATGAACAGAAGATCAGGAATCTTGAGAGACCATAGCACAAGGAACTCATTCTAGAAGGCAGTAAAAACGATACCAACACTTTACCATCCATGACTGGTGACGTTAATCCAACAGGAGAGCATCAGCATCCACCAACAAACTTGAAATCGGGGATGACCTGAATGTCCTGATTGCCAGACATACACCAGCTTGATGTACTGAATCTAACATTCGGATATGGGCACCTCTTGCAGATGAGTAGATTTGACCCACATTAACGTTTAGGAAGGATTAACAACCTGTGCAAGAGGAGAGTCTGCCGTTCACCACCCGAGAGTTATGAACCAAAACCTTCAGAAGACTCGCAGCTTTAATACAAGCTGACTAAACAGAATGAATATGAGAAACCCAAGATAGTCGACCATCAAATACAAGACCCAGAATTTAATTGACTGATTGATAGCAATAATTAAAATCTGGTGGCGCAACTGCTAGGGTCATATGCCGCCGGACAACAAAGTAAAAGAAGCAGCAAATCAAAATAAAGTTAATATATGTTACTAGGAATAAAACACCGAAAATAATAAGTGAATAGTTTATAAAATATCAATTTCTTAAAAAAGTGGAAAGAGGCCCACCTCCTGAAGAAAACTAAAAATATCAGTAAAATCACTAGACGCTTCACCAAGCATCAAGGACAAACAGTAGGCACCATCTGCTCCCTTATGCCTATGGAGGAATCGCTGACATATGTCCCCAAACTCGGACACTTGACCAGCAAGTGACGGACTGTAAGGGGAACAAGGCAGTCATCACACTACGGTTGAGTCTCACCACTCATGAGGAACCCATGTGTAAGTCAAGAGTGCCCAACGCGAAGTCTAGGAAGAGCCATCTCCAATTGCCATGACGTGGAGGGAAGAACCCTTGGCACAACCATTATCTGAAAGATTTCTTTTAGTTTATTATAAGCAACACCATCCCAGGGTCTCTGCCAACAAGTACGAATGGCGTACCATAACGAAGGTGTTACATCAGAAGCAGAAAGTGGGTAGTAGGTTTGGGGTGGTTGAGAAGACGTAGCTTTAGCAAGTGTATCAGCCCTCTCATTGCCCACCACACCAACATGTGCAGGAACCCAACAGAAGTCCACATGGTGGCCACGATGACCAAGAAGAAAAAGCCACTCTAAAATTGATAAAACCAATGGATGGGCTGCATTAACCCGCCCCATCCCGACGTTTTCTGGGCAGTGGTACGCCCCAGTCCCGACATTTTTGGACCTTTTTTTTTGGGGGGGGGCTCAAACATCCGCTTTTGGTGAGAAACATCAAAAATTCATAGAGAAATCGCTCACCTAAAGTTTAAAATACTCAATTTAGGTACGAATACTTCCTTACCTGACTGGGTTTTCTAACAGGCTGGCACCAAAGAAAACGAGTTCTATGGGAGGGTAACTATTTTATCCACTCATAAACAGTATTTATTTATTTACTTGGTATGAATTTATATGTAGTACAAGAGTATATTGGTTTTCAAACAATAATATAGGCATTATAAGCATTGTTTCACTCACTAACTCATCACCATTCATGACCTTTTTTTTTCCACATTACCTGATCATCATTTCTGACTGTTTCTTCCTCTAATGCTATGTAAACTTTGTCCTCCACATTGTCATCGATTGGCGAATCACTCTGGCCCTGAATGTCTTTATTGGCCAGGTCATTGGTAACAGGTGAATTGCCAAGACAATGGCATGCAGGGAGGGGGAGAGGTTATGCGGTGTAAGGCATTGTCCCTGCTTGGCATCTTGTAGAGGAATAGAGGAAGGTGTCCCGTGTATACGTGCCAAAAATCACTCGCGAAATCACTCGCAAAAATTGAAAATTGTGCAAATTAGGGACCTTGCAATGTTGCTGCGTTAATTCACGTCGCCGGGACATGAGCGCACATCATGTGCGGACGTTAATTCACGTCGCCGGGACGGCGCGGGTTAAAAGACTCCAGTACAGACAGAGCACTACACGAGTCACTAAAAATCACAAAAACAGATTGGGAGAGAGTAAAAATGATTTTAAGAGCATATAAAATGGCAGTCATTTCCGCTGTATACAATGAAATAATGCCAGGAAGGCTACCCTCCCTACTAAAGGAAGGGAAGACAACACCAAATCCCACTCCAGAATCAGTCTTAGACCCGTAAGTATACACGGAGACAGAACCCTCATGAGTGGAGGCATGTTCTAAAAAGAGAGAGAGGGACACCGGAGAGGGAAGTGAGCCCTTTTTTTCAACAATGTACCTACAAAATGTCACATGAGGGAGTAGCCAAGAACCCACTCTTGGGAACTGATGTGGACAGACTGCCAGTCTCGGGACAGAGAGGGCTAACATAACAGACTGGACCCTGTAACCAAAGGGCTTTGGGAAATTAGGATGAGTGTCATAAGCAGAAGATTGGGAATCCTGGGAGACAATGGAACAGGAAACTGAGTCTGGAATGCCGTGAACCCAATACCAACATTTCATCATCAGTAACGGGTGTCGCAAATCCAAGGGGAGTACACCAGCATACAAAAACAGAATTTAACACCCGGAGATGGGCATCTGTTGCTGAGGAATAGACCTTACACCCCTATTCAAGTTTAGAAAGAACAAGAGACCTATGCAAGAGAAGGAGGGTCTGATGGTCAGCACCCCAAGAGGTATGAGCCAAAACCCTCAAAAGACTCAAGACTTTTAGACATGCCGCCTTAATTGAACGGATATGAGGAACCCAGGATAATAGTCTATCAAACAGAAGACCCAGAAACTGCGTCTCTTCCACACAGGATATTCTCCGACCATGGAGATACATGTCAGGGTCTGGGTGAACCCCTCGAAGATGACAAAAATGCATAGTCACTGTCTTTGTTAAAGAAAAATGGAAACTGCAAGACTCTGCCCATTCAGAAATTCTGTTGAGAGCCAGCTGCAACTTCCTCTCTATCAGAGACAATCTGGATGCGGTGAAGGAAACTGAGAGGTCATTGACATAATAGTGATTCTTGTACGCCATCAGGAAATACACTGACTATGCTGTTAATGGCTACAGCAAACAGAGTAACACTAAGGATACTCCCCTGTGATACTGCATCTTCTAGTGCCTGGGCATTAGAAAGCACTCCTCCCACTCTGACCCTTAAAAACCGGTTAGATAAAAACTGTTGAATAAAAATAGGCAATCTCCCACGAAGATCAAACTCATGAAGAGAGAGTAAAATGCCATGATGGCAGGCAGTGTCATATACCTTCTCCAGATCGAAGAAGACTGTGACCTGGTGTTGGTTAGTGAAGAAAGCCTCACAGATAGAAGATTCCAAGGACAGTAGTGCATCAGCGATAGATCGCATTTTTAGATAACCATACTGGGCAGGGGATAAGAAGTCACCTCTCTCTAAAATCCACACAAGTCTAACATTGACCATCTTCTCCAGAACATTACATATACAAGATGTCAAAGAAATAGGCCGATAATTTGTCGCCTGTAGGTGGTCCTTACCTGGTTTTGGGATAGGGATAACTACAGCAACACCCCAACAAACTGGAAACTCCCCAGAACACCAGATCTTATTAAACAATGAAAGCAAAAACTAAAGGGACTCATCAGACAGGTGACGTAAAAACCATAAGGAATATCATCATAACCAGGAGAAGAATCATGGCACTGTGACAAAGCTGCCTGGAGTTCAGAAACTGAAAATGGAACATTATAAGACTCTCTCCCAGCAGAGGCAAAACTGAGACCATGAGACTCTAGGTGCCGACGGAGGCAGTCCGAAGGTGTATCTGCATCCTTTTGCGACACACTGGCAAAATGATGAACAAACAACTCTGCAACAGTGAAAGGATCAGCCACAGTTCCACCTGCTGCAGATAAAACAGGAGGGGAGGGGACAGCAAATTTCCCTGAAATTTTCCTTACACAGTTCCACACCTGGGTGATGGAAGTCCTCGAATTGATGGAGGAAACATAACCCTTCCAGGATGAACACCTAGCCTCCTTTATAACCCGCCTTATATGAACTCGTGCCCTCTGAAATGTAACCAAATACTGAGGATCCCCATGGTGACGGTGAAGTCGAGAGAAGGCGACTCGTTTGGCTCTCACAGTGGAACTGCACTCAGAGTTCCGCCAAGGAACTGGACGATTAAGAAACTGACCCTTCATTCTTGGAATAGATATTGAGGCTGCTGAGTGCAACACGTTTTGAAATATGACACTGCCTCAGTAAGACAGCCAAACTCATTGACAGAAAGGGAAATGGAACTTAATTCCCTGAAATGTGACCAGTTTGCCATATCCAGAAGCCAGCGAGGAAGACGTGGCTGAGGTCCACCTGCACTAGTAGTTAAAAGTAATAGAAAATGGTCACTGCCATACAGGTCTGGCAACACATCCCAGTTAAAATCTAAAACAGCATCAGCTGAACATAAGGGCAAATCAGTGGCAGTAAAAGTTCCTGTCTGGCTATGGAAATAAGTCATTATATTGGAGTTTAAAATGCCCAGCTCCTCATCTTCCACTAAAGAGGCCAGCATTACACCCCGAAGGTTGGCCTTACTATTTCCCCATAGTGGATGGTGACCATTCATATCTCCTAGTAACAGAAAGGGAGAAGGAAGGCCATGAATAAGGCATTCCAGATCTGCTCTGTCAACAGCTGCACTGGGAGGAAGATAAAGACTGCAAACTGTGTACTGGCAACATAAATACATCCAGAGAGCAGCAGCCTACAGGGGAGTAGAGATGTCCAGATGACTGTATGCAATATCTTGGTGAAGGAAGATAGCAGCACCTCCATGACGATCCTGACCCAGCACAGGATCAGAATAAAAAGTATGGTAGCCAGAAGGATCGGAAGGAACAGCATCACCTACCATGGTCTCCTGGATGCACATGCACAGAGGAGTAAAGTAAGAAACAAGATGACAGTTCCTCATAGTTAGCACATAAACTCCAACAATTCCATTGGATGACAGAACCCATAATGGAGGAATGATAATTAAGTTCGGGACTGTACACCTGACAAGCAAGTTTATGAAGGCCTTTCGTAGGAGCCTGCCCAGCACCAGAAACCTGCACCCTCCATCGAACATCCGTAAGCAAACAAGAAGATGAGGAAGTAAGTTTTACAACACTCCCTCTTGGAGTGGGCATATCAGTTTGTTTAGTAGGTGGCTTGGGGACTGCCTTTGGAGGTGTAGGACAGCCAGTAGCCTACCCCCACCAGAAGACCCAGAAGTGGAAGTAGAGTCCACAGGACTTGAATCATTTGAGGAGGACATCCTATGCTTTAGATCTGTAGCACCAACGAGTTGGTCCAACAACATCCCCAGGTGGGGGTGGGACCCAAGGCAAACCATCAGCTTCAGCTGTCACCTGGCTAGATTCCTCAGCCTGCAGGACAGAAAGAACAGGAGAGGGGTCGACACAAGGGTCGACAACAGAGACCTTAGGTGGCCAGTCGTCATGTTCAGAGGACTCTGATGAACAATGGTGACGATTGCCCAGTACACATGGAGCCTCGGGCATACTGGCTTCGACGGGATAAGGAGTCCGGTCAACGTGGACATCTACCACCAGCACAGAAGTGTGCTAGTCGTCAACCACTGAAGTGGGGGCGGAAGCAGTCGAAGTAGCAGTCGGGCAAAAATCATTCTCACCAACAGTACCAACCATGGGGACGGCATTCTGTATATCATGAGCTGAAGGAGTGCGAACTGGTATGGGTCGAGGCTGCCTCTGAGATACAAGGCAATGCACTGGTGTTCTAGAAAGGACAGAAGCATAAGTAACCCCCAGCTGAAAGAAGAGTGTCTGGGCTATCCTCTTTGCTTCAGGAAATGAACCCTCTCACGTGTACGTGTGGACAAAATCTTCCTTTCTAGACAGTATGGGAGACAGCTCTTAGAAGACACGGCATGAGGACCTCCACAGTGAAAGCATTTAAGGGGTCCTGAGCAGCTGCTGGTATCACTTGGTCCACCACATGAGATGCAGACACCAGGAAGGCCAGTTTGTGCATGGCGGCAAAAGTGGCTAACATCCCCATACCCGATAGTAGAAACACCTCTTTGGGGTTGGAACGTAGGGCTTCACAGGAAGAGAAACTCAGACCAGTTTCACAGCTGTAGGCAACCTTAACTTATCAAATGTCTGGAACAATGCTGGTGTCGGGGTCAAAATACCTTCAATTTTCTTCTGTAGGTGCTCGACTTTCTCCATGCCAGAAGACTTCAGTTCCCCTAACAACCGTGCCTCTGAGTATCGGAGGAGGTCATGAGAAAAAATAACTCCCTTGCACTGGTTAAAGGTAGCATGTGGTACACAGGAAACAGCTGCACCAGAGACTGTGGTTAATCTCATCAATATTGAGCTCTTTCCCGGGGGACACCTCAATAAGGATGCTCCCATCCCCCTGCGAACACTAGCCCGACGCCCTAATCCCGCAAAGGGTGGCCGCAGACAAAACGCCTCCAAGTCACTCTGTCACCCACCATTTGACTCCCCTCCCCCCAACTCACCCCCCCCTCCCTCATATACCTCTCAACTCCATCCCTCCACCTCATCCTCGGTCTACCCCTCCTTCTCCCTCCCTCCACCTCACCTACATACACCCTCTTAGTCAGTCTTTCATTCTCCATTCTCTCCACATGTCCAAACCACCTCAGTGTATTTCTCCTAATCTTTTCAACCACATCCACATCTACCCCACAACGTTCCTTCACTTCTTCATTCGTCAACCTGTCCCTCCACGTCACTCCACATGCTCCTCTCAAGTAACTCATTTCCACTGCTCTCACTCTTGACTTGTTCCCCTCTTGCAATGTCCACGCCTCGCTTCCATACGTCAGGGTAGGGATCACAATACCATCATGCAGTGACTTCTTAACTTCCATACTCACCTCCCTATTTCTCATCACTGCTTTCAGTGTACCAACAACCTTTCTTCCCTGCTGTACCCTTTCACGTACTTCATCCCCCAAAGTTGCATCCTTACTCATCACACTACCCAAGTACTTGAATGCACTCACATTCTCCATATCCTCACCATTCAACCTCACTGCACACTCTGTGACTTCATTCCTCTCAAACACCATAACTTTACTTTTGTTTACATTAACTTTCAGCTTCCTCCTCCTACACACTGTCCCAGATTCATTCACCAAACCTTGCAACTCCCATTCATCTTCACTCAACAATACTGTATCATCAGCAAACAGCAACACCGGAAGCTTCCAAATCTCACCCTCATTCATTAGGGCCACCCCCACATCCACTGCCCTACCTTGTACCTCTTTTACAACCCCATCCATATATATATATTAAACAGCCATGGCGACATTACACACCCTTGTTTCAGTCCCACATTGAGATCAAAGAACTCACTCAGCTCACCATCCACTTGCACCGTAGCCCTAGCTTCCTCGTACATACTCTTCACAGCACTCAACAATTTCCCCTCCACTCCATATATTCTTAATACCTTCCACATACCTTGCCTATCTATTCTGTCATAAGCTTTCTCCAAGTCCATGAAGGCAGCATACACTTTCCTTCCCTTCTCTAGATACTTCTCCACTAAACATCTTAGAACAAATATCTGATCTGCACACCCTTTTCCCTTCCTAAATCCCCCTTGTTCTTCTCCAACTAGCTCCTCTGTCATATGCCTAACCCTATCAATGAGTATTCTACCATATATTTTACCAGTCACACTAAGAAGGCAAATACCCCTATGGTTACCACATACTTCTCTCTCCCCTTTTCCTTTGTACAGAGGAACAATTATACCTGATTTCCAGTCCTCTGGAACCCTTCCCTCTTCCCAAGCCAATCTACACAACTTCCATATCCACTCCAGAACAATCTCACCCCCATACCTAAGCATTTCACCACACACTCCATCAATTCCTGGGGCCTTTCCCAGCTTAATCTTCTTCATCGCTTCCACTACTTCCGACCTACTGATCTCTTCCTCCCTCCTCTCATCTCTTCTTCTCCCAGCCATTCCCCAACCACTTATACTCACACTGCTCTCACTCTCTACATTCAACAAATCCTCAAAGTGCTCCTTCCATCTCCTCAGTTTCTCTCTCTTCTCCACCAACAATCTATTATTCCTATCTTTCACTCCCCTACTATTTCCCCTTTCACACTGCCTTACTTTCTTTACCTCCTTCCAAAACAATTTCTTACTCTCCCTCCATTTCACACTCAGATTCCTCCCAAACTCTTCATCCACTTTCTTCTTACTCTCCTTCACCAGTCTGTTAACCTCCCTTCTCCTGCTCACATATACCTCTCTCTTCTCTCTCTCATCTTCTCCCCTACCTCTACTCGCCAACCATTCACCATATGCCTTCTTCTTTTGTTCCACAGCTCGTTTCACCTCATCATTCCACCATGCTGTCCCTTGCACACCCTTGCATCTCCTCCTCACTCCACAAACCACCTCACACGCTGCGCTTATCTCTTCCGTGAATATCTTACATACTTCTTCCACCCCTTCCATCTGCTCTAGCTCAAACCTTCCCAATCTTTCTTACACTATGCTCTTATACTCCTACAAGCAGATATTATGGCGCTGTGTAAATAAAAAATGTCCATATCTAGCACTGACTTACCTACTGAGGGCTTCAGCACTAGATATTTTGTATAGGTCGCTGGCACCATTTCCTCTTATATGAGCACCAGAGTTGAACCAACCCGACGAGACCTCCTCCTAGTCCCAATTGAGTGCTGGTGCAGAGGAGGGAAGTCTCCAGAGCCTGGAAAGGCTCCAGGGTGGCAATAAGGGAGGTGCAGTTCATAGAACGTCAGCGGGCAAATGCAGTGTCATCAACAAGAACCTGATTTTTATATGTACTCTCCATTCAACAATCAAATACCTTCATTCCCCCAACCCTCCACCCACCATGAAGTCCAAGAAAGGGAGGTCGTATCCCAGGGACAACACCACTGGTGACCCCAGAGGTAGCAGGGGAGTATATGCAGGTAACCACAGGGGGACCTGGGCAAGGGTGACTCCAGGACGATAGGAGCCACCAGGCCCCCCAGTGCCCACTTGACCCTTGCCAATGCATGACCAGCCAAAGGACCTGGGCGGGCCCAACCAGGCTACCCATCTAGCCAGAATAAGGAACCAAAGAGGTGTATTGCTAGTTGCAGGGTGCATCGTGCAGCATCACTCAACCCCAAGGACTCCCGTCTCCCAGCATTATGGGACACCACGCACAGCAAACACGTGGGGAGGCAACAGTCCTGCCCGAGATGGCAAATGGGCAGGGACTAACATCACCAGCAGGCCTCCTCCACCAGTGATGTAGGGGGTTCTTGGTCCACAAAGCCAACAGATGCCGAACCCTACAAAGGTGGACACACCTCCAGAGTAGGTGGCACTGCCAGCCATGCTTCAAGCCCCGCCACCACGTCAAGGTGACCTCCCTCAGTG
This sequence comes from Coenobita brevimanus, assembly GCF_032717465.1. Taxonomy (NCBI): domain Eukaryota; kingdom Metazoa; phylum Arthropoda; class Malacostraca; order Decapoda; family Coenobitidae; genus Coenobita; species Coenobita brevimanus. Next base: position 29,350,629 of record NC_136999.1, on the reverse strand, counting down.
GGGTGAGACCCAGAAATCTAGTCTCTTCAACTAGGAATATTCTTCAACCATAGAGATACAAGTCAGGGTCTGGGTGAATCATCCGAGGATGAGAATAATGCATAGTCACTGTCTTTGCTAAAGAAAAACGGAAACTGTCAGAGTCGGTGTACACAAAAATTTGATTAAGAGCCAGCTGCAATTTCCTCTTTATCAAAGACGATCTAGATGGAAATGGAAAGGTCATCTACGTGTAGTCAGGCACGTACATCATTAGTAAGAATACTGATTACTGTGTTGAAAGCCACAGCAAATAAAGTAATATATAATAAATGTACTCCCTTATGGTACTCCATCTTCAAGTGCACGGGCATTAGAAAGCACTCCTCCCACTCGGACCCTTAAAAACGGTTAAAATAACTGTTGAATGAAAATAGACATGCTCCCACGAAGACCTAACTCATGAAGAGAAAGCAAAATGCCATGATGCCCAGCAGTGTCGTATGCCTTTTGAGGATCGAAGAAGATTGTGACCTAGTTTTGGTTAGTGGAGAAAGTCTCACATTCAGAAGATTCCAAAGAGCATTGGGCATTAGAGGAAGATTGCATTTTACGGAAACCATACTAGGCAGTGGATAGGAAGTCACCTATCTCCAAAAACCACCCAAGCCTAATACTGACCATGTTTTTTTTTTTTTTTCAACTACTTACATATGCAAGAAGTCAGAGAAATGGGACAGCAAATCATCGCCTGTAGGTGGTCTTTACGTAGCCTGAGGGTAGGGATAAGTACACCAACACTCCAAGAAGCTGGAAACTCACCAGAACACCAGATGCTTTTAAACAGTGACAACAAAAATGAAATTGAATCCTCAGACAGGTGACATAAAAAGGCAAAAGAAATATCATCACGAGCAGGAGAGGAAGCATGGCACTGAGACAGAGCCACCTGGAGTCAGAAATGAAAGTTGGGAATTATAAGACTCTCCCCCAGCCGAGGTAAGACTGAGACCATGAGACTCTTGATGCTGACGATGGCAAGCCTGAGGTGAATCTGTATCCTTCTGTGACTCACTGGCAAAATGATTAACAAACAACTCTGCAACAGCGAAAGAATCTGTCACATTTCCACCCATCGCAGATAAAACTGGAGGGGAGGGAAAAGCAAATTTTCCCGAAGTTTTTCTTACCTTGTTCAACACTTGAGTGGGGGAAGTCCTCGAATTGATAAAGGAAACATACCCTTCCAGGATAAATGCCTGGCCTTCTTTAACATTCGCCTTATTGCACTCGCGGTCTCTGATATGCCACCAAATACTGAGGATCACCATTTTGGCGACGAAGTCGAGAGAAGGTGAATCGTTTGGCTCTCACTGCAAAACTGCACTCAGGGTTCCACCATGGAACCGGACATTTACGAAACTGACCCCTCTTTCTTAGAAGAGATAACAGGGCTGCTGATTGCAACATGTCAGTTAAATAAGACACCACCTTAGTAAGACAACCAAACTTATTGACAGAAGAAGCAGTGGAACTTAATTCCATGAAAAGGGGCCAGTAAGCCTTATCCAGATGCCAGCAAGAATGACGAGGCTGAGGTCCACCCTCAGCAGCAGTTAAAAATAATGGGAAATGGTTACTGCCATAAAGGTCTGGCAGCACATTTCCAGTTAATATCTTAAACAGCATCAGCTGAGCACAAGAACAAATCAATAGCAGTAAAAGTTCTAGTCTGGCTGTCATCTCATTGAGATTTAAAACAGCCACCTTCTTTTCCAATATGGAAGCCAACGAAACACGTTGATGGTTGGCCTCAGTACCACCCCACATAAGATGATGACCATTCATATCTTCTAGTAACAAAAAAGGAGAAGAAAGGCCATGAGCAAAGTCCCACAGATACATCTTTTCGACAGTAGTGCTAAGAGGAAGAGGGAAACTACACACTGTGTACAGATGATGTAAAAACACCCGGACAGCAACAGCCTGCAGGTGAATGGAAATGCCTGGACAAGTGAATGAATTATCCTGGCGAAGGAAGATAGCAGCACCTTCATGACAACCTTGGCCTGGCACAGGATCAGAATAAAAGGCATGGTAGTCAGAAGGATGGAAGGAGCAGCATCACCAACCATGGTCTCCTGGATGCACATGCATACAGATGAAAATTGTGCAACAAGATAGCACAGTTCCTTCCTGCTGGCTCGAAAACCCTGGATGATAGAACCCATAGTGGTGGGAAGATCATGATTAGGTGCGGAACTATAGAACTCTTGGCAATCGAGTAGGTTTGGATTGATGCTTAGGAAGGCCATAGGATGAGACTGCCTCCTCCTCTGAGATGGAATAACAATTTTCTTGGAAGGTGGCTTAGAGGCTGCCCTGGGTGGTGCAGGACGGCCAGTGCTACCACCAGAAGTCCCAGGAGTACTGTACTGTACAAGTAGAGGGCCAGAATTCTATAAGGATGATATGCTGGCCGGCAGAAGTGAAGCACCAACTGTCTGTGCAACATAATATCCAGGTGGAGCCCTGACTATAGGCGAATTATCAATTTTAGCCATCACCTGACTAGATCCCAGAGCCTCCAGGGCAAAGGGAGCAGGAGAAAGGTCGACACGTTCCACAACAGAGACCTTAGGTGGGTGGTATTCAGGTTCATGGGACTCCGCAGAGCCATGGTATCATTTTCCGGGTACAGATGGTATTTCGGGCATGCTGAACAATGCAGGACGAGGAGACACGTCAAGATGGACATCTGTCATCATCACGGAAGTGAGCAAAAGTTCAGCCACCAAAATGTTCGTGGAAACAGTCAGAGTATAGGGTGGACGAACACCAGTCTTACATGCAGCACAATTCTCAGGAACAGCATCCGGGAAATTACCAGACAGAGAAGTGGGCAATGGAATGGGTCAAGGCAGCTTCTGAGACAGAGTGCTGTGCACAGGCACTCCAGAAAGGCCAGCATCATAAGTAACCCCGGGCTAGAAGAAGGCAGTCTGGGCTGTCTTTGCTTCAGGAAAAGAAACTCTCTCACATGTTTGAATGGACAAAATCTCCTTCTCCAGGTAGTATCGAGGACAATTTCTAGAAGACACAGCATGAGGACCCCCACATTGATAGCATTTCCGGGGTTCTGGACAGTCACTGGTATGACTTGGTCCACCACAGTAAACACAGACATCAGGAAGGCCAGCCAGTGTGCAGCAGCAAATTGGTTAACATGTCCATACCCCTGGGAGTGGAAACAATGCTTTGGGGTAGGGACATATGGCTTTGCAGGAAGTTGTATCTAAGCCAGTTTCACAGATGTAGGCAGTGTTAACCTGTCAAATGTCAGGTTCAAGGGCGGTGTTAAGGTCAAGATTCCCTCTACTTTCTTCTGCAGGTGCCCAACAATCATCACACCAGACGATCACAGTTCCTTGCAAAGATATTTTAGGTTCTCTGCCGCAAACTGAGACAATGGCAAGGTGCAAATATTAAAAATGAATATCTAGAATTGACCTGCCCACAGTGGATTTCATTACTAGATAATTAGCTTATGACTCTGGCACTGTCTCATCTTGGCCCAACCCAAGAGCCAAACCAACCCTATGTGAATGCCTCTTAGTCCCAGGGCAATACAGGGGCAAAGGAGGATAGTCACCAGGGCCCTGTAAGGTTCCAGAGTATAAGAGGTTCAGTATCAGAACAGGCAAGGGCAGATGCACTGTCATCAACAGACAAATTAATAAATGATTCCTTGTAAAGCAAAAAGTACTTCATTCCTTCACCCCTCCACCCACCATGGAGCCCAACGAGGGGAGGTCATATGCCAGGGATTAATACTACTTGTGACCCAACAGGTAGTGAGGGAGTAAAGGCAGGTAATCGCAGGGGGACTTGGACAAGAGTGACTTCAGGATGATAGGAGCCACCAGGCCCCCCAGTGCCCACTTCACCCAAGCCCATAGTGACCAGTCGATTGACCAACTCAGGCCCAACCAGGCTGCCCGTCCAGTCAGAATAAGGGGCCAAAGACGTGTGTTGCTAGCTGCAGAGAGCATCGTGCTGCATTGCTCAACCCCCAGGTCACCCGTTTCTCAGCATTGGAGGACGGCACGCACGGCAAACATGTGGGGAAACAAAAACCCCACCCAAAATGGAAAATAGGCGGGAATGAGCAATATCACCAGCAGGCCACCTCTACCAGTGATGTAGGAGGGTTGCTTGGTCCACGAAGCTGACAAATGCCGAATCCTACAAAGGTAGGCAGGCCTCCAGAGCAGGTGACAGTGACAGCCATGCTTGAAGTTCCACCACTATGTCAAGGTGACCCGCCCTCAGCAGCACGGTAAGTACAGGAGAAAAACAACAACTGGTGCTAGGCACAATAAACCCGTCCTCTGCATTTTGGTGCCAACGTATAAACACAACAGGATATCTAGTCAAAGATGTCACAGATCAAATCTGGAGTAAATCAGGAGAAAATTGACTATTTTATGCCCATTTAAAATTTTAGGCCCGACCCATCTGACAATGACCCCCCTTCTACCAACTGGGGGGGTGACCTTTCTGGTGTAATGAGACATGTTATGGGATGCAGATTTGAAAGATGCACGTTTAGGTATTGGTTTCATGTCGATATGACGAATTTGAAAGGAGTTATGACGAAAATACTATTTTTTACTCATCCCCCTTTTTTTTTTTTACGCGGGGGGGGCTCACAGTTTGGGCCTTGGCCTAATTTTGCCCAAAAAATAATCACGTGATCAGAATGTCATAGCCCATCATCCCTGTAATTTTAGTGAAAATCGTACCAGTAGTTCTCGGATAAACTTAAGACAGACAAACAAACAAATAAACAAACACACAGACAGACAAACCAAGCGAAAGCAATACCCGTCCCCGAGTCTCTCCGGGGCGGGGACGGGTAAAAAATGAATGAAAGTGATACAAATAAAACATCAGTTTAAATATTTCCCTAGGCTTTTGCTTAAACATGCTAAAATTTACCTAACTTTGCATTTGAACATTTTCTGTTATTGGCGTAGTCCAGCATTTCATTAACTAATCACGGAATGGGATAAGAAAGTTAAATCTTACAGGCTTCTTGTTCTGCTGAATTTTATGCAGCATATTTTGGAGACAAATTATTGAAGGGAAACATATACAGTGCAAACGTATTAACAAGTTCATTTGCTGACCGAGTGATCTGCATGGCGTCACAGACGTTATCAAAGTGGCGATGATAAAATGAGCATAGGGAGCATAAGAATGGATGGGATGAGCTGAACATTTGGTGGACAGTGGAGCTGAGACAGGAGAGTATACCTTGTGAAGAACTCGGCATTGTCAACGCTGTTTTCACATGATTTTTTTTTTTTTTTTCATTTTTATCGCGATCTGTGCTATAACTAGTAGATTTATTAGTGTTGAAATTTCCAATTTCCTTGTAGCCTTCAAACTTGCAAGTAGTCAGTTGGCTAGGCCTGTTGAGTTACATTATCTCTCTCAGTGTAAACAGTGCTCTTCTTAGGAAAATAGTGTTGCAGATAATCATTAATTACGCAAAAAGCTCATGTGCAATAAAGTGCAACATCTTATGATATATTGGAATTAAAAACAATAATGGCACGAACAATAAAGTGCAACATCTTATATGATATAGTGGAATTATAGACAATAATGGCACGAATGTTTTCCTTTGCTCGATTTCAATTTTTTATTTTTATTTTTTTTTACATAATTTAGTCTTAAGGTTACTAAACTAAACATTTAAATTTCTGTTTTCCTCCGAGGTTAATTTCTTTTCAGAACATTGAGTCTGGAATGTACCGTGAGTTTGCAGACCTTTTTGACACAGATCGAGTGACCGTCTTCAAGTATGACAACTTCGTGGCAGACATGAGCAGGTTGGCGAGGCCTGGTACTCATGTCGTCTTTGATGTCGATATCAACTTTTGGAATTTCATGGCTGCAGATTTCTCTTTGACAGGTTTGGACTCACTGCACCCATGTTCACGGAGTGAGAGATGGTGCTATGATTTTAACGGCGTGTGTGTGTGTGTGTGTGTGTGTGTGTGTGTGTGTGTGTGTGTGTGTGTGTGTGTGTGTGTGTGTGTGTGTGTGTGTGTTTGAATAAAATATGTCAAACAGTTTTTATACAATTTAAACCAAACCTTCTGGAAGCGTTGAGGGGCAGCTCATGAGGAGATCTACATTTTTATTATGTTTTCAGCAAATTAGATCAAATGTTAAGGTCACACAGCTATGTTAAACGTTGACATAGCGAAATCACCTTAGCCAGTTTTTATCCACTTCAGACCGAACTTGAAGCGCTGGGGGTAATCCAAGAATGAAGTGGTCTATTTTTTAGAACAATCAGTTACAGGTCAAGGTCAAACAGCCATGTCAACACAATCAGCTATTTATTGAATAGAGACCAAACTTTGCAGAATAATTGTGGATATGGCTAAAGAAAAATCAATTTAACAATAATTTGCCAACCGTCTTGGTAACAAGGAAAGGACGACTGCCAAAGTTACAAGTCAAGGTCAGCTAAGGCAATTCTGATCTCATTTCAACCAAACCACAGTGGAATGGTTAAGAGTGGCAAGAATGAAAGGTTTCAAGTTGGAGAACACTCACTCAGAGGTCAAGGTCACAGGGCAAGGTCAAATTTCGATTCGAATGACAGCATGAAAAAAATAAACTTCTACCATGAAAATTTAAAGCAGTGTAGTTCTTCGCATTCTCTCTCTCTCTCTCTCTCTCTCTCTCTGTTTTGCTACCTCCAACACAAGATATTTAATTTTCCGTTATCCTCTTCCAGTGAAGGGCTAAAATGCGATCTTCATTAAATACCTCCACTATGAATAATCACATCACTCTAAAGGTATGAAAAATAATCTAAAATATTTGAAAAAAATCACTCACCTAAATCCCTGGAAAATAAAAATTGTATATCTAGGAAAATTAAAAAAATATATATAAATCTCTGAGAAAATTAAAATCTGTGGAAAAATAACATTTTGTAAAATCTAAATCAATGTACACGAACGATAAAAAAATATTAATATAAGAAAATTTCACTTCAAATCTACATCAATGAAAAATCGCCCATAAAATCATCAGTAAATCCAGCTCGGTTGCGATTTAATATTGGAATCATGTTAATACAACTTTTTTTTTTTTTTTTTTTTTTTTAAGATTCCCTCGCCTATTCTCCAACGTTATGTCCTTTCATCCTTGGACCCCGATTTCCGTTTCATATACCATTTTCACCCTATGTGTTAAGTTTGATTTTCCCAGGATGATCATCCTTTCATTTTTTTTTTTTTATACTGTAAACCTACTTAACTGACGAACAGAGTAACCTAACCTGATGATCAGTAAACAAACCTATCCTAACCTAGACATTCCTGCGTAAGAAAAAGTGCAAAAATGGAACACAGAAGGGAAACCATTCTCCCTAACCCCTTTTTCTCAACGACTTGTTTTGCCTTTTACATTTCACAATCCTCTTCTTGTTATATTAGTACATAATACATCCCCACACTCTTCACAGACAGCTGACAATGGATTGTAACCACTCATATTTTTAATAATTAATCGCTAAGGAAGGGGTGTTAGGGAGCTTCCTCAGTCGACGAGAATACGGACCCTTGTATATTTCTGTCTCTCTCTATAAAATATCATATTACTCACAGAACTCTTTGTGGGCAGGCGAATGCGATTTCTACATGGGCCGGAGCACCTACTTCCCACTACCACTGTCAATATTGGCGCAGAAAAACAGTCCTATTTCGCCTGCTGTGGATAAGGGGTAAGTGTACTGGAGACAATGATCAAAAGAAGAAAAACACTCATTACACCCAGGCATGCCTGACCAAATAGGCTACACGTACCCAGATTCATTGACTTCTGTTTTTAAACTGAAATATTTAGTGAGTAAAATGAGACTGAATTTAGGAGTCTGAAGATAGGAAACGTGAAGGACCAAGAAGAAGGATTATGGTTAATGGTGATAGTAATAGTAGTAGTAGTAGTAGAAGTTGTAGTAGTGGGGGTGGTTTTGGTGGTGATTGTAGTAGTTGTAGTAGTAGTGCTCGTAGTAGTAGTAGTGATGGTGGTGGTAGTAGTAGCAGTAGTGGTAGCAGCACTAGTAGTAGCAGTAGTAGTACTAACAGTGGTAGTAGTAGTAGTAATAGTGGTATTGGTAGTGGTAGTAGTAGCAGTAACAATTGTGGCGGTAGTAATAGAAGTACTGGTGGTGGTAGTACCTAAAGTAGTAGTTTTAACAGTAGTAGTAGTAGTTTTAACAGTAGTAGTAGTAGTTGTAGTAGTAGTAACAGTGGTGGTGGTGGTAGTAGTAGTAGTAGAAACAGTGGTAGCTGTAGTAGTAGTAACAGTGATGACAGTAGTAGTAGTTGCAGTAGTAGTAGCAGTAACAATTGTGGTAGTTGTAGCAGAAGTCGTAGTACTGGTGGTGGTAGTTCTAGTAGTAGTATTGGTGGTGGTAGTATAAGTAGTGGTACTGGTGGTGGTTGTACTAAAAGTAGTAGTTGTTGTAGTAATGGTAGTAGTAGTAGTAGAAGTAGTACTGTATATAACAGTGAGATGTGGGAAGCCTGTCACACCCCTCTTGCACACTCCATTAACGTTGGAGCACTGTTGATTGATTGAATATATTTAAAATCTGTCGGCACAACTGCAAGGGTCAAATGCCGCCGGACAACAGGGTAAAAGACCCAGCAAATGAAAAGTGCATATTCAAAATAAAGTTAAAACCAATTGGTAGAAATAAAAACACTGCAAAGAACAAAAGTGTAGTTTATAAAATATGCTTTACTTATAGAAATGGAAGGAGGCCCGCCACCTGGAGAAAACTAAAAACATCAGTAAATTCGCCGGAGGCTCCATCAACCATCGAGGACAGACACTAGGCATCATCTGCCCCCATAAGCCTACGGAGGAATCTCTGACTGAGGTTCCAAAGACTTGGACACTCGACCAGCATGTGATGGACGGTAAGAGGAACATGGCAATTATCACAGTACGGCTGAGTCCCACCATTCATCAGGAACCCATGTGTAAGCCGAGAATGCTCTATGTGAAGTCTGGAAAGAGCCACCTCCAACCGCTGAGGCATGGAAAGAAGAACCCTCAGCACAACCACTCTGAAAAATTTCTTTTTAGCTTATTTTGAGCAAAACCATCTGACTGTCTCTGCCAACATGTACGAATCCCGTACTACAAGTAAGGTATTACATTGGAAGGAGGAAGTGGGTAGGCCTAGTTGATAGGGGGCCATCGAGAAGACACTCTCAATGCCCTTCACACCAACATGTGCAGGAATCAAACAGAAATACCCACAATGACCATGATGGCCAAGAAGAACAATCCTCTCTAAAATTGACAAAAGACTCCAGTGCAGAAAAAGCACTACTCCTACGGGAGTCACTTAAAATTCCAAAAACAGATGGGGGAGAGTAAAAATGATTTTTTGAGCATATATATTCGTAGTCACTTCCACCGAATACAGTGAAGTAATACCAGGAAGGCTACTCCCTCTACTAAAGTAAGGGAAGACAACACGAAAGCCTACTCCAGTATCAGTCTTAGATTCATCGGTATAGACAGAAAAAGAACCCTCATGAGTGGAGGCATGTTCTAAAAAGAGAGAGAGGGACACCTGAGAGGGAAGTAAGCCCTTTTTTCCAACAAAGGACCTTCAGAATGTTACACGAGGGAGTAGCCAAAAACCCACCCTCGGAATCCGATGTGGACAGACTGCCAGTCTTGGAACAGAAAGGGCTAACATAACAGACCGGACTCTGCAACCAAAGAGCTTCGGGAAACTAGGACAGGAGACATAAACAGATGATCGGGAATCCTGGGACACCATGGCACAAGAAACTCAATCCAGAAGGTGGTGAAGACGATACCAACACCATACCATCAACGACTGGCATCGCAAAACCAAAGAGAGGGCATCAGCATCTACCAACAAACTCAAGATCCGGGATGACCTGAATGCCTCAGCTGCCAGAAATACACAAGCATGATGCACAGAATCTAATATCTGGAGGCGGGCATCATTTACAGAGGAATAGACCTCACATCCATATTCAAGTGGGGGAAGGATAAGAAAGTTTTACCCAAAATCCTCAGAAGACTCAAAGCTTTAATGCATGTTGTCTTCACAAAACGAATATCAGGAACCCAGGTTAGTCGTCCATCAAACAGAAGACCCAGAAACCGAGTCTCTTCCTCATAGGACATCCTCCTATCATAAAGATAGAAGTCAGGGTCTGGGTGAACCCTCGAAGATGACAAAATGCATAGCCACTGTCTTTTGTTAAAAAAAACTGAAACCACGAGATGCAGCCCACTCAGAAATTCTGTTATGAGCCAGCTGCAGCTTCATCTTTATCAGAGACATTCTAGATGCAGTAAAGGAAATTGAGAGGTCATATACATATAATGAACCTCGAACAACATCAAGAAGGACACAAACTGCACTATTGATGAGCACACAGCAAAGAGACTAACACAGAGGATACTCCCCTGTGGTACTCCATATTCAAGTGCACGGGCATTAGAAAGCACTATTCCTACTCAGACCCATAAAAAACGATTAGATACAAGCAAGCACCCACGAAGACCAGACTCATGAAGAGAAAGTAAAATGCCATGGCACCAGGCAGTTTCATATGCCTTTTTCGGATCAAAGAACACCATGTCCTGATGTTGGTTAGTGGCGAAAGCCTCACACAGAAGATTCCTAGGACAGTAGTGCATCAGAGGTAGATCACGTTATAATAAAAACCATACTGGAGAGGGGTTAAGAAGGCACCTTTCTCTAAAAATCACAGAAACCTAACACTGATCGTCTTCTCCAGAACCTTACATACACAAGAAGTCAGAGAAATGGGTCAATAATTCATCATCTGTAGGTGGTCTTTGCCTGGCTTGAGGATGGGGATAACTACAGCAACACCCCAACAAGCTGTAAACTCACTAGAACACCAAATCTTTTTTAATAATGACAGCAAAATCGAAAGGGATTCATCAGACAGGTGACGTAGAAAGGCATAAGGAATATCATCACACTCAGGAGAAGAATCATGACACTGTGACAGAGCTGCCTAGAGTCCAAAATGGAAAAGGGGATATTATAATGATTTCGTCCGGAGGAGGCAAAACTGAGATCGTGAGACGCTGAGGCGCTGGCGCTGGCAAGCTGAATGAAATCTGTATTCTACTGCAACACACTGGCAAAATGATCAACAAGCATCTCTGCAACAATGAAAGGATCAGGCACAGTTCCATGTGCTGCAGATAAAACAGGAGGGGAGGAATATTAAATTTTCCAGAAATTTTCTTCTCCCGGTTCCACACCTGAGTGAGGGAATTCCTCGAACTGATGGAGGAAACATAACCCATCCAGGATGCATGCCTGGCCTCCTTTAAAACCCACCTCATACACCGATACACCATCAAAAACTGAGGATCCCCACGGTGATGACGAAGTCAAGAGAAGGTGACTCATTTGGCTCTCACAGTGGAACTGCACTGAGAGCTCCACCAAGGAACCAGATGTTTAGGAAATTGACCCCTCGTTCTTGGAATAGAAAACAGGGCTGCTGAGACCAGCACATCTGTGAAATAAGACACCGCCTCAATAAGACAGCCAAACTTACTGACAGATAGGGAAATGGAACTCAAGACTCTGAAAAGTGGCCAGTCAGGTCTGTTCAGAAGCCAGCAAGGAAGACGAGGCTGAGGTCCACCTTCACGAGGAATTAATAGTAATGGGAAATGGTCACTGCCATATAGGTCTGGCAACATATCCCAGGTAAAATGTAAAGTGGCATCAGCTGAGCATAAGAACACATCAGTGGCAGCAAAAGTCCCAGTCTTACTTGGGAAATACGTCATCTTATTGGGATTTAAAATGCCCAGCTTCTCATCTTCCACTAAAGAGGCCATCATAACGCCCCGGGGGTTGGCCTCACTGTTGCCCCATAATGGAGGGTGACCATTTATTTCTCCTAGTAACAGAAAGGGAGAAGGAAGGCCACAAATAAGGTGTTCCAGATCCAACCATTCAACAGTCGTGCTAGGAGGAAGATAAAGACTGCAAACTGTATACTGTCAATGTAAAAACATTCGGACACCAACAGCCTGCAGGGGAGTGGAGATGTCCACATGAGTGTATGGAATATCCTGGCGAAGGAAGATAGCAGCACCTCCATTACAATCTTTGCCTGGCACTGGATCAGAATAAAAGGCACAGTAGCCAGAAAGACCGGAAGGAACAGCATCACCAACCATGGTCTCCTGGAGGCACATGCATATAGGGGAAAAATGTGCAACAAGATGACACAGGTCCTCTCAGCTGGCACGTAAACCCCGGCAATTCCACTAAAGAAGAGAACCCATAGTGTAGAGTGGATCAGGTTGAAGTGCAAAACTGTATAACTCCTGACAAGTGAGCGGGTTTGGACTGGTGCTTATCAAGGCCCTTGGGAATACCCTGTCCAGCACCAGAAACCCGCACCTAGTGTCGAACATCTGATGGCAAACGTGAGGACGAGGAATAAGAAAGTTTTACAACACTCCTCCTCTGAGTTAGCATACCAGTTTGCTTGGAAGCTGGCTTGAAGGCCGTCCTTGGTGATGTAGGACAGCCAGTCCCACCACCAGAAGCCCCACAATTGGACGTAGAGTCGACAGGACTAGAACCCTGTGAGCATGACATCTTTTGCTTTAGAACTGAAGACGCAACGGTCAGTCCAACACGATCTCCAGGTGGGGACCTAACCACAGGCAAACCATCAGCTGCAGCTTCCACCTGTCTAGACCCCTCAGCCTCTGGGGGAGAGGGAACAGGAGCAGGGTTGACAAGGTTCGACAACAGTGACCTTATGTGGCCGGTCTTCAGGTTTTTGGGGACTCTAAAGAACGACAGTGACATTTGCTGAGTACAGATACAGACTAGGACATACTGAACATGGCAGGAGAAGATTTCACGTCAATATGTACATCCACCACCACCACGGAAGTACGCAAAGTGTCAGCCACTGATGTGGAGGCAGAAACAGAGTAGAGGGTGGGCGAGCACCATTCTCATGTCCATTGCTAACTATGGGGACAGCATCCAGTAAATCACCAGATGTGGAAGTCGGCACTTTAATGGGTTGAGACAACTTTTGGGACACAGAATGACACAGGTGTTCCAGAAAGGACAGAAGCATATGTAACCCTGGGCTGAAAGAAGTGAGTCTGGGCCCTCTTCTTTGCTTCTGGAAATGAAACATTCTCCCACATGCGAATGGTCAAGATCTCCTTTTCCTGGCAGTATGTAGGATAGTTTCTAGAAGCTACTGCATGAGGACCTTCACAGTGATAGTCTCTAAGGGGTCCGGACAGTCACTGGTATGACTTGGGCTGCCACAGGAGACACAAACACCGGCAAGGCCAGCCTGTGCATGGCGGCATAATTGGCTAACATGCCCAAACCGACAGTCGACACAGCGCGTTGGGGTTACCACATACAGCTTCACAGAAAGTGACTGCTATGTCAGTTTCACAGATGTAGGCCACTTTAATCTCCAAAGTCAGGAACAATGTTGGAGTCGAGGTCAAAACACCATCTATCTTCTGAAGACACTCAGACTTCACTGCACCCAACGACTGCAATTCCTCCAACAGTCTTTCCTTTGAGTATCGGAGATCACACGAAAATACGACACCCTTACATTGGTTGAACATCATATATGGGACACAGGAAACACCAGCACCAGAAACGGAAGTCAGAGCCAGCAACCAGGAACTCTCCTCTGGGGAGGACAACTTAAGAAGGATGCTTCCATCCCTCTGAGTAGATATCCCAGGTTCTCTACCACAGTCAGAAACAGTGGCACAGTGCAAGTAAGAAATGTCCATATCTAGCACTGACCCACACACAGAGGGCTTCAGCACTAGGTATCTTGCATAGGTTGTGGGCACCACTTCGACCAGGCCCAACCCCAGAGCCACACCAACCCCACGTGAACGTCTCCCAGTCCCAGCTGAACGCTGGGGCAGAGGACGACATTCAACAGGGGCCTGGAAAGGCTCCAGGGTAGCAATAAAGGGGGTGCAGTCCAAAGAATGTCTAGGGACAGGAATCGGGTCGTAAACAACATATTTCTTTAACGAATCCACATGGTTAACAATAAAACTTAATTCCCCCACCCATCCACTCACCACAGAGCCCACCAAGAGATGATATGCCAGAGACAACTCCACTTATGACACCAGAGGTAGTGGGAAAGTATATACGGATAACCACTGTGGGACCTGGACAAGGGTGACTCCGGGACGACAGGAGCTACCAGGCCCCTCAGTGCCTAACTGACCCTAGCCAACGCATGGCTAGTCGACTGACCTGGCCAGGCTGAACCAGATCACCCATCTAGCCGGAATAAGGGACTGAAGAGGTGTGTTGCTAGCTGCAGGGTGCAGCATGCAGCATCACTCAACCTTCAGGACTCCTGTCTCCCAGCATATGGGAGTAGACTGTAGCACCAGTCGAGCAGGGCAGTACTCCCAAGGTGGATGGAAAGCTGATGACAGGGAGAGCTGGAGCTCCCATTTCATCAGCCTTCGGGACTAGGTCCCGACCATCCCCCTTTGCTGAACTTTTTCAGTGTCTCAGTAACACAGAAAGTAGACCAGCATGTTCTCCAGTACAATTTTCTCCAACTACCAACACCAAACTACATGCACAGTACACGCCACACTTCCTTTTCAAAATTTTCAAAAAATGGCGTTGAATAACATAGCCTCGGAGTCCCCAGGAGGGGGGAACCATAAATGCCCCCACCTTCAGCCCCTCTCCCGGTGACGACTCAAGGTGCCTGGAACCACTGTCTGACTCTCATCTTCTTCATTTCTGCAACATCCGTGGCCTTTCCTCTAACTTTCGCTCTGTTGAGCACCACCTCTCCTTCTCTAAACCTCACCTTCTTTTCCTGAGACTCAGCTGTCTGAGGCAACTGACAGCAAACCCTTTTCTGTATCCTCCTACTTTCTCTATACTCATTTCAAAGCCAAAGGTGGCTGTTGTGTATATATACGCAACAACTTATCTTGCTCTCGTGTTCCTGAACTTGATTCTTCTGAATTCTCTACACTCTGGCTTCGGCTTTCCTGTCATTCTCTGACTAAATATATCTGTGCTGTTTACTTATCTCCTGATTCTACTGACTATCAAAAATTCTTTGACTATCTTACTTCTACGATGGAACACATTCTATCCATTTCTCCATTCTCTGAAATCTCCATTCTTGGAGATTTCAATGTTCACCACCATCTTTGGCTCTCCTCTCCTTTCACTGATCCACCTGGTGAACAAGCCTACACCTTTTCTATCCTTAATGACCTAGAGCAGCTTGTACAGCACCCTACCCGTATCCCTGACCGCCTTGGAGAGAGCTCCAACATACTTGATCTCTTCCTTACAACTAATCCTTCTGCTTACACTGTTAATCGTTTATCTCCGTTGGGCTCCTCCGATCATAATCTTATCACCTTAACCTGTCCTATCGCTCTGGTGCGGCCTGCGGACCCTCCAAAAAAACGTCGTCTCTGGCACTTTGGAGCTGCGGATTGGGAGGCCCTCAGGCAGTACTTCTTTGATATTCCCTGGAATGATTATTGCTTTCTTGGCCGGGAGCCATCTGGGTGTGCCTTACGCATTACAGAGGTTATTCTCTCGGGCATGGAAGCATACATTCCTTTCTCATATCCTTTGACTAATGCAAGAAAGCCTTGGTTTAATCACGCTTGTTCTAATGCTGTCCGCAACAAGGAGAGGGCCTATAAAAGGTACCGGAGCCAAACGACCCCTGAATCACATCTTTTATACATTTCTGCCCGGAATCGTGCTAAGTCTGTTCTTCACTCTGCTAAAAATAATTTCATCCGTACAAAATGCTCTCAACTCTCCAACTCGAACTCTTCCCGCTCCTTCTGGCACCTTGCCAAATACCTTTCTAACAACTTTACCTCATCATCCTTCCCTCCTCTTTTCTACTCTGATGGCTCTGTAGCTATTTCTTCTACTGATAAAGCAGATCTCTTCACTCAGACTTTCTCCTCCAATTCCACCTTCGACGATTCTGGTGCTGTTCCTCCATCACTTCCCCCCTCTGACTTCCTCATGGCTAAGATTAAAATTTCTTCAGCTGATGTATTTTCTGCCATTGCTGGCCTCAGTCCTAATAACGCATATGGGCCTGATGGAGTCCCTCCCGTTGTTCTCAAGAACTGTGCTTCTGTGCTTACACCCTGCCTAGGCAAACTCTTTCGCCTTTGTCTGTCAACTTGTACCTTTCCTTCTTGCTGGAAGTTTGCTCTCATTCAGCCAGTCCCAAAGAAGAGTGACCATTCCCAACCCTCTAACTCTCGTCCAATTGCTTTAACATCCTGTATCTCAAAAGTTTTTGAGTCTATTCTTAATAGGAAAATTTTAAAGCATCTTTCCTATCACAACCTTCTTTCTGATCGTTAGTATGGGTTCCGTCAGGGATGCTCCACTGGCGATCTTCTCACCTACCTTTCAGACTCCCGGTCATCCTCCTTTCGGGACTTTGGCAAAATCTTTGCCATTGCACTTGACATCTCAAAGGCTTTCGATTGAGTCTGGCATAAATCTTTAATTTCCAAACTGACCTCTTACGGTTTCTATCCTTCTTTCTGTGCCTTCATCTCTAGCTTCCTTTCTGGTCGTTCTATAGCCACTGTTGTAGACGGCTATCGTTCTTCTCCTAGATCTATTAACAGTGGTGTTCCTCAGAGCTCTGTCCTATCACCAACTCTCTTCCTTTTATTCATCAATGACCTTCTAAGCTGTACATCTAACTCTATCCACTCATACGCTGATGACTCCACCCTTCACCTTTCCATTCGATTCCCACAACGTCCATCTCAGCAGTTACTTCAACAGGCAAGGGATGAGGCTATGACACACCTAATGTCTGACTTGGCTCGTATCTCAGTCTGGGGTAAAAATAATCTGGTTGTTTTTAATGCATCTAAGACTCAGTTTTTGCACCTATCAACCCGACAAAATCTTCCTCAGGTATATCCATTTATGTTTAATAATACTCAACTTAATCCTGCATCATCCTTAAACATGCTTGGGGTTTCATTTGCTTGGGTCTTGTCTTGGAAAGATCATATTACATCTCTTGTAAAATCTGCTTCCAAGCGATTGGGTGTGCTAAGCAGACTCCGTTCCTTCTTTGCCCCTGCACAATTGTTGACTCTATACAGGGGTTTTATCCGCCCCTGTGTGGAGTACAACTCTCATGTGTGGGAAGGCTCCCCACATACAGCTCTTCTTAATAGGGTGGAGTCAAAGGCTTTTTGTCACATTAACTCTCCCCCTCTTATTGACTCCCTTCAACCTCTGTCTCTTTGCCGCAGTGTTGCATCTTTGTCTCTTTTCTATCGCTACTTCAATGGTCACTGTTCCTCTGAACTGTCTGCATGCATTCCTCCACTTCTACGACGGGCGCGTAGCACCCGTCTAGGAGCAAACTCTCACCCCTTTTCTGTCCAACTCTCTAATGCAAGAGTTAACCGTAACTCCCAGTCCTTCATTTATGCAAGAAGTCAACTCTGGAACTGTCTCCCTCTGTCTGTATTTCCTGCTTCCTATGATCTCCAATCTTTCAAACGCAGTGTGTCCAGGCATCTCGAAATGAATGGATCTTGAATTTGGCTCTCTCTTGTATTTTGTTTTTCTCTTGGAAGGAACAGTTTTGCGGGCTCATGGCCTTTGGTTCCTTCTTCCTCATAAAAAAAAAGAAAAACACGTAGGGGGACAAAAACTCCACCCTAGATGGAAAAAGGGCAGGGACAAGCAACATCACCAGCAGGCCTCCTCTGCCTGTGATGTGGGGTGGGGAAGTGCTTGGTCCCCGACACTGGCAAATGCTGAACCCTACAAAGTTTGGCACGCACTGCACACCACGTCAAGGTGACCCTCTCCCCCTCAACTGGGCGTTGGTACACTAATTTCATCCCCCTAACACAGCTGTTCACCAAACACTGTATATCACAAGCATCAAACACACACTGATCATACACACACAAACTATACACACATTGATAAGTTGAATATGTACCCAATCATATGCTATATGAACACCATATCAGACACTAACAATAAAACTAACAATGCCACTAACAATGCAAGTCACTTACGTACACACCACCAACAAGGCCAGTTGGTATAGAGGTATGGCATACAATAACAATTAGGTAGGGAATCATACACACACGCTAGATACCATGTAATGTAAATATATCAATCAGACACACTCAGTGACTATTCTTCATTATAAAATATAATTAATATAAAATCTCATCATACATACATACCCAATCACAGCAGATAAATCAATATTAATATAAAATCTCATCATACATACATACCAAATCACAGCAGATAAATCAATAATTAAATATAGCAATTAACAACATAATAATAATTAGGCCTCTAATGATAATTTAAATACATTATTAATATATGCAGTTGCAACTTCAATAATAACATATGTAATCATAGTACTTAATTTTAAGTACAATACAATTACTGTATGTAATACAGCAGCAATAAGAGTAATTTTAATATAATTACAATATAAGAGACCAAATATAAACTCGGTGATATTAAATACTAGAAGTACTTACTCAATGGTCATAAAATTTTTATCATCTTATAAATATAATCAGTACTAATTAAACCTTGTTAAACTAATGTCCCTTGCTAAACCAAGGTGCCTTTACATTATCATAGCCACCACAGCAAGCCACAAACACGCATCACACATCATCTGCAGCAAAACCAACATACTCACTGTCCCTACAACATACACTACTTCACTCTCACCCCTACATCATAATGCCGGATGATCAAGCATCACGAAACAAGGCTCTATAGCATCGCGCCATACCACAACCACGTATCACACATGAACTGCAGCAACACCAATACACACAGTGCCCTTACAACACACACCACACCACTCTTATCCTTTCACCAAAGGGCCTGAAGACTCAGTATCCTTAAACAAGGTTCTACAGTATTGCACCACAGCCATTGGCCACCTATTCAACTCTTGAATAAAGTAGCGTCGTTTTGCTTCATTTCAAACTTAAAATATATAGCAGTACTAGATCAATTCATTGTTAGTATAAAACCTACTAATTACCTATTAAAGGATATGAGTGACTTGGCCCATTGCATCGCAATATAATATGTATTAATTGAACAGAACAAGCAAATTTTCCATTTATGTCAAATTTAACTTTAAAAGTAAAATAGTAATACGGTAGGTCTAGTAACATTATATTTTATTTTCCTTTAAAACTACCACGAAATGAAGCACCCATGCTCGGCCATAATAATATCATCATTGTACTGCAGTATACAGACTTTATGAATACAATGGCCACGTCACAGTATTATCAATGTGCCAGTAGGCAGCATAAGTGTATCAGTTGCTCGTGTGCAACAAACTTGTATCCCTATACATACTGTGGGTTGGAACCTCTATGTAGGAATGTGCTGGGGAACCACAGCCCACCAGAAGTGGAACTTGACTGCAACATGGTAGGCAATAGAAAGATGACATGGAAGTTAATGAAGCAGTCACTGTCAACATGTATTGTTATATCAACATGCATGATGGTAGAAGACCCCATGGTGATGTGAAGGGTAGGGATGGACGCCAAAATGCGAACGACATGGAAGTGTGGGACGGGTTAAATCATCATGGGGAAGTGAGTAGTACTGAAGCTGGGGATGAAGAACATCATGCACTTTATGACCAAAATGAAGCTCAGGATGAAGACCATCATGGAGTAGTGCATGAAGGAGGGAATCATCCTGGTATTATATGTCCCCAGAACGATCATGACACTAACAACGACGAAACAGAATAGCGACACAGGCCTAGGTAGGAAGGTCATCCCACATACTGGATGGGCAAATCCAGGGAAAATTCTGTAACCTGGGTGAATATAACATAAAATGGAAATGTTGTTTGATCATGAAGTAACCTTTCTGAATCTCCCAGATGCGGTGCAACAATTGACATGATAAAAGAAATTGCATGCCTAATAGCAAGTTACAAACATAACTCATTCATTGCCTCATTCTCTTTTGTCCTGGCACTGATACCGCATCTCTCCAGTAACAAGACCCACCCAAGAGCAAACATCACAGAAAATATTAAGGCCATCCAAAGGTGGATTGAAACATGGAAAAGAGGTGATATTGATCACTTACTTGAGGAAGCAAGGACCTTGCAAATGAGAATAAGCAACTCTGGCAGAAGAAACTAGAGTAAGAATGATGTGACAAGGATTTTAGGCAGCAAGATGAGACACGGAAAGGTGTCAGTGGCGACAAGATCCCTGTCAGCTGAATCATCAAATGGAGAACTTGACCTGACAGAAGAAACAATGGAACCTAAGTCTACTAATACAAAGTCGGTTCACTTTCCTTCAAGGCGCAGGGAGGCGTGGCTTGTGTGTGACGTCAGTGGGCTTAAGTAGCAGAAAATGTATAAAACCGCAGACTCAAATTAAACATTTAAAACAAGGGAAAACGAAGCATGGGAAGAAGTGCTTCCCTCACACCCTTGCACCTTCCATCACACCCCCACATCTTCCCTCACACATTTCAGTCCCTTCCCTCACTTCACCGAACCGAAAAAATGTGTCATGGTCTGAGTAGTGGAGCAAATATCCACCCTCCATCATGGTCAGGAGTCAAATGAGCTGGTGTTTCGTGCCAGAGCCAGTCGACGTCACTCTGATGCTCTGCCCCCTGCGCGAGCTTGGAGCCATTTTAGATGGAAGTGAACCGACTTGGTATTAGTAGACTTAGCAATGCAACAACTAAAGGAAAAACACCTGACTGCAGGAGAAACAATTGCCCAGTCAACTTGACGGGAATTGAACACCACACAATCCTACTATATGACAGGATAACTGGATATTTGGTGTGGAGGTAGGCAATGCACACACAAGGAGGGGCATGACCGTCAGGCCTGGATGAAATTGGCGATTATTCCTCAGCAGCATCAAGTTTGGGGAAGGAGCAGGTAATCTATGTAGCACCCTTGCCTCACTGGCGAGGAAGTTGGCTGCTAGCAAGTGTAACATTGACACACTGACAGCTTGCAGATCAATACCCATTGATGAGAATCCTGGATGTAGGCCCATCAGGGTAGGTGAAGTCTTAAGATGGATTATAGAAAAATGCATTATGTAGGTGGTGAGAGATCATGTAAGAAGGCAGTTGGCAACCTCTTAGTGTATGCAGGAGGTGAGACAGCAGTTCACTTCATGAGGAAAATATAATGAGGAGGAGGACTGTCATGCAGTATTACTAGTTCATGCCTCAAAAGCATTTAATTCCATTAACCGAGAGGCTGTGCTGCCAAGCATCAAGGTTAAATGCCCAGCATTTGCCCAATATGTGGAAAACACCTGGAAAGAACAAGCAGCCCTTAACACTATGCGTAAGACAGCTGCTCATGATGTCGGTGTAATCCAGTTTGTGTGTGTGTGTGTGTGTGTGTGTGTGTGTGTGTGTGTGTGTGTGTGTGTGTGTGTGTGTGTGTGTGTGTGTGTGTGTGTGTGTGTGTGTGTGTCCGACTCTGGGCAAAGGCTTCAGGACCTATCCCAAGGCCCAGTAATCCTCCTTCACACCTTCACATGTCACCACTTCGGCATTAACACCCACCGTCCATATTGAATACATGCTTGGGCTGTCTCATAGTGGACTGGTGTACTTGTATTAGCGGGGGTATTTTTACGACATGTCAGTGTGTCTTCTGGTAGATCAATCAAGTCTGCTTTTATGAAATTCAAATCCTTGAACTGTTCCCTGCCCCAGCCGGGATTCGATCCTGAGTCCATTTGGACTGCAGCCCACTCTCTACCGACTCAGCCACAGCCTTCCCTAGCACATAGAACGAACCACCCAGGGGGATCCCGTTCACATGGCTATTACGCTCTGGCTATGACGGTGCTGCAACAACATTCCAAATACAAGGCCACCAGAGTAAAGTAAGTAGCCTATGAAGATGATCTTACAGGTGCTGGCAAGGTTGAAGATATGAGGAAATGATGGGACTTGGTAACATCTCATTGCCCTGAAGTAGGTTACTACCCTAACGAATGTAAATCCATTATTATCATGAAACCAGCTTTCTGTCAAGATGCACAGGAAGCCTTTAGATACACAATAGTGATAGTGACAAAAGAAGGTCAAAGGCATCTAGGTGCCGTGATTGGAACTAAGAAACTTAAAGACAAAAATGTGAGTGATAAAGACGTGGATAAAAGAAATACATTTACTATCCAGCCGTGCAAAAACAGAAACCTACGCAGCATAACTGCATTTACATATAGTATAGAGCACAAGAGGACCTTCGTGATGTGAACTATCCCCGACGTAGAGTTGCTACTGCAGCCACTGGAGGATGCTATCAGGGAATCATTCCTCTCATCACTGACCGATGGCCACATCCCCACCCCAGAAAAGAGGGGTCTACTGGCATTACCATCCAAGATGGGAGGCCTTAGCTTTATAAATCCAGCAGCCATGGCAGACTATGAAGTCAGAAATTCACTTAGGCTCATCGAATCCTTGTCACAGAAGATTTGTGACCAAGTTGAGACGAGTGAAATCGACCAACAACGGCGTAAAGATATGAAGATACAGATAGACAAAGAGCGAAAAGCTAGACAAAAGGAGCAGCTGTAGTGCGCAACCAAACGTCGTAACATCAGACCAGTTCAATAGAGTTGAAATGGCACAGGATGTTGAGGCATCGAATTTGCTGACAACCCTGCCTATCAAGGCAAAAGACCTCCACTTCAACAAACATGAATTTAATAACGTCATAGCCTTGAGTTATGGGTGGGCAGTAGAGAACCTACCTAAATAGTGTGCCTGTGGCACTGTCTGATGAAAACCATACAGTGGTTTGCAGGAAGGGAGGCTTTGTATGCATTTAACATGAATTATGCAACCTCACTACCAAGATGCCACACGATATATGCCAATATGTCACCATAG
The DNA here is from genome assembly GCF_032717465.1 of Coenobita brevimanus. Lineage (NCBI taxonomy): Eukaryota > Metazoa > Arthropoda > Malacostraca > Decapoda > Coenobitidae > Coenobita > Coenobita brevimanus. The sequence continues at coordinate 29,327,504 of NC_136999.1, read as the reverse complement.
ATCCAGCTATGCTCTCTCTTGACGGTGAGCACTTCTTCCATAGAACACCAAACTCATTACATGATGCAGGAGTGGATGCCAGTGCTCGAGGTTTCTGTACACGTGGGCAGAGGACTTTATTGACATTAGGATATTTGATCCTATGGCAGTATGTCACCATGAACTGTTACTTGAGGTTGCACACGAGAGGAATCAACAAAAAAAAAAAAAATCAAGAAAGGATCCGGCATGCGGACCACGGTCAGTTTGCTCCCTCTGTGTTGACAATATCATGAGGGATGGGTCCAGAGGCGGAGAGATTCTGCTTGAAACTGGCAGAGGCTCTTGCTGAAAAAAGACATCATCCTCAGAATTCTGTTATGGCCAGGATGAGATGTCACTATCATTCAGAATCCCTCGTGAGGTCTGCACTCCGATGCCTCAGGAGCACAAGGTCATCAGCTCTCAGGCCCGTCCCTGTGGCGGGTATGAATTATGGAGCTACTGTGGTCGAGAGTAGCATATATCAGTGACTCCAACTGATTGACGTCTTTATTGGAACTATAATGTTAATGGGAAAAAAGTAATAAAAGTAATAGTATATGGTTGATAAACATGGTCGTTAGCGAGCCGGGCGCCAATGGATTGTAGGCATATATAGGCTACGAGGGTTAGTGTTAACCTTCACAAAACAATTCCATGTGGTGAAGTGTGTTATGATGGTTGGTTTTGATTTTCACACCATAATTCCCAAATGGATGGAGGTGATATTTTTAGAAAAAAAAGTAGTAGTACTAGTAGTAGCTGTTGTGGTGGTGGTAGTAGTAGTAGTAGTAGTAGTAATGGTAGTAGGAGTAGTAGTAGTAGTAGTAGTAGTAGTAGTTGTTGTTGTTGTTGTTGTTGTTGTTGTGGAGGTGGTGGTGGTGGTGGTGGTGGTGGCAGTAGTAGTTGTAGCGGTATCAGTGTTAGTAGTAGTAGTTGTAGTAGTGGTGGTGGTGGTAGTAGTAGTAGTAGTAGTAGTTGTAGTAGTGGTGGTGGTGGTAGTAATAGTAGTAGTAGTAGTAGTAATAGTAGTAGTAATAGTAGTAGTAGTGGTAGTGGTACTGGTATTAGTGGTAGTCGTAGTGGTAGTAGTAGTAGTAGTAATAGTAGTAGTAGTAGCAGCAGCAGCAGTATGTTATACTTATTCTTCTTATTGGCTGTTCCTATCTTTGTTGTTGCTGTGATCCCAGGCTCATCTGAATGTGAAGGCGGTGTATTGTTCTTGTTTTAATTATACAATCATAGAGCAGGCAAAGCTATACTGTTGATTAAAACGTTTATGGAAACTGAACAGAGCAAACACAGATCTCTCTCTCTCTTTCTCTCTCTCTCTCTCTCTCTCTCTCTCTCTTTGTAAGGGGTGGCCAAAAACAAATAGTCTCTTAGTTGCCCTGCCCTCTGCCATTTTGCTGCCCTCCCTTCATTTCACACACCCCTCCCTCATGTGTCTCCATCTCTTCCCTTCATCTCATTCTTGGTCTCCCTATCGCCCTTTTCTCTTCCACTACGCTGTTCAATTGCGCTTTTCCTCTAGTCACCATCCTACCCTCGCGGGATAGGGATGGAAATGAAAGGCGTCTTTTGGGTTAAATAGGTGTAACGCTGGGAAGCAGCCCCTCGCCCAAATATTTTAATGAATGTGTGGCTCAGCACGCCTTCGTAACCAGGAAAGAGAAAAAATTAAGGATGAAAAGATATAGAGGACAATATAATTATGGATATAACCGCTCACATATAAATAAAATAGCACCTCTGCCGTTGATACAATATGAACGTGTACCAAACATTACACGCACTAAGTAGCCTCCTGCACTTTGTTGGTAAGCCTGCTATCACATTATCTCTGAGATGCCAGGGAGTTTATCAAGGGTATTATTCTTTTGATAGATATCACACTGAGCAAATCTTTGTTGAATAATGCGATTACGTCAATATAAACAGCATAACATATAATGCAGTCAAAGATAAGATATAGACTTTTCACAAGGTACTTGACAATACAGGATTCAATTAGACAACATGAATAAACATTGCCGTTTGAAAACTAATGCAATTATTCGTATTATGATCATATTAATATTAAATGGATATACTGTGTTCTTTCCGTATTTGTCATTGCTGTTTAAGTAAGTAGCCGAAAAGTCATCTGGTCTTCAGTATCCGGTTAGACCCGATAGCCTTGGTAATACCGCAATGTTACTTGGTAAATGTCACACCAAGTTCCTTGATTGATATGCACAAAGAGTCTCTCTCTCTCTCTCTCTCTCTCTCTCTCTCTCTCTCTCTCCGTTCGACTTGTGCGACTTATTGATATCCTTTCTCTTCACAGTGCCTTTGCGTTGATGGAATCTGGTTTATTTGAAAAGTGGATGAAGCACTCCCTGGCCAACACCACCGCCTGTGTCAATCCACCCATGGTCATCACCGTCAGTACTGTCCTCTCACTCACAAACCTCTGGGTAATTGTAAGACTGTGTTCAGTTTTGTCTAATACCGTTTATCTGTCTATCTGTCTTTCTATCTATATCAAATACCGGTCGCCATCAATCCGTACAAATCGTCTCCACGTCATCCTATCCTCTGTCTGCGTTTCCTCTAAATCATACTCACCAACCTCTGGGTAACTGTGGGTTTTGGCTGGAATTCACGAATATATTTACGACCGACTCTCTCTCTCTCTCTCTCTCTCTCTCTCTCTCTCTCTCTCTTTATTGGGACGGAGAACAAGTGACATGGGATGTTTCTGCACTCCTCTTTTTTTTTTCTCTCTGTAAATAATAATAATAAAAACATAATAATAGTAGTAGTAGTAGTAATAATAATAATAATAATAATAATAATAATAATAATAATAATACGATGTTAATAATAATAATAATAATAATAATAAGAAGAAGAAAAAAAGAATAAAAATAATAATAATTTAGTAATAATAATAATTCATTCATTCATTCATTGCCAGACGCCATGTATCCCAGACGGGGTGGCCAAGGGCTTAGAGTTAATTGTTTTACAGGGAGGGGCACTAATCCTCCACCAACCCCACTTGACACGTAGGGATGATAATAATAATAATAATAATTTAATAATAATAATAATAATAATTTAATAATAATAATAATAATAACAATAATAATTAATAATAATAATAATAATAATAATAATAATAATAATGATGATGATGATAATAATATAACAATAATAATAATAATAATAATAATAATGGTTAGTGGGGTCGCTCACTATCCACTCACTCGGTACAGTGCTATTCTCAGGTGACTACCCTTTCCTCTCTTGCTTTCATCTTTCCTTCCTTCCACTTCTGTCTTTCCTTCCTTCTTTCCTCCTTCTGTCTATGGGTGACAACGCTGAGTGACAAACCAAATGGTTTCCTGTACACCAGGTGGTAACCATATACGTAAATTATGTGGCCTGTGGTTTAGTGGGTAATTAAGGCACTCCAGCTGGATTGAGCCTCTGTAGGTTTATATCCAAGGGGTGGTTCGGGTTTATTGCTCAAGTAATACTACTAAGGGATGAGTGGGGCTGGTCATTTTCACCTTATGTGTCAGGACCAACTTGCCCAGCCCCGGGCTCAAATGCTCTAATTGGGCAACGCTGGACTGGATAATGATGATGATGATGATGGTGATCATAATGTTCTGATGCCGACATCATTTCCACGTTGGAATTATGTCTCTCGCTACTATACACAATATGTTTATTTATATTTAGAGAAAATGTGTTGTAGTGCTGAGATGAAGATCCAAATGCACTTCAGCATAAGCGTAGTGTGGGAATAAGATGAGCACCAGACCTGCGAAGGTCAGCACTTTTCCACATACGCATGAGGGTAAGGGAAAGCGATAGAAGAATATGAATTGTATATGTGTTAAAGTCTTGGGAAAACACATAAACTCTGTTGGTATACTTTAATGTAATTAATACTACTTCATTGAGGTGTATGATGTGCATGGTACTGTAGAGTTGTAACTTCTATTCATGTACAAATCCCAGTTGTCTGTGGAATGGCACCTCTAAGAAACGGCTGATCTCAGGTCACTCCCAGTGGGGAGGCCAGGCAGCTGTAGGAGATTACTTTCAGCTCTGGTAAAGGAGAGACGTACTGCTCTGAACTCTCTCTTGTCACAGTTGTGTCTTTCTGTGGCGAATAAAGAGAGATAAAAACAAATCTGCTCCAGTTTCTGTCACCTGCACACACTACAGTTCCACTAATACAGGATCTACACCAATTCCCGCCATCTGTTGCAGCAGAGAGACTCGGGGGTGCCAGCTGGGAATTAGCAATTTCCAACCAGCGGGAACATTACATAAATTGATGCCATGCTTGGAACTTAGTGGAGTCATGCCTAAGCTGATATATAATTGTGTTCAGTGCTGGGATAAGTAAAGGTGCCAAAGGGATTTAGTGCAGTGAACCCTTGGAAAACCACTCATTGATCCTACAGGTGAAACAGAAAATCTTACTTTCACTTTTGCAATGGGACTAATTGCGGAGGGAGATAAAGTGGCAGCAGAAAAAAATATTGGAGCAGTGAAATCTTCCTCTCAAGATCATCTCTGCCTTTAACCAAGACTGGTGCATTGTTTCACTCCCATGCATGAGAGAGAGAGATCTCAGCATATCTCGGTGAGATTCTCAGTCGAGGCCAGTACTGTGTAGGCTGGTGTCGTCCAAGGACATCTGGCAATCCTGGCACGGAGGCAGAGTGAGGCAGAGCAAGTGTGTGGGGCAGCGGCATCCTGCCACCGGTCACCTCGGGGTGAGTGAAAAGGGAACATCTTTGTGTGGTGGAGAGACGGAAACCTTGGTGGAATATGTGGAACTGCAGTACGAATCTACCCGGGACTTCAGCATCATCTGACACCTAGGTAGTGTACATGCATAAGTATACCACAGACATTCACTCTTTAACCCGCGGCATCCCGGGGACGTACTTCCACGTCCTCACGTTTTGTCACAGCTAATCCCGGGGACATACTTCAACGTCCTGCAATTGCAAGGTTCATAATTACCACAATTTTCAATTTTCGCGAGTCATTTTTGGTACGTATACACGTGACACCTTCCTCAACAAGATGCCAGGCAGAGACAATGCCTTACCCAGCATGACCTCCTCCCCCCCCCTGCATGCCATTGTCTCAGCAATTCACCTGTTATCAGTGACCTGGCCAGTATAGCCATGTCATGCCACGGTACGAAATTCAGGGCCAGAGTGATTCCCCAATCAATGACAATGTGGAGGACAAACTTTACATAGCATTAGAGGAAGAAACAGTTAGAAATGATGATCAGGTAATGTGGCAAAAAAAGGTCAGGTATTAGTGAGTGAAACAATGCTTATAATGCCTATATTACTGCTTGAAAACCAATATACTCTTGTGCTACATATAAATTCGTAACAGTAAATAAATAAATACCATTTATGAGTGGTGTGAAATAGTTATCCTCCCATAGAACTCGTTTTCTTTGGTGCCAGCCTGATAGAAAACCCAGTAAGGTAAGGAGGCTCTCCTACCTGTAATGAGTATTTTAAACCTCAGGTGAGCGATTTCTCTATGAATTTTCGATGTTTCTCACCAAAAGCGAAAGTTTTAGCAAAAAAAAAAAAAAGGGTCGAAAAATGGTCGGGATTGGGGGGTACCAGTGGTCAAAAAGTGGTCGGGACGGGGCGGGTTAAGCAACACACATTAGTTAGGTAGTGTGTGTAAAAATAAAGTTTTCAGTTCCCCCTTAAACAGACGTGTTTTCTGTGTATCTTCTATGTCCCATTCTCTATTGCTAAAATCCATAACTAACCTATTTCTGTATGTCAGTTTATCTTCCCATGACTAGGAAGGGATTTTGTCTGACAAGGAATAGATGGATACAGTGAAGAAGTGGGGACAAAAATTAAGGGGAGAACAAACCTCGAAAGAAGCAGCTGTTTCCTTGGAGTCTAGTGAATTAGGCTCAGAGTTTTTGTGCGTGGATTGACACATTTAATAAGAGAATTCAAATTCTACATGATATGACTGAGGGACATCTTGGGGTTCAAGATAGTCAGGACACCTCTGAGGAACTGGATAGTAAAAACTTGAACACTTTGCATTTGCGTTCTGGTCGTTCTTATTCAACAGTCCCTGAACGTTCAGTTAGGTCCAAAAGGGCCACTGGTCTCACTGAAGAAGGCACACTTTGTACAGAAGAGACTGTGGACATTGAACAGGCTACCACAGCACCCTTGGTTACTCAACAAAATGCCCAAGGTCCACTAATCTCTGATAGTAATGCAACCACTCACATACCCACTTATGCCTCAGCCATGTTCAGTACACCACAAACCTTTGGACAACATGGACAGTATAGATTATTTTCTAATGTTCCTTATGCTAATCCATGGGGCATGAATACTGATAGTATTGGCATGCAACCCCAGGATCCTTATACTAATCCATGGGGCATGAATACTAACAGTATTGGCATGCAAACTCGGGTGAATCTTCCTCCTGCATGGCATGAACCAAATATGGCAACCACTTATCATAACCAGGCCCAGGCTAAAAGGCCAAAGGTACAAAAATGGAGTGTTATCCATGGGCGGTGTCCTCATTCTTCAAACTATTGCCCAATTGTTCTTGCCAATCGGGAAAAACTGGGCAACCAAGCTAGTTCGGAGGAAGATCAAGGCCACACACAGAAGTAACCCGAAGGCTATTACAATCCACTGATGCGTGTGAAGCAGCTATCAAAAAGGTGGATCTGCTGTCGATTCCTTGGATCATAGGGAAAGGCCAGGTGTCTTTGATAGTGGACACTGGGGCATGTGCAAACATTATTTCTAGTAAAGTGCAGGAGTGGCTCTAACGTCTGATGCCTCAAACCAATTGGATGCTGTCAGCACCTGATGTCATTTTGACAGGTGTGACAGGGAGTAAAATCCAGGTACCATTGACACCGAGGGCAGATAAACGATCTCCTGTATTACATGTTATTTTTTATGTGGTTGAGGAATTCTATCTGCCAGCTGATGAGTTATTGGGCCTTGAATCCATGGAGGAGTATAACGTGATTATACACCCTCAGAGACATTCCATTTCCTTTACTGGGAAGGAGTTTGTGGGCCTTGTTCCCTCAGCAACCAAAACTGGAGATAGTAGCATCCAAAATGGAGCCTTTCAACCAGTTGTGACCCCGACAAGTGAAGTGTCAAGGGAATCACCGGACGAACACAAAACGGAGGGAGTGGAAAAAGGTCAGGGCTATAGTGAGTGGGAATCACCATGTACCCAATCGAACTGTCTGCAAAATTCCTGTCTGAGTACCTGATTCGTCGGAGGGAACTGATATGGCATTCTTATCGGAGACCGTAAAACATAAGGCATTGTCACTGGAGTCCACCCTGAGCAGTGTCGAATCAGACCAGAAAACGCCCCTAATTCATTGCAAATATGAGTGGTGGGACAGTTAAGCTCAGAGATGGTTGTTATATAGGCTACTTGATGTGCTATGGTGCCCCCATAAGGGAAGTTGACAAGGTACTGGTGATCTCTCCCGTAGTTACATCACAAACAACGACCCAGTCGGAACTGACACATTTTGGGAGAGGAAATTTGCTAGAACAATATGTGAAGGTAACAGACAATGCTGAACATAAAACACAATTGCTAGCATTTCTTAAAGAATTCTCTGATGCAGTGGCACTTTCAGGAGAACCACTGGATAGAACGGACAAGGTGAAGCATCATATTGGTTTGTACCCTGGTACAAATCCGTTATATGTGCCTGCATACCATCTACCGAACAGCCAACGGAAAGCAGTGGAAGAGGAAGTTGAGAAGATGCTTCAGGATGAAGTCATTCAGCCTTCTTCCTCATCTTGGAATGCACCACTTTTCTGGTGCCTAAAAAGTACGGTGGTGTGAGACCTGTTGTGGATTTTTGGCAAGTGAACAAGGTAACCATACCAGATTGTTATCTGATTCCGCATCTCAGAGACTTACTACAGTCCCTGGGTAAGGGAAATACTATGTTCGCCTGCCTGCATCTAGCGTCAGGGTATTGGCAGGTGGAGCTGACCGAAGAGTCACGTCCCATCACTGCCTTTAGCACTCACCATGGGCACTTCGAATTTCTCCTGATGCCTTTTGGACTGAGTAATGCTCCTTTGACATTTCAGAGGATGATAAATCAGTTGTTTGGTGACATGTTAGGGCAAGACGTCCTGGCATATCTAGATGACTTAATAATTGTGAGCAAGGACATAGACACTCATTTTAGTAAGTTAAAATGAGTGATGGAAACCTTAAGATCTGCGGGTCTGAAAATCAAGCTATCAAAGTGTGAATTCCTAAAATCAAGTGTTAGATTTCTAGGGCACTTAGTTGATGGCAATGGCATCAAGGCTCTTCCAGATAAGGTTACAGCCATGTTAAATTTCCCTATACCCAAGTCCAAGGATGACATTCGCTCATTTCTAGGGCTCACTGGCTTCTACAGGAGCTTTATCCACAATTATGCTGCTATCGCATCACCATTGATGACGCTACTTAAGAAGGATGCTGCATGGCAATGGGGATTATCGGAAGAGAAAAACTTCAACGACCTCAAGAAAGCCATGACAGAGGCACCCGTGTTAGTGTTTCCTGATTATACTCAACCTTTCTATCTGTGCACGGACACCTCAGGTTTGGGTCTGGGAGTGGTGTTACAGCAGAAGGATGAGCTAGGCTAGACGTACAACATTGCATATCCCAGTAGGGCACTAAGATCCCCAGAAAAGAATTATTTGGCAATTCATTTGGAGACATTAGCAATTGTGTGGGTGTTAGGATATTTCCAGGATATCATCTTCGGCTACTGGATAATTTTTTTAACTGACCATGCACCCATACACGACTTGTTTAAGGGGAAGAACTTGCATGGTAAGGTCACGTGTTGGTTCAGCAAGGTAATGGAGTTTGACCCAGAGGTCAGATATTTACCAGGCCGACAAAATGTCGCTGCCGATACACCGAGTAGAAACATTGCTGATGCCATATCTGAGGATATCCCTCTTTCTGGTTATTCCCAGACACGGTAAAAGCGGAACAACGTAAGGATGCGATGTGGTCTCAAGTCATCTATGCCTTGGGGTCTGGTGATGAGTCTTGTCTACATGAACTTCTGGTATCGATGACTCACTTCCATCTTCAACGGGGTCTTTTGTATAAGAAACTCCCAGGGAAAGAGGCCATGTGTCAGTTGGTTGTTCCTACTACACTACAGCAAGCCGTGTTACAATTGGTTCATGATGTACTTCATGTGGGTCATCTCAGACGTGACAGATGCATACATGAGGCAAGAAAGAAATATTATTGGCCGACCATAAGGAAGGACATAGAAGCCCACGTTAGTTAATGCATCAAGTGCACGGAAATGCAAGGAACGACAGGACCTCCGACTCTAATTTAAGAGTATCCCCTACTGGAAAAATCGTGGTTTCGGTCTCCATTGATCTATTAGCATTGCCAAAGAGTCATCAAGGCTCAAGCTATGTATTGGTGGCAGTGGACCATTTTTCACGATTCACTGTTTTAGCACCTTTACAGACAAAAATTGCTGAGGAGGTGATGCATGCTTTTGCAACCTCAGTGATTTGTCCATACTCTACACCCAAGGTATTGCTTAACGATATTGGCAGTGAATTTTGTAACCAAGTGTTACAGGAAATCTGTCGTACTTATGGGGTAAGGCAAGTCTTTATTAAGCCTTACAGTCCCAAGAGCAATGGCCTTGTGGAGAGGACAAACAAAAAAATACTGGAAGTCCTGAGACCAACGATCAACTCACTGGAGAATAACTGGCAAGATTGGTTACCACATGTAGCGGTGGCCATCAACTCCTCAGACAGTTCGTCAACTGGGAAGTCTCCTCATTACATCCTCTATGGGGAAGAGAAAGTGTTACCCTGTGATTTGCTAGCTGGACCTCCTATGCCAGTGTACAATCAAGAGGATTATAACAAAGTTCAGCTTGCAAAGTTCCAATGCATACATGGTGAAGTACAGAAAATATTAATAGCCTCAAGAGCGGAGATGATGGTGAAACAACACAAAGGTAGTCAAGAAAAGACGTTGGAGCCAGGCCAGAAGGTTATGATCCACAACCCCGAGAGAACTTTCAAGCTCAGACCTAAGTTCCGTGGACCATATACCATTGTGGAACGAGTGTGTGGACATACTTATAAAATAAGGGACGATGCTAATGGAGCTCAGGAGAGAGTACATGCTGAAGGATCAAACCAGTAAGTCAAGAGCTAGGCCTAACAAACCAATTGTCTGATGTGTTGTCCCCTCTTTCTTCGTCGCAGTCTATGTCATCGTCCATACCTGTCCCTAACCAAGAGTATCGCAGCAAGCTACGATCCCACGCAAGGGCGATTAAGGGAGTATCTTCTCTTGCAGAAACGTGGCTGTGGCTTGTACTCCTCTCGCATTGCTTGGGGTGGACCTATGGAATGACAATGGACACGGACACAACTGGATTGATGCCAGGAGCACTGAAGAGCCCACTAGGAGAAGTCGTGGTGGTAGAGGATGCAGTATGCATCTAATATCCAATGAAAGGCTATCCCCAAGCTCCAGATACCGTTACAGAGGTCTCCAAGGGATTGCTTCACCTCAAACAGCAATTGTTGGAAATTGGAAAGTCATTTAACTGGTACCCACAGTGACGACCTCGGATAGTGAAGCTTTAGTACGAACCTTGAATGGAATGGTCAAGATTCAGACTGGACATATAGATAGGCTCACAGACAGGCTCACTAAATTACATGTCACTTTGCCTAATGCAAATTCTGATCTTTCCAAGCATGTCCATGCACGTACTAAGAGAGGATTTGCGGACCTTCTAGGTATCCTGTCTCAAAAGCTCTTTGGTACAGTGCTAGACAAGGATGTAGTGCAATTGGGCAGACAGATGTATGATTTGGCATTGGCGGCTAAGGCAAATAACAAGCTAATCGTACACACATATGAACAGATAGGTGAGTTCACTAACAAAGCTAACGAGATAGTGAAGACTATCAACCACCTCGTAGGTGTAGTGAACAACATCCAAACTAACCTTCCAACCCTGACTAACTTGGTGTTAATCACTGAATACTTTCATGTTCTCAATGAGTCAACCACTGCTTTGGAGTCGCATGCAGCCAATATGGTGGATGGCTTAATCAATGCAAGTTTGAATAGGGTTAATGCTTTATTGTTTCCTACTCACATTCTAATCAGTGCTCTTGATGTAGCTATGGTGAAGCATGGATTCACGCCACTTTTTAGTATGAGTCAACTGGAATACTGTTACCCATTGTTAGAAGCCTAGTTGACCCATGAGGGCATCATGATATTGGTACCTATGAGGAATGCTGTAACATACCATGCATGGTGGTTCATTCCTTTTCCTTTTACTACTACTAACAATACACTTGTCATTCTCAGTGAGGGACCAGAGGTGCTAGTTGTCTCTAATGACAAAGGATATATAGTAGAAGTGACTATGGATGAATTTGAGAAGTGCATGGCCTCAATTCTTGATCTCCATGTATGTCCTACTTTCCATTTTGTCTTCATACCATCAGAGTTAGAGGAGTGTAAGATAGCCTTGTTGGACACAAACACTTCCTCTACACTACAGCGTTGCACTTTCCAATCCATTCAGTTGAAGTCAGTTTTCCATGCTCATGTACATGCGAAACAGTACTTCTTCTTTCCTGAGACAAAGGACGTAACATTCACGTGTGCCTCACAAAACCAGTTCCTTACGGTAAAGGGTTGCTATGTTGCACCCGATTTTTGTGAGCTGCACAGTAAAGAGATAGCAATTCTACCTAACAAACAACATCTCGCCCCAGTTAAGACCATTTCTACCTTCATTCAGTGTTTCTTAATTGGATGTGAATAGGCTGTCTCATGTGTTAAAGAGGTTACAGTTCCTCTCCTACCTGAACAAGACTGATTTAGAACCATTTGTACTGTCCTATCTCCCTTCATAACTTTCTCCTTCCTATTTTGGTCCTGGCTTTGGTCTTCTACTTCTTGTGGTCTTGTCCTGTGTCTGTTTGGGGGGGTTACTATCTAAAGAGTTGAGTGAGAAACCCACTAAAACCAAGGGTCCGTACTCGCATATCGCAAGTGGACTTGCCTGAATAGTTAGCGACCCTACACAGTGGTTAGGCTACACAGTAGTTAGGACAACAGAGTCGATGGGGACATCGAAAAGGTGTGTCCGAGCAATATTCTGGCGCCGACATCATTTCCACATTGGAATTATGTTTCTCGCTACTATACACATTATGTTTATTCATATTTAGAGAAAACGTGTTGTAGTGTTGAGATGAAGATCCAAATCCCACTTCAGTATAACCGTGGTGTGGGAATAAGATGAGTGCCAGCCCTGCGAAAGTCAGCACTTTTCAACATACACATGAGGGTAAGGAAAAGCGATAGAATAATATGAATTGTATATATGTTAAAGTCTTGGGAAAACACATATACTCTGTTGGTATACTTTATTGTAATTAATACTACTTCATTGAGGTGTATGATGTGCATGGTACTGTAGAGTTGTAACTTATATTCATGTACAAATCCCAGTTGTCTGTGGAATGGCACCTCTAAGAAACTGTTGATCTCAGGCCACTCCCAGTGGGGAGGCCAGGCAGCTGTAGATTACTTTCAGCTCTGGTAAAGGAGAGACATACTGCTCTGAGCTCTCTCTTGTCACAGTTGTATCCTTCTGTGGTGAATAAAGAGAAATAAAAACACAATCTGCTCCAGTCTCTATCACCTGCACACGCCACTGTTCCTCTAATATAGGATCTACACCGATTCCCGCCATCTGTTGCAGCAGAGAGACTCGGGAGTGCCAGCTGGGAATTAGTGATTTCCAACCAACGGGAACATTACATAAATTGATGCCCTGCTTAAAACTTAGTGGAGTCACGCCTAAGCTGATACAGTAATAAAATACAGCAATAATAATAATATATAAATGAAACAGAAAACAAGGACACAAAGGTGTTGACACAATGCATTTCTCAGTATGCCTCTACCAAGCCTTGCACATGGACTTGCCTTACAACTTCCATGATAGGGTTCACTGTGGGTTGAAACAAGACTAAAGATAAATTAAGTCAACCCCATATGACTCTGACCTTTGTCATTTTGACTTTGCTGACCTAATCAGTTCATCGTCCTTTCATTCCTTATCACTGACAAAGGTTTGGTCGAAATCCATTGAGGGGTTCAGGAGATATCGCACCCACGCCCATATGACCTTGATCTTTGACCCCTTGATCTTGCTTACCTAATCAGTTCATTGTTCTTTCATACTGTATCACTACAAAAGTTTGGCCGAAATCTGTTTAGGGGTTTAGGAAATATCGCATTCACAAGAATAAACTGCGTCTACCACCTATGACCCTACCTCTGACCCCTTGACATCGATGACCTCGTCAGTTCATCATCTCATACTGGATCACTGACAAACTTTTGGTGGAAATTCGCCAAAGGTTTCAAGAGATATTGCACCGACAATTGTTACAGATCCCCGTCTGCAAGGATAAACAAAACTGATCACAAATGACCTTGACCCTTGACCATGCTGAACTAAACAGTTCATTATCCTTTCATTCAGTATCACTGACAAAAGATTGGAAGACATCCACAGAGGGGTTCATGAGATAATGACTCCACAAAATATACCAAGTTGACCTTTTTTTTTCCTTGACCTTTGACTGCTTGACCTAGTGGAACTAATCAGTTGATAATCTCCACATATTGCATCGTTGCCAAAAGTTTGGTGGAAATCTGTCAATGGGTTCAGGATTAATCATTCCCAGAAAAGTGTTATTGGTGAACGAATGGATGGACGTACACACCCACGCACACACGGAGGGGAGGCGGTGGCTGAATCGGTAGAGAGGCGTCCTGCTGTCCTGATGGACCCAGGTTCTAATCCTGGCTGGGGCAGGGAACAGTTTAAGGATTTGAATTTCATAAAAGCAGACTTTCCTGATCTACCAGATGACCCGCCGACATGTCATAAAAGTACCCCCGCTAATACCAATATGCCAATCCTGTATGAGACAGCCCTAGCATGTATTCAATATGGACGGTGGGTGTTAGCGCCGAAGTAGTGACATGTAGAGAGGTGTATGGTATGTAGGAGGACTACTGGGCCTTGAGAGCAGGCTGTGAAGCCTATGCCCAGAGTCGGACACATAAAAAAAAAAAAAAAAAAATGACATATCAATGACTGAATGCCTCCTCCACAATATGTGGGCGGAGCCATAATAATAAATAAAAATCAGATTTACTACTACTACTACAACAACTACTACTACTAGTATGGTAAATGAGTACATGAGAAAGAGATATAGACTGCACCATTTGTGGAAAGAATTGCAACAACTGGTGACTAGGGACATCCAACGCTCACTCAACCGCTCTGCACTGTTCCCCTTTTTTTTCCATCACATATTTCTTATTCATTACTTCTTAATTTGATGAATTTGGCCATTTGCTGGCACTCTATAATGTGTTTTATGGTTTTCTACATCATTTATAGCGATAATACAGGGATATATAGAGAAAGGTTAGTTGGATGTCAATGCTGAAACAAAAAAATGCCCTCTACCCTTGCTTCTAAATTTAACCCCCATTGTGATATCCTTTTAAAAAAAAGTGTAAGCATAACCAACATTGTTTACTGCAGTACCTTTCACATAACATGAAACCATAAGATGACTGCTTTAAACCTGACGGCTCATTCTTTATCGGTCGAATGCTTAAGAAATATTTTTTTTACAAACGTAGATTCTACATTTACTCCTTATGCTTAGGCACAACTGCATCATTGGTGCAGCGATCTATTAATTTTTTGACTAATCCTAAAATTTTGTGTCCATTTCATTTTCTGGTAAGTCTGGATTTTTATTTTTGTTTTGTTCGATGACGTATGGAGTAATTCATAATCTGTTAATTTCCCAAAAACAGTGGAATATGATATCCAGCCTTTAATCATATTTAAAAAAAAAATCTTTATTAAAATTCTTTGAACTAACGTCTCCTTTGTGGAGTACCACATTTGTACGATTTTTGAATACCATTTCTAGGAAAACAAAAGAAGTGCTAGCAAATTCTTGACAGTCTTTCGAAAACTCAAATAATGTGAATTAAGGTACCTAGGGGTATATCTTCCTAAGTGCCAGTCAGGCCAAAACTGAATTCAGCATATCACTGTATTGCCCCAAGATAGCTCTCTCTGGAGGACAGGGTGGAAGGTGGAAAGAAAAATATTGGTTCCCGGACAACTGAACCAGCGACAATTGAACCAGTGACAGTTGAACCAGTGACTGTTCAACCAGAGGACAGTTGAACCAGTGGACAACTGAACCATTGGATAATTGAACCAGTGACAATTGAAAAAGTGGACAATTGAACCATCTGACAACTAAACCAGTGACAACTGGATAAGCTCCTTTATCTGTAAGCAATAGCTGACATGCTCTTGGTGTAAATAGGGAACACTGTAGTGTACTGGATATGATTTTTCTGTAACCTAACCTAGGCTAACCTAACCTAATCATGATTTTTTAAAATGAATTGTCAATTGCTTCATATAACCACTGGTGCATGGTTCAATTGTCCTTTGGTTCAGTTGTCCTTTGGTTCAGTTGTCCACTGGTTCAATTGTCCCCTGGTTCAATTGTTCCCTGGTTCATTAGTCACTGGTTCAGTTGTCACTCGTTCATTTGTCACTGGCTGAGTGGTCTGGTCACCAAAACTATCAGTAAAGACTATACTCCTCTTATTAACATCGTACTATCGTCCTTCTTGTCGGTCCACACAAGCATTAACACCAGCCAATAGTAGTCGAGATCGAGTTAGTATACCACCATCATGCCCCAGTGTTCCTCTGTCTGGCGCACATGTTGGAGGTTGAAAAGCCTATTATCATTAAGGGTGAATTTGCTATGAAAACAATGGTTTGTGTCGTCCTTATTGTCGGCCGACCAGTCTGCATCACGAGCTTAGCGGTACAAATCACTAACTCAGTGGCCAATGGGAGCACGCTAGAGACACTTCTTCCACCAATCATAGAACTATCACCACGTTTCTTCCTCAGTCCTGAGTTTACATTCTTTTCACGTCGAAATCATCATACAGTGAAAGTAGATATTTTAAGCTACAATAAAAAAAAATTGAGATGTCACAATTACTTCAGATGATATGGCATTTTGAAAGTGAAATAATTTTAATAGCATTTTTCAACATTTTTTTTATATATGACACGTAGGGGGTTTCACCCAAGACGGTTTCAGTTATAGTTGAATTAAAAAAGCAGTAACTGATGCATCATTAAGCATACCACCAGTCAAATTCTGTGCCACAACAGTGAAGTCGGCATATGTGGCATTACAATTTTTGTTTAAGAATATGACCATAAGTTACAAGACTGCCGGTGATATCCTAATAATTATATAGTTTGTGTGACTGCGAAGTGTTACAAGGATCAAATATTAGTATTACAAGTAATATCTTTCTGAAAATACATCTTAAAACTTACCGAACACTTGCCATCATTTGATTTCCAACTTTCCCACAGGACTTTTATTTCCCGTTCCTTTCATCTTTGAGAATTTCTGGGAAATCTGTTCAGCACCTTCCCTTGTCCAGGTTGGGAACAGAATCTCCAGGCAACACACCAAGGCATATTTAATGAAGAAATCCAGTTAATCACAGATGAAAGCAAAGTGCATGCTGGACATTAAGCTAGCTCTGGCCACTGGGAGAAAACATGGTGCCGTGTCACGGCTGGGCTGAAACAAAGTTGCTGCACCTCCCCCTTCAGAAGGTGTTGCATTGAATGAGTTGTTGATGGGCGCCCTCACCTGTCGTGTATCATAACCGTTCATCAGCTAAAATTGGATACCACTTAATGACATGCACAGTGGAAACCTTTACGGTTCTTTTACCGATACCTCAATATACTTACAGGACAAAATCCAGCCTGAAGAGGTCATTGAATTTTATGTTTGCTGTCTTCAAACAATTTTATTCATGAAATATATACGGTGCTCATTAACTGTTTCAGTACCAATGGGAATTCTAAAGATATCTACTGTATCTATGTCTAACTATCTATTAATAATGAGGTCAGAATTTTAATCCTCAGATAACTACCACGCCACATTTAAGCACAAATACTCTAAAACATTCCCGAAACTTTGTAAGAACATTAATAATAATGATAGATTTCTTGCTGTTACACGTCAAATAGTATTTTGAAATTGAGGCAAATAAGGCTCAGCTCTAGAGATAATAAAAATGAGTACCAATGAGTGGGATGGGTGGAATTGTCCGCTATGGGAGTTAGGGGGGAATCCAGAATTATCAAATATAGGGGATGGCCAGGAAACGTTTGGGAATCTCTTCTCTACACTGACACATTTATTATTATTATTATTATTATTATTATTATTATTATTATTGTGGAAAGTATTAAGAATATATGGAGTAGATAGGAAGTTGTTGAATGTTGTGAAGAGTATGTATGATGGTGCTAAGGCTGCAGTGTGTGTGGATGGTGAACTGAGTGAATTTTTCTCTTTCAAGGTTGGGTTGAAACAGGGATGTGTCATGTCTCCATGGTTGTTCAATCTGTACATGGACGGGGTAATAAAAGAGGTACAAGGTAGGGTAGCGAATGTTGGAGTGGCCCTGGTGAGAGACGGTAGTGTTTGGAAACTCAATGTACTGTTGTTTGCAGATGATACTGTGTTGTTGAGTGAAGACGAAGGAGAGCTTCAAGGCTTGGTGGATGAGTATGGGAGAGTAAGAAACGGAATCTAGAGGTGAATGTAGGGAAGAGTAAAGTGATGGTCTTTGAGAGAGGTGAAGTGAAAATGTGAGTACGTTTAAGTACTTGGGTAGTGTGATGAGTAGGGATGGAGGTTTGGAGGGTGAAGTGCTTGAAAGGGTACAGCAGGGAAGAAAGGTTGCTGGTTCCTTGAGGGCAGTGATAAGAAGCAGGGAAGTGAGCATGGTCATGAAAAAGTTACTACATGACAGTATTGTGATACCAACTCTAACGTATGGAAGTGAAGCTTGGACGTTGCTGGAAGGACACAAATCAAGAGTGAGAGCAGTGGAAATGAGTTATTTAAGAGGAGCCTGTGGAGTCACATGGAGAGACAGGCTGACAAATGAGGATATAAAGGAACGTTGTGGTGTGGATGTGGATGTGATAGGAAGCGTTAGGAGGAATACACTGAGGTGGTTTGGCCATGTAGAGAGGATGGAGGGTGAAAGACTGACGAAGAGGGTGTATGTGAGTGAGGTGGAGGGGGGAAGAGGGAGGGAGAGGCCGAGAATGAGATGGAGTGATGGGGTGGAGAGATATATGAGACAGGGGGCTGGTGAGTTGGGAGTGGGGCAGTGAATTGGTGGGGGACAGGGCGACGTGGAGGCGATTTGTTTGTGGCCACCCCGAACGGGATTGAGGCGTCTGGCAATAGGTAGATAGACAGATTATTATTATTAAATATTATTATTATTAATTATTATTATTATTATTATTATTAATATGATGATTATTATTATTATCATTATTATTATTATTATTATTATTTTGTTTTCAGGGCATGTTCGTGGTGCTTGGCCTAGGCTGTGGGATATCATGCCTTGTTCTGCTCTTGGAGAAGATTGTGTCCAGTACAATGCCGTTGACAGAAATACACTGAAATATACAAGGACGATGCTAGAGTAGTTGTGAGGTTTGCTCTCTCTCTCTCTCTCTCTCTCTCTCTCTCTCTCTCTCTCTGTTACAATGTTCTTGCACTATTGTGCATTTATATATGATACAAAATTCGATTGTTATATTTCATTAACTTAGGATATCTTTTACTGTCCAGGTTTATTTTTATTCATTTAACAGACTGATTGAAGTAAAAGGATCATGACAGCAGAAAAGAAGTCATTGCAGCTATTTGTACATTTTTTTTATTGTAGCAGGCCAGATATTAATAAACTTATCAACATATTTGTGTTTTTTGTTGGCAGAGGATTAGAGTATATGTCATAATCTTATTTGTCTCTTGGCTATAAAGATGGTTTGAGTATAGTACTTTTGTTTAGTACAACTCAATTATTTTCAGCTCATGGTAAATGTCTTTGTAATAAAGATTAATGGACTCAGTTCCTACTTCCTTCACTTTCACAGGTTTCCACTCAGCAGAAAATAATGCTGTCTAGTGGTTATAAGATCAAAGTACAAAAAATATGATTGTACAGACATGTAAAGTGTATTGGTGTCACTACAATATATTAACCCGTGGACTGCGCCATACTTAATATAGGGGTGTATTGGCGAGCTGTGGCATTTCTCTTATAAGCGAGAATTTCAAACCACAAAGGTAGATGGGTCAGCGTGACACAAGATTTCTGGGGTGGTACCGCAACTGATAGCCCTTATTTCCAACCCCTATCATGAGGCCAGTTGATATATAGCCCTAGCAACAATGGCCCAAAAGTACGCACTTTGTAACAAATTTCCTAGAATGTTATTACCCCAGGAAAGGCAGTAATATGTCAAAAAAAAAAATTAGAATAACAAAAAATCTAGTGTAAGGTCAATAGGAGGTAATTAAACAGAAGTAGGTTGGCAAATAATGCATGTAAAGGTAGCACGCTAAGCTCTTATTGGAGCGTGTGTAGCAAGCTGGCAACCCACCTGGCCTTCTCGTCATACCATAGTTTTCATGTTCCTGGTGGCTTTATTGGTAAAGCTGGGTGAATACTACGCCCACCACATCATTAGCAATAATATACCAACTCATTGGTATGAATACATCCAACTAAGGTACTACATTTATGGTTGAAAAACATTCATAACAAAAACCAAACCTCTTTAAAGCATAGTTTTCATGTTCCTGCCAGAAATACTGTAATGGTCAGAATCTTAGAGCCACCGTCAATATGATGCTGAGAGTTAGTCACCAGTGTAACCAAAGAAATTTTTGATACCACCGCTAATGCCACACCAATGTAATGACGGAAAGTTTTAAAGATCATGAAAAATGGGTAGCGTGATCTTATTAGAGGGTTTGGCAAATGTGGCAGCATGAAACATTTGCACAGTGCGTGAGCCGGTAGATATTAAGCACACTTTGCGGGCCACTCAATCTCATATGTACCATACAACTCTTTAGAGGTTAGCAAAGTCCAGACTCATAATAACTTAACCTAAGATTTACTAAACATTAACAACTGAGAAGGTTTACTCTTCACTGTGAACGATCCCAAACGAAATTATAATGAGGATCTACTTCACTAGAAATATGAAACTTTACAAGCTAAAATAATATTGAAAGGATACACACACACACACACACACACACACACACATACATAGATAGATAGATATAGATAGATAGATACAGATATATATAGATATATATATGTACAGATAGATATAGATATATATGTGTATATAGATATATATTTGTGTGTGTTTATATATATATATATATATATATATATATATATATATATATATAGATCATCATCATCATCATCAGCCGTTTCAGTATCCACTGCAGGACCGGCCTATTCCGACCGAAGTCGGGACGTGTATATATATATATATATATATATAGAGAGAGAGAGAGAGAGAGAGATAGACAGATAGATATATATGTATATATAGATAATTATATATGTATATATAGATACATATGTATTTACAGATATATAGATAGATAGATAGATAGATAGATTGATAGATATATAAGTATATATATGTATGTATGTGTATAGATGACAAATAGATAGATATAGATATACAGATAAATACAGATATATAAATAGATATAGATATATAGATATAAATAGATATAGATATATCTATATCTATCTATCTATCTATATATATATATATATATATATATATATATATATATATATGTGTGTGTGTGTGTGTGTGTGTGTGTGTGTGTGTGTGTGTGTATTCATATATATATATCTATCTATATATATATATATATATATATATATATATATATATATATATATTTTATGCAAGAAAGAAGGAACCAAAGGCCATGAGCCCGCAGTAACAGTTCCCCGCAAGAGAAAAACAAAATACAATAGAGAGCCAAATTCAAGATCCGATCATTTTGAGATGCCTGGACACACTGAAAGACTGGAGATCATAGGCAGCAGGAAATACAGACAGAGGGAGACAGTTCCAGAGCTGACCTGTTGCATAAATGAAAGACTGGGAGTAACGGTTAACTCTTGCATTAGAGAGTTGGACAGAAAAGGGATGAGAGTTTGCTGCCAGACGGGTGCTACGCGCCCGTCGTAGAGGTGGAAGAATGCAAGCAGACAGTTCAGAGGAGCAATGACCATT
Source organism: Coenobita brevimanus (assembly GCF_032717465.1). Classification (NCBI taxonomy): domain Eukaryota; kingdom Metazoa; phylum Arthropoda; class Malacostraca; order Decapoda; family Coenobitidae; genus Coenobita; species Coenobita brevimanus. The sequence goes on along the minus strand of NC_136999.1, from coordinate 29,306,029 downwards.
AAAGTAGCGATAGAAAAGAGATAAAGATGCAACAGTGCCGCAAAGAGACAGAGGTTGAAGGGAGTCAGTAAGAGGAGGAGAGTTAATGAGATGAAAAGCCTTTGACTCCACCCTATTGAGAAGAGCTGTATGTGGGGAGCCTCCCCACACATGAGAGTTGTACTCCACACAGGGGCGGATAAAACCCTTGTATAGAGTCAACAATTGTGCAGGGGTAAAGAAAGAGCGGAGTCGGCTTAGCACACACAATCTCTTGGAAGCAGATTTTACAAGAGATGTAATATGATCTTTCCAAGATAAGTCCCGAGTAAATGAAACCCCAAGCATGTTCAAGGATGATTCAGGATTAAGCTGAATATTATTAAAGATTAGTGGGTATACCTGTGGAAGATTTTGTCGGGTTGATAGGTGTAAGAACTGAGTCTTAGATGCATTAAAAACAACCATATTATTTTTACCCCAGAGATACGAGCCAAGTCAGACATTAGGTGTGCCATAGCCTCATCCCTTGTTTGTTGAAGTAACTGTTGAGATGGGCGTTGCGGAAACCGAATGGAAAGGTGAAGGGTGAAGTCATCGGCACATCAGTGGATAGGGTTAGATGTACAGTTTAGAAGATCATTGATGAATAAAAGGAAGAGAGTTGGTGATAGGACAGAGCCCTGAGGAACACCACTGTTGATAAATCTAGGAGAAGAACGATGGCCGTCTACAACAGCAGCTATAGAACGACCAGAAAGAAAGCTAGCGATGAAGGCACAGATAGAAGGATAGAAACCGTAGGAGGGCAGTTTGGAAATTAAAGATTTATGCCAGACTCGATCGAAAGCCTTTGAGATGTCAAGTGCAATGGCAAAGCTTTCGCCAAAGTCCCAAAAGGAGGATGACCAGGAGTCTGAAAGGTAGGTGAGAAGATCGCCAGTGGAGCGTCCCTGACGGAACCCATACTGACGATCGGAAAGAAGGTTGTGATAGGAAAGATGCATTAAAATTTTTCTATTGGGAATTGACTCGAAAACTTTTGAAATACAGGACGTTCAAGCAATTGGACGATAGTTGGAGGGTTGCGAGTGGTCACCCTTCTTTGGGACTGGCTGAATGATAGCAAACTTCCAGCAAGAAGGAAAGGTACAAGTTGACAGACAAAGGCGAAAGAGTTTGCCTAGGCAGGGAGTAAGCACTGAAGCACAGTTCTTGAGAACAACAGAAGGGACCCCATCCGGCCCATATGCCTTGTTAGTACTGAGGCCAGTGATGGTAGAAAATACATCAACTGAAGAAATTTTAATGTCAGCCATGAGGAAGTCAGAGGGGGGTAGTGATGGAGGAACAGCACCGGAATCATCTAAGGTGGAATTGGAGGAGAAAGTCTGTGCGAAGAGATCTGCTTTATCAGTAGAAGAAATAGCTACAGACCCATCAGAGTAGAAAAGAGGAGGGAAGGATGATGAGGTAAAGTTGTTAGAAAGATTTTTGGCAAGGTGACAGAAGGAGCGGGAAGAATTCGAGTTGGAGAGTTGAGAGCATTTAGTAATGATGAAAATATTTTTAGTAGAGCGAAGAACAGATTTAGCACGATTCCGGGCAGAAACGTAAAGATGATGTGATTCAGGGGTGGGTTGGCTCCGGTACCTTTTGTAGGCCCTCTCCTTGTTGCGGACAGCATTAGAACAAACGTGATTAAACCAAGGCTTTCTTGCATTAGTCAGAGGATTTGAGAAAGGAATGTATGTTTCCGTGCTCGAGAGAATAACCTCCGTAATGCACAAGGCACACTCAGATGGCTCCCGGCCATGGAAGCAATAATCATTCCATGGAAAATCAAAGAAGTACTGCCTGAGGGCCTCCCAGTCCGCAGCTCCAAAATGCCACAGATGACGTTTCCCTGGAGGGTCCACAGGCCGCAGGTTAAGGTAATAAGGTTGTGATCGGAGGAGCCCAACGGAGAGAAAAGATTAACAGAGTAAGCAGAAGGATTAGTTGTGAGGAAGAGGTCAAGTATGTTGGAGCTCTCTCCAAGGCGGTCAGGGATACGGGTAGGGTGCTGTACAAGCTGCTCTAGGTCATTAAGGATAGAAAAGATGTAGGCTTGTTCACCAGGTGGATCAGTGAAAGGAGAGGAGAGCCAAAGGTGGTGGTGAACATTGAAATCTCCTAGAATGGAGATTTCAGAGAAAGGAGAAATGGATAGAATGTGTTCCATCGTAGAAGTAAGGTAGTTGAAGAATTTTTGATAGTCAGTAGAATTAGGGGATAAGTAAACAGCACAGATATATTTAGTCAGAGAATGACAGGAAAGCCGAAGCCAGAGTGCAGAGAATTCAGAAGAATCGAGTTCAGGAACACGAGAGCAAGATAAGTTGTTGAGTATATAGACACAACAGCCACCTTTGGTTTTGAAATGAGTATAGAGAAAGTAGGAGGATACAGAAAAGGGTTTGTTGCCAGTTGCCTCAGACAGGTGAGTCTCCGTTAGAAAAAGAAGGTGAGGTTTAGAGGAGGAGAGGTTGTGCTCAACTGAGCGATAGTTAGAGGAAAGGCCGCGAATGTTGCAGAAATGAAGAAGAAGAAAGTCAGACAGTGGTTCCAGGCACCTCGAGTCGTCACCGGGAGAGGGGCGGACGGTGGGGGCATTTATGTTCCCCCCCCCTTGGAGACTCCTAGGCTTAATTAAAAGACGCCATTTTTGTTGAATTTAGAATAGGAAGTATAGTGTGTACTGTGCATGTAGTTTGGTGTAAATAGTTAGAAAAATTTGTACTGGAGAGCATGCTGGCCTACTCTCTGTGTAACTGAGACACTGAAAAAGTTCAGCAAAGGGGGATGGTCAGGAACTAGTCCTGAGGGCTGATGAAGCGGGAGCTCCAGCACTCCCTGTCATCAGCTTTCCATCCACCTCGGGCGTACTGCCCTGCTCGACTGGTGCTACAGTCTACTCATCCTATATATATATATATATATATATATATATATATATATATATATATATATATATATATATATATATATGCGAATGAATGTGTTTGAATGGATGAGTAAATGGGGGTGTTGTCCTGTCTCGGCTACCTCCCTTTCCTTGGGGGAAGCAGCCTAGGTATATATATATATATATATATATATATATATATATATATATATATATATATGCGAATGAATGTGTTTCAATGGATGAGTAAATGGGGAGTGTGTTGTCCTGTCTCGGCTATCTCCCTTTCCTTGGGGGAAGCAGCCTAGATATATATATATATATATATATATATATATATATATATAAATATATATATGGACTCGTGGGAAGATTCAAAGAATACTAAGACTCTTAAGATTAAACTCGCGCAACTCCAGAATCATATAGGCTACAGTAAAGTGACAATAATTAAATGAACAATGATCAAATAAACTGTAATCAAAATGGATGTAAACAATATGGACCAGCCAATATAGTCGCTATTTAAGCTACGTGAACTAGGAAAAAGGGGGGGGGGGTGATTTCATGAGGCGCTGGCAGTGGTTTGAAACGGACGATCTGCAATGTTGAAGAGAATCGACGGTCTCTGTAATTAATACAAGAGGAATCAGGGGAAAATATGTCCAAGATAATTCACGAACGTATATGATGAGCTATTACACTTGGAGAGAGAGAGAGAGAGAGAGGGGTGGGGAGGATGAGAGTTCGACACCAACTTGCAATGTTGAAGAGATGTCGCGGTCTGGCAGTTCTTTTTTTTTTTCCTATCGACCAATGGGGCCGAAGCCCCTGGTCATTAAAGCAATTATATATATATATATATATATATATATATATATAGATATAGATATATATATAGATATATATATATACCGGGTGTAACGCGACGTATGACAAAAACTTACACCAATGATCTACCATGTAATTTTGAGTATATTTTGTTCTATAAACATATGCTCTCTGCGACCCCAGTTCAGTGCCCAGGATTCTGCAGTTTTGTGTAAAAGCTTCGTCTCTTGCATGTGCCATTAGGTGAGAGCTTGGCAGGGCGACGGGAGACGAGTATTATTAGCTTATACTGTACTATACATGAAAATCCCATATCCTATCAGTACACACGAGTTTTAAGAAGAAACTTTATGTAGTCTAAAAATTCTTTAACATCGTCATGCATTCATGCAATTCTTTTGCACAAATCGACTGTAATTAAGGATTAAATTCGAATTTTATGGCTTGCCAGGGAGTAGACAGGGAGGGGAGGACAGGCTGGTGTGTTGTTGCCAGTTATGTAATATTTGGTTTGTTGGATGTTGCTACCAGCATTATCATAACACCCACAGCTCATTCAGTGAAAAAACGTTATTCTAAAGGGAGATTAGCCTCACTTTAAGTCAGGAAGAATATTATTTATCACAATTTTTCTGCTGCAAGTAAACGTGGCGCCCTTGGGTATCTCCACCTGTGTTCCTCTCTGCAGCACTGGCATTATCATCGCAGAACCCGTAAAAAAAAAAAAAAAAAAAAAAGAAGAGATATCTGCATATTCTTCATTGCTGTACGTACGTAGCATGCTGTTTCATGAACATGTGAAGCTGAACCCGGTGAACAACAGAACGCGGAGAACAGTATTTGAAGTGTGTGCCTCCCCTGCAAATGTTCCCGTTTAAACGACAGTGGACGCAGGATTGCCAAGTCCTTATCAATCTCGCTAGTTTAGTCCTGAAAACTTGCTAGAATGTCGCTAGATAATAAACACTGCAAAACATCGCTAGAAAATACGATAAAAACTTTAAAATATCACCTAAAAATGGCAAAAATATCTAGAATGTAGCTAGATATCATGTTGCCAGATGTTACTGCTGCAAGTAGAAGCAGTTGCATAGGCGTTACATTGGCAATCCTGTATCACTGTTCTCACGTCATCATATGAAAAAAATGGTGCCACGTTTACTTGCAGCAGAAAAATTGTAATGAATAATAATATTACTCCTGATTTAAAGTGATGCTAGTCACTCAGAACAGTAATGTTCTTTCACTGAATGAGCTGTGGGTGTTATGATAATGCTGGTAGCAACATCCAACAAACCAAATATTACATAACTGGCAACAACACACCAGCCTGTCCTCCCCTCCCTCTCTACTCCCTGGCAAGCCATAAAATTCGAATTTAATCCTTAATTACAGTCGATTTGTGCAAATGAATTGCATGAATGCATGACGATGTTAAAGAATTTTTAGACTACATAAAGTTTCTTCTTAAAACTCGTGTGTACTGATAGGATATGGGATTTTCATGTATAGTACAGTATAAGCTAATAATACTCGTCTCCCGTCGCCCTGCCAAGCTCTCACCTAATGGCACATGCAAGAGACGAAGCTTTTACACAAAACTGCAGAATGCTGGGCACTGAACTGGGGTCGCAGAGAGCATATGTTTATAGAACAAAATATACTCAAAATTACATGGTAGATCATTGGTGTAAGTTTTTGTCATACGTCGCGTTACACCCTGTATATATCCATGCATATGAACATACACACTTTCATGCACACGTACATATATATATATACTGTATATATAATAATTTTTATTTTATTTTTTTTATTTTTTTATTATTTTTTATATATATTTTTTACCTTACATTATTAACAAAAATGCCTAATCTAAAGAACCTGAAACTAATTACCTAACTGACAAATCGCTAACCTATACTAAATCCTAAAGAGACAAATAGCTAAACCTACTCTTATGGTAAAAAGACCATGACCAAGAGAACACCATCGACTGCAGATATGTAATGCCTTTCTACATTACATACCTGCATTCATCACCTGGTGACTGTCAATCGAGGCACAACCTAATATAGGGGACATCAATATATGAAAGGTAACCAGACGAGTCAGGAACATTTCCATATACATCAGCTATCGCCCCTAATTAGAATAACTTAAGCAAGATTGTATAATATATTTACATAATACGTACAAAAGTGAAGAACCTCTCCCAACAGAGCACCATCGACAGCTAGTGTCCAATGCCTTTCTATAATGCACACTTGCACTCATCAGCTGGTGATTGTCAGTCGAGGAACGGGGTTTAATATAGGGGACATCAATATTAGAAATAGATCAGTGGGAGGAGGAACTATTCAAATACGTCAACTGTCAACCCTAATTAATAGTACAATATATACATATTTACATTCGATAAGAACCATACCCATACAGTAAAAAAGTCACATCATTCTGATCAGTCTGGGCTCTCTCAAGAAAGCCATCAATTTATCAGTCATAACAATGTCCCCATCACCCAGGATTGTGGAAAGGATGAAGGGAACGTCTGCTGCACCGCAGTAATTTATAAGAGAAGCACGTTCACGAATAAATCGCCGACAGCACAGGATGATATGACTGATAGATAACACCGCATCACAGATGTCACAGAGCGGTGGGAAGCATCTTTCCATACGTGGTTTCATATGCGTTAACATGGTGGCACGCCGTAAGTGAGCCAATACTTTTTTTTTCCAGGCAACTGGGACGGTTGGCAGTGTCCTAGTCGCCCAGGTACGGCTTTCCAGTTGGAATACTTAGTCTGGTCCACTGACCTTGTCACAGAAGATTTATTGATTTCTTTCCGAGAGAGAGACTCGACCGCAGATCAAGAGGAACGTCCCAAGTCTCCTCGAGCTCTACAGCCGACTTTGCAAGTAAGTCAGCCTGCTCATTGCCGTAAATACGACAATGAGAAGGCACTCAGATCAGCGTGAATGATTTGTTGCATGAATGCAACTTATTAATGATGCGGCCCTGGATCTCGTGCGAGTCCGTTGTGCAAGATGCAATTGCCTGAATGGCTGGTTTCGAGTCTGAATAAATGACAAATGAGTCATGCCGAGAATTAGAACATAGTCTATGGCTTTGTCAATAGTAAAAAGTTCGGAGGTAGACACAGATGTATGAGTCGGCAAGCGATACCTGAGGGCACATTCAGTCGACCACACACTAGCACCCACACATTCACTCGACTTGGAGCCGTCAGTGTACAATTGGTGGGACCTCAAGTGACAAAGGATGATATTACGAAACAAGTGATGGACCTCCGCCTCCGGCGCCTTGGTCTTTGGTCCTGGGAGCCATGATACATCAACAGTAAAGCCGGGTGGCTCCCAGGGCGCTATATTTTTAAATACCAACTTATCACAGTCACTGAGGTCCACACCAAGCTCCTGAGTTAGTAATTGGAGGCGAACGGCAAGTGGCCAACGCACCCCCTGCAGAAGATGGTGGTATTGACGCAGGGGGTACAAGCCACATTGCCGATATTACTTTTCCTTGATGTTCTAAGTCCATAGGATAATGCCAGGTGGTCGTGGTGAATACGGAGGGGAGGCACATTCGCCTCCACTTCCATACGAGCTACACGGGTACACTGGACAGCTCCAAGACACATTTGCAAACATTTATTCTGCAACACATCCAATCCTTTCAGCCTGGCATCGGATGTTGAGCCATACACCTGTGCACCATAGTCTAGCTTTGATCAAATAAGGGACTTATACACCATTAATAAAGATTTTCTGTCGGCACCCCATGTAGTACCCACTAGGTACTTGAGGACATTTAAAGGTTTATCACAACGAGCAATCAAATTATTAACGTGAATTTTGAAGTTCAACCAACGATCAAAATGTATTCCCCAAAACTTTACAGAATTTGGAAAAGGTACTGCCTGATTATCCAAAGTTAAGCACAAATTAGGTACGTTACTATTAGTGAAGACTGCAGCGGCGCACTTAGGGACAGAAATCTTAAATCCCCACTGTAAGGCCCATTGGTGGACGGAGTCAAGGACTGCTTGAATCCGCCCAGCCGAAAATAATGCATTATAGGAACAGTGCCATATTGCACAATCGTCAGTGTAGAGTGAGTATTTAAGATTCCTCGGGATGGGAGCTGATGACAGAATTTCATTGATCATAATACTAAATATAGTGGGACTAAGCACACTTCCCCGTGCCACCCCGTTTTCCTGGATAAATATATTCGATGTTACGTTACGGGGGCTTTTGACAAAGAAAGTGTTGCCCCTTAAGAAATTTGAAAAAAAAACAGGCAAATTTCCTTTTAAACCATAAGCATAGAGCTTCATTAGTATACAGTGTCGCCATGTCATGTCATAGGCCTTATGGATGTCCAAGAACACCCCTATCATGAATTCTTTACTGGCAAATGCCTCTGAAATATAATGCTCCAAATTCTTTAAATGATCTAGTGAACTTCTGTATTGATGCAAGCCACACTGTTGATCTATCTATCTATCTATTGCCAGACGCCTCAATCCCGTTTGGGGTGACCACAAACAAATCGCCTCCAAGTCGCCCTGTCCCCCGCCATTTCACTACCCTGCTCCCAACTCACACACCCCTCTCTCATATACCTCTCCACCCCATCCCTCCATCTCATCCTCGGCCTCCCCCTCCCTCTTCCCCCCTCCACCTCACTCACATACACTCTCTTCGTCAGTCTTTCACCCTCCATCCTCTCCACATTGCCAAACCAACTCAGTGTGTTCCTCATAACGCTCCCTATCACATCCACATCAACACCACAACGTTCCTTTATATCCTCATTCGTCAGCCTATCTCTCCATGTGACTCCACAGGCTCCTCTTAAATAACTCATTTCCACTGCTCTCACTCTTGACTTGTGTTCTTCCAACAACGTCCAAGCTTCACTTCCGTACGTTAGAGTTGGTATCACAATACTGTCATGTAGTAACTTTTTCACTTCCATGCTCACTTCCCTGTTTCTAATCACTGCTTTCAAAGAACCAGCAACCTTTCTTCCCTGCTGTACCCTTTCAAGCACTTCACCCTCCAAACCTCCATCCTTACTCATCACACTACCCAAGTACTTAAACGTACTCACATTTTCCGTTTCCTCACCATCCAACCTCGCTGTACATTCACTGACCTCATGTCTCTCAAAGACCATCACTTTACTCTTCCATACATTCACCTTTAGATTCCGTTTCTTACACACTCTTCCAAACTCATCCACCAAGCCTTGCAGCTCCCCTTCGTCTTCACTCAACAACACAGTATCATCTGCAAACAACAGTACAGGGAGTTTCCAAACACTATCCTCTCTCACCAGGGCCACTCCAACATCCACTGCCCTACCTTGTACCTCTTTTATTACCCCATCCATGTACAGATTGAACAACCATGGAGACATGACACATCCCTGTTTCAACCCAACTTTCAAAGAGAAAAATTCACTTAGTTCACCATCCACACGCACTGCAGCCTTCGCACCATCGTACATACTCTTCACAGCATTCAACAACTTCCCATCTACTCCATATATTCTTAACACTTTCCACAATCCTTGTCTATCCACCCTGTCATATGCTTTCTCCAAATCCATGAAAGCCGCATACAACTTCTTTCCCTTCTCTAAAAACTTTTCCATTAAAGATCTAAGAATGAATATCTGATCTACATAACCTCTTCCCTTCCTAAAGCCTCCCTGTTCTTCTCCAATTAATTTCTCTGTTCTTTCTCTAACTCTGTCAATAAGTATCCTACCATACACTTTTCCTATTATACTAAAAAGACAAATGCCCCTGTGATTACCACACACTTCTTTTTCCCCTTTTCCTTTGTACAAGGGAATAATTATACCTGACTTCCAATCCTCCGGGACTCTACCTTCCTCCCAGGCTAATATGCACATCTTCCACATCCATTCTACTACTATCTCTCCCCCATGCTTCAGCAATTCACCACACACTCCATCAATTCCTGGGGCTTTCCCAGATTTAACTTTCTTCATTGCTTCCACAACTTCTATCCTACTGATTTCTTCCTGTCTTCTCACCTCCCTCCTTCTCCCAGCCATTCCCCAGCCACTTATACTCGCATTACTTCCATCCTCTACGTTCAACAATTCCTTACAGTGTTCTCTCCATCTGCTCACTTTTTCTCCCTTCTCCACTAGTAATCTACCATTTTTATCTTTCACTCCCCTGCTAACTTCACTTCCACCCTGTCTTTCTCTTTTCACCTCTTTCCAGAACATTTTCTTATAGTCCCTCCACTTTACACTCAAATTCCTACCAAATTCCTCATCCACTCTCTTCTTACTCTCTCTTACTAATCTTTTTACCTCTCTCTTTCTTTCTACATATAACTCTCTCTTCCGCCTCTCAACTTCTTCAACGCCCCTATTTCTCATCCATTCATTGCATGCTTTCTTCTTTTGTGCCACAGCCTGTTTCACCTCTTCAGTCCGCCACGCTGTTCTTTCACCTCTTCAGTCCGCCACGCTGTTCCTTGCACCCCCCTCCGTCTTCTCTTCCTTCCACACACCATATCATTTAACAAATTCTTCAACTCTAAAACAAAAAGAAGCCTATTGTTTACCATTCGTTCCATGACCTTACATAGACAAGAAGTCAACACAATAGGACGAAATGAAATGGAATTCATAAGACGACCAGCCTCTTTGGGTATCAATATGACGAGCACAAAGTGCCATGAATTTGGGAACGTTCAAGACGCCCAAATCTCATTGTACAATGCTAACATCTTAACCCCTACACCGCGGGCTTGTTTACCAATTACTTGCGTGTCCCGCGGGGTTATTTGGGCTCCGACAGACTCTCAAAAAATATTTGCTAAAAATCAGTTATTAGTCCTAGAATAATAAAATTATATATGCTTATAGCACATACCTTCAGCTTTCTCCTGGAATGATTGTTGAGCCTTCGTCGGTTTCCGTAGGACTTGTGGAGACCTCTGAAGTAGGGTAACTAAGTCTCCACTTTACACTTCCCGACAACCCGTTATATGATTACCACAGCCAGATACAAACACTATAAACACTATTCTACCATTTTCAAGTAGTTTGGAATCCATACTAAAAAAAAAAACAGTTTGAAAGCAATGGAAATTACGAGCGCGTCTGATCGCCGCACTTGCCCTAGTTCGCTCTAGGCACTCTGTCATTTATTATTCATAAAACCCCTCACACTTTATATTTCTATTACTATATCACACTTATATATATCTGGAGTCTTTCTCCATAAGTTTCATTTAGTCGTATTATTTTATTGTCACTGAAGTCATTCTATTTTTCAGTCAGTAAAATACGTAGAGAGCCACGGATTCACTCTCACTGTTATAACATAAATTATTTGTACTCATATTCTTATATTACTAATTACTTACATTACTATTTACATTTTCTATTCTATTTTCAATATTTACCCTTCTATTTTACTTACAATATGTTATTCACTGTCACTTTCAGTAAGATGAAACTATAGTACACTGTTCAATCATATGAACTGAACATCCATTGCTTTCACCTGCTATTACACATTATTTACACATTATTTCCAAATAATTCTGCTTCCACACTTGCACTGTTAGAACTGCTTCTGGCTGTGATAATCGAAGAAGCAGGTTACACAGAGGGAACCTGGCATTCAGCGCACTGCCAAGAGGTGCGTTTATGCTCAGGTGTGCGGCGTGTGGTATGCGCACATACCTGACACCTGCGAATCGCAGCCTTCCTTTTCCCTGTGGCAGGCATTAGCTCAAGTCTGTGCCGATCCATATACGCCCTCTGCTCAAGTCGGTCGGGAAGTGTAACTGGATGGCGCCTTGGAGTTGCTGCTTGCACCTTACCATATTTTTCCAGCAGCTGCTGGACACAAGTCCTGGCGAACAACCTCAGGGAGAAGGACTTGGGTGGCTTTACCTTCATCTTGTACAGGATGAAGGCGTTCAGCATCGTCATATCTATGAGATGCAGAAAAACTTTCCTGTACCACCTAGTATTCTTCCTGAGGCTGTCGATCTCACCAATCATCATGTCGGACTTGTCCACCAGCCGCATGTTTATATTATAGTCCAACACAGCATCAGGTTTCATCACAGGTTCGCCTGTCCTACGGTCGACCTTCCCACTATCTCTCATCTCCCCCTTATGTACGGTGGTGAGCATGTGCACGACTCTCTTGTCATGCCACCGTATTGCCAGCATCTTCTCAGACTTGCGTAGGTGCACGTCTCCTCGCCCTGCGAGTTTCCTGCCTCTGGGAATTTGGGGGAAGTTGGCACGATTACTTTTGACAGTGCCGCAGGAGCCAATGCCGTGCTCAGAAAGGTATTTGGCAAGTTTCGGTGCTGTATAGTAGTTGTCTGTATACAGCACATGATTCCCACCAAAATACTTTTCTAGGAGCACTTTCACTACACAGCCTGAGAAGCCAAGGGGTGTGTTTTATCGAGATCGACAGTGCTGGCTGAATATATGACGAAGTCAAGGATGTACCCCGTCTTACAGTCGCACAGTACAAAGAACTTAATTCCAAAGCGATGGCGTTTGCTTGGAATGTACTGGACAAACCGAAGACGTCCTCTGAACAGAACCAAGGACTCATCAATGACAACCTTCTGAAATGGGTGGAAGAATGACATGAACTTATCCTTCATTCTGTTCAGAATCTCCGGATCTTCCAGAGTGGGTCGGTTTGGGAAGGTACATCATTATCGGCAAAGTGCAGGTTTCCCATGATGTTCCGGAAGCGATCTCTGGCCATGTACTTGTTGAAGGTCGGTGAGGGTAGTAAGGGGTCCATGGACCAGTATTCTTCCAACTCATGCTTCTTGGAGTGTGGCATAAGAAGCATGAGGGCAAAGAACACATACAGCTCCTGCACTCCCAGCATGGTCCACTGTTGCATCTTGGCTGCACCTGTACCACTAGCAGCACGTTGTGATTCGAACCTGTTAGTCTCATCACATATGTGCTGCATGACTTCGTCATCTAGGAAGGCCAAAAGGTAGTCGACACACTCAGCATTTTCGTCCATAGTGAAGGCAGGCTGAACTCCTGACGAGCTCTCATCGAAAACCAGGTTTTCGGGGACAAAATCTGACCCTTCCGTCCACGCGAAGGCGTCCAGGAGTCCCTGGCGTGGCGGTGGAGGGATGGTGGTGGTGGTGGTGGTGGAGGTTGGCTGAGAGGGAGGCTTATCACGGTCAAGGTCACTCGCACTGACCCTAGGTTGCCGTACAGCACTAGCAGCCCTTACCCTACTAGCTACACTACTTCTCACTCTCTTAGATCTACCTCTACCTCTACGGCCGGCCTTCACTGTTGATGCTGGTGGTGACTCCGACACGAAGACTCCGGAGATAACTCAGCCGACGATGATGATGAGATGAGTAAAGCGGGGCTTGGGGAACGGGGAGGTGAATGATCTCGTGACTCATGGCGGGCTGGGTCACGTGGGGGCATTGTTCTGGGGCTAACACGCTGCCTTTTCACTCCCTTCCCAAATTCTTTTCCTTCCTGCACTAAAGGCTCCTTTCCCTTGGAGCTACACACAGATTCACTGGTAGGAGCACTTGTTGTCGCTGTTTCTGGCGCGATAAGTTCACCCGGCTCATCACACGATTCACCGGAATCGTCAAAATCGCTGTCCATTATTATCATCGACAATTCAGCAAGTTCTCGTGCCACTGCAGAGTCACTGAGGCCTTTCCTGCTTGCCTCAACACTTTCCTTGGGGGTAGAGGTCACGGGGCCCTTTGCAATGGGCGCAGAAGCGGCAGGAATGGCGGGGCGCGAGTGCAACATGTTGTCTCTGCAGTGGAGGACAAGGAACTAAATGCCGCGGCTTATCTGAGAAGGGAAGGGTTGACAATGACACTTTAGGCTGACTGCTGCTAACTTACAGGCTAATTTTTTATAGGTAGAAAATCTCGGCAATAAATAAAGAAATAGGTACTTCCAGGTGAATGTAAATGTCAATTAGGATTCTCCCTTCCTTTCTGATATATATTTTTATTACAGACATCGATTACAAGGCATAAATCAAAGGGGAAATTACCGTGGTAATGTAGCGAATGAATGCACGTGAGGTGTTGTCAGGTGATAATTAGGCAATTTCTGGAGTATAACACTATCACTTACCTGTTTTTTTTTTGGTATATATTATTGGGTAAAAATATAGGGCATAGGCCTGATTTCAATGGATGAAATCTGTGGACAGAGAAGGGGAAATTTCTGTAGCGCAGCGGCGTGGGGAGGTGAGAGGAGAGGGTAATGGAGGGCAGGTAGGGAGGGGAGTCAGGAAGGGGTTAAAATAGCTAAAATGTCAACAATGGATGGGAGTACAGATGAGATTTGGAGTGCTGACTAGTGTTGGACATTGGCAGTACTGATATATGATACAAGCCACCACTTGAGAGCCCGGGATAATTCAAAATAACACAGAATCACAAAAGTGACGCCCCGCGGTATGATCCATTGTAGCCGAGCGTCACGAAAGTGACGCCCTGCGGTTAAGGGGTTAATCAGGTTGTCCTGATTAAGATGCTGGATCTTACCCTACGTGATGGTGTCTGGTCCAGGGCTGGTGTCTTTACAGGATTTAAGGGCAAGGAGCAGTTTATCTAGCGTAAACTCTTGGTTGTACGGGGAGTCAACATCTTCTGTGGCAAAGTCTATGATCTGTAGCTCAGCCGTGCGTTTAAGATGCTGAAAACGTGGATTATAATTGGCTGACAAAAACTCCTGGCGAAGATGTTAGCAACGTCCATGGGCTCGCCATAGATGGTGTTGTTCACCTGCAGTGTGGTAACAGGGAAGTATGGGCCTTTATTATTTAATATTCTTATAGTGGACCAGACTTTACTTAATGGTGTAGTACGAGTCACCGTGGACACAAAGGATGGCCAGGAGTCATGTTTGGCCCTTCTTATTTTCCTTGCCTCAGCCCGTGCTTGTTTGTATGCAATGAAATTTTCCTCTGTAGGCTGACTGTCAAAAATCCTGTATCTCCTATTGCATTTCCTTAATGCTTGTCGGCAACCCGGAGTCCACCAATGAGCTCTATTCTTCGCATGAACTGTAGAAGTCTTGGGAATAGCAGCCTCAGCTGCGTGTAGTATGGCAGTAGTTACATTTTCGATCTTAACATCTATGGTCTCCCCAGATATATCTATATTGGCGATCTTTGAGAAGGATCCCCAATCTGCTTTCTTATAGTTAAATTTTTGGAGTTGGAGGGTCCGAAATGATGTCGCGTGTATAAGAAAGACAAATGGGTAAATGATCACTTCCCAAGGAGTCGTCGTATGGGTCCCATGAGAAATCTTGATGTATACCAGGGGAGGCCAAAGATAAGTCGATGGACGAAAAGTTACCAGTACGATCATCTACACGAGTCACTCTACCATTGTTCAGAAGACAGAGGTTGGACTGTACTATTAGGTCGGCTACTTGTTCCCCGTGACCATCGATCCTCAAGCTACCCCATTGATAGTGATGGGTGTTAAAATCGCCCAATACTAACTTATTTTCAGGAAGATGTTCAAATAGTGAATTTAAAGCATCACTATCAATGATGCCATGTGGAGGACAGTACAGAGAACAAATAGACAGATACCTGTAATTAAATTTTACTCTGCACGCAATAGCTTCCAGAGTAGAATTTTGAATCACTTCCGTTTGTGGGTGTGATTTGTGTGTGTGTATATGGCAACTCCGAGACCTTCATATCTTCTATATGAGTGGTAGAGTTTGAACTGTGGAGGATCAGGATGATCCTCCAGGTGCATCTCATGTAAACAAACAACGTCTGGCCTGTGTATGGAAAGCAAGATTGCTATATTGTGTAGTTTATTCCCAATACCTCTACAATTCCACTGTAATATAGTGAATGCGACGGTTTAAGATGTACGAAGGTGGCCAGTGCTCTTAGTTTTTTTATGCTGCCCGCCAACAGGAGAGTGGCTACCGGGGAACCTTTCCCAGTGCTTGCTGACGGAAACCTCCATATTTTCGTCAATAACTAGGCTCCTAGATTCCACCGAGGAAGAGCTATTCTTTCTCTCCCTCGCTGGACCAGGAGCCAGAAGAACATGAGGATGTGATTGTTTGGTAAGGGTGGTCAAATTAATCTTATCACACTTGTCAGACTTCGATTTTGGCCGCACCGACTGTGAAGGAGCAGCGGCAGCCTGAGAGTAGGAAGTAGTGACAGGGATGTCTGTAAGAGAGTTGGAACATACAGGGGGTCTAGACTGAGAGGTAGGGCAAGTGGCATGAGGAGCAAAGGTAAGGTCAGTCTGTGTTTCCACGGTGCACATCACGGGACGGGACACAACCGCCGATGCACAGGAGATATTAGGCTTGGGAGTTGCATGCAACTCCTTCACCTTCTTCCTAGCATCGTAGAAGGAAATGCCCTCTGCCACTTTCACTGTGCAGACTTCCTTCTCCTCCTTCCACTTGGGAAAAACCCTCGAGGAAGTGGAGTGAGCATCCTTGCAGTGAAAGCAGCACTCAGTCTCGAATGTACATTTGTTGGCAGAGTGACCTACAGCCGCGCACTTACCACACACGAAGTTGGAAGCCCGACAAGTCTTTTCGTGGTGTCCATAGAGCTGACATTTTGAGCAACGAAGGGAACTGGGAATGTAGGCTCTGACATTGATAATCTCATATCCTACTTTCACATTAGTAGGTAGAGATACTTTTCGAAAGGTCAAGACTATTGTGGCTGTCTTCGTCCTTATCCCTTCCTGGAAAAGAGTTATAATGTGGGCATCAATGACATCTTGCTGAGCAAGTTCCTTTATGATCTCTTCCTCACTCATCACCAAGAGATCCCTGCAAGTGACAACACCCTTGCAGGAATTCATGGAGGTTGGGATCTTGGCCTCAACATCATAGAAGTGAAACTTGTGCAGCTTCAGCAAGTCCTTAACCTGAGAGGAATTGAGAGTCTTTACTAGGAGGTCTCCATTTGCAAGTTTTTTTCGCTTGTTCTACCTCACCGGCAAACCCATCAATCGCTCTCTTGATGATGGAGGGATTGAGGCTGGACAGGGGAGTAGAACCAACTGCATGAATAAGCACGAACGAGGTGTTCTTGAAATTTATGTCTAGAGGGGTACATGTCGTGGGCTGTTCAGTCTGGGGGAAGCCTGTCCACTGAACAGTCAGGAGGCAGCAGGGGCGTCCGCCATAGTACCACTCCCCCTTAACGGGGTAAGTGAGAAGGAGGAGAGAAAACAACCAAGGGACAATGAACCTGGGACCAATAACCTATGTCTGAGGTTGCCCTCTCAAACCACTCCAGGGAGGCCTGACAGTGTCTATTCACGCCCCAGAGAGATCAGTGGGGGGGACCCTCCGTGGGCGAGCAAGCAAAGGTAAACTCAGGAAAAGACACAAACACCTATTGTATCTCTAAACAGGGAGGGGAGGAAAATGAATACTAGCTAGCCTAACTTTCAAAAAAACGCTCTAGTGGCGTAACAAAATCTAATGCCGGTGAGGCAGCCCTGAAAGCTATAGGAGAGCTCAGAAAACACGTCTGCACTCCCCACGACCATGCATCCGCCACCTCGCGCCGTTTTTATTCGACAGTTGTCGCCACCTCGTGCCTGTTTATACTAAACCAAGACAGTGTCCGGGAATCGGTTAAAACTTTAACTAATTACTTTATACTACAGTATTATCGACTCTCTAGGATCTTCAAAGACTACAGATGATATGTTCGCACTTAACATATATAGATAAATGACTTACGATGTTGAAATTTTTGTGATAAGCGTACAGGAACTACTATTATAACGAAGCCAAATCAATTAGGTATTCAAACAGTTTTCTTTCCCACGTCGAGTTATATGCCTACGTGAATGTAAACACGTTTCATTAACATGAATTTCGTGCTTCACAAACGACTATCTTCAATATTCTTCAGACATTTTCAATTCACCATTGCGTGGTTCAAAAGGGGAAATCTATTAACTTCGGCAGGTAAATCTCTAGATTAGAATACGAAGAAAGACATTCGCGATTTTTAATTTCTACTAAACTTTCGCGGTTATACTTCTTTGTTAATAACGTCTGGTTCACTGTGTATAAACAATTAATCATATTCATATCAATGCTTGATTTAGTACTGTCAATATCAGAATAATGTTCACATTATGAATATCAATTAAGACTAGACTTAAATACAGAACTTAACGGTTAAATTATGAACTGTACAGACTATATTTGTAATATTACCTAAGATTACACTTACAATACTAGCTTATACTAATACTTAAAATTATGGCACGGCAATGCAATTTCTGACAATTATTCCTCTAAAACTAAGCCGAAAAAAATAAAAACATTCAGTGGGTAGCTGCTAATTGCAATTTCCTAGCTACTGATATACGAGTACATTTCACGGAAATCTAACAGTGACCAAAACTGCCATTTTGCCACCGCATGGGGAATGTTTGCATGACCTCTTGCCCCAGCCAACGGGTTAATATGTATTTTTTTTTTTTTTTAATGTGCCTGACTCTGGGCAAAGGCTTCAGGACCTATCACAAGGCTCGGTAGCCCTTCTACACAGCCCTACATGTCTCCACTTCGTCACTAACATCCAATGTCCATACTGAATTCATGCTAGGGCTATCACATACAGGACTGGTGTACTGGTATTAGCAGGAGTATTTTCACGATATGTCAGCAGGTCTTCTGGAGGATTAGTAATATCTGTTTTTTATGAAGCTCATATCCTTAAACTGTTCCATACCCTAGTCGGGATGCGATCCTGGGTCCATTAGGACTGCAGGCCATCTTTACCAATTCAGCTACCGCCTATACTTAAGAGTACAAAACAAGTTACTCTGATACAGCATCCCCAGGAATATATATATATATATATATATATATATATATATTATATATATATTATATAAATATGTATATTTATATATAAAGATAAACACCAATGTAATCAGGAACATCCTTAATAAATTGGTGACGTTTTGACAACTCGTTTGTCATTTTCAAACCTATAGAAAATACAATAAAATCAAAGTAAACACCATGTCTATGATAAAAATACGAAAACTTAAGTAAAAAACCAAAGTAAAACACCATGTCTGATAAAAATACAAGTGAAGAATTATTATAATAAGATGAGGAAATAAATCATTCATAGCTAACGTTGGTGGGATGCTACTAAGTACAAGGAAAATTAAAAAAAAAAATTACATGTAATAAGACAATACATAAGTCAAACCTTAAAGTCAGAGAAGGAGCGTAGAGCAGTCGTGTGTGCCTAGTGTGGGCTGTAGGTGGTGAATGAGGAGTGATTCAGCCAGGAGGCTTTTTTTTTTTTTTTTTTTTTTATCGACCATTGGGGCCGGAGCCCCTGGTCATTAAGGCAAAAATATATGTGTATATACATTGATACATATATACATATATATATGAACATATATATATACATACATACATACATACATCCATGCATATGAACATACACACTTTCATGCACACGTACATATATATATATATATATATATATATATATATATATATATATATATAATAATTTTTATTTTATTATTTTTTGTAGTTTTATTATTATTATTTTTTAAAATATTTTTAACCTTATATTACTTATAAATTAAAATGCCTAAGCTAAAGGCCCTAAAACTAATCACCTGACAGACAAATCGCTAACCTATTGTAAATCCTAAGCGACAAATAACTAGACCTACACTAACGGTAAAAAAGCCTCGACCATGAGAACACCATCGACTGCAGATATGAAATGCCTTTCTACATTACACATGCACTCATCACCTGGCGACTGTCAGTCGAGGCACAACCTAATATAGGGGACATCAATATATGAAAGGGAACCAGACGATTCAGGAACATTTCCATATACGTCAGCTGTCGTCCCTAATTAGAGTATCTTAAGCAAGATGATATAATGTATTTACATAATTTGTACAAAAAGTGAAGAACCTCGCCCAGTCTTTTGTTCCTTTGATTTCTTCTTGTCTTAGTGACAGGAAAATAAGAGTAAAAGTAGATGATGTATATTCGAATTTCCACTCAATTAACGCCGGCGTGCTGCAGGGATCAGTTCTGGCGCCAACCCTATTTCTGGTTCATATTAATGATCTCTTATCTGTCACTCACAATCCCATTCACTCATATGCAGATGACTCAACACTACATAGTTCATTCACACTCAGACATCCATTTACAAAGTCTAATATCTCTACCTCTCAACTCAGTACAGCCATCTCCATAAATCAAGATCTATCTACAATCAGTGAATGGGGACAAAACAACCTTGTCTCTTTTAATGCTAATAAAACTAAATATATACAGTTTACTAATAGACAGATATTGCCAGATTCGTACATTACCTTCAGTGCTACTAATATTCCCATCTCCAAAAGTATTGAAATTCTTCGTGTCTCACTTAACAGTGCCCTCAGCTGGACCTCTCATGTCAGATCACTTGCTAAAACCGCCTCAAAGAAACTTGGATTATTGTACAGAGTCCGTAACTTCTTTGCCGATGAGCAGTAAGCTATAATTTATAAGAGTCATGTGCGCTCTCAGCTTGAATATTGCTCACCCTTGTGGAATGGTTGTGGAGAGGTTGCATTAAGACAACTAGACAAAATTCAGAATAATGCTGTTAGAATCATTAACAACCCTGCCATTACATATAAACTACCTCCCCTGCATGTAAGAAGGAATGTTGCCTCCCTTGCATTATTTTACAGATATTTTTTTGGCAAATGCTCAGACGAAGTTGCGTCCATGGTGCCACCTCTCCATACCTTCCATTGTGCTACACGGGCATCTGGTAGCGCTCATGACTGGAATGTCACTCAACCATATTGCAGAACTTCTGCCTATCAGAATTCTTTCATTCCCCGAACTGCATCTCTCTGGAACTCGCTTCCCCAGAGTTGTTTTCCTCCAAATTTCAGCCCACAACTGTTCAAGTCTAACTGTTACAGATATTTTATGAACAGAGGACACCAGTAATCTGGTGTATGGATTATTCTTTTTTTTTACCCATTTGTTTTTCCTTCCTACGTTCTGTTATTAAAAAAAAAAAAAGAAAAAAAAAGACCACCATCGACTGCAAGTGCCCAATACCTTTCTATATTGCACACTTGCACTCATCAGCTGGTGACTGTTAGTCGAGGAACGGGGTTTAATGTAGGGGACATCAATATTAGAAATAGATCAGTGGGTGGAGGAACTATTTCAAATACGTCAACAGTCAACCCTAATTAACAGTACAATACATATATATTTACAGTTGATAAAAACCATAACCATACAGTAAAAAAGTCACATCACTCTGATCAGTCCGGTCTCTCTCAGGAAAGCCATCAATTTATCAGTCATAACAATGTCCCCATCACCCAGGATTGTGGAAAGGGTGAAGGGGGCGTCTGCTGCGCCGCAATAAGTGAAGCACATTCACGAATAAATCGCCGACAGCGCAGGATGATATGACTAATAGATAACACCACATTACAGATGTCACAATGCGGTGGGAAGCATCTTTCCATTTATGGTTTTATGTGAGTTAAAATGGTGACATTGAGCCGTAGCCATGCCAATACTTTTTCTTCAAGGCGACTGGGGTGGTTGGCTGTGTCCCAGTCGCCCAGGTGCGGCTTACAAGTTGGAATATTTAGTCTGGTCCACTGACTTTGCCACAGAAGATTTATTGATTTCTTTCCAAGAGAGAGACTCGACCGTAGATCACGAGGAACGTCCCAAGTCTCCTCGAGCTCTACAGCCGACTTTGCAAGTAAATCAGCCTGCTCATTGCCGTAGATACGACAATGACCAGGCACCCAGATCAGCGTGAATGACTTGTTGCATGAAATGTAACTTATTAACGATGAGGCCCTGGATCTCGTGAGAGTCCTTCGTACAAGATGCAATTGCCTGAAGGGCTGATTTTGAATCAGAAAATATGACAAATGAGTCATGCCTAGAACTGAGAGCATAGTCTATGGCTTTGTCAATAGCAAAAAGTTCGGAGGTAAACACAGATGTATGAGTTGGCAACCGATACATAAGTGCAAATTCAGTCGACCACACACTTGCACCCACACATTCACTCGACATGGAGCCGTTGGTGTACAATTGATGGGACCCCAAGTGACGAACAATGATGTTACGAAACAAGTGGTGAACCTCAGCCTCCGACACCTTGGCCTTTAGTGCTGGGAGCCATGTAACATCAACAGTAAAGCCGGGTGGCTCCCAAGGCGCTATATTTTTAAGCACCAACTTGTCACAGTCACCGGGGTCCACACCAAGCTCCTGAGTCAGTAAGTGGAGGTGAACGGCAAGTGGCCGATGCACCCCCCGCATGATATGGTGGTATTGACACAGGGGGGTACAGGCCACATTGTCGATATTACTTTTCCTATATGTTCGTATGCCGTACGAAAAGGCCAGGTGGTCACGGCGAATACGGAGGGGAGGCACATTCGTCTCCACTTCCATACGAGCTACACTGGGTACATTGGACGGCTCCAAGACACATTCGCAAACATTTATTCTGAAACACATCCAATCCTTTCAGCGTGGCATCGGATGCCGAGCCATACACCTGTGCGCCATAGTCTAGCTTCGATCGAATAAGGGACTTATACACCATCAACAAAGATTTTCTGTCGGCTCCCCATGTAGTACCCGCTAGGTACTTAATGACATTTAACGGTTTATCACAACGAGCAAGCAAAGTATCAACATGAAGTTTAAAATTCATTCTGCGATCAAAGTGGAGGCCCAGAAATTGTACAGAATTTTGAAAAGGTACTGCTTTATTATCCAAAAATAAATGCAAATCAGGGACGTTATGATTAGTGACGACTACAGCGGCACATTTACAGACGGAAAACTTAAATCCCCACTGCAAGGCCCATTGGTGGACGGAGTCAAGGACTGCTTGAATCCGCCCAGCCAAAAACTGTGCATTATGGGAGGAGTGCCATATTGCACAATCGTCAGCATAGAGCGAGTATTTAAGATTTCTGGAGATGGGAGCTGATGACAGAATATCATTGATCATAATACTAAATAAAGTAGGACTAAGCACACTTCCCTGCGGCACCCCATTTTCCTGGATGAATATATCCGATGTTATGTTATGGGGCAATTTGACAGAGAAAGTCCTGTCCCTTAAGAAATTTGAAATAAAAATAGGCAAATTTCCTCTTAAACCATAAGCATAGAGCTTCATTAGTATACCGTGTCGCCATGTCATGTCATAGGCTTTATGGATGTCCAAGAACACCTCTATCATGAATTCTTTATTGGCAAATGCCTCTGCAATACAATGCTCCAAATTCATTAAATGATCTAGTGAACTTCTGTATTTACGGAAGCCACATTGTTGATCATTTAACAAATTCTTCGACTCTAAAACAAAAAGAAGCCTATTGTTTACCATTCGTTCCATGACCTTACATAAACAAGAAGTCAACACAATAGGATGAAATGAAATGGGATTCATAAGACGACCAGCCGCTTTGGGTATCGGTATGACGTGCGCAAAGTGCCATGAGTTTGGGAACGTTCAAGACGCCCAAATCTCATTGTACAATGCTAACATCTTAATCAGGTTGTCCTGATTAAGATGCTGGATCATACCGTACGTGATGGTGTCTGGTCCACGGCTGGTGTCTTTACAGGATTTAAGGGCAAGGAGCAGTTCATCTAGCATTAACCTCTTGGTTGTACGGGGAGTCTACATCTTCTGCGGCAAAGTCTAATATCTGTAGCTCAGCCATGCGTTTAAGATATTGAAAACGTAGATCATAATTGGCTGAGCTACTTACATGAGAAAAACTTCTGGCGAGGATGTTAGCAACGTCCACGGGCTAGTCATAGATGTTATTATTTACCTGAAGGGTGGTCACAGGGATTTTTGGGCCTTTATTATTTAATATTCTAATAGCGGACCAGACTTTACTTAATGGTGTTGTAAGAGTCACCGTGGACACAAAGGACAGCCAGGAGTCACGTTTGGCCCTTCTTATTATTCTCCTTGCCTCAGCCCGTGCCTGTTTGTATACAATAAAATTTATCTCAGTAGGCTGACTATCAAAAATCCTGTATCTCCTATTGCATTTTCTTAATGCTTGTCGGCAATCCGGCGTCCACCAGTGTGCTCTATGCTTCACGTGAACTGTAGAAGTCTTGGGAATAGCAGCCTCAGCTGTGTGTAATATGGATTGGGTTATATTTTCGACCTTAACATCTATGGTCTCCCCAGATATATCTAAATTGGTGATCCTTGAGAAGGATCCCCAATCTGCTTTCTTATAGTTAAATTTTGGAGGTGGAGGGTCCGAAATGATGTCGCGTGTATAAGAAAGACAGATGGGTAAATGATCACTTCCCAAGGAGTCGTCGTATGGGTCCCATGAGAAATCTTGATGTATACCAGGGGAGGCCAGAGATAAGTCAATGGCCGAAAAGTTACCAGTTCGATCATCTACACGAGTCACTCTACCATCGTTCAGAAGACAGAGGTTGGACTGTAGTAATAGGTCGGCTACTTGCTATATATAAAGCATCACTATCAATGAGGCCATGTGGAGGACAGTACAGAGAGCAAATAGACAGATATGTGTTATTAAATTTTACTCTGCACGCGACCGCTTCCAGAGTAGAATTTAGAATCACTTCCGTTTGTGGGTGTGATTTGTGTGTGTATATGGCTACTCCGTGACCTTCATGTCTCCTATACGGATGGTAGTGTTTGAACTATGGAGGATCAGGATGATCCTCCAGACGCATCTCCTGTAAACAAACAATGTCTGGCCTGTGTATAGAAAGCAAGATTGTTATATCTTGTAATATATTCCCAATATCTCTACAATTCTACTGTAATATAGTGAATGCGGCGGTTTAAGATTTACGTTGGGGGCCAGTGTGCTTTGTCTTTTTTTGTCACCCGCTGCCAGGCGAGTGACTACCGGGGGACCTATCCCGGTGCTTGTTCACGGAAACCTCCATATTGCCGTCAATTACTAGGTTCCCTGACTCCCCCGAGGAAGAGCTAACCTTCCTCTCCCTCGCTGGAGTGGGAACTGGAAGAATATGAGGACGAGACTGTTTTGTGAGGGTGGTCATGTTACTTTTACTAGACTTGTCGGGCTTTGCTTTAGGCCATACTGATGGAGAGGCAGCAGCAGCCTGAGAATAGGTTGAAACCTTAGGGATGTCAGTGAGAGAGTTGGAGCGGACAGGAGGCTGAGATGGAGAGGTGCTGTGAGTGGCAGGACGGAGAAGGACAAGATCAGTCTGTGTCTCTACAGAGCACATCACAGGACGGGACATTACCGCCGAAGCATAGGACCTATTCAGCATGGGAGTTGCATGCAACTCCTTCACCTTTTTCCTAGCTTCGTAATAGGAAATGCCCTCAATTGCCTTCACCGCACAGACCTCCTTCTCCTCCTTCCACTTGGAACAGTCCCTAGAGGGAGTGGAGTGTGTGCCCTTGCAGTGACAGCAACATACTGTCTCAGATGTACAATGGTCCGCATCATGACCCTG
Organism: Coenobita brevimanus; assembly: GCF_032717465.1. NCBI lineage: Eukaryota > Metazoa > Arthropoda > Malacostraca > Decapoda > Coenobitidae > Coenobita > Coenobita brevimanus. The sequence continues at coordinate 29,280,609 of NC_136999.1, read as the reverse complement.
GCTTCCACACTTGCCGCACGCTGGCTGGGAAGCCCGACAAGTCTTTGCACCATGCCCATATAGCTGGCATTTCAGGCAACGCAAAGGGTTAGGGATGTAAGGCCGAACATGAACAATTTCGTATCCAACTTTGACAGAACTTGGAAGAGACACTTTGGCAAACGTCAAGACAATGGTTGCCATCTTCGTCCTTATGCCTTCTGAGTAGCGAGTAATAAATCTAGCCTCAATTACGTCTTGGTGCGCCAATTCACTTACGATTTCGTCCTCACTCATAACCATGAGTTGCAAGTGACAACACCCTTGCAAGAATTCATGGAGACTGGGATTTTGGCTTCGACATCGTAACAGTGGAATTTACTGCAGTTTCAACAAATCTTTCACTTGTGATGAATTAACAGTTTTAATCAGGAGATCTCCGTTCGCAAGTATTTTTACCTGTTCGACCTCTCCCGCACAGTGGTCAATCACCTTCTTGATAAGGAAGGGATTGAGACTGGACAGGGGAGTAGAACCTAGCGCATGGAGAGTGACAAAGGTGGCGTTGTCTACTGGGACATCAAGCGGGGCACAAGTCTGGCATTCGTCCGTCTGGGGGTGGTCAGTCCGGTCACGCCTATTGTCGTCAGGACTACCTCATGGGGGGAGGCAGCAGGGGCGTCCTCCATAGTAACCATCCCCCCCTGAAGGGGGAAGTGGGAAGGAGAAAAGACAATCAAGGGACAAACAACCAGGGGCAAAACACCTATCTCTGAGGTTGCCCTCTCAAACCACTCCAGGGAGGCCCGACCGTGTCCGTTCACGTCCCAGAGCGATCAGTGGGGGGGACCCTCCGTGGGCGATAAGCAAAGGTAAACTCAGGGAAAGATACAAACACCTATTGTATCTCTAACAGGGAGGGGAGGAAAATGAGTACTAACTAACCTAACTTTATTTAAAATGCCCTAGTGGTGGACAAAACAAAGCTAACGCCGGTGAGGCAACCCTGCTGCTAGAGGAGAGCTCAGAAATACGTCTTCCCTCTCCATGACCATGCATAAAAGTCCCGCCCTCAGGAGGCGTGTTACCTCGTCACGACAAGCGTGAACAACAGAAAAATCAGATTCGCTTATGGGGTGGCCTAAGGTTTCACAGCAATTTCGGATGGCAGAGAAAGGTGGCTTAGCCATAGGTAGACCGGTTCTATATGACCGTCCCCGATGTTCTGCAATTCTTACTCGTAATTGCCTCTTAGTCTGTCCAATATAAGACGCATTACAGCGACTACATTTATAATTATAAACAACAGAGGATTGCAGAACTTCATGGATTCGGTCTTTATGTTTGAACCATTGTTCAATGGTGTTGCTAGGTTTGAAAATGTTCTAAGACATACTTGAGGGTAAAATTCCCTAACTAAACTCGATATATTATTACGTATAGAAAAACTTTTTGTACCTAAAAATGGCGAGATACAATACACAGGTGATTTGTTTGCTGTGAGTTTAGGAGTAGGTGGGTTACGGATCTTATTTAGTTGTCTTCCCATATGGGTATGTGTGAAAGAAATTTGGGAAACCACTAGAGAACAATGTTTTCGTAAGAAAACTCAATTCAGAGTGTAAAGCGGAATAGGATGAACAAATATTATAAGCTCTGGTCAGCAGGGTTGACACCAAATTGCGTTTAAACTGAATTGGGATTGCTGAGTAATTAAATTTCGTGGTTAATCCTGTGAAAGTGGGTTTCCGATATATTGAAGTGATGAAATACTTAGTAGTTTTTTGGACTAGTATATCAAGAAAGGGAAGTTTGTTGTTTTCTTCAATATCAGAAGTGAAATGAATGTTAGCATGCTTCGAGTTTAAATAGTTTAGAAAAAGGGGGATGTGGTCTGGAGAACTAAACAATAAAAATGTATCGTCGATATACCTAAGGTAAAAGAGAGGTTTGAAAGGGGAGGGGCATTGCTGTAGCTAGTTTGTCTCATGGTAACACAAAAATGCGTTTGCTAAGCAAGGACCTAGGGGATTCCCCATCGCCACGCCATCAATTTTCTTATAAGATTTTCCTTTGAAAAGGAAAAGACAATCTTTAGAAGCGAGAAACAGTAATTTACGGAACTGGTTCATATTAAATCTATCTATTATTTTCTCATGTTTAAACACTTGATTGGTGCAAATGTCTATAGTTTCATAAAGAGGAATATTAGTGAACAGGGACTTTATATCGAAAGAAGCCATAGAACAGTGGTCAACATCGTAGTTACAAATCTCCTTCGCGAAAGTAAATGAATCTTTAACCGTATAGCAATTTTTAGTAATGGGTGTAATCATAGGTACAAGAAATTTAGATATGTTATAGCTAACAGTCCCAATGGCAGAAAGAATGGGTCTGACTTGATAGTTCTGTTTATGAACTTTGGGGAGCCCATACATGACTCCTGGTGTAGCGCCAGATACGTATAATTTTGAGTACACTTCATTACTAATTACTCCATCAGACTTCAGTTTCCTTAGGAAATTGTTCACTTGATCTTCACGTTTCAGGATCAAAGAAAATTCATCATCATTTACCATTTTGAACTTTGAACAATCATTAAGCATTTCAGACATTTTACACAGATAATCAGTCCTGTCCAGAATTACGACACCATTTCCTTTGTCTGGTTTAGTTATGATAATAGAATCATCATCTTTTAAACTTTTCAACACATTATTTTGCTCTTGTGTGACATTACTGCAAGAATAATTTGAAGAATAAAAACTAGTAAAAGCAATGTGCTTCAAGCTATTCTTTAAAAAATCATAAGTTCTACCACTACCTCGATAAAAAGAATGAGCAGACAAGTCCTTAAAAAATCGTTCAAATCCAAGAAAATGCGGGAGGAACCTGGCCTTTGGGGTGTGAATGGCATACTTTAAACCCTTACACAAAATGGATTTTTCTGCACTAGTCAGCTGTCTACTAGAATAATTAAAATCACTTTATCATGGGATACACTATCGGGGTTAACAAATCCTAATGTTCGTAATTTACGTTGCTAAGTGAATTTAACACGAGATATAGAGTTCCCATTAGTTCTTTATATAAGATTAGTCAAATGGGTAAGGTCAAAAAATGATACAGATTTTTTCAATGAAGATAATGAACATGTTAATTTGTTTTTATGAACCCGAAGTAGACGTTGTTTACTCTTTACTTCATGTGTAAGAATACGTCTTTGGCAACTTCTGTAGAGTCTTGACGACCTTATGTGGGCATTGGGAACTTTAAAATTAAGAAAAGTAGGGGTGAGGTCATGTTGTTCACAGGTAGTGAGGAAATCTAAGTCCAGCTGGACTTTCTTGACATTGAAGTCGAGCCGTTCAGCTGCTCGGTGGGCCTGTAGCATTGGAGGTCCATAACGTCTTGTTAATACAGATGCAATAGATTCACCATGGGGGAAGCGTAGTCTCAATATGATGATAAACACCAACGTAATCAGGAACATCTTTAATAAATTGGTGACGTTTCGACAATTGCTGTGAAACCTTAGGCCACCCCATAAGCGAATCTGATTTTTCTGTTGTTCACGCTTGTCGTGACGAGGTAACACGCCTCCTGGCTGAATCACTCCTCACTCACCACCTACAGCCCACACTGGGCACACACGACTGCTCCACGCCCCTTCTCTGTTTTTAAGGTTTGACTTATGTATTGTCTTATTACATGTATTTTTTTTTTCTTGTACTTAATAGCATCCCACCAACGTTAGCTATGAATGATTTATTTCCTCATCTTATCATAATAATTCTTCACTTGTATTTTTATCAGACATGGTGTTTTACTTTTATTTTTTACTTAAGTTTTCGTATTTTTATCATAGACATGGTGCTTACTTTGATTTTAATGTATTTTCTATAGGTTTGAAAATGACAAACGAGTTGTCGAAACATCACCAATTTATTAAAGATGTTCCTGATTACGTTGGTGTTTATCTTCATATTGAGACTACGCTTCCCCCATGGTGAATCTATTGCATCTGTATATATATATATATATATATATATATATATATATATATATATATATATATATATATATATATATATATATATATATATATATATATATATATTTATATATATATATGTGGAGCCTCTGTGGTACAGTGGTAAAGTGTGGTTTTTGTACTCTGAAGAACGAGGGTTCGCGCCCCGCCAGGGTAATAAACTTTGGGAGCGTTCTTCTGGCCACATACTGCATTGGCAGACATCAGGGGTGCTGTGGTTGAACCAGTGTCGCATACGGTAAAGTATGCTTGCACCCGGTCGGCTTGTGCGGGCCGATTACACTTGGTTCACAGACTACACACACACATCCAAAGCCACTCCAACACTACAATACACTTACAAGCACTTCTCACCCTACATACAGTCTACCAGACAGCCTAAGCCACTTGGTAGAGATACATTGGCTGAATCATCCCCGCTTTGGTTGGGATAGGCCGGTCCTGCAGTGGACACTCAAACGGCTGATGAGATGATATATATATATATATATATATATATATATATATATATATATATATCTATCTATCCAGTGGAGTATCCAGGATTTTTGCCGGGGGGGGGGGCAAACACCTGGAATATTTCCCCAAAATATCTGTCACCACAAATTTTCCTAGATTTGATGCTTTATACCATCAGAAATACATTTACATCATGGATGTACCTGGCGGAATGGATGGACCAATGAAAACTCGAGATCTGGTGTGAGTGTCCCGGAGACACTTTCCCACATTCGTGATACTATCACTTTTTTCTATTTTCCTGTGTGGTTTTGTGTGTGTGTGTGTGTGTGTGTGTGTGTGTGTGTGTGTGTCTCTCTCTCTCTCTCTCTCTCTCTCTCTCACTCCATTTAGCACATACGTGTAAATTAAAATTCACTGCCGCACCCACCCCCAGTCTGGTATTCTGTTTTGTACTACTGCTGTGGTGGTAGCCAATGGAAATTCTGTTTTCCACTACTTATTCTTTTAGTTTGATTCTCATTGGCTCAGGCATCAGGGGTGGTGCATATGTCAAGACTGACCTAAGTAAATGCATCTGGTGGGATTAACCTCTCTTAATCCTTGACTCAGGTGACCATTCGACCTGCCCCGCTCAGCAGGGAATGATTTGCATAACATCTGAACTATACTGTACTGTTCAGGAAGGATTTTTCCATTAAGGAAAAAAAAAAACGGCGTAAATCTATTTATCCTGAAAATTTTCTCCTAGAAAAGTGGGGGGGGGGGGAACAAAAGATACTCTGTCCCCCAGGACCCAAAAAGTAAGGGGGGGAGGACAAAAAATACTCTGTCCCCCAGGATCAAAAAAGTGTGTGGGGGGGGGACTCCCTGTCCCCCACCCAAACGAGGCTCCTGGCACACATATTTATATCTGCTTACCTTCTAAAATGTAGTCTGAGGTGATCACAATGGCTTCAATGAGTCTTCAAAAATTCTGCTTATTTCAGTTGTTTGTAACAATAACTGTGCAGTGTTTGTTTGCAACTGGCTACAGGGTGAAAGGATATGGCTGCAGGGTGAAAGGATGTGGCTGAGGTGACAGGAAGGCCATTTTTACACCTCATCAGGATTCAAGTGCAAAACATCATTAGAGCTCTAATATTGACCACATAATCTAAGGTGATAGAAGAAATTGTTAAGTTATAAATGGTCATTTTTTCTCAAGAGTTTTATAATGTCTATTTTGAAACGCCTATCACGTAGTTTTCAGACAGATTAGTGCTACATCTGGCTAATGGTGAAGTGAATGTTCTGAATGTTACTTATGAAAAAAGTATAATATCCAAAACCGAAAACATGGGAAGTCGAAACCACTGGCCTAAATCGCTGGTGCTGAATAAGCCTAACACTTGGTGCGTGAGGTCGGTGCAGACGATCTTAAATTTATCTGTACTAATATTTTGTGTTCCAACGGCTTTATATATGTCCGTAGAGAGCTTTCAGTTTCAAAGGAAATTATTGCTCCCAAATAAATATTTTGGAAATAGATATTATTGTTTAATATGCAAGTGGTAAATTAGGAAAACTGTATTGTCATACAAGAACTATGCCAAAAATCCCTTTCAGCATTTCCTAAAAATTTTCCCAGGGCGGGCAAACTATCCCCCATACCCCCCATTGGCTAGGGCTAGGTAACTGTATATATATATATATATATATATATATATATATATATATATATATATATATATATATATATACATATATTATTTACATAGATAGATAGATAGATAGATAGAGAGATAGATTAATATGAGAGAGTAAGAAGAGGGTGGAATTAGGAATTTGGAAGGAATCTGAGTGTAAAGTGGAGGGACTATAAGAAAACGTTCTGGAAAGGGGTGAAGAGGGTAAGACAGGGTGGAAGTGAAGTTAGCAGGGGAGTGAACGATAAAAATGGTAGATTACTAGTGGAGAAGCGAGAAAAAGTGAGCAGATGGAGTGAACACTTTAAGGAATTGTTGAACATCAAGGATGGAAGTAATGCGAGTATAAGTGGCTGGAGAATGGCTGGGAGAAGGAGGGAGGGGAGAAGGAGGGAGGTGAGAAGACAGGAAGAAATCAGTAGGATAGAAGGTGTGAAAGCAATGAAGAAAGTTAATTTGGGGAAAGCCCCAGGAATTGATGGGGTGTGTGGTGAAATGGTGAAGCATGGGGGAGAGATAGTAGTTGAATGGATGTGGAAGATGTGCAGATTGGCCTGGGAGGAAGGTAGAGTCCCGGAGGATTGGAAGTCAGGTATAATTATTCCCTTGTACAAAGGAAAAGGGGAAAAAGAAGTGTGTGGTAATAGGGCATTTGTCTTCTTAGTATAATAGAAAAAGTGTATGGTAGGATACTTATTGACAGAGTTAGAGAAAGAACAGAGGAATTAGTTGGAGAAGAACAGGGAGGCTTTAGGAAGGGAAAAGGTTGTGTAGATCAGATATTCATTCTTAGATCTTTAGTGGAAAAGTTTCTAGAGAAGGGAAAGAAGTTGTATGCAGTCTTCATAGACTTGGAGAAAGCATATGACAGGGTGGATAGACAAGGATTGTGGAAAGTATTAAGAATATATGGAGTAGATGGGAAGTTGTTGATTGCTGTAAATAGTATGTATGATGGTGCTAAGGCTGCAGTGCGTGTGGATGGTGAACTGAGTTAATTTTTCTCACTGAAAGATTGGGTTGAAACAGGGATGTGTCATGTCTCCATGATTGTTCAACCTGTACATGGATGGGGTAATAAAAGAGGTACAAGGTAGGGTTGTGGATGTTGGAGTGGCCCTGGTGAGAGACGGTAGTGTTTGGAAACTCCCTGTACTGTTGTTTGCAGATGATACTGTGTTGTTGAGTGAAGATGAAGGGGAGCTGCAAGGCTTGGTGGATGAGTTTGGGAGAGTGTGTAAGAAACGGAATCTAAAGGTGAATGTAGGGAAGAGTAAAGTGATGGTCTTTGAGAGACGTGAATTCAGTGAATGTACAGCGAGGTTGGATGGTGAGGAAACGGAAAATGTGAGTACGTTTAAGTACTTGGGTAGTGTGATGAGTAAGGATGGAGGTTTGGAGGGTGAAGTGCTTGAAAGGGTACAGCAGGGAAGAAAAGTTGCTGGTTCCTTGAAAGCAGTGATAAGAAACAGGGAAGTGAGCATGGAAGTGAAAAAGTTACTACATGACAGTATAGTGATACCAACTCTAACGTATGGAAGTGAAGCTTGGACATTGTTGGAAGAACACAGGTCAAGAGTGAGAGCAGTGGAAATGAGTTATTTAACCCGTCACGTCCCGAGGTTTTCCGCACCTCCGACATCCCCCAGTCCCAAGGTATTTTCGAAAAAAAATTTTTTGGCTAAAACCTTCGCTTTTGGTGAGAAACATCGAAAATTCATAGAGAAATCGCTCACCTGAGGTTTAAAATACCCAATCCAGGTAGGAGTTCCTCCTTACCTGACTGGGTTTTCTAACATGCTGACACCAAAGAAAACGAGTTCTATGGGAGGGTAACTATTTTATCCACTCATAAACGGTATTTATTTATATACTTGGTACGAATGTATATGTAGTATGACAGTATATTGGTTTTCAAGCAGTAATAAAGGCATTATAAGCATTGTTTCACTCACTAACTAATCACCATACCTGACCTTTTTTTGCCACATTGCCTGATCATTATTTCTGGCTGTTTCTTCTTCTAATGCTATGTAAACATTGTCATCGATTGGGGAATCACTCTGGCCCTGAATATCTTTACTAGCCAGGTCACTGGTAACAGGTCCTTTGCCAAGACAATGGCGTGAGGGGGGAGGGGGGAGGTTATGCGGTGTAAGGCATTGTCCCTGCTTGGCATCTTGTAGAGGAATAGAGGAAGGTGTCCCGTGTATACATACGAAAAATCACGCGCGAAAATTGAAAATTGTGCAAATTAGGGACCTTGCAATTGCACGACGTACTGGTACATCGCCGGGACTGGCAAATGCAAATCGTTGCAACGTACCCATACGTCGACGGGACGGGGCGGGTTAAGAGGAGCCTGTGGAGTCACATGGAGAGACAGGCTGACAAATGAGGATATGAAGGAGCGTTGTGGTGTGGATGTGGATGTGATAGGAAGCGTTAGGAGGAATACACTGAGGTGGTTTGGCCACGTGGAGAGGATGGAAGGTGAAAGAGGTGGAGGGGGGGAGATGGAGGGGGAGGCCGAGGATGAGATGGAGGGATTGGGTGGAGAGGTATATGAGAGAGGGGGGTGTGAGTTGGGAGCAGGGCAGTGAAATGGCGGGGGACAGGGCGACGTGGAGGCGATTTGTTTGTGGCCACCCCGAACGGGATTGAGGCGTCTGGCAATATATATATATATATATATATATATATATATATATATATATATATATATATATATACGAATATATAATATCCCATTGGATCCCAGGGTTGCTGGGCAAGGCACTGTTCCGGAAGGGTCCTAGGTGTACCGCCCTTCGCCTGTCGGCTCATAGTTGCGAAGCTCATAGGTCCGTACCCAGGGGTTCCCTACTTTATTAAGGTTTGAAAATTCTCAGTTCTGTCTAGTACTGTTGACACTGGACTCCAATGGGATATATATATATATATATATATATATATATATATATATATATATATAATGTATATATATATATATATATATATATATATATATATATATATATATATATATATACTGTGTACAGAATTATATTTATACACAGTTTGCCACAATGATGGGGATACATTTTTTTCCATGGATTTTGCGACGTGGGGGAGGCTGTAGCTGAATTGGTAGAGAGGCGACCTGCAGTCCTAATGGACCCAGGATCGAATCCGGGCTGGGGCAGGGAACAGTTTCAGGATTTGAATTTCCTAAAAAAGCGGACTTTCCTGATCTACCAGACGGCTCGCAGACATGTCGTAAAATACCCCCGCTAATACCAGTACACCAGTCCTGTATACGACAGCCCTAGCATGGGTGTTAGCGCCGAAGTGGTGACGTGGAGGTGTAGGAGGACTAGTGGGCCTTAAGACAAGTCACTGCCTCCGAGAAATAGTCCCTGATGCCTTTTCCCACAGTCGGACACATAAAAAAAATAAATAAATATATAACTTACGGCAACCCCTACTAGGCCGTAGTTTTCTTTTATGAATGAATCTCCCACCACTCCTTGGATGAGATTGTAACACAGGTGGTGAATGGCTGACATACAAGTGTCTGCTTTTGCTATATAATTTACACACGGTATCACGAATATCTCTCCATTCCATAGTTCATGTGTGTGATGTAACACTGCATTACTGGCTGCAAAATATTAAATGAATTCAACGGAAATTTTTATAGCAGATGTAACAACCTCAACATCGAATAAAGTAATAATTGGCACCAACAGCACCTTTCTCATAAACTGATGATCGGCAGCTCAAAGAACGAAACCTCGAACACGGTATAGCTGCTGAATTGTTTACGTTAGTGTTTCAGTACAAAGTTAGCTGAAGATTTTGTAGGAAATGGCATACAACCGTTAGGAAAGTTAAATTACATTCTTTCCAGGGGACTGAACACGTGAAGGGAAAATATATCATACGAAAACCTCGATGAGACATCGTGATGGTGCATAGTGTGCATTGACATCTACAGAGACACATGCTTCATTAGGCTAGGGTAATGTATATTAATATTTATGTTCCTTTTCGTATTAATTTTTTTCATATTATAAACTATTTTTTCTAGCTGTAGTGGGAGGTGCTGTTAGCTGAATGGTAGGGGTATCCCTGTCGTCTACCTCTGATAAAGTATTTTTTTTTTTTTATCAAACACCTGTGAACGTGTATTGTATTACTTTCTGTGTGTGTGTGTGTGTGTGTGTGTGTGTGTGTGAAAGAAAGAATGACTGGTAGCTACATATTCTTATGGCCAGTTTACTCTTTCGAAACACCTTGGTTTGTGAATTAAACTAGAGCTCCATATATTGTGTAGGGCCTCAAATGACATTTATTTTGCACCATAATACGAGTAACTTCCATCCAGCACATGTTTTAAATGTTGCCGTGCGCCCTGAAATGTGAAACTCCCTGTCCTTTTCAAAATACTGAGAGAAATATACCATATGATTTGTTACTTATTCTGTATGCGTGCATAATGCTAACTACATTATGCCCCGGCTTACCCAGTCGTATCCCCAATCTTGCAGGTGTCGTTTCCATGGCAACAGAAAAATTTTTGCACTGATTCGCAGCTCTGATTAACTGATCCTAAATCATGTATTTGCTTGCCTTTAATTATTTATATCAAGATATCTGCATAAAATTACTGATATCTTATATGCTCGCATATCATTATGCAAATTAAATGAAAGCTCTGATACACTGCATCATGAACCGAGACGTGATTTGCCTGGTGCTGGGGGGTCGCCTCACAAGTCACAACTCTAACTCACTAGGGCACAGCAACACCACACGATAAGCCCCTCCATGGCTCTTCACGATTAGCTAGCACTGCGGGGAATGATACCGTATTTGGCATGAGGGAAACTGGCATGTCACCTGCACAAATTGCAAGGGAACCTGGAATTATTCTCAGTACGGTTTACCTCTGGATATGGAGGTGAGAGGAACAAGATAATATCAAAGATCAGCCAAGACTGCAAATCGCACTGAAAGCAACTACTGAGGACGATCGGAGAATACGAGCAATCATAAACAATAATCCTTTCACAAACGCTGTGGCAGTAAGAAATGAACTAAATCTTCAAGTGTCATCAGAGACTGCGACAGAAAGAATGCCACAAAGCCGAAGTTTACCGATCGACATCGCCGACTTGTCTTCTGTTCTCACAGGAACAAATGATCACAGGACCTGATATCTGGCGGACGGTCATATTCTCCGGCAAGAAGTCTTTCTCGTCTACACTGCATGGGAGACTTCATTGCTGGAGATGGAACACACAATGTAATCATTTATAAATGAATTTATTGATTTGTCAGGACATCTGCAGGAAAACTGACCTGTTCTGTCAGCATATTTACTTTTATTGGCCTGCTATGTCAGCCTTTTCAGAGTAGTTACTATTGACATGTTATGTCAACAGAAAAAGTTATCGAAGTACAAGTCAACACATTCTTAATATTATTGACAGTTAACGTTCTCAGCATTATTGATCTGTTGTCACCACATTCACACTATTAATCTGTTATACCAATATTCACAGTATTACCGACCTGTCAACACATTCACAGCATTATTGACTTAACGTATTGCTAGCCTGTTATATCAATACATTCATAACATTATTGACTATCTCAAAGGCCCGCGGCATTTGGTTCCTTCTTCCTCGCATAAAAAAAAAAAAAAACTTACACAATTGTTTACCTGATATATATCAACACACCCACTTTATTGTTGACTTGTTTGTGCAGATACATTCACCTATCAGCATACAAACTATCCATCTATAAATTCAAAGACCTTATACCCTGAATGCGTGACGAACAGAAATTCGCCTCCTTGTCACCCAGTTCACTTCTCTCAGGGCACCTCCCGTCCAACTCTCACTACTGTTATTCAAACACTTCCTCTCCATCCCTCCTCCTTCCCGGTCTCCTCCTCCTCCCTCCCCTTCCCTTCTCACTCACATCCTTACCTAGTCAGTCTCGTCTCTCACCAATTTCGTCATGTGGCCAAAGCATCTCTGTATAGTTTAACACTTTCTAGCACATTCAGCATAAATCCACATTCTCTCTCTCTCTCTCCTAATTTATATCATAGGATAACTTAATGCCACCCTTGCCATTCATGACCTGTCTTTCCAGTGGAAAGAAAGAACACTATTTCATGTCCCCAGGTATGCCAGACAAAACATAAGCAAAGATATGAGAAGTGGCCACGTTTGTGGGGTTAAGTTGGCTGTATGGTGTTGGAGAGGTAACTAAGATCGAGGGAAAATTCACCATGGACCAGTACTTGTAGGTACTGAAGGACGTGATGTTACCCAGTGTGAAGGCTTATGCACTCCTTTTTCCTGGGACAGTACTTTTCATGCGGGACATCTGTCCAGTTCTTAACAGAAGAACTGTAAGAAGGTGATTTGAGGAACAGCCAGGCATGCAACAACTTGACTGCCCCAGAAGCGCTCGTGATCTCAACATTATTAAAAAAAAAAAAAATGGGCAAACATCGTCAACGTGTGGGAGCCTGCACGGGATAGGATATGACGGAAATTAATGAATCACGAGGTGAACGGGTGGGAAATGATGGGGATGAGGCCACAGCTTGTATACAGCCACGTTGTCTCACCACAGTGGTTACAGAGCGTGGGTGGACACGGTACTAGGCAACACGTCGAGGAATATTATTTCTTCGTATCAGGACCAGAGTTCTTCCTCCTTCTTCTTCCCTTTGTAAAACACCCACACCCACACCCACACACACACACACACACACATATATATATACAGCGGACTGTATTACTATGCGCACTGTGACTCATAATGACTCGTAATGATATTCTAAAGGCTATCATTACAAAATATAATATTTGCACAGTATATCAAAGGGCAACAAGAAGCAGTGCCATGGGAGAGCAAACCCCCTACAGTCATTTAGTGCTGACGTATAAACACAACGTGATATATGGTCAAAGATGTCATATATAAAATTTGGAGTATATCGGGTGGAAACTGACGATTTTATGCCCATTTGACATTTTAGGCCCGACCCACCTGACATTGACCCCCTGCCACTAACTGGGGGTGACCCACCTGGTGTAATGAGATATGTTATGGGATGCAGATTTGAAAGATGCACCTATAGGTTTTGGTTTCATGTCGATATAACGAATTTGAAGGGAGTTATGGCGAAAAAAAAAAAACTGGGGGGCGGGGGGCTAAAGCCTGGGCCTTGGCCCAATTTGGCCCTCAAATTTAATCAGGTGATCAGGTCATAGCCCATCATCCATGTAATTTTAGTCAAAATCGTACCAGTAGTTTTCGCATGAAGTTGTTAACAGACATACAGACAGACAGACAAACAAACAGGCAAACCGAGTGAAAACAATATCCATCACAGAGCCCTTGCGGAGCGGAGACGGGCAATTATGATACATGCGTTGTAATTTGCATGACCCTTTAGAATTCATGACACAAACATATGTGCCAACAGTGTGTTTCGTTTACAGCGTCCCACTATACCCGATCATGGGAAAACATGTACAATAGTTTATAAACGCATGTATGTTTTTAAAAATTTTAATAATCTTATCATGGCATTCATAATATCTACAAGGTGATCCTCGAACAGGAAGTGGCAAATTTTGTTATATTACTATATAAATATATCTTAAAGTATTTGTATTATTGGGGACTGCAGTCAATAACGTTTATATGTTGGCAGTAACTAACCTGAGCTTCCGTTGACTGAACCAATAGATACCGTTTTTTGACCCCAGCAGCACGTAAGCCCGTCTCCGGCTACAGTTCCTACGGATCATCTTCCCACAGACCTATTTTCTACCATGGGCGTATTTTCATCCCATTGATCCATCTATCCCAACGGACTTCTTCCCCCCCCCCCTTCGAACCCATTTTCCCAGTTGGACCCATATCTTTCTCGGACCTGTTTTTGGCCGATGAACTTATTTTCCTCCGTGGATGTGTTTTCCTCATAGTGTTTTTTTCCCCATGGACCTACTTTCTGTCATGGATCTTTCTTCCACCCATCCATTTTACCCTATGACTCTATTTATCCCTCTATGGACCAAGCTTCCACAATCACTTACTTTTCCCATAGACCACATTTACCCTTTGGCCCTACTTTCATCCTCGGACCTACTGTGTACCATGGACCCATTTTTCCTTCATGGACTTCCTTTCCCTAGCATGAAGAAAGTTCCTCATGGACCTATTTTTCTTTTAAGTGCCTATATTCTACACGGACCTACTTCACCACTGACCTACCTTCTCCCCATAATGAGACACCAAATCCCAAAATACACCTATTTTCACCCACGGACTTCTTTCCTTCATGGACTCTGTATAATCTTTAGACCTATGTTTGTACTTGAACCCACACTTTTCAAGGACACATCTCCATGAATCCATTTCAACTGTGGGACAATTAACTTCAAGTATCTATTCCCCACTGGACCTATTTCCGCCCGACTACACACCCACCAGCTCACCAACCATCTCACCCTTATATCTACTCATTCACCGAGTATAAGAAGACCATCTCCTGGCTTTTCCCCTACACGTGCACTCACTAACCCACCCCGCTCTAGAGGGCATCCTATCCCCTTTGCCCTATCCAACCACCTCGCTAATCACACCCACCAATCCCACCCACTCACTCCTCCAACCTCACCTGCCCATCCAATCAACGCACCGATTCCACCCACCCCTGCCCAAAAAGCTAAACAGTTGGCGACAAAGGTCAGATCACCACGGGCAAACTCGCGCAAAAAATAAAAGCGGTTTTTACGGCATAAAAAGCTTGTAAATCATTCAAACAATATGGAAGCGGGCGATACGTCTGGACAATCGGGGAGCATATGTAGTTGGTATTTGGTAAGGCATCAAAGACACTTTCAGTAAAAAAAAACAGTGTACTCGTATCCCCGTCAGTATTTTCATAACGATATGTAGCTTCACACCTCAGGGCGTATGGCAGGATCCAGAAGAGTTCTTGGGCAGACGACACTGTGGTGACAATTAAAGGATGCCTGCAGCCCTACACAATATTTCGAGTTCCAGGTTATATCACAAATCAAGGTGTTTTCAAGCAGTAAACTGGCCATAAGAATATACAGCTACCAGTCATTCTCTCTCTCTCTCTCTCACACACACACACACACACACACACACACACACACACACACACACACACACACACACGCGCGCGCGCGCGCGCGCAAAATGATACAATAAAGGTTCTTAGGTGTTAGTCTGTTTGCAGATAACAAATTTATCAGCAGATGGTTTGAAAGAGATCCATTAATCTAAGAGTACCTCTCCCGACAAGTAATTAAACAGTCTAAACAAAACAAGGATATATTAACGAGACAAAAATAACAGGATGGCAAATACCCAATAACCATGTCTAATGAAGAGCTGAAGCGTCATTAGAGGCAAGCAGGGCGGATAAATGGTCTGTGGTGCCGAGCACAATG
Organism: Coenobita brevimanus; assembly: GCF_032717465.1. Taxonomy (NCBI): domain Eukaryota; kingdom Metazoa; phylum Arthropoda; class Malacostraca; order Decapoda; family Coenobitidae; genus Coenobita; species Coenobita brevimanus. The sequence continues at coordinate 29,264,926 of NC_136999.1, read as the reverse complement.
TGAAGAGTGAGAGGAGTGTTAGAAAGTCGGCGTACAGAAAACAGAGGAAAATAAAGAGAACTAGGAATGGACTACGAACATAAAATCAATTAAATAAGTTACACAGAAAATTGCGCAACATATGACCGCAACATTCGACAGAATATTGTATAATATTTGACCGAAAGACACACAGGTCAAGATGTTTTCCATTATGACAGTGTAACATTTATTTGAGGATACACTAATGCGTTAGGTTACCACATGGTTTTATTTAAAATTCGTTGATCAAAGGATTATTCTGAGAAGAACGTGTTTGTATAATTCTGTGTGTCTCTGTAGACGTCTATAATCACTCTTCATGCACCTTCAGGATGTCACAGCAAGGTTTTCGTATGATCTACTTTCCCTTTACGTATTCACTCTCCTGGAAAGAATTAATGTAATTCATTTAATTTTCCTAACGGCTGCTTGTTATTTCCCACATAATCTACAGCAAAATTTGTAATGGAGGACTAAGGTAATTATTAATTCAGAAGCTATACTGTGTTCTACGTTTCATTCTTGAGCTGTTCATCATTAGCTTACGAGATGGGTGCTGCACATGCCAACGATTATCTTGTTCAGTGTTCAGTTTGTTACATCTGTCACAAAAAATTCCGTTCAATCCATTTAATATCTTCCAGCCAGTAATTCAGTGTTATGTCACACATGTGAAGCATGGTATGGAGGCATATATATATATATATATATATATATATATATATATATATATATATATATATATATATATATATATATATGTTTGTGTATTAGTGTGTGTGTGAATGTGTGTGTGTGTGTGTGTGTGTGTGTGTGTGTGTTGTATACATGCACGTCAATATGTACAGTATATATATATATATATATATATATATATATATATATATATATATATATATATATATATATATTGTTACATAGCCTATGATTTCATCATCCTTTGTGTAATTCTAACGTACAGTGTGCTGCCTGTTTGATCACGAGCGTGTTCTGCCTCAGTTCCCCCCTTCTACCGTTATAGTAGAGTAAGTCGTCCTTTCTGTTGTTCAGTGCGGGATTGTCAACTCTTTGTCCCCATGGCTTCATTTGCGCGTCCTTCTTACAAGTTGTATCAAGCTCTGCTGGCCCCTATATAATGAGCTCAGTCTCTACATTAATTGCCACTTAGATCTACTCCTCATTTTGTTCACATCCCTGTCCTCCCCTGTACAGTTATTGTTGTGAGTGCTCAGGAAGTCTCCAACCATCTAGCAGCTGTGTAATTTGAGTATAACTGTTGTTGCATTTTTCTTGTGCTGTGTAGCATAGGGCTAATTCTTACGCCTAGTGAGTTTTTTTTTTGTGATTTATGTAAAGGTTCTTTTTGTCAGTCATTTTTGATAATATTTTGTATCTGTAATAATTTATCTTGCATTAACTGAGCATTACCCAGTGTATTTTCATTTTATCAGGGCTGACTTAGATAAATTTACTCTTGCTAATTTCGTGTTAATAGAGGCTATTGCAGTTAACCATATATTTAACCTGTTTTTTGCCATTACATTATCCTTATGAGTCCTGAATGTTTTGTTGTTAGTTTGAGCATTAAACTTTAACTTGTAATTTTACCTCTTTTGTTTTGAACCTGGAACTTTACGGGACAGTAGTGATTTTTAGTATTCTCACTTAAAGTGTACATTATCTTTCTCTGTTCCGTAACATAAATTTGGCGACCTCTCATCAGGATATTCAGGATATTATCATAAGGATATTGCTTGATATTTTGTGACTGTGATTTATTCATGATGTCTACTATTACTACACTTGATGAAGCCAAAGATTTTTTGTCAAATGTGCAAACAGTGTGTGATGTAGAAAACAGAACAAAGAATGAACTTAGCTTGTTGCTCAACAACTGGGAATTGCTGTTCGCTCTCGTCATTCTAAAGATCAAATTGTTGACATGATTAATGAAAGCTTGTTTAATGTAACTCCTCCAAATGAGCAAACGCAGATTGAATTAGCTAAGTTACAGCTAGCCCTACAGGAGTCTCGTACTAAGGAGGCGGAGGCTCGTATTCAGGAGGCACAGATACACGCACAAGTTGAACTTGCCAGGATTCAGGCAGACCATGAGTATCGCATGAAACAAGGTGGAACTGGATCATCTAGCTCTGATGATTTTGATGTGGCTAAAAATGTTAAACTTGTCCCTCCTTTTAATGAATCTGATTTAACAAAGTATTTTCAGGTGTTTGAGAGGGTAGCTACAGGTTTTAATTAGCCCAAAAAGTATTGGCCAGTACTCCTTCAAACTGTTCTCACCGGTAAAGCTCAAGTAACTTATGCATCTTTGCCTCAGGATCAATCTGATAATTATGATGTAGTTAAGAGCTTGATTCTTAAGGCCTATGAGCTTGTTCCTGAAGCTTATAGAGTAAAATTTAGGACAACTTACAAGCAAGATAAGCAATCCCATGTTGAGTATGCAAAAATCAAAGAAGATCTGTTAGAGCAGTGGTTAAATTCTAAGAATGTGGATTCTGATTTTGGTAAATTTAAGCAGATGATTTTGCTGGAGGACTTCAAAAGGTGTATTAGTAAAGATGTAAGCCTATATCTTGAGAGAAGAATAGATAATTTGTCTGATGCTGCAGTTTTAGCTGATGAATATGTTCTCACTCACAAGAGATATTATAGAGAAAAAGGGAAAGCTGAGAGTAAGTACGTTGCCTCTACTCAGAGTACAGGTAACAGGAAAGAGAATAAAGATGATGTTTCTCAGGAAGTAAATACCAGCTCCACCTCTAGATTTCAGAAAAGTAAATGTACTTATTGTAGTAAGCTTGGTCATACTACGGAGAAATGTTTCAGGAGACAGCGTGATGTGAACAAAAAGGAGTCTTTAAATAATCAGTCAATTGGTCTAGTGTCCACTCTTGAGAGTTCCCAGAATTCTTTAACTGAGTTAACTGAACCTGCTTTGAGGGGTAACTTAAATTCTCATGATGAAGCTCCTCTTTTGAGCAGTAACGTGGGTGACACTCTCAAGAGTTCATGTGCTAATTTCCTGTCTGATGGTTTTGTCAGTCCTCTGGACAGTAATGACAGGAAATCAGTTAAAATATATCGTGATACAGGTGCTTGCCAATCCCTTATGCTGACCAGTGTTCTAGGCTCTAATGTTAATTCCTCTGATGAAAATGTAATCTTACAAGGTGTAGGGAATAATTACTTCTCTGTCCCTCTGTGCAGAGTGAATTTAGAGTCTGGTTTTGTTAATGGTTCCGTTATGGTTGCGTTGGTTGAGACACTCCCAATGTCAGGTGTAACTTTCTTACTTGGAAATGATATTGGTGGAAGTCAAGTGTGTCCAGCTCCTCAGTTGTCTATTGAGCCAGTGGCTGCGTCCCAGGATTGTGATGTCCCTGATGTGTTCCCTGCATGTGCTGTCACTAGGGCTAAGTCTAAAGTTACTAGTGATTTAGAGGATAATAATGATGATGATGTTATCCTAGCTGACACTTTTCTTGCTAATTTGGACCACTCACCAGATGAGGCAGTACCCCGTAGTGTTGATAATTTGTCTCGTCAAGAGTTGATTGAGTTGCAGGTTGCTGACCCTGAGTTGAAAGGTCTAGCTAACTCTGCTTGCAGTGAGGAAGAGTCAGCCGGTGTTTCTACTTGTTATTATATAAAGTCAGGAGTGCTTATGAGGAAGTGGAGACCCCCAACAGCATCAGCCGACTGTGAATGGGAGGTTGTACATCAAGTTGTCATCCCTCTTGTTTGTAGGCAGGATATCATTAGAGTGGCTCATGATTCCAGTTTGGTAGGACACCTTGGAGTGAGGAAGACTGTAGCACGCATTTTGAAACACTTCTACTGGCCAGGTATCTTCAGGGATGTTTCCTGGTATTGTAAGTCTTGTCACACCTGTCAAGTTGTGGGGAAGTGTAATCAGACCGAAAAGGTTGCACCTCTAGTTCCCATTCCTCCTTTTGAGGCGCCATTCACCCGTGTGTTGGTGGATATTGTGGGCCCTCTTCCTAAGACTTCTTCAGGATTTTCTTATGTGTTGACCCTGATTGATATGGCTACTCGTTATCCTGAAGCCATTCCACTTAGAAATATCTCAGCAAAGAACGTGGTTAAGGAAATGCTAGGGTTCTTCACAAAGTTTGGTCTGCCCAAGGAGGTACAGTCAGACCTGGGAAGTAATTTCATGTCTAATGTTTTCAAGCAGTCTCTGAAAGAGTTGGGCATCACCCAGATCACGTCTTCAGTTTACCATCCCCAGACCCAAGGAGCGTTGGAGAGATATCATCAAACACTCAAATCGATGCTCAAGCCAGGACATCAGGTTTTGATTCTGCTACCAGTTCATGGGCAACCTCTTCAAGCCAAGTTTAGTGGTCCTTATTTCGTGGAGAAGAAACTCAGTGATGTCAACTATGTCATCGCCACACCAGATCGTAGAAAGAGCAAGCAACTATGTCACATCAACATGCTAAAGTTATATCACAGGCAGGACGAAAATAATCCAGTCTTCACTGTAGCTCTTCCACCCGAGTCTGCAAGTGAAGCTCTCCCATGCAGTATGAGCCTGAGTGATAGTTTGGGGAAGAATCCTGATATCATGAATGATCTCCAGACTAAGCTTTCTCATCTACCTCCCGAGGAAAGGCAGGAGTTTTCGGCATTACTGCAGGAGTACCCGCAAGTGTTCCGTGCCACTCCAGGAAGAACTACTGTGTTGATGCATGATGTCGATGTTGGAGACGCAAAGCCAATTAAACTGCCTCCTTACCGTGTGAACCCAGTGAAAGTTCCTCTCATCCAGATGAAGCTTGGCTACCTGTTGGACCAGAAGATGATTGAGCCCTGTCAGAGCGAGTGGAGTTCTCCTGTCACTCTGGTCCCTAAGCCGGGTGGGTCACAGCGGCTTTGCATCGACTACAGACGTATTAATCAGATAACCAAAACAGACACTTACCCTCTCCCTCGTGTGGAAGATTGCATAGACAAGATCGGAAAGGCTAGGTACATAAGTAAGTTTGATTTGTTAAAGGGATACTGGCAAGTACCTATGACTGAACGTGCTAGGGAGATCTCATGTTTTGTAACACCAGGAAAGACTTTTGCATGTTCGGTAATGCCTTATGGTATGAAGAATGCACCAGCCACATTTCAGAAGCTCATGAATGTTGTAACAGAGGGTTTGGCAGGGTGTGTTGTTTATATTGATGATGTATTAATCTTCAGTGACAACTGGAAAGATCACCTATGCCATGTCAGTAAATTTCTTGAGCGCTTAGTTCAGGCTAATCTTGTAGCTAATTTATCAAAGTGTGAGTCTGGTCAAGCTAAAGTTCAGTACCTTGGGTACGTAATTGGTGATGGACATGTTGCACCGCCAGGAGCTAAGGTTCAGGTTATAAGTGATCTTCCCAGATCTAAAAGTAGGAAAGAGCTACAAAGATTTTTGGGAATCTTACAGACCTACTGAAAAAGGGAGTTGAATTTGCATGGACCGATAACTGTGAATCCTCTTTCAACAAACTTAAAGCTATCCTATTAAGTCAGCCAGTGCTCGCTACTCCAAATTTTGCTAAGTCTTTTAAGATGTCTGTTGATGCAAGTGATACAGGAGCTGGGGCTGTTTTGCTGCAAGAGGATGATCAGGGTATTGAACATCCTGTATCTTATTACAGTAAGATGTTCACTCCACCTCAAAAGAACTACTCAACTATTGAGAAAGAGCTTTTGGCCTTGATTTTGGGTTTACAGCATTTTTCATTTTATTTGTGTTCTGGTTTTGACCCCATAGTCATTTATACCGATCATAACCCACTGAAATTCCTTAGTAAGTTTAAAGATAAAAATCAGAGATTGACAAGATGGAGTCTACTTCTTCAGGAGTATTCATTAGACATACAACATGTCAAGGGGAAAGAAAATGTTATTGCAGATTGCTTATCTAGACTTTAGACAGATTGTTTTAGAGTAATAAGAAATTTCCTTTGTAAATTTCTTTTTCTTTGTGGGGAGGTGTTACATAGCCTATGATTTCATCATTCTTTGTGTAATTCTAACGTACAGTGTGCTGCCTGTTTGATCACGAGCGTGTTCTGCCTCAGTCCCCCCCTTCTACCGTTATAGTAGAGTAAGTCGTCCTTTCTGTTGTTCAGTGCGGGATTGTCAACTCTTTGTCCCCATGGCTTCATTTGCGCGTCCTTCTTACAAGTTGTATCAAGCTCTGCTGGCCCCTATATAATGAGCTCAATCTCTACATTAATTGCCACTTAGATCTACTCCTCATTTTGTTCTCATCTCTGTCCTCCCCTGTACAGTTATTGTTGTGAGTGCTCAGGAAGTCTCCAACCATCTAGCAGCTGTGTAATTTAAGTATAACTGTTGTTGCATTTTTTCTTGTGCTGTGTAGCATAGGGTTAATTCTTAGGCCTAGTGAGTTTTTTTTGTGATTTATGTAAAGGTTCTTTTTGTCAGTCATTTTTGATAATATTTTGTATCTGTAATAATTTATCTTGCATTAACTGAGCATTACCCAGTGTATTTTCATTTTATCAGGGCTGACTTAGATAATTTACTCTTGCTAATTTCGTGTTAATAGAGGCTATTGCAGTTAACCATATATTTAACCTGTTTTTTGCCATTACATTATCCTTATGAGTCCTGAATGTTTTGTTGTTAGTTTGAGCATTAAACTTTAACTTGTAATTTTACCTAACTCTTTTGTTTTGAACCTGGAACTTTACGGGACAGTAGTGATTTTTAGTATTCTCACTTAAAGTGTACATTATCTTTTGCTGTTCCGTAACAATATATATATATATATATATATATATATATTATACATATATATACATATATATACATATATATATATATATATATATAGAGAGAGAGAGAGAGAGAGAGAGAGAGATGTATATATATTATATATATGTTGTTACATAGCCTATGATTTCATCATCCCTTGTATAATTCTAACTTATGATACAGTTTTGTTCATGATTGCATCATCCTTTGTATGATCTTTATGTACAGTATGCTGCATGTTTGTTCACGATTTGCCACGTGGCTTCCATAGTGACCAGGCTTGCGTGTTCTACCTCACTCCCCCCTTCTCCCCCTTATTGTAGAGTAAGTCGTTCTTTCTGTTGTTCAGAGCAGGACTGTCAACTCTTCCTCCCCTATGCCTTCATTTCCGTGTCCTTCTTACAAGTTGAATCAAGCTCTGCCGGACCCTATATAATGACCTCAGTCTCTGCATTAGTTGCCACTTAGATCTACTCCTCATTCTCTTCACATCTCTCTCCTTCCCTGTACAGTATATTATTATTTTTGTGAGTGCTCAGGAAGTCTCCAGCCATCTAGCTGCTGTATAATTTGAGTATAAGTGTTATTACCATTTTTCTTGTACTGTATAGCCTAAGGCGTTAATTCGTGGGCCTGGTAAGGTTTTTGTGATTCATATTTGTTTCATAGTGTCAGCCAGTATTAGTAATATTTTGTATCTGTAATAATATTATATTCTGCTTTAACTGAGCATTATCAGGGCTGACTTAGATAAATTTGCTCTTGCTAAATTCGTGTTAATAGAGGTTATTGCAGTTAACCATATATGTAATCTGTTTTGCCATTACATTATCCTTATGAGTCCTGAATGTTTAGTTGTTAGTTTGAGCATTAAACTTTGACTTGTAATTTTACCTAAGTCTTTTGTTTTGAACCTGAAACTTTGTGGGACAGTAGTGATTTTAGTATTCTCACTTGAAGTGTTCATTATCTTTCTCAGTTCCGTAACATTAATTTGGCAACCTCTTATCAGGATATTCAGGATATTATCATAAGGATATTGCTTGATATTTTGTGACTGTGATTTATTCATGATGTCTGCTATTACTACTCTTGATGAAGCCAAAGATTTTTTGTCAAATGTGCAAACAGTGTTTGATGTAGAAAACAGGACAAAGAATGAACTTAAGCTTGTGGCTCAACAATTGGGAATTGCTGTTCACTCTCATCATTCTAAAGATCAAATTGTTGGCATGATTAATAAAAGCTTGTTTAATGTAACTCCTCCAGATGAGCAAACACAGATTGAAATAGCTAAGTTTCAGCTAGCCCTGCAGGAGGCTTGTGCTAAGGAGGCTGAGTTTCAGGCACGTGCTAACGAGGCTGAGTCTCAGGCTCGTATTCAGGAGGCACAAACTGAACTTGCTAGGATTCAGGCAGACCATGAGTATCGCAAGAAATAAGGTGGAACTGGATCATCTAGCTCTGATGATTTTGATGTGGCTAAAAATGTTAAACTTGTCCCTCCTTTTAATGAATCTGATTTAACAAAGTATTTTCAGTTGTTTGAGAGGGTAGCTACAGGTTTTAATTGGCCCAAAAAGTATTGGCCAGTACTCCTTCAGAGTGTTCTCACCGGTAAAGTTCAAGTAACTTATGCATCTTTGCCTCAGGATCAATCTGATAAATATGATGTAGTTAAGAGCTTGATTCTTAAGGCCTATGAGCTTGTTCCTGAAGCCTATAGAGTAAAATTTAGGACAACCAATAAGCAAGATAAGGAATCCCATGTTGAGTATGCAAAAATCAAAGAAGATCTGTTAGAGCAGTGGTTAAATTCTAAGAATGTAAATTTTGATTTTGATAAATTTAAGCAGATGATTTTGCTGGAGGACTTCAAAAGGTGTATTAATAAAGATGTAAGCCTATATCTTGATGAGAAAAGAATAGATAATTTGTCTGATGCTGCAGTTTTAGCAGATGAATATGTTCTCCCTCACAAGAGATATTCTAAAGAAAAAAGGAAAGCTGAGAGTAGGTACGTTGCCTCTACACAGAGTACAGGTAACAGGAAAGAGAATAAAGATGATGTTTCTCAGGAAGTAAATACCAGCTCCAACTCTAGATTTCAGAAAAGTAAATGTACTTATTGTAGTAAGCTTGGTCATACTACGGAGAAATGTTTCAGGAGACAGCGTGATGTGAACAAAAAGGAGTCTTTAAATATTCAGTCAATTGGTCTAGTGTCCACCCTTGAGAGTTCCCAGAATTCTTTAACCGAGTTAACTGAACCTGCTCTGAGGGGTAAATTAAATTCTCATGATGAAGCTCCTCTTTTGAGCAGTAACGTGGGTGACACTCTCAAGAGTTCATGTGCTAATTTCCTGTCTGATGGTTTTGTCAGTCCTCTGGACAGTAATGACAGGAAATCAGTTAAAATATATCGTGATACAGGTGCTTGCCAATCCCTTATGCTGACCAGTGTTCTAGGCTCTAATGTTATTTCCTCTGATGAAACTGTTATCTTACAAGGTGTAGGGAATAATTACTTCTCTGTCCCTCTGTGCAGAGTGAATTTAGAGTCTGGTTTTGTTAATGGTTCCGTTATGATTGGGTTGGTTGAGACACTCCCAGTGTCAGGTGTAACTTTCTTACTTGGAAATGATATTGATGGAAGTCAAGTGTGTCCAGCTCCTCAGTTGTCCAGTGAGCCAGTGATTGCGACCCAGGTTTGTGATGTCCCTTATGTGTTCTCTGCATGTGCTGTCACTAGGGCTAAGTCTAAAGTTACTGGTGACTTAGAGGATAATGATGATGATGATGTTATCCTAGCTGACACTTTTCTTGCTAATTCGGACCACTCACCAGATGAGGCAGTACCCCGTAGTGTTGATAATTTGTCTCGTCAAGAGTTGATTGAATTGCAGGTTGCTGACCCTGAGTTGAAAGGTCTAGCTAACTCTGCTTGCAGTGAGGAAGAGTCAGCTGGTGCTTCTACTTGTTATTATATAAAGTCAGGAGTGCTTATGAGGAAGTGGAGACCCCCAACAGCATCAGCCGACTGTGAATGGGAGGTTGTACAGTCGCCGCCCAAAGTAAATACCCCAGGACCTCCGTAGCCAGCGCCGTAACAGGGTTGCGCGTCCAAACACATCTCCCTCCAATATAATAGTAGACGATGATCTCGGATCATGCTATCTCAGAATCGTTCTCATATTCGAGACGTTATCGAACTTACCACATACCGTCAGTTATCACGATGGGCTCAGAAGGCGTCAGAGGTGAGAACGGGAAGGTAAGCAGCAGTGAGACATGCTTGTTTGAGTAATATATTAAGCCATCTGTTTACATACAAGCGAAAACCATAACCCAAAACATTTATTCCTGCTCACTGGTTGCATTTAATGTTTTGTTGCGTCTTCACACACGGTCGTTGCAATGTCTTGTTCCCTTCCCAGCTGGACGTGCAACGCTCCTACGGGACCTTCGTCACTTTCCTGGTCTCTCTTGTGTTGCTTCAGCATAATTCTAGCGCTTCATGTGATATTTACGTAAGTAGTGGTATTTACAGTTGTTGAAAAAAAGAGAACCCATTACATTGGGTGCTTTTTCTATATTTCCAGTGCATCCACCAGGTAGCAACTTACTTTTATTGTAGGACATAACATGCGACATTGTTATGATGTTCTATCTGCAAACGTCTGCTCTGTGTAAAATGGGTGCATGATAATGATGATCACAAATACAGTGTTGAAAATAAATGTTACTTTATCTGCAGGGAAATGGTAATACCTCCACTTCGGCAGCCAAGTATCCGGGACAACAGGCCAGCAGTGATATCGAGAAGGATGATGATAGTTGGCCGCTACATGGCTGGGCAAGGCATACATGAGATAAGCCGTAGTATGGGCATCAACAGGAAAACTGTACAGAAATGGGTGAGACGGTATCAGGAGGAAGGTCACGTCAAAACCAGGCCTAGATGTGGACGGCCAAGGGTGACATCCCCTGATGATGACAGGCGAGTGGTGGAGGCTGCAGAGCAGAATCCATTAAATACGGCTACTGCCTTGACCCAGGATGCGGGGATGCCTTGCAGCGTAGTAACAACACAGAGACGACTGAAAGAAGCCGAGCTGCAGTGTCATGTGCCAGCACGGAAGGAAAAGTTGTCTGAAGTCAACAAAATGCATCGTTTACGATTTGCTAATCAGTTTGTCAATGAACCAGTAGAATTTTGGTGCAGTGTGATCTTCACAGATGAGAAATCCTTTTCATCAGTTTCGGCAGATAATCGTCATTGTTGGCGCCGCATTGGCACAAGGTATGAGGCCCAGAACATTCAGGAACAAAGCAGAAGTGGCCGTGTTGCTGTGTCCTTTCATGGGTGGATGTGGTACGGAGGGCTTGGTGAACTAGTGCCAATAGAGGGTCATTTAACGGGACAGCAGTATGTAAATATTTTGGAGACCTCTTTATTACCAGCAATTCGTATGTATGCAATTCCAGAACCCCTTCCAATTAGGTTAGTTCAGGATCACTCACCAATTCACACCAGCCACATTGTGAGGGATTGGTTCAATGCACATCCTGAAATTCTGTTGATCGAGTGGCCTAGTAAAGGTGCTGATCTCAATCCCATTGAGAACCTTTGGGCAATTATGGTGCAGTGCTGGGAAGTGGAGGAGAAGACGCGGGCGTGTGTGGAAAGGAGGGCAAGAGAGAGATGGGAAGAGATGAGAGGGCAGCCAGACGTTTGCAGTAGATTGACAGATTCTCTTCCAAGCAGGCTGCTCAAGGTCATTGAGGCACAGGGAGGCTGGAGCAAATACTAGTGTGTATTGAAACTTTATACATAGGTAATAGAATTATTATATTGGTGCAATATATGACATGTTTTCACTACCACATGATTGTAAAGGATCCTTATGAGTTTGTAGCAATTATTACAGAATACTTTTTGATTGCTGACATTGTTCACAAAAACTAGAGTTTGTGATAGCGGAACTAAATATTCATTTACTTAATTATATTACCTCCCTGCATCATTCCTTCCTTTCTCTGGCTTCTAGAAATAGCTAAAATAGTCTTATCGTAATTATCTGCCATGCATTATACACCCATGAAAAAAAAAACTATCCTCACTAAGGATAAACTGGCTTAAGTGGCACAGGAGACTAAAACATCCAGTCCATCACCACTCTTACTCATCACTTCCAGCCGTTAATTGAGAAGGAGGCACCTCAGGGAAATATGACCTATTAACACCCACATCGGCCACCATAGAGCGACACTACCCATTAGTTCGTTCACACCTTATTGTTTCAGCGTGGTGTACACATTATGTGTTTTGTTAATTAACAGCTTTCATAATTACAACACTCCTGCGACTAATTCCAATGAGCACTTCGCTACACATTCCGAACCAAGTGGCGCCATACGGATGAGAGAGAGAGACAGACAGACAGAGAGACAGAGACAGACAGACAGACAGACAGAGACAGACAGAGACAGACAGACACAGAGGGAGAGAGAAGGAGAGGGGGAGAGAGAGGGAGGGAGGTCGGGGATGTACGAGTATAGCAACCCCGTTATGGCGCTACCCGTTCTGAGATCTGATGCCTTCTGAGCCCGTCATGATGACTGACGGATTGTGGTAGGTTCGATAACGTATCAAATATGAGAACGATTCTGAGATAGCACAATCCGAGATCATCATCTACTATGATATTGGAGGGGGATGTGTTCAGACGCGCAACCCTGTTATGGCGCTGGCTACGGCGGGCCTGGGGTATTTACTTTGGGCGGTGACTGTACATCAAGTTGTCATCCCTCGTGTTTGTAGGCAGGATATCATTAGAGTGGCTCATGATTCCAGTTTGGCAGGACACCTTGGAGTGAGGAAGACTGTGGCATGCATTTTGAAACACTTCTACTGGCCAGGTATCTTCAGAGATGTTTCCTGGTATTGTAAGTCTTGTCACACCTGTCAAGTTATGGGGAAGTGTAATCAGACCGAAAAGGCTGCACCTCTAGTTCCCATTCCTCCTATTGAGGCGCCATTCACCCGTGTGTTGGTGGATATTGTGGGCCCTCTTCCTAAGACTTCTTCAGGATTTTCTTACTTGTTGACCCTGATTGATATGGCTACTCGTTATCCTGAAGCCATTCCACTTAGAAATATCTCAGCAAAGAACGTGGTTAAGGAAATGCTAGGGTTCTTCACCATGTTTGGTCCGCCCAAGGAGGTTCAGTCAGACCGGGGAAGTAATTTCATGTCAAATGTTTTCAAGCAGTCTCTGAAAGAGTTGGGCATCACACAGATCATGTATTCAGCTTACCATCCCCAGACCCAAGGAGCGTTGGAGAGATATCATCAAACACTCAAATCGATGCTCCAAAAATACTGTTTGGAACATCAGAAAGATTAGGATAAAGGTCTTCCATTCGTTGTATTTGCCGCAAGAGAATCTCCAAATGAATCACTGGGCTTCTCACCCTTTGAACTACTGTTTGGCGGTGAAGTAAGAGGACCCCTTAAGCTACTCAAGGAATGCTGGCTGTTGGAGGAAGATGACGTCAACCTGCTGGAGTATGTGATGAAATTCAAAGAACGGCTGTCCACTGCTTTATAGCTGGCGAGAGAGAATTTAGGAGCTGCTCAGGAGAAGATGACGACTTGGTATGATAAGATGTCCAGGTTACGCCACTTTCAGCCAGGAGATCAGGTTTTGATTCTGTTACAAGTGCATGGGCAACCTCTTCAAGCCAAGTTTAGTGGTCCTTATTTCGTGGAGAAGAAACTCAGTGATATCAACTATGTCATCACCACACAAGATCGTAGAAAGAACAAGCAACTTTGTCACATCAACATGCTAAAGTTATATCACAGGTGGGACGAAAATAACCCAGTCTGCACTGTAGCTGTTCCACCCGAGTCTGCACGTGAAGCTCTCCCATGCAGTATATGCCTGAGTGATAGTTTGGGGAAGAATCCTGATATCATGAATGATATCCAGACTAAGCTTTCTCATGTAGCTCCTGAGGAAAGGCAGGAGTTTTCGGCATTACTGCAGGAGTACCCGCAAGTGTTCCGTGACACTCCAGGAAGAACCACTGTGTTGATGCATGATGTCGATGTTGGAGACGCAAAGCCAATTAAACTACCTCCTTACCATTTGAACCCAGTGAAAGTTCCTCTTATCCAGAAGGAGCTTGGTTACCTGTTGGACCACAAGATGATTGAGCCCTGTCAGAGTGAGTGGAGTTCTCCTGTCGCTCTAGTCCCTAAGCCAGGTGGGTCACAGCGGCTTTGCATCGACTACAGACGTGTTAATCAGATAATCAAAACAGACACCTACCCTCTCCCTCGCGTGGAAGATTGCATAGACAAGATCGGAAAGGCTAGGTACATAAGCAAGTTTGATTTGTTAAAGGGATACTGGCAAGTACCTATGACTGAACGTGCTAGGGAGATCTCATGTTTTGTAACACTAGGAAAGACTTTTGCATGTTCTGTAATGCCATATGGTTTGAAGAATGCACCAGCCACTTTTCAGAAGCTCATGAATGTTGTAACAGAGGGTTTGGCAGGGTGTGTTGTTTATATTGATGATGTGTTAATCTTCAGTGACAAATGGAAAGATCACCTATGCCATGTCAGTGTATTTCTTGAGCATTTGGTTCAGGCTAATCTTGTAGCTAATTTATCAAAGTGTGAGTTTGGTCAAGCTAAAGTTCAGTACCTTGGGTACGTAATTGGTGATGGACATGTTGTTCCACCACGAGCTAAGGTTCAGGTTATAAGTGATCTTCCCAGACCTAAAAGTAGGAAAGAGCTACAAAGATTTTTGGGAATGGTAAGTTATTATAAGAGATTTGTTCTTAACTTTTCAATTCTTGTATCGCCACTTACAGACCTACTGAAAAAGGGAGTTAAATTTGTCTGGACCGATAACTGTGAATCCTCTTTCAGCAAACTTAAAGCTATCCTATTAAGTCAGTCAGTGCTCGCTACTCCAAATTTTGCTAAGCCTTTTAAGATGACTGTTGACGCAAGTGATACAGGAGCTGGGCCTGTTTTGCTACAAGAGGATGATCAGGGTATTGAACACCCTGTATCTTATTACAGTAAGAAATTCACTCCACCTCAAAAGAACTACTCAACTATTGAGAAAGAGCTTTTGGCCTTGATTTTGGGTTTACAGCATTTTTCAATTTATTTGTGTTCTGGCTTTGACCCCATAGTCATTTATACCGATCATAACCCACTGAAATTCCTTAGTAAATTTAACCTGCCCCGTCCTGACCACTTTTTCACCACTGGTACCCCCCAATCCCGACCATTTTTGGACCAAAATTTTTTTTTGCTAAAACTTTTGCTTTTGGTCAGAAACAATGGTCAGTCACCAAGAAAGTTTTCACCGGGGTCCATAAGTGGCCTAAACAGGTATACCTTCATTACACCTGGTACCGTGTTCTCTATAGGTGGTCTGAGCCTCTCATGTTTTCTATGGGATTATAAGTCTTGGAAACCAATGAAAGTAAGTAGATATGTATTTATTACAAACATAAAAACATGTGATACAAGTGTAAATTGGATTTTATCCAAAAATAGAGGTGAAATAAGCATTGCATCATCGGGCGAACCGAGCGAAATTATGTTCATGATGAATCGCTAACATTGCTGAATCATGATACATATCATTTTTTCTACTTACATAATACATCTCCAATAACATTATACCATTTTACATTATATTGAACTGTTTTTACGTATTCACAGGCCTTTCGATAACATTTAGCGTAATGTTAGCGCTTATTTACGTAGTGAGTGAACTTGCTGTGACTTGTTTCAACTCATATTGTGTTTTTTCAACTTACATAATACTTTCCTAATAACATTATACACTTTTCCACTTTAGAGAACTGTTTTGAGATAGTTTCAGGCCTTACGATAATATTTAGCGTAATAATAGCGCATAATAACACAGAGGGTGAAGTCGCTATGACTATTATTTCAACTTACAACCTATTTTTGCACTTATATAATACTTCTCCACTAACATTACACATGTTTCCACTTGATATAATTGCTATCACATAATTGGAGACCTTACTATTCTACTGAGCATCATATTATCGCATATTTACACAGTGAGTGTTATCGCGATATCATTTATTTCATCTTACACTAGTATTCAACTTATAAATTACTTTCGTACCAACATTACACCCTTTTCCACTTTATATCATTCCTATCACATACTTACAGACCAGAATGTTCTACTGATCGTAATATTTTCGCAGATTTACACAGTGGGTGTACTCGTGACATCAATTGTTGCAACTTACACTATTTTTCAACTTATACGTTACTTTCCTGCTAACATTACACCCGTTTCCACTTTATATTCTTGCTATCACATATTTACTGACCAGAGTGTTATACTGAGCGTCATATTTTCGCAGATTTACACAATGGGTGTAGTTTTGATATCACTTCTTTCAACTTACACTATTTCTTAACTTATACATTACTTTCCTGCAAACATTACATCAGTATCAACTTTATATAAGACTTAGCACATACTGACTGGCCTTACCATTATACTGAGCGTCATATCGCCATCCCACACAGTTTCAGTAGTGTAGGAAGTTATGGTACTCTCTGAAACATGGCTGAAGGCACAACGCAACATTGCACTCTGTACACTCGTACCTTGTGTCTTTTCTCTGAGTGGCTGGTCTGAATGTCGAGTGCTTGCATACATGGCAGAGGTGCTGGGGTTTACGACGGTTTGGTTGGGAAGGGATTGTGCTAGGGTAGTGGCGTCCTGCGAGGTGTAGGGGAGTCTGGGCAGCCATGGGGGTGTGTGTGCAGTATGTGGGCCTATCCTGGGCATGCCTTGCGATTATTTCACGTGCCAGCTCCCTCATAAACCCCTCAAAGGTCTCTGATATTCCCGTTGTCATGGCGTCCCGTGTGCGTTCAGGACCGTGATGTTGAGCAAGTGGAAAAAGAGTTTTTTGTACCATTTCATCGTGGTCCTGGCAACAGTCAGCACTGGAAATCATCGAGTCTGACTGATCCACTTGCCTCATGTTCAGATTATAGTCCAGTACAGACTCGGGTTTCCAGACGTTGCGCCTCCTCTCGCTACGGTGATCAACGGAGTCTGTGCGGTGCATCAGGGGGCTGTGTACAGTTGATAGGAGGTAAACTTCCCTGTTGTGGTTCCACAGGGTGGCAAGGATGTTATTTGCCTGGAAGAAAACCACCTTGTTCTTGTCAAGTTTCCTCCCTATCTTGACCATATGGCGACGGTTTCTCTTGACTGTACCACAGACTCTGGTGTCGTGTTGGTGGAGGAACCTAGCAAGAAGAGGGCTAGTGTACCAGTTGTCCAGGTACAACACATGACCACGATGAAGGTACTCCTCTATCACTGTCTTCACCACAGCCCCTGGGAGTCCTATACTACGATCTTCTGTTATATCTGTCTGTGCGCTCGTGTACAAGACTATGTCTTGCACATAACCAGTCTTACAGTCACACATAACAAAGATCTTGAACCCGAAACTGTGTCTCTTGCTGGGTATGTACTGGCGAAAGGAAATATTGCCTCTCCACAACACAAGACTCTCGTCTATGACGAGGTCTCTGTAAGGATAAAATGAGGAGTGGAACATTTCCCGTAAATGATCAAATACAAGCCTAATTCTCCTCATTTTATCAGTGTTATTAGCATTAGCTGGATCTTCTGCATCAAAAAATTGGAGGCGGCCGAGAATCTGCTGAAGTCTATTACGACTCATCACCTTTCCAAAGAAAGGTGTGATGGTCATTGGGTCAGTGGTCCAGTATGCAGGTATTTGATTTTTTCTTACAACACCCATCAAGAGAACCAGGGCAAAAAATAAGAACATCTCAGAAACTGTCACAGGATAGTCATAGTGCTGGGAATGCCTGCTCGTTGTTCCCAGACGTTCACTTTCACGGCACTGTGTTCGTGAAAATAGGTTTGTCTATTCCACTATGCGCCCAACAAATGCCTCCCCAAAGAACAGGTGGAAAAAATCCACCCTAGTGGAACCCGCATGAACACCTGGAGCCGTGCAACCAGACCACCACTCCTCAGTGAAAGGGTGAATGATGGGAGTAAAATTACTCCCATCTTCCCAGTTCCACGAGACACTACCGTCTCCAGCCTCGTCCCCATCGTCACCTTCGTCAGGGTGGGGAGGTGAGGGTGGTGGGGGAGGTTGGGGAGGTGGAGAACGGCGCCTTTCATCACTCGCCCTTCTCTTCCCTCTCCCTTTTCCTTTACCCGTTCCCTTCCCTTTCCTTCCTTTCCCCACATCCTGGGGCTGTGGGGAGGAAGTTTGAGAATATTGTGGGGCGAAAGACGTGCTGGGGAGTGGCTCCACCTCCTCTCCCCTAGGCCTACATGCACCACGTGCTCGTGCTGCCTCCCTCACACCACTTTCCCTTTCACCCCGCACTCCCACCACACCCACTTTCCCTTTCACCCCGCGCTCCCGCCACACCACTTTCCCTTTCACCCCGCACTCCCACCACACCACTTTCGCCTTCCCCAGACAAAACACTAGGACCATACCTTATTTGCCTTCTCGCCCCACCTTCTGATCCTCGGGGTGACATTTTTTCCTTCCCCAACCACGAGGCAACATCACGTCCTAAGCCGCCGTCCTCGTCCTCATCAGAATCTCTCTCTAGGGGATGGAGAGAGGTCCATGCAGGTGGTTTGGGTGCAGGCTGGCCTTCCCTTGCTTTACGATATGTGACATACCGATTTTTCCGGGGCGAAGGGACCTCCTCATCACTGCTTGTTATTTCCTCCTCAGGCTGCACGTAATCTTGATCCACCACATCATCATCAAGTGGAGAATCACTATCTCCAGTGAAGGCATCCAGGGCGGATTGTATTTCGTCGTCTGAGAGACCTTTACGCGCCATGTCTGATCTGGGTCACTGCTAACAGGTGAGTGACCAAGACAAGGGTGAGCGCGGGTCACACGGGGTCTGGGACGCTGCCCGCCTGGCGGCAGGTAGGGGAGGCTTGGGTAGGTGGGCAAATCGAAAATCTTGCGCGAATTTTGAAAATTGTGGAAATTATGAACCTTGCAATTGCAGAGTGTTAAAGTACGTCAACGGGATTGGCAGTGACAAAACGTGAGGACGTGGAAGAACGTCGACGGGACGCTGCAGGTTAAAGATAAAAAGATACCGGTATGCCAAATAAAAGTCAACGAAAACAAAGCAGCCTTTCAGTTGGAAATAAGGAACAGATTTCAGGCTCTCAGTAATGCTGAATATGACATTGATGAGCTGAATGACAGACTAACAAAAGTGCTAAAAGAATCAGCGGAGGTAGTAGGAACACCTAATACAACCAAAGCCAAGAAGTATTCAGAAAAGACACTTGAGCTTAAGAAAAAAAGAAAGGAAATGAAAGTAAAAACAAAGAAAGATGAAATAGAACGAGAGGAATCAAATAAGCTTATCAACAAAAGACAAAGAGAAGAAAAAAGAAAGAGAAACATGTAGCAAATAAAAGAAACCATCAAAAAAGGAAAAAGTCTGAAACAGGTCCGAAGTAAAATGGCACTTAGAAAGCAACAAATTACATCGCTAAAAGACAAAAACGGTGAAGCCATTAAATGCAGAGATAAGATGTTGAAGAGAGTTGAAGAATTTTACAAAGAACTGTATGCATCAAAGACAGTAGTACCAATAGCTAACTTTTCAAATGACACAAGTGAAATACATGAGGTAACACCAGACGAAGTAAATATTTCTCTTAAAAATATGAAAAGAGGGAAGACTCCAGGAGAAGATGGAATAGTAGCAAATTTACTGTTGGATGCAGGAGTAGAAGTACAAAATAGGTTTGCTCACATATTTACCCAATGTATAAAACAGAAGAAAATTCCCAAAACATGGTGTATTGCAATAGTTATTCTACTTTATAAAAACTGTGACTCAAAAGACCTTAGTAACTATCGACCCATTAGCTTGCTATCAGTCATTTACAAACTCTTCACTAAAGTCCTTACAAACAGAATAGCTACGAATTTGGAGGAAAACCAACCTCGTGAACAGGCAGGATTCCGAAGCAGGTACTCGACTACTTATCATCTACACACAATGAATCAGCCAATTGAGAAAACTACAGAATATAATAAACCACTGTGCTTAGGTTTTATTGATTACGAAAAGGCTTTCGACTCAGTGGGGCATATAGCAATTATAAATTCACTGAGAACAAGGAGTGGATGAGAACATTGTTAAACTGCTCGAAAATATATATTAAGAGGGAACTGCTACAGTTAAATTACATAAGGACTCAGAGAAAATTAAGATTGAGAAGGGCGTGCGTCAAGGAGATACAATTTCACCAAAGTTATTTACAGCATGCATAGAAAGTATATTCAGAAAGCTAGACTGTGAAAACAAAGGAGTGAACATGGAGAAAAGCTAAACCATTTAAGATTTGCAGATGGCATTGTCCTAATCTCAGGAACAGCAGAGGCATTGCAAGAAATGTTAAATAACCTGAACACAGAAAGTCTCAAAGTAGGGCTAAAGATGAACCGGAGTAAAACTAATGTTTAATCCTCAAACACCAAAGAGGGTCATCAGAATACGTGGAGAAATTCTTGAAGTTGAGGAGTACAATTACCTGGGGCAAATACTAAAATTAACGAAAGATAATGACAGCAAAATAAAAAGACGCATTACAATTGAATGGAAAGCTTTCGGTAAACATAAGGACATTATGAAAAGTAGCTTGCCAGTTTGTATGAAACGAAAAGTATATAACGAATGTATAATTCCAGCTATGACGTATGGTTGTGAGACTTGGAAACTGACAAAATAGATGGAAAGTTAATTAATCCGTTCTCAGAGAGCAATGGAAAGGTCAGTGTTGTGAATATCTTTAACAAACAGGAAAAGATCAACTTGGGTGAGAGAGCACACTAAAGTCAAAGATATTATAGAAGTTATAAAAGATCGGAAATGGAGGTGGGCAGGCCATGTAGCAAGAATAAGGGATAATCGATGGAGCAAGAGGTTGACTGACTGGACATCATGAGATTGTAAACGTAGCAGAAAAAGGCCAGACAGGAGGTGAAGGGATGAGATGGAGAAATTTGCAGGGAAAACGTGGCACAGATTGCCTCAGTCAAGGAATTCGTGGAGAAGGTTGGGGGAGGCCTTTGTTCAGCAGTGGACTTCTAATGGCTGACGATGATGATGATGATGATATACATACGTACACACACACACACACACACATATATCTATATATATATATATATATATATATATATATATATATATATATATATATCATCAGCCGTTTGAGTATCTACTGCAGGACTGGCCTATCCCGACCGAAGTCGGGACGATACAGCCAATGTATCTCTACCAAGTGGCTTAGGCTGTCTGGTAGAGATTGGATGTAGAGTGAGAAGTGCTTGTCAGTGTAATTGTAGTGCTGGGGTGGCTTTGGATATATCTGTGTAATCTGTGAACTAAGTGTAATTGGCCCGCGCAAGCCGACTGGGTGCAAGCATACTTTATAGTAAGCGACACTGGTTCAACCACAGCACCGGTTGCGTCAGCCAATGCAGTACGGGGCTGCATTACGCCCTTGGTGGGGTGCGAACCCTGGTTCACCTATGTACGAAATGCACTCTCTACCACTGTACCACAGAGGCTCCATATATATACAGTATATATATGGTATATATATATATATATATATATATATATATATATATATATATATATATATATATATATATATATATATATATGTGCACATTAATATGTATTGTATATGAACAATATATATATATATATATATATATATATATATATATATATATATATATATATATATATATATATATATATATATATATATATATAAAGAAACAGAGGCTCGAGTGTTGCAGATGCACGAGTCTTACATGAAGGAGTGTTAGTGCCAACTTTAACATATGGATGTGAGACTATGATGTGGCATGAAAATGAAAAGTCAAGAGTAAGAGCAGTGGAGATGAGACTGCTGAGGAATGTATGTGGAGTACAGAGGGTGGATAGGATACGAAATAATGTGATTCGTGAAAGATGCGGAGTGAGGAAGTTGGTGGACACCAGAACTGAAGAGAGTGTACTGAGATGGTATGGTCATGTGGAGAGAATGGATAACAAAAGAGTGGTGAAGAAGGTTTATCTTAGCGAATTCGAAGGAGGGAGGAGGCGAGGTAGGCCAAGGAGAAGGTGGAGAGATATGGTGGATGAATGTGTGATGAAGAGAGGTTTGGAAGTCGATGAGGCTAGAGAACTGACAGGAGATCGAGCTGGCTGGATGAGTTTTGTGAGGAGATATGCATGATCAGGGATTTTTGGCACCCGTTTTTAACGTGGCAGAGTCTGGATTGACTCTGTCGGATACGATGTATGAAGCTACAGAACGTGGTGAATGTTTTTGGCGTATCTGACAGAGCCAGGATTCCGAGGGCTTGAATGATGAGTGAATGGAAGCGTGGCCCATTGGACTGGGCAATTATGGGCTGTCTGGACATTGCTACTCCTCACCCTGCCCCTCGGTGGGAAGGGAGGTCCGGATGATGATGATGATATATATATATATATATATATATATATATATATATATATATATATATATATATATATATATATATATATATATATATATATATATATATATATATATATATATATATATATATATATATATATATATATATATATATATATATATATATATATATATATATATATATATATATATATATATATATATATATATATATATATATATATATATATATATATATATATATATATATATATATATATATATATATATATATATATATATATATATATATATATATATATATATATATATATATATATATATATATATATATATATATATATATATATTTATGTGAGGAAGAAGGAACCAAAGGCCATGAGCCTGCAAAATTGTTCCTTCCAGGAAAAAAACAAAATACAAATCAAAGCCAAATTGAAGATTCTATCATTTCGAGATGCCTGGACACACTGTGTTTGAAATACTGGAGATCATAGGATGCAGGAAATACAGAAAGAGGGAGACAGTTCCAGAGTTGACCTGTTGCATAAATGAAAGACTTGGAGTAACGGTTAACTCTTGGATTAGAGAGTTGGACAGAAAAGGGATGAGAGTATGTAGCTAGACGGGTGCTAAACGCCCGTCGTAAAGGTGAAGGAATGCTTGCAGACAGTTCAGAGGAGCAGTGACCATTGAAGTAGCGATAGAAAAGAGATAAAGATGCAACAGTGCGGCAAAGAGACAGAGGTTGAATGAAGTCAGTAAGAGGAGGAGAGTTAATGAGACGAAAAGCCTTTGACTCCACCCTATTGAGAAGAACTGTTTGTGGAGAACCTTCCCACACATGAGAGTTGTACTCCACACAGAGGCGGATAAAACCCCTGTATAGAGTCAACAATTGTGCAGGGGTAAAGTTGGAATGGAGTCGGCTTAGCACACCTAATTTCTTGGAAGCAGATTTTACAAGAGATTTAATATGATATTTCAAAGATAAGTCCCGAGTAAAGGAAACCCCAAGCATGTTCAAGGATGATGCAGGAGTAAACTGAATATTATTAAACATTAGTGGGTATACCTATGGAAGATTTTGTTGGGTTGATAGGTGTAATAACTGAGTCTTTGATGCATTAAAAACAACAAGAATATTTTTATCCCAGTCAGAGATATGAGACAAGTCAGACATTAGGTGTGCTATAGACCAGGAGTCTGATAGGTAGGTGAGAAGATCGCCAGTGAGCGTCCCTGACGGAACCCATGCTGGCGATCAGAAAGAAGGTTGCGATAGGAAACATGCTTTAAATTTTTTTTATTAAGAATTGACTTGAAAACTTTTGAGATACTGGATGTTAAAGCAATTGGACGATAGTTAGAGGGTTGGGAATGGTCACCCTTCTTTGGGACTGGCTGGATGAGAGCAAACTTTCAGCAAGAAGGAAAGGTACAAGTTGACAGACAAAGGCGAAAGAGTTTGCCTAGGCAGGGTGTAAGCACAGAAGCACAGTTCTTGAAAACAACAGGAGGGACACCATCAGGCCCCGCTGAGGGGGGTCTCCTTGACGTGGTGGCGGGGCTTGAAGCGTGGCTGGCAGTGCCACCTACTTTGGAGGCATGCCTACCTTTGTAGGGTTCGGCATTTGTCAGTGTCGTGGACCAAGCACCCCCTACATCACTGGTAGAGGAGGCCTACTGGTGATGTCAGTCCCTGCCCATTTGCCATCTAGGGCGGGACTGTTGCCTCCCCACGTGTTTGCCGTGCGTGGCGTCCCGTAATGCTGGGAGACGGGAGTCCTGGAGGTTGAGTGATGCTGCATGGTGCGCCCTGCAGCTAGCAATACACCTCTTTGGTCCCTTATTCTGGCTAGACGGGTGGCCTGGTTGGGCCCGACCAGGTCAATCGGCTGGTCACTGGCTAGCTATCCAGGCTAGTCACCTAGTGGCTTTAGGGTCAAGCGGGCACTGGGGGACCTGGTGGCTCCTATCGTCCTGGAGTCACCCTTGTCAGGGTCCCTTGGTGGTTACCTGCGTATACTTTCCCACTACCTCTGGGGTCGCCAGTGGTGCTTTCCCTGGCATATGGCCTCCCCTTGTTGGGCTCCATGGTGGGTGGAGGGGTGGGGGAATGAAGGTAGTTTTTTTCTAATATGGCCACGAAAAAAATTTCATCAGCTGACGACCCTGGTTCTGTCCCTGACCATCCTTCACAGTCTCCCTCCTGTGTGCCTCGTGTGCCTCTGGCTGGTGAGGCCCACATTGCCACCTTGGAACCATACCTGCCTGGTTCCACTGGTTTGCGGTCAGTGGCCACTACAAAGAAGAAGAGCCGGCAACAGACATCGTCATCTTGTGGACATGCCCGTGAGGTCCTGCCAGGTGTCTATGAGAGGGTTGATTTCCCAAGGTACTACACCATTCGCACTTTGGATGGTCAGTCTATTGGGAATCTAGACATTTTTACTGTTCATCGGCGCATTGTGTCAATCTGTGGCAGAGAGCCGAAGATTTCACCTCAGGGGGATGGTGGCCTCCTAGTGGAGGTTACATCCCCTGAAGAGGGTTCCCGGCTGGCTGCCCAGTGTAAGGACCCGGATGCACTGTTCACTTGTGTTCCTCATGCCTTTTTTAATCAAAGTCGAGGTGTTGTTTTCTCGAAAGACTTATTGCGTTACAGTGAAGAGAAGCTGCTTGAAGAACTCCAGGTCCACAGGGTCGTTAAAGTGGAGAGATTTCAGAAGAAGGTTGATGGTATTCTTACCCCAACTCCATCCTTGTTGCTGACGTTCGACTGTACTGTTCTGCCTTCATCCATCAAGGTGGCTTGGTTGTCCCTTAGGGTCAAACCCTTTGTCCCAAATCCACGACGCTGCTACCACTGTCAGATGTACGGGCATGTTGGGCGAGTCTGTCGTCATTTGCAACAGGGCCTCCCAGTGGTGTGTGTCAGTTGTGGAGCATCCACTCATGCAGGACAGGACTGTCCTGGACCTGTTTGTTGTTTGCACTGTGGTGAGGCACATCCTGCTTCATCTAAAGACTGTGCCCGGTTTTGCTTGGAGAAGGAGATCCTCCTCATCCGTAATCAGGATAAAATAAGCTTTCCTGAGGCCAGGAGTAGAGCCATGTCATCTGTTTTCTGTAACAGAGTGTCTTATGCATCAGTTTTGTCCGGTCATAGCCGTCCTCGTCGTCCTGTCCAGCAGTAGACCCGAGTTCCTCCTGTTGTGTCAGCTCCTATGCCTTCATCCGCTGATTCCATGTCAGTGCAACAATCTCCCACACTTGAGACGGTTGCCACTACAGTTCAAGACTCGACCTCTACATCAATGGTATCCCCTGGTAGTCATGGTGCACATTCTTCATTTGCTAAACGTCATCGTGGTTCCTCAGAGTCTTTGAGTCTTGAAGATCCTCCAAGCAAGGTGTCGGTCGTGGAGTCCACATCCTCTGTAGTTAGTCCATCTGTGCAACAGCCCTCAGACCCTGCTTCTGGGTCTTCGGGGGCTTCTGGGGCGTCAGGTCAGTCTGGCACCTCTTCCTCCAGGGAATCGGATGTTCCTCCTCCGGTTACCTCTGAGGATCCTGTCCTGCCCCCTCCACGTTTGGAGGCCAGGACCCCAATCCCTCCTGCTCGACCTCTTGGTTCACTGGGGGCCCCGGGCAGGGTTCAGAGTAGCTCTTCCTCTCCTGCTGGGCAGCGACGGGTGTCTGTGAAGTCTCCCAACACTTCACAGACCCCAGGCCCTCGTTCTAGCCATGCTGCTGCCCGTGGCAAGCCCCTTAGTGGGCGTATCCGCATTCCCAAGAAGATTGTCTCCCAGGGTCACTCAGTGGTTTCCACTAAGTGACCCTTTCTTTTGTGTATACAGTTCCTCCATTTTAATATTATTAGTATTTTTTTTATGGTCTTCTGTTTGTCCCTCTCCCCTGCCCCTTTTTATTTCAGTAGTTTTAATGGCTAATATTATTCAATGGAACTGCCATGGTTTACGAGCCAACTGGGAGGAACTCCGTTGGCTTCTGGCTGAGTATTCACCTGTGTGTGTTTGCCTACAAGAGACAATGGTTGGTGATGCTGCGCCTCCCAGTCCACCTGGTTACCAGGTTTTTTATTCAGATCCTCTTCCTGGACAAGGTCATGGTGGGGGTGTGGCTATTCTAGTACGCAGTGACATACCTTTCACTGCTGTGAATCTTAACACTCCACTGCAGGCTGTTGCTCACCAGATTTTCCTTCCCCGTCGTTATACTGTGTGCTCTTTGTACCTCCCTCCTAGTGCCACTATTGAGAGGGTTGATCTTGAAAATCTTATT
This sequence comes from Coenobita brevimanus, assembly GCF_032717465.1. Lineage (NCBI taxonomy): Eukaryota > Metazoa > Arthropoda > Malacostraca > Decapoda > Coenobitidae > Coenobita > Coenobita brevimanus. The sequence goes on along the minus strand of NC_136999.1, from coordinate 29,238,137 downwards.
TGTGCACTTCCCTCACCCTATTTCTTGCTGGCTGACATGAACAGTCATCATCCCCTGTGGGGTGGCTCCACAGCTGATGCTAGAGGTACTATGTTAGCCTCCATTGTGGAGGATGTGGACCTGTACATTTTAAATTCTGGTGAAGTTACTTACTTCCATAGTCAAACGGGTATTTTTACTTCTATTGATTTGTCTCTGTGCTCTGCAGGGGTAGCCCTGAATTTTACATGGGCTGTGTTACCAGACTTACATGGCAGTGACCACTTCCCTATTTTATTAAGATCGACACAGAGTGTGCCTCGGCGTCGTCTTCCCCGCTGGCGCTTGGATAGGGCGGTCTGGCCGGTTTTTGAGGAGCTGTGTTCCCCGAACCGATGTGTGGAGGATTTTGCCAGCACTGATGCTGCTGTTGAGTATTTCACAGACTTACTACACTCGGCGGCACTGCAGAGTATTCCGAGAACAGCTGGTCACTTTCCTTGCCGTCCAGTTCCCTGGTGGACTGATGAGTGTGCTTCTGCTGTTCGGGCAAAACGTGCTGCTTTCTCCCGACTTCGTCATCACCGAGGTGACCCTGGTTACTTAGCGGCATATAGGAGGGCCCGAGCTCATGCCCGGCGAGTTATGAAGGAGGCTAGGAGGAAGTCTTGGGCATCATTTGTTTCTTCAATTTCTTCACAGACTCCTCTCACAAAAGTGTGGAAACGGGTGAGGAAGATTTCAGGGAAATTTCCTGTTCCCTCTCCTCCTGTTTTATCTCATGCAGGTGTGGTGGTGGCTCATTCTTCGTCTGTTGCCGAGATATTTGCAGCTCATTTTGCTAATGTCTCTAGGAAGGACACCTCATCCCCGTTGGCACGCCGCCGACGGCACCTAGAATCTTTGGGCATTAGTTTTCCATCTACTGCGGAGGAGTCGTATAATGTTGCTTTTTCTGCTTCTGAACTTCAGATGGCATTGTCGCAGTGTCGCGACTCGTTTCCAGGCTTGGATGATGTCCCATATGCCTTCTTACACCACTTGCCTGATGCAGGCCTTCATTTTCTGTTGTCACTGTATAACAGAATTTGGTGCAATGGTGGGTTTCCGACCTCATGGGGTGTTGCTGTGGTTCTCCCCATCCCTAAGCCGGGTAAGGATCACTTGCAGGCCACTAATTATCGCCCTATCTCGCTGACATCTTGCCTTTGTAAGGTCCTCGAAAAGATGGTGAATAGTCGGCTCATGTGGTACTTAGAGAAGGGTGGTTACTTGTCTCCAGTCCAGTGTGAGTTTCGGAAGATGCGGTCGACCACAGATGCTCTCCTTTCTTTAGAATCTTCCATCTGCCAGGCTTTTGCAACTAACCAGCATCATATCACAGTGTTCTTTGATTTGGAGAAGGTGTACGACACTTCCTGGCGTCATGGTATATTGCAATCTCTTTATGAGTTTGGTCTCCGTGGGCAACTCCCCACTTTTATCTGGGAGTTTTTATCTAATCGTTTTATTCAGGTCTGAGTCGGGAGTGAGCTGTCTACTGCACGTCCCCTTGAGGATGGTGTGCCACAAGGGAGCATACTAAGTGTTACCCTTTTCGCAGTGGCAATTAACAGCGTTATTTCTGTGCTCCCTGATGGTGTTCGTGGCTCTCTCTATGTTGACGATTTATCAATCTCTGTCACTGCCTCACGGATGTCAATGGCAGAAAGGAGGATGCAGATGGCTCTCAACCGTGTCTCTAGATGGGCTGATGAACGAGGTTTTCGATTTTCCTTCAAGAAGACCGTTGCCATGCATTTTTGTCGTGTTCGTGGAGTCCACCCTGACCCAAACCTTGTTTTAGATGGGCGTCGTATTTCGTGTTTAAAGGAAACCCGGTTTTTAGGGCTGATTTTTGACAGCCGGTTGACTTGGGTCCCTCACTTGAGGTACGTAAAAGCTGAGTGTCTCAGAGCATTGGGTCTCTTGAAAGTTTTAGCGCACACATACTGGGGAGCTGATCGCAAGACCCTCCTCCTCTTGCATCAGTCTCTGATTTTATCCAAACTTCATTATGGATGTGAAGTTTATTCCTCTGCCTCAGAAGCCCGGCTTCGTATTTTAGATTCCATACATCATGCGGGTGTTCGTCTCGCCACTGGGGCATTCCGATCTTCCCCGATTTCGAGTCTGTTGGCTGATGCTGGTGTCCTTCCTCTAGACTTGCTCCGCTCTTCCCTTTTGATGAGATGTTGGTATCGCTTATCTCGTCTCCCAGACTCCGTGCCCTTTCTCAAGGTGTCTCAATTTCTCGGTCACCTATTTTTGCCACTCGGCCATCCTTTCCAAAGCCCTTTGGTTTCAGGGTGCAGTCGATTATGTCTAGCTTCTCTGTTCCTTCTGTGCCGATCACTCCCCACCGTGTCCCGAGGGTGGGCTACTGGCTTCTCCCCAGGGTGACATTTTGTCGTTTCTTCTCATCCAGTAAGGCCTCCCTTCCTTCTCAGGTTTTATTTTCTCTGTTTTTAGAGCATGCTTCTTCTCATGGGGACTCCATACCAGTTTATACTGATGGATCTAAGTCTGATGCGGGTGTGGGCTTTGGTGTGGTGTTTCCCACCTTCTGTCGAGGTGGGAGCCTCCCTGTGACTGCTTCTGTTTTTACGGCTGAGCTGACTGCTATTTTATTTGCCCTTCAGATTCTCTTCACTCTCCCCCACACTGCTTTTACTGTTTTTAGTGACTCACGAAGTGCTCTTTCTGCAATGGAGTCTTTTAATCCCTCTCATCCTTTGGTTTTATCCATTTTAGAGTGGCTTTTCCTTTTAGGGCGTCGTGGACGTCGTGTAGATTTCTGTTGGGTTCCAGCTCATGTAGGAGTGGCAGGGAATGAACGAGCTGATCAGCTGGCCAAGGCGGCAGCGGCTCGTCCCCTCTTGCACAGTCCCCTCTGTATCGTCTGCCTGCTGCAGATATGCGCTCCTTTATTGCCTTCAGAGTTTGGTGCTGTTGGCAGGAGCATTGGGATGCTGTGGGTGCCAATAAGTTGCGCTCGATTTGCCAGAAGGTGGGCTCATTCAGTTACCAGGGCTTCCCTCGTCAATGGGAGACTGCTTTGTGCCGCCTCCGCATTGGCCACACCCGTTTCTCTCACGGTTTTTTAATGGAGAGGGCTCCTCCTCCATTCTGTGATGACTGTCTGGTTCCCTTGACTGTTCGGCACCTGTTGGTGGAGTGTCCTAGTCTTGAGGATTTACGGCGTCGGTTCCTCTCTGACCACCAAACGGATGGAGGTGAGTATCATCTTTCCTCCGTGCTTGGGGAGGATGCCTGTGCCTTGGGAGGGGCAACCCTCTCCTTTGTCAAGGAGGCAGGACTTCTTAAAGATATTTAGAATTTCTCCTTTTTTATTGGCTTATCCTCTATTTTTTGTTTTTTGCTTTTTACTTCTTTGTTATACGGCGGCATATGACCCTGGCAGTTGCGCCGCCATGATTATTATGAAAAAAAAAAAAAAAAAAAAGACACCATCAGGCCCAAATGCCTTATTAGTATTGAGGCCAGTGATGGCAGAAAATACATCAGCTGAAGAAATTTTAATGTTAGCCATGAGGAAGTCAGAGGGAGGAAGTGATGGAGGAACAGCACCGGAATCATCTAAGGTGGAATTGGAGGAGAAAGTCTGAGCAAAGAGATCTGCTTTATCAGTAGAAGAAATAGCTACAGAGCCATCAGAGTAGAAAAGAGAAGGGAAGGATGATGAGGTAAAGTTGTTAGAAAGGTTTTTGGCAAGGTGATAGAAGGAGCGGGAAGAATTCGAGTTGGTGAGCTGAGAGCATTTAGTACGGATGAAATTATTTCTAGCAGAGAGAAGAACAGACTAAGTACGATTCCGGGCAGAAATGTTTCAGAGATGTGATTCAGGGGTGGGTTGGCTCCTGTACCTTTTATAGGCCCTCTCCCTGTTGCGGACAGCATAAGAACAAACGTGATTAAACCAAGGCTTTTTTGCATTAATCAAAGGATTTGAGAAAGGAATGTATGTTTCCATGCTCGAGAGAATAATCTCCGTAATGCGCGAGGCACACTCAGATGGCTCCCGGCCATGGCAGCAATAATCATTTCATGGAAAATCAGAGAAGTACTGCCTGAGTGCCTCTCAATCCTCAGCTCCAAAGTGCCACAGATGACGTTTCCCTGGAGGGTGCACAGGCCGTACCAGAGTGATAGGACAGGTTAAGGTGATAAGGTTGTGATTCGAGAAGCCCAACGGAAAGAAAAGATTAACAGTGTAAGCAGAAGGATTAATTGTAAGGAAGAGGTCAAGTGTGTTGGAGCTCTGTCCAAGGAAGTCAGGGATACCGGTAAGGTGCTGTACAAGCTGCTCTAGGTCATTAATAATAGAAAAGGTGTAAGCTTGTTCACTAGGTGGACCAGTGAAAGGAGTGGAGAGCCAAAGGTGATGGTGAACATTGAAATCTCTAGAATGGAGATTTCTGAGAAAGAAGAAATGGATAGAATGTGTTCCATCGTAGAAGTAAGTTAGTCAAAGAATTTTTGATAGTCAGCAGAAATAGGAGATAAGTAAACAACACAGATATATTTAGTCAGAGAATGACAGGAAAGCCGAAGCCAGAGTGTAGAGAATTCAGAAGAATCGAGTTCAGAAACACGAGAGCAAGATACAGTAAGTCATTGAGTATATATACAGAACAGCCACCTTTGGCTTTGGAATGAGTATAGAGAAAGTAGGAGGATACAGAAAAGGGGCTGCTGTCAGTTGCCTCAGACAGCTAAGTCTCAGTTAGAAAAAGAAGGTGAGGTTTAGAGGAGAGGCGTTGCTCAACAGAGTGAAAGTTAGAGGAAAGGCCGTGAAGGTTGCAGAAATGAAGAAGAAATGAGTCAGACAGTGGTTCCAGGCAGCTCGAATCGTCACCGGGAGAGGGGTGGAAGGTAAGGGCATTTATGGTCACCCCCCCCTCGGGACTCCAAGGCCACATGTTGCGCTACCATGATTTTTTTTTTAAATTTTGGAAAACGAAGTGTGGTGTGTACTGTGCAAGTAGTGTGGTGTTGGTAGTTAGAGGAACTTGTATTGGAGAGCATGCTGGCATACTCTCTGTGTTACTGAGACACCGAAAAAGTTCAGCAAAGGGGGATGGTCAGGTCCTAGTCCCGAGGGCTAATGAAACGGGAACTCCAGCTCTCTCTGTCATCAGCTTTCCATCCACCTTGGGAGTACTGCCCTGCTCGACTGGTGCTACAGTATAGATGTACGTTAACATATACTGTATATGTACTATATATATATATATATCAGCCGTGGCTCAGCGGGTTAGAGCGCTCCGCTCTGACTGAAGGGTCGGAGGATCGAATCCACCCAAGGGTCACCGGTAGACATCAGGAAGGGCATCCGGTCATAAAATGCTACACTCTCCAGTCCAAAAGTCCTCTACTCAGGGGCAAACGCCTTAGCCCTTCAGGGATAACAGGCGCATAACCAAATTATATATATATATATATATATATATATATATATATATATATATATATATATATATATATATATATATATATATATATATATATATGGACCAGATGATATCCCTGTGTAGGAGTGGAGGGCCCTGGGAGAAGCGGGAGTGGATTTGTTGTGAAATTTAATCTGCAAGATAGAGGAGCAGGAAGAGATACCAGATGAGTGGAGGGAGTGTGTGTTTGTACCCATCTTCAAGGAGAAAGGAGATGTACAAGAGTGTTGGAATTATCATGGAATTAAACGCCATCACACACAATGAAGCTTTGGGAAAGGATACTGGATGAGAGACAGGCTGGAGGTGGAGGTGACCAGAGGTCAGTTTGGTTTTATGCCGGGAAGAGGAACAACGAACCCAATATTCATACTGAGACAAATGGCAGAAAAGTATAGAGTAAAACATAAAGAACTACATTTGGTATTTATAGATCTAGAGAAGGCCTATGATAGAATACAGCGACAGGAGTTGTGGAGATGTCTGAGAGAGAAAAGAGAAATATGTAAGACTGGTAAGGGAAATGTACGGGAACGTTAAGACGCGAGTGAGGAGTGGCAGGCATGACGAAAGTTTTGGAATGGAGTTGGGGCTGCATCAGGGCTTTGTGCTGAGCCCCATCCTTTTCAACATCGTATTTGACGTGTTGATAGAGGATGTAAGAATGGGGACACCGTAGGACATGATGTATGCCAATGATGTGGTTTTGGTGAGTCAAAAGAATGGATAGAGCGCAGACTGGATGAGTGGAGATTAGCACTGGAAAGTAGAGGAATGAAAATAAGTAGAACAAATACAGAATATATATGATGTGTACAGAGCAGGTACACAATAGACGTGAAAGTATTAGCCTGGATGGTGTGGAGCTGTAGAGCGTGGATCCATTTAAATACCTGGGATCCACCCTATCAGCAGACGGTAGTGAAGATTAGGAAATAATCGGAAGAATCCAAGCAAGATGGAGAAGATGGAGAGACGTATCAGGAGTATTGTGCGACATGAGACTGCCAGTGAAATTAAAGGGGAAGGAGTACAAAACTATGGTAAGACCAGCAATGACGTACGGGGCGGAGGCACTACCTGTGAAGAAAGTAAACGAGAGGAGGATGGAAGCAGCGGAAATGAGGATGTTGCAATGGATGTGTGGCGTGACAAGGGAGAACAGAATCAGCAATGCAAGGATCAGAGGAATAGTGAAGGTGGTGGAGGTTTCGAAGAAGACACAAGAGGCAAATCTTGTAGGGTTCAGGCATGTCATAAGGAGCGATGGACGAAGTGACGAGAGGAGAGCACTGGATATGGAAGTATAGGGAAGGAGGAAGTGAGGAAGACCCAAGATAAAGTAGAAAGCTTGCATAGTGGCGGAAATGAGAGAGAAGGGACTGGATACCAACATGGCAGACGACAGAGGCAGTTGGAACGTGGCTCTTCAAGAACAGTGACCCCATATAAAAATGGGTAAATAAAGGTGACGAAGAAGAATATATATATATATATATATATATATATATATATATATATATATATATATATATATATATATATATTCGTTTTCGTTTTCGTTTTTAAAGGCTCTAACATGCTTGCATGTGTCGGCCCTGGTCACCTAATGGCGGCTCTCCACGCTGCACAATCCACTGCAGCCTCCCTGTTCAGTCCCTTAACTCTAAGGTCACACTTAATGACCTCGTCCCATGTCTTTCTCGGTCTACCCCTCATAACCCCATCCCCAGTATTAACACTTCTCACCTTCCTCACCCAATTATCATCCCCCATCCTCTCCACATGTCCAAACCACCTCAATCTACCTGTCCTGATCACAACACCAATACACTCCAGTCCCATCCTACCTCTCAATTCTTCCATCGTAAACCCAGCCCCTCCAGGCCTTGGACGCAGGGACGCACTGCACATCCACCTAATCATTGTCATTTCTGTACGTCTGAGCCGGCGAATATCTTCCTCCTTCACCGCCCAGGTCTCACTACCATACAGCATTACACTCCTAACACATGCTGCATACAAAGACCCCTTAGCACGTAGGGAGAGTCCTCTCAATGTCAGGAGAGGCAAGAGCTCCCTGAATTTCTTCCAACCACTTCTCACCCTAGCCACAGAGCTAGCTCCAGCCCCACCTCCAGCACACAACATGTCTCCCAAATAACAAAACTCTTCCACACACTCAAGAGATTCACCAGCAAGTTCAATCCTTTCATGTCTGACAATCTCCACCTGCTCACCCCGACACGCCGTACACACAAAATCAGCATTATCTCGCAGTCTACCTCTGATACCACTACACCTCTTATGCACCCATTTATCACACACACCACACAAGATGGAATTAC
>NC_136999.1:28940297-29222797 GCF_032717465.1 Coenobita brevimanus | reverse complement strand
ATGTCCATCACCAATTACATACCCAAGGTACTGAACTTTAGCTTGACCAAACTCACACTTTGATAAATTAGCTACAAGATTAGCATGAACCAAACGCTCAAGAAATTTACTGACATGGCTTAGGTGATCTTTCCAGTTGTCACTGAATATTAATACATCATCAATATAAACAACACACCCTGCCAAACCCTCTGTTACAACATTCATGAGCTTCTGAAATGTGACTGGTGCATTCTTCATACCATATGGCATTACAGAACATGCAAAAGTCTTTCCTAGTGTTACAAAACATGAGATCTCCCTAGCACGTTCAGTCATAGGTACTTGCCAGTATCCCTTTAACAAATCAAACTTACTTATGTACCTAGCCTTTCCGATCTTGTCTATGCAATCTTCCATGCGAGGGAGAGGGTAAGTGTCTGTTTTGGTTATCTGATTAACACGTCTGTAGTCAATGCAAAGCTGCTGTGACCCACCTGGCTTAGGGACTCGAGTGACAAGAGAACTCCACTCGCTCTGACAGGGCTCAATCATCTTGTGGTCCAACAGGTAGCCAAGCTCCTTCTGGATGAGAGGAACTTTCACTGGGTTCACACGGTAAGGAGGCAGTTTAATTGGCTTTGCGTCTCCAACATCGACATCATGCATCAACACAGTGGTTCTTCCTGGAGTGGCACGGAACACTTGCGGGTACTCCTGCAGTAATGCCGAAAACTCCTGCCTTTCCTCGGGAGGTAGATGAGAAAGCTTAGTCTGGAGATCATTCATGATATCAGGATTCTTCCCCAAACTATCACTCAGGCTCATACTGCATGGGAGAACTTCACTTGCAGACTCGGGAGGAACAGCTACATTGCAGACTGGGTTATTTTCGTCCCGCCTGTGATATAACTTTAGCATGTTGATGTGACAAAGTTACTTGTTCTTTATACGATCTGGTGTGGCGATGACATAGTTGACATCACTGAGTTTCTTCTCCACGAAATAAGGACCACTAAACTTGGCTTGAAGAGGTTGCCCATGCACCGGTAGCAGAATCAAAACCTGATCTCCTGGCTGAAAGTGGCGTAACCTGGACTTCTTATCATACCAAGTCTTCATCTTTTGAGCAGCTCCTAAATTCTCTCTCGCCAGCTGTAAAGCAGTGGACAGCCGTTCTTTGAACTTCATCACATACTCCAGCAGGTTGACGTCATCTTCCTCCGACAGCCAGCATTCCTTGAGTAGCTTAAGGGGTCCTCTTACTTCATGGCCAAACAGTAGTTCAAAAGGTGAGAAGCCCAGTGATTCATTTGGAGATTCTCTTGCGGCAAACACAACGAATGGAAGACCTTTATCCCAGTCTTTCTGATGTTCCAAACAGTATTTCTTGAGCATCAATTTGAGTGTTTGATGATATCTCTCCAACACTCCTTGAGTCGGGGGATGGTAAGCTGAAGACGTGATCTGGGTGATGCCCAACTCTTTCAGAGACTGTTTGAAAACATTAGACATGAATTTTCTTCCCCGGTCTGACTATACCTCCTTGGGCAGACCAAACTTTGTGAAGAACCCCAGCATTTCCTTAACCACGTTCTTTGCTGAGATATTTCTAAGTGGAATGGCTTCAGGATAACGAGTAGCCATATCAATCAGGGTCAACACATAAGAAAATCCTGAAGAAGTCTTAGGAAGAGGGCCCACAATATCCACCAACACACGGGTGAAAGGCGCCTCAAAAGGAGGAATGGGAACTAGAGGTGCAACCTTTTCGGTTTGATTACACTTCCCCACAACTCGACAGGTGTGACAAGACTTACAATACCAAGAAACATCCCTGAAGATACCTGGCCAGTAGAAATGTTTCAAAATGCATGCCACAGTCTTCCTCACTCCAAGGTGTCCTGCCAAACTGGAATCATGAGTCACTCTAATGATATCCTGCCTACAAACACGAGGGATGACAACTTGATGTACAACCTCCCACTCAAAGTCGGATGATGCTGTTGGGGGTCTCCACTTCCTCATAAGTACTCCTGACTTCACATAATAACAAGTAGAAGCACCGGCTGACTCTTCCTCACTGCAAGCAGAGTTAGCTAGACCTTTCAACTCAGGGTCAGCAACCTGCAACTCAACCAACTCTTGACGAGACAAATTATCAACACTACGGGGTACTGCCTCATCTGGTGAGTGGTTCAAATTAGCAAGAAAAGTGTCAGCTAGGATAACATCATCATCATCATTATCCTCTAAGTCACCAGTAACTTTAGACTTAGCCCTAGTGACAGCACATGCAGGGAACACATCAGGGACATCACAATCCTGGGTCACAGCCACTGGCTCACTAGACAACTGAGGAGCTGGACACACTTGACTTCCACCATTATCATTTCCAAGCAAGAAAGTTACACTTGACATTGGGAGTGTCTCAACCAACCCAACGATAACGGAACCATTAACAAAACCAGACTCTAAATTCACTCTGCACAGAGGGACAGAGAAGTAATTATTCCCTACACCTTGTAAGATTACAGTTTCATCAGAGGAATTAACATTAGAGCCTAGAACACTGGTCAGCATAAGGGATTGACAAGCACCTGTATCACGATATATTTTAACTGATTTCCTGTCATTACTGTCCAGAGGACTGACAAAACCATCAGACAGGAAATTAGCACATGAACTTTTGAGAGTGTCACCCACGTTACTGCTCAAAAGAGGAGCTCCATCATGAGAATTTAATTTACCCCTCAAAGCAGGTTCAGTTAACTCAGTTAAGGAATTCTGGGAACTCTCAAGGGTGGACACTAGACCAATTGACTGAATATTTAAAGACTCCTTTTTGTTCACATCACGCTGTCTCCTGAAACATTTCTCCGTAGTATGACAAAGCTTACTACAATAAGTACATTTACTTTTCTGAAATCTAGAGATGAAGCTGGTATTTACTTCCTGAGAAACATCATCTTTATTCTCTTTCCTGTTACCTGTACTCTGAGTAGAGGCAACGTACTTACTCTCAGCTTTCCCTTTTTCTCTAGAATATCTCTTGTGAGTGAGAACATATTCATCAGCTAAAACTGCAGCATCAGACAAATTATCTATTCTTTTCTCATCAAGATATAGGCTTACATCTTTACTAATACACCTTTTGAAGTCCTCCGGCAAAATCATCTGCTTAAATTTGTCAAAATCAGAATCCACATTCTTAGAATTTAACCACTGCTCTAACAGATCTTCTTTGATTTTTGCATACTCAACATGGGATTGCTTATCTTTCTTGTAAGTTGTCCTAAATTTTACTCTATAGGCTTCAGGAACAAGCTCATAGGCCTTAAGAATCAAGCTCTTAACTACATCATAATTATCAGATTGATCCTGAGGCAAAGATGCATAAGTTACTTGAGCTTTACCGGTGAGAACAGATTGAAGGAGTACTGGCCAATACTTTTTGGGCCAATTAAAACCTATAGCTACCCTCTCAAACAACTGAAAATACTTTGTTAAATCAGATTCATTAAAAGGAGGGACAAGTTTAACATTTTTACCCATATCAAAATCATCAGAGCTAGATGATCCAGTTCCACCTTGTTTCATGCGATACTCATGGTCTGCCTGAATCCTAGCAATTTCAACTTGTGCCTCAGCCTCCTTAGCACGAGCCTGAAACTCAGCCTCCTTAGCACGTGCTTGAAATTCAGCTTACTTCACACGAGCCTCCTGCAGGGCTAGCTGTAACTTAGCTAATTCAATCTGCGTTTGCTCATTTGGAGGAGTTACATTAAACAAGCTTTCATTAATCATGTCAACAATTTGATCTTTAGAATGATGAGAGTGAACTGAAATTCCCAATTGTTGAGCAACAAGCTTAAGTTCATTCTTTGTTCTGTTTTCTACATCACACACTGTTTGCACATTTGACAAAAAATCTTTGGCTTCATCAAGTGTAGCAATAGTGGACATCATGAATAAATCACAGTCACAAAATATCAAGCAATATCCTTATGATAATATCCTGAATATCCTGATAAGAGGTCGCCAAATTTATGTTACGGAACAGAGAAAACTGTCCCGCAAAGTTCCAGGTTCAAAACAAAGAGTTAGGTAAAATTACAAGTTAAAGTTTAATGCTCAAACTAACAACAAAACATTCAGGACTCATAAGGATAATGTAATGGCAAAAACAGTTTAAATATATGGTTAACTGCAATAGCCTCTATTAACACGAAATTAGCATGAGTAAATTTATCTAAGTCAGCCCTGTTAAAATGAGGTACCAGATAATACTCAGTGAATGCCAGATATATTATTACAGATACAAAATATTATTAATGATGGCTGACAATAAAAACGTTTACACAAATTACAAAAACCTTACAAGGCCTAAGAATTAACCTTATGCTACACAGTACAAGAAAAAATGCAAAGACAGTTATAATCAAATTACACACAGCTGCTAGATGGCTGGAGACTTCCTGAGCACTCACAATAATAATAACTGTACAGGGGAGAACAGAGATGTGAGCAAAATGAGGAGTAGATCTAAGTGGCAATAATGCAGAGACTGAGCTCATTATATAGGGGCCAGCAGAGCTTGATACAACTTGTAAGAAGGACGCGCAAATGAAGCCTAGGGGACAAAGAGCTGACAATCCTGCTCTGAACAACAGGAAGGACGACTTACTCTACTATAACGGTAGAAGGGGGGACTGAGGCAGAACACGCTCGTGATCAAACATGCAGCATACTGTGCGTTAAAATTACACAAAGGATGATGAAATCATAGGCTATGTAACAGCGTGTATGAGAGAGAGAGAGAGAGAGAGAGAGAGAGAGAGAGAGAGAGAGAGAGAGAGAGAGAGAGAGAGAGAGAGAGAGAGAGAGAGAGAGAGAGAGAGAGAGAGAGAGAGAGAGAGAGAGAGTTAAAAGACAGGGAGCAACAGGCGGAGAGGGAAAAAGAGTGGAAAAATAAGAAATGAGAGGACAGTTACAGAGAAAATAAGAAGGGGAGAGGCAAGGAGAGAACAACGAGAGCTAAGAAAAGAGACAGAGAGTGAGAAGAAGAGACAGTGAGAGGCGAAATGAGATACAAGCAGTGTGAAATGGAAAGAGAAAAGGGAGATGTGAATAGAAATGCCGGGAGACAGGGAAGTAGAGACAAAAAGTGAGACAGCTGAGAGAAAATGGGAATGGAGCAAACATAGAAATAGGGATAACAAAAGGAGAAAACGGGAAGGAGAGCTACGGAGAGGAATACTGAGAACGATAATGAGAAAATGAGAAAAGGAGGCAAGGTAACAAGGAGGAGGAACAGAATGTGTTATTCTGGCAATGACGCAGGGAAAGAACTAAGCAGGATAAGACGAAAGCACTGACGCTGAGTAGAAAGAATGTATCATTGAAGTAAAAAGGGAGGGTGAGAAACAGAGAAATTTGCGGAGAGAAAGTAGAGATTAAGGGTGGGAAGAATATAGGTTAATTTTTAGGACAACAAAGAGGAGGGGGATGTTAAGAACGGAAGACAAGGAGAGGGAGAGAGGAAAAGACTGTGAGAAGAGCAGAATGAAAGAAGAGATTTCGGGTGACGGGAAGAGACGGAGAGATGAAAGAGAGAAAGAGCAAGCAGTTATTACTGGGGAAAGAAAACAGTGAAGGAAATGGACTTAGTACAAGTAAAGAAATACGGAGAGAGAAATGGAGGAAAAAAGGTAAGACATGTGACAGATGAAAAAAGTAAGACAAAGATGTGACACAGTGAGGTTAGGAGGGAGTGACAGAAGGGGAGAGAGACGAAGAAAAGGAAAGAGAGAGGGAGGAAGGTAGGGACTGAGAAGTTAGCTATAAAGAAAGGGGAAGGAGGGGAAAGGAAACTGGGGATGAGACAAAGGATTCAGAGAGAGAGAGGGGGGGGGGAGTACACAGACAGGCACAGACAGATAGGTCGACAAATATTCAGAAAGTGTGCTTTTGTGTGTGTGTGTGTGTGTGTGTGTGTGTGTGTGTGCTTCCCTCCCTGTGTCACTCGTATAACATTGTTCTATTTTTTCACCTTCGTGTTTTCTGCCTCTCTGCTTCAGTTTCTTCTGTCACTCACTTTTCTTATCAGTATTTCTCCTGATTGTTCTTACCATTCCAAGTCTCTCTCTCTCTCTCTCTCTCTCTTGCAGTATTCTCTTCTTCCCCTCCTTTCCTTCTCTCTCTCTCTCTCTCTCAGTATTCTCTTCTTCCCCTCCTTTCCTTCTCTCTCTCTCTCTCTCTCTCTCTCTCTCTCTCTCTCTCTCTCTCTCTCTCTCTCTCTCTCTCTCTCAGTATTCTCTTCTTCCCCTCCTTTCCTTCTCACTCTTCCTTCCACCTCTCCTTCTTTTCCCCATCTTGCATCATTTTACTCTCTCTCTCTCTCTAGGAATAAAGAGATTGTTTTCATAGTCTATATCTCCTTAATACGGCCACTTCCTGAGTTGCTGTGGAATTATGGTGGCCTCAAAAGACGTACGTCGACTTAGAGTTCGCGAGACTAAGGAATTAGGTTCGCCTGAGGGCTGTGGGACATTTATAGAAACTCGTAGACTACGAGGTAAGCTCATTAAAGTGTTTAAAATCTGAATGGGTTTCACAGCCATTACACAGAAAGTTGCTTACTCTTAACACGGACTCGGCACACAACCATGGTTGGAAGCTGTAAATGAAAAAATTTATTAGCAGAATTACGTGAAAACTTTTTTACGTGCAAGATCTGCTCCACATGTGGAACTGACTCAACATGGACGTTGTTAACACTACAGTAGACAAGTTTAAGGGATTCATCGGCAGGATCTTAGACTAGAATTAATGTGAACTGGATATGCATTCCCAGGCAAACAAGAAGTATCTCCACAGTATGGGCTGCATAGTCATCAAGATCCTAACTTTTCCTTGTAACTAATGTGTGTGTGTGTGTGTGTGTGTGTGTGTGTGTGTGTGTGTAAAAGAGGTGTCTACTACGGCAACATTTAATCACAGTAGATTTCTGTGTGTGTGTGTGTGTGTGTGTGTGTGTGTGTGTGTGTGTGTGTGTGTGTGTGTGTGTGTGTGTGTTTAAAAGAGGTGTCTACTGTTGCAGCATTTAATCACAACAGATTTCTTCTCTCTCTCTCTCTCTCTCTCTCTCTCTCTCTCTCTCTCTCTCTCTCTCTCTCTCTCTCTCTCTCTCTCTCTCTCACACACACACACACACACACACACACACACAGTGTAGTAAACCTTTTCCTAAGCTGGTTTATGATATATAATGTACTATTCCTTTATTAGTTGTTCGGACTACACGTAATTAGAGAGATGCTTGAAGTACAGAAACCCCTAGCTGGCTGTGAGCGAGAGTATGGAGGGTATCGGGTGGGGTTATGGGGTCGGAGAGAAAAGTGGAGGGGTTGGGTGGGAGTGTGGGACTGTGAGGAAGGGAGGGGGAGGGGATACCTCTCCATCAAGCAGTGTTACAAACACGGAAAAGGAAACGAACTTATTCCGACGCCTGCACATAAGGACGGCACGAGGCGGGTCAGCATTCAGTGCTCAGCTGCTGCTCCAGGCCGTGAGAGTCCCGCTCCGGCCTCACCTGTCCCCACACCTTCACCGTGAGTCATGTGGCACCGTGTTACTACATACTTCGTTGTCAGTTATGTGATACCGTGGTACTACACATTTTGTTGTCAGCCATGTGGCACCATGTCACTACACACTGTGTTGTTTGCCATGTGACACAGTGTCCCTACCCATTTTTTGTCACTCTTGTGATTTCGTAATACTACACACTTTGTTGTCAGTCATGTGGCACCGTGTCAATACACACTTTGGTGTCAGTCATGTGGCACCGTGTACTTACACAGTTTGTTGTCAGCCATGTGGCACCGTTTCACTACACACTTGTGTCAGTCATGTGGCACCGTATGAATACATACTTTGTTGTCAGTGATGTAACACCGTGTCACAACACAATTATCAGTCATTTGGCACTGTGACACTGCATACTTTGTTCTCTCTCTTTTGATGCCGTGTTTCTTCAGTTTATTTTCAGTCATGTGGGTCCGTATTATTGAACATTTTCTTCCCCGGTTGTGGCTTGCTTTTCTACAAGTTACTGGGATTTGAATACCCGTTTTCCTAATTATTCAGTTGCGTCTCATCTAATGGTACTGGTGATGTGCTATTTTTTTCTTTTTCCTTTTTTTGGGGGGCATCTATTACAATGATTCTTACCTCTATTCCACGAATTTATGTGGTTAATTCATAAACATATTTTACTGTTAAGTAATGTAAATCGATCCTGTAGGTGGAGTGAAGAACAACAGAGGCAAAGTTCGAAAATATAAATGTCTATTTATCACTTAAAACTGTGAAAGGAAGAAATACGCCTTAGTCAGTTTGTGAATAAATGACCTAGTTAATAATCTGCTGTGAAATTCAGAGCAGTGATGATAAAATGTGGTTCTCTAGCTTGAGCCTAAGATGTGAGAAGAGGCTGCCTTTTTAGTTGTACATGATGCAGTCTTACTAGGTCATGATGAATATAATTATAATACAATGGGATAAGATATCTCACTTCCAAACATTCCTACAAAGCAAAGAAGAAACACTTACATACTCACTACACACACAGGGCACTACAATACCTGATTCAAACACTAATACAAGCTCCCCTCCCGTCATCCACTGATCAGAGGAATCGTTAAATAGATGTGATCGAGACCACTTAGCTAGACTTTGAACAGGGTATCATTCAGCTCTTTTCAGTTGTCAGCTTAGACTTGGGTTGAGCAGAATCAGATGACACATGCCCAGCTTGAAGAGTAGGCACACACAACATAACACATAATTTAATACAGCACAGCACATCCCACTCCAAGAGGCAACCACAACACTAACGGTGTGGGGAAGCTACGGGATGACCCCATAAGTGAAATTACTTACCTGCGGCCAAACAGATCATGATGAAGCAGCATCAGCAACAACAACAACTGCAACAAAAAATGGTATTGAAATGTATAACACTGGATACGAAAGAAACTTATTTAAGTTTTTAAGACTTGCAGCATTTATAACAGACGTGCAGACAAAGTACTCTGGGGTTCTATTCGATTTCTGACTAATTAATTTATTCAAATCTAGTGGCTAAGCAGAACAGTAGAAATACATGTGGAAAAGACAAGGGACACCATTGATAGCCGCCCCCACCTCTGCAATATTGTAAAAAAAAAAATAAATAAATAAATAAAATAACTCACGGGGAAAGGCACAGGTGTAAATCAAGGGGAGCCAACTCTCTATAAAGTCCGAGCAGAGTAAACGTCTACTGCTGTGAAAAAATGAGCGTTCCTACGTAAAAACTATGGCATCCCCCCCTCCTCGGAGTAGTCTTCCCCTGTAGGTTAACCATCGAGGGTTCTACTCTACTTAAACGTGCCCGGGGTGAAGGTCAACCAGTATGCAAAATTTCGTGTTTCCAGGAACCCATGACTGTGAATAAAGGCTTTGTCCAGGGCGCTCGTGGCCCCTCCCTCCCTCTGCCTGAAGGCCGCCCCATCTCCCTGCTGAATTGTAAAAGTAAATTTACCTCAAAATAATGATGCAAGTTACGAGTAAGTGCAATAGAAAGGATGTAAAGCCGCTGTATTTTCTTTTTCCTCCACTGATTTACGTGATAGAAGCTGGGATAAGGCGAAAATCGGGATATCATCTAAGAACGGAAATAATCCCATAATTACAGGGTTGAACGCTGAAGGGTTACTGAATACACAGAGGATTAGTAACCTTTGTAATTTTCTGATTTAGTAACAACTGTAACTGTTGTAACAGCATTAGCAAAGAGACAGACTAGAGGAGCGTACATGAGTGTGGTGGTGGGGCATAGAGATAAGGGAGACTTGACGATGAGATGGGGGGATGGGATCAATAGGTATATGAGAGAAAGGGATGTGATTTGGAGAGAGAGAACAAGTAGACTGTAGATGATTGGGTGACATGGAGGAGATTCTTTTGTGGCCCCCTCTAACGGGATGAATGCTACTGGCGACAGGAAGACTGATGACAGTATTTTCTATTTAATTTATGTATTTACGTTTAAGCTGAACAGAAGTGACAATTTTTTGCACACATTCACCCTTTGGGTCCTTGTATACCAAAGATGTATCCATTGTTTTTATTGAAGGTCTGGCAATGTCGAGATATGTGAGCGATTTATCGGCCGCGGAACAATCCACAGAACCAGAATGCAGTTCCTCCGGTCCACCAACTTGCGTGAACGAGTGAACTTCGTGTGGCTGTGGGTGGGCGGCATGTCAGCTCGCGACATCGCCCACGAAACGGGCACCAGCGTCGCCACCGTCTGCAGGTGGATCCGGCGCTGGAGGCAGGAGGGTCACGTCCAGAGCAGACCACGTGGAGGAAGACTACGATGGGAGAAATATAGCGTTAAACATGGCAATGGATGTAAAGGTTTCATCCTGTCAGACTGTAATGTTGCCATGCCAAAAGAGGCAGGGAGGTACATGGTACAAACAGAAGATATTCCCATGTATGTGTCAATGACTCTTTGTATGATATATCACGCGAATTGGGTGTCAAATTTCGGACTTAGAACTATTAATAACACAGAAGAATTCCCCCACGAATACATTTCACGACCAGTAGTATTTAAACTCGATCAAGTGTAAAGACATTAAATGAAGTACAGTAAACATGAGTAAGGCACAGTCAATCAAGAAAAGCATCGCTCAGGAGGTGTACGATATTAGAAATGATCGATATAATTTGTGCAATCCCTAGAACGTTAATTTGTTATCATCTAAATGTTGGTATATCAATACCGATTGGAAAATGTAAGAAACATGAAATTTAGAGTAAAAAAATAAATAAATAAATAAAAAAGTCTACCAGCGTGGGAAAACTTAATGGGCAGTTGCCAGTAGGCATCGCCTGTGGTGTTAGACTGTTTCACACCAAGTGTGCACCGATATATTTTTTCAAATCAAAGAAACAACTATCTTCCTTGTTCCGTGTACAGAACATTGACAACTGATGAAAAACAGCGAAAAATCCAATGTCTACTAGCACGTGTTTCAGATGGTTCGATTATTCCGCCATGTATTCGTGAAACTTTAGGAAGAGACATGTGTCTTTGGCACGTATTCTCGTGAGTAAGGCTCCCAAGCACCTCTTCTTAAGCAGTTTATTTTTGGGTATGGACTGCTAATATCCTTTTGTACGCTACTGAGTCAGAATATGGAGATACTGGATGGCTTTATAACAATAGAATAAGTGTGTAATATGCAAAATAAATCGTTTAGGGAAAAGTGTTAGGGAAGTACTTCAATACTTCGATTAATGAAACTCCCTAACCCGTTTTCCTAAGCGATTTATTTATTTTTTATGCAAGAAAGAAGGAACCAAAGGCCAGGGGCCCACAAACCGTTCCTTCCATGAAAAAAAAAAAAGCCAAATTCAAGATCCGTTCATTTCAAGATGCCTGGACACACTGCGTTTGAAAGACTGGAGATCATAGGAAGTAGGACATACAGACAGAGGGAGACAGTTCCAGAACTGACCTGTTGCATATATGAAGGACTGCGAATAACGTTTAACTCTTGCTTTAGAGAGTTGGACAGCAAAGGGATGAGAGTTTGCTGCTAGACGGGTGCTACGCGCCCGTCGTAGAGGTGGAGGGATGCAAGCAGGCAGACAGTTCAGAGGAGCAGCGACCAGTGAAGTAGTGACAGAAAAGAAATAAAGGTGCAACAATGCAGTGAAGAGACAGGGGTTGAAGGAAGCCAATAAGAGAAGGAGCGCTGATAAGACGAAAAGCCTTTGACTCCACCCTATTGAGAAGGGCTATATGTGGGAAGCCTCCCCACACATGAGAGTTGTACTCTACACAAGGGCGAATAAAACCCGTGTATAAAGTCAACAACTGTGCAGGGGTAAAGAAGACGTTGCGGAAACCCAATGGAAAGGTGAATGGTGGAATCATCAGCATACGAGTGGATTGGGTTAGATGTCCAGCTTAGAAAGTCACTGATGAATAAAAGGAAGAGAGTCGGTGATAGGACAGAACTCTGAGGAACACCACTGTTGATAGATCTAGGAGAAGAACGTTGGCCATCTACAACAGCGGCTATAGAATGACCAGAAAGGAAGCTATAGATGAAGGCACAGATAGAATAGAAACCGTAAGAGGGCAGTTTGGAAATTAAAGATTTATACCAGACTCGATCGAAAGCCTTTGAGATGTCAAGTGCGATGGTAAAGCTTTCGTCAAAATCCCGAAAGTAGGATGACCAGGAGTCTGAAAGGTAGGTGAGATGATCGCCTGTGGAGCGTCTCTGAAGGAACCCATACTGACGATCAGAAAAAAGGTTGTGATAGGAAAGGTGCTTTAAAATCTTTCTAAGAATTGACTTGAAAACTTTTGAGATACAGGATGTTAATGCAATTGGACGATAGTTAGAGGGTTGGGAATGGTCACCCTTCTTTGAGACTGGATGAATGAGAGCAAACTTCCAGCAAGAAGGAAAGGTACAAGTTAACAGACAAAGGCAAAAGAGTTTACCTAGGCAGGGTGTAAGCACAGAAGCACAGTTCTTGAGGACAACAGGAGGGACTCCATTAAGCCCATATACCTTGTTAGTATGAAGGCCAGTGATATAGAAAATACATCAGCTGATGAAATTTTGATGTCAGCCATGAGGAAGTCAGATGGGGGAAGTGATGGAGGAATAGCACAGGAATCGTCTAAGGTGTAAATGGAGAAAGTCTGAGTGAAGAGATCTGCTTTATCAATAGAAGAAATAGCTACAGAGCCATAAGAATAGAAAAGAGAAAGGAAGGATTATGAGGTAAGTTAGAAAGGTTTTTGGCAAGGTGCCAGAAGGAACGAGAAGAATTCGATTTGGAGAGTTGAGAGCATTTAGTATGGATGAAATTATTTTTAGCAAAGAACAGACTTAGCATGATTCCAGGCAGAAACATAAGCAAGATGTGATTCAGGTGTGGGTTGGTTCTGGTACCTTTTATAGGCCCTCACCTTGTTGCGGACAGCATTAGAACAAATGTGATGAAACCAAGGATTTCTTGCATTAGTCCAAAGATATGAGAAAGGAATGTATGCTTCCATGCATGAGAGAATAACCTCCGTAATGCGCAAGGCACACTCAGATGGCTCCCGACCATGGAAGCAATAATCATTCCAAGAAAAATCAAAGAAGCGCTGCCTGAGGGCCTCCCAATCCGCAGCTCCAAAGTGCCAAAGTCGACGTTTCTTTGGAGGGTCCACAGGCCGTACCGGAGCAACAGGACAGGTCAAGGATATTAGGTTGTGATCAGAGGAGCCCAACGGAGAGGAAAGATTAACAGTGTAAGCGGAAGGATCAGTTGTAAGAAAGAGGTCAGGTATGTTGGAGCTCTCTCCAAGGCGGTCAGGGATACGGGTAGGGTGCTGTACAAGCTGCTCTAGGTCATTATAGATAGAAAAGATGTATGCTTGTTCACCAGGCGGATCAGTGCAAGGAAAGGAGAGCTAAAGGTGATGGTGAACACTGAAATCTCCTAGAATGGAGATTTCAGAGAAAGGAGAAATCAATAGAATGTGTTCCATCGTAGAAGTAAGACAGTCAAAAAATTTTTAACAGTCAGTAGAATTAGGAGATAAGTAAACAGCATAGATTTATTTAGTCAGAGAATGACAAGAAAGCCGAAGCCAGAGAATAAATAATTCAGAAGAATCAAGTCCAGGAACACAAGAGCAAGATAAGTTGTTGCGTACATAAACACAACAACCACCTTAGGCTTTGAAATGAGTATAGACAAAAGTAGGAGGAAACAGAAAAGGTTTTGCTGTCCATTGCCTCAGACACCTGAGTCTCAGACAGGAGGAGAAGGTGAGGTTTAGAGGAGGAGAGGTGATGTTCGACAGAAAGTTTGAGGAAAGGCCGCAAATGTTGCAGAAATGAAGACATGAGGCAGAAAGTCGTTCCAGGCATCTCTCTGAGTCATCACCGGGAGAGGGGCGGTTGGTGGGAGGGGGACACCGAGGCCAGATTTGATTGTGCCTTTTTTGTTTTTAATTTAGAAATGGAAGTGTAGTGTGTATTGTGCATGTAGTTTGGTGCTGACAGTTAGAGAAACTTGTATTGGAGAGCATGCTGGCCTACTCTCTGTGTTATTGAGACACTGAAAAAGTTCAGCAAAGGGGGATGGTCAGGAACTAGTCCCGAGGGCTGATGAAACGGGAGCTCCAGCTCTCCCTGTCATCGGCTTTCCATCCACTTTGGAGGACTGCCTTGATCGACTGGTACTACAGTCTACTCATTACACCTTACCTACCTCGCCTGTGTTATATAAATCCTGATGTTGCCAGAATCTGCATAAACAACATACAAAAGAATATTATCCAATCATATCCAAAAACAAATAGCTAAGGAAGAGATGTTAGGGAACCTATCCGATGAGAATACGAACCTAGGAGAATGATGGAGGATTTTCTTTATTATGCAATTCCATTAAGGGCAAAGGACAGTCATCTACCCATAACTTCAATGCGATGCCTCATTCTCTTTATACTTGCTACCTACAGACGATTTTATTAAGCTTTGAGGAGACTATTTAAATTGCTTGTATAAGATGTCAGTCATTAATCCCTTCATTACCAGAGATCTTCTACAATTTAAATACAGTCATCTAGAGGCAGCAAGAATAGAATGCACACATTACTGTAGTGTAGGGGTCAGTAGTAGCTGTAGCATTTGTAGCCATAGGTTCATCTGAAACGTGAATCCGGCGGGCTGCAGGCATAAGCTGATCTCCAACT
The DNA here is from genome assembly GCF_032717465.1 of Coenobita brevimanus. Classification (NCBI taxonomy): domain Eukaryota; kingdom Metazoa; phylum Arthropoda; class Malacostraca; order Decapoda; family Coenobitidae; genus Coenobita; species Coenobita brevimanus. The sequence continues at coordinate 29,207,982 of NC_136999.1, read as the reverse complement.
TACCAACCCTTCTTTCTGTGGACGAGGAAGTAGCTGAGGGAATTCTGTACAATCACCAGGTAGTTGAGCGACCTGGTTACATGCATGCCACCACGGAAGGCGTCACCTGCAGCAATATTGTAGGAATGAAATGCGGACAGAAGTAGCCTAAACTTGGAGTGATATGTTAGCAACACGATTCCAAGAGTGGATGATGGTGATGAAATTAACACAGCAATTCATCGTAAACTGACCATTACATTGACAACTGTAATGTTAAGTAAATGCAGATAAGTGAAAATGTGATTGGTTCATTATAGATCATTATTTAAAACTGTATCCTTTGGCCCGTATTCTCCTGTTATGAAAGCCCCCGTAACAACTTTTCCAAAGAGATTTATATGGCTTATTACAACTTGCTTTCTTCTTCTGTGTTATATCAGTGATTCTTATCTCGTCTCACTTTACATACATACTGTACCAAAGTATAGTAGCCAGCCATATCTGAAAATATATAGCTAAAGAAAAGGTGCTAGGGAGCCTCCTTAACTGGCGAGAATACGGACCTTTGTGCTTAGGACAGTTTATTGAGCCTCACCATTAGTAGCATGCTTATATCTGTCCTTTGGCATGGCAAAATCTAACTCTCAGTACTGAAACGCTTTTGGTATTACGAAAATAAATATTCGATGTACTGTAAATGACTGTTGCTTGGGGAAGCACAAACGTCATTTTCTTTATCAGTGAGACGTTTCGATCCCACCATGTATCATCAGACCTAGGTACAGAAACAACAGTAATTTGTAGCTAGTATGCATAAGAGTAATAAAAAATATAATAGATATTTAGTGTTAGGAGTAACCAATATTTTATACAAAATAGCTAAAGCTCATCAAAATAAAAGTAAACATTACTACGAAAATGTATTTGCCACAAAGGAACTAAGAAGCTATGTAACAAAACCACTAACAGTGGTTGTATAGGCTTGGTAAGGTGAGGTGGGGTCATGTCGGGTCAGGTTCTCTTTTGTTGTGTGTGCCCCTCCCTGTTGCAGTTGTGTATATAAGACCTCCACTCTCATGTTTCTGTGTCACTCTCTCTGAAGATGAAATACACGAGAGTAATTGGTGTCCCAGTTTTCCTTTCTTCTATGGTTAATTTGCATACATATCTTCACGATTTTATGAAGATTCCTCATACACTGTATTTATATAACGCCATGAACACAAACACTGGCCGCGTGTTTGTGCAGGAACGCTGACTTTCTCGCTTTCCACCAACTCCTCTTATATTCGCTGTCGGTAGAGTATCACATTTAGATGAAACTTATAGGGATGGAATAGCTTACATGCCTCATGACGGGGGAAAATAGCCTCGTATTATGATCCTATATAGAAGTGAGTGACCTTAATCATTTTAATGGTTTTTCCGTACGCTCTACGTATGGACAGCACACCTGGCACACCTGGAATATGTGTCCCTGGAGAGTTAAAAAAATAACGTAGAAAAAAGAAATTATACATAATGGAGAGGTGAAGGGTGGGGTTTCACAGTTCTGCATAATGTAATTATGGCAAACGTCGAAATAGATACCTATTTGAGTATGAATAAAGGTGATGAAAAAAATGTTAGACCTCAGATATTTAATGTTTCATTCATGAACTTCAAGTTGATATTACAAAGAACGTGAACGAAGTCAAAAAATGGAAAGTGGAATATACTGTAGGACAAAAAAAAAAAAAAAAGGAAAATGTTGAAAAGAGGCAGATTGGAATTTAAAAAGAAAAATCCCTAGGCGGAAACAGTTAACACAGTTCAGATAAATGCCTTTGAATGTTGGCTGTACACCATAGATATTAAAAAATATGAGGGACAGACAGTATTGGGCAACTTGATAAATAAATAAATAAAGAGCATGTAAAGGGTCTATTGTTTTCTAATTATGTTGATTTTTGGAACCATGTATTAGATTTAAAGAAATAATTGATAAAATTGTAATAGAAGAGCAAAATCCTGTAACACACACACACACACACACACACACACACACACACACACACACACACACTCACAATCAAACTAGTGCACTACAACACTACATGAATGACTCATAGCCATCGTTATTGAGATATGGAGTGATGTGGCTATTAATCTTGCTTCAGTATGCGATGGTTAGTGTGACACTGTTTAAGATCTTTAGAGGCGGATGTCAGTACGGATGTCGCTGGGAATGCTAATGTTAAGATCTGAGTGAAGTGAAAATTAGTGAGATGTAGACCTATAGATGTAGCATCGGGATTTCACGTTATAATGTCTCCGAATTACTACTGGATGCTCCCAGATTTTAGCAGATCTCTATCTCGCTTAAAATATTTTGGAGGAAAGATAAGAGAGTTTGCTTTGTGTGTTACCCAATGCCATGACTACGCTGAATTAGGGGACTGTCAGCTGTGTACACATAACACAGTCTTCTCAGTACATCTGGCCAGAGGCGGCGGCCAGTGCCAGTTCATGACATTCTGGCAGCATCTGAGTCATGACGAGGAAACAAGAGTCATCTGCTCACTTACACCTGTCTCTTCCCGGGTAAGATGTCTCCAGTAATGTTATAGAATTATGTAGAGATTAATAGAAGACATTTTAAATAACAACACTGATATTATTAGCGAATGATAGGAAAATTATATGACTATGCTAAACTAATAACAAGAGCATACAAGTTAACTGGGAGAATATTGAACTAAATTAACGTAAATATATGAGAATAATAATTTACTGATATATATGGTACAGTGATGAATAATAAAACTACATTAATAAACAGCTGACTATACATGATTCACAGTATTATCGTGGGAGAACTCTTAATAAAAAAAACAATGTTCACATAATTAGTTAGGAGCCCACACGTCTTCACACATATGAACACTGTATATTAGAGGTGGAGTGGGCCCTGGCTCGTCCATTTAGTCATAGTCACACTAAGATTTCTCCAACTTCAGTGTCAGGTTGCAATTTATTCTCGTCACATTTAACAAGTTACACTGTTATCCTTTTTCCATGTTGTAACCTAATCTCATGGAGTTTTTTTTTTTTCCATACGTCTTATTAAGCAAGGGACAAAACTTTCATTAGAGAAAATACTAGTTGGGTAAATGCAATAGGTGGATAGAGAAAATGTGGGCATAAGAAAAAAAAGTGACGCAATATGTGAGACATCGAAACAAAGTCAGAATTATTTAAGTAATCAATCATGTCTAGCTGAGGATTTCATTATTAATAAGGAAAATAGAAACGATATTTATGGGTTCAAACTCATCAAAATTATATGAACGAACAGCATAGTGTTGATGGGTCGGGTGTGTGGAGAGAGAATTTAACTTGATAGAGCTGTCTTGGGCAATGTAAAGCCCAGAAGCTTCGAGTGACTTGACAGGTAACACTAACAAATGACGGTGTACGAAAATGCAGATACTGGTATTGTACAGTCAGGGAAAGTTCCACATTACCCACTGTTCGGAGCATTGGTGGTCGACAAATAGTCACGAAGCAGCAGCCAGACCCCGTATGTCTGGTAACTGTGAGTGGGAGGAAGGGTGGCCGGGGGTGGGAGGGTTTAGACTTTAGAGAGTTGCTCGTCAATGTATCAATCGTCATTGATAATGCGACCGACATGTTCTCAAAGTGCAATAGCGGTATGTTGATTGTATGGTATCACATTGTTGTCTGAGTCTGTATATATTACTGCATAATATAATACATGTTTACTGTCAGAAGTACGCTTCTTTGCCTTCGTTGTGTAGGCTAATGTTCGATAAGAATGGTTGTTACAGAGACTGATCTTATAATTAGGACTTCACACGTCATTCTGTCTAAACGAACACGAAGAGTCTGTTAATTGCTCATATATACTGTTCTTTTATTATTATTATTATTATTATTATTATTATTATTATTATTACACACTACACTAGACTTAAGTTCGAGATGAATAACTACTAGAATAACACTGGAAATGTTTGCAGGCGGATGTTTATGGTGGGATGACAGAGGATAAATTAATAATTAAACAAATTGATAATAATTTACACACACACACACACACACAGAAAGAGAGAGAGAGAGAGAGAGAGAGAGAGAGAGAGAGAGAGAGAGAGAGAGAGAGAGAGAGGGAAGGGAGGGACAGGCTTTGTTTTCGAGTCAGCACAAAATACAAATATATGATATATCATTACGAATATCTCCTGGAGAAACGTCCCTTGTTAAAGTCGAGAGGGAACGAAAGCATTCAAAACTCTGTCCGAACCCAGCAAACTTCCATAACATTCCTGACAACACTATCACTACAGACATCTACGTAACTTGGTAATTTGTTTCTTACTGTCATCTATCCTTAATAAATTAACTCAAACACACTATCCATTTCATACACTGCAGGCTTACGTGTGACTCCCAACTTACCATCAAACCCTCCTGTGCCCCCAGTCCCCCGCTTCCCCCTCCTTCACACTCACCGTTACCAGTCATATGAGGTCTGGCTACCGCTTCACATTCACCTGTCTCACACCAGTGTTTCGAAAGGTGGGTAATGCGGAACTTTCCCTGACTATACATGCACGATCACCCAAACAGGTGATGACTCGCTTACTTTAAGTTTCGGACAAAACTCCCTGGGTCTGGCAATGTTCACTTGTTTGAGAGTTAGGAGATGGAAATAGTGCCTGCCCCGCAAACATTGTTAATCGTGTAAAAAAAAAAAAAAAATCTTGCGATAATATTAGTTAAGCGTTTTTTAGGTCAATAATAATAATTTAAAAAGGCGATTTTCATCGTGTGATTAAAAATTACCAGCTTTCCTACAACAACTGCACTTGTTTCACTAACTGAATACCGGCAGATTAATTTCTTTCTTAACAACACAAGTGGTTAGGGGTTGTTCTTGTGTACAGGCAATAATTTGTCTGTCCTGGTTTCCATTTGGCAATTTTTCTGTGTCCTTATCTATCCTCTGTATCGCTTATCTATCTGTTAACTGTCCTCTTCTTGATGTAAAGCCGCCAGGATATCTGTTTCGCTGGAATATTTGCCAAATATAGAACAAGAATCTGCTTGCACTGACAGACTGTAGTATCGTATGGATCCATCCACTTTACAGCGCTCACAGGTTTTCCCGCGTACGTATAATCCGCATAGAGAAATAAATGTGGAGAATAATATCTTTTTAGATGTTTATTTTTCTGATTTCATGGCAGTCGTGATTTGGACATTACCATTATCTGTAAGTTGCATTTTATGGGACATTTTTTCTTCAGCATTCATGACGAAAAATGTAAAATAATACGAGACTTTCTCCGCATTTTAACCCTGAAACGGCTGAGCGATAGGGCGTGAGTTTCACATTCTTTCGTACAGCAGAGCCTCAACTCTAGCACATTGTGGTTTCCTCTTCCGTAATGCGAGATATACACGGTAGAAACACATATAGTTTGTAATGTTAGTTGTTTTAGGGTCGGCTTCCCGTCCCTATAACGCCTAGTGTGTAGCTGGGCTCTCTTTCTAGACTGGAGCTTAGACATATAGGAGAGAGGCAGGACACAAAAACTCAAGGCAACAACCTTACATGTGTATTGCTAAATTCTACAGTGGAACGGGTAGATGTCACGAATACAGACACTCTGGACAATTATAATTCTTAGGCCTAGGTATGGGTTACTCGTATTGCGCAGGATACTACCCAGGTCAAGGTCGGGTAGGGTGAATAGCACTTAGGGCGAAGGTTTATATATTATTATTGCAGGAAGTCCAGGTCAGATATTTGTGGAGTGGGTGACACTGTTTCACTGTTTGTAACTACTGTATTACTTTAGCACTGGGGTCGGTGTCTGATCTAAGTGTGATGCAGTGTTACTAGATGATAGTGTAATCACTGTAATAGACCCGTATTTCACTGTTTGACCATATTCTCGGTTTCACTGTTATTTTTTTTTACTCCACACCTTTTGTATCGTCACTGGTGTTTCTCGCACTGACTTCCATTATGTGGTTAATTCACTGCTCTGCCTTCGTGTCACTAAGTCACGGAAACTGTTCTCTCACTGTCACTCCTTTTGAGTCTGGGCGTTGTGGCGGTCAGGTACAAGGGCGGCGGAAGTGGCCCAGTCTCCCTACTGCTGCGGCTGGGTTCCGCAGGGGGCCCTCTGTGTGCAGGGGCCACGGGATCATGCGTAGGGGCGTCCTCTCTCGTCCGGGGCTGCGGGTGGCAAAAGGCCCCTTGCTTTCGCGGCTTGGGGCGGGAGTACAGCCCTCGGGGCTGGGGCCAAATAACTGCTGAACAACTCGCTCAGGCGCGTGATGGAGGATGATCTCCGGCACCTGGGTGTAGGGAGGTCCCACCAGGGGGTCCTAGTGGTGGTCTGGAGATCCCGAGGGCTGCAGTCCCCGGTGCTCGGTGGCGCCGTCAGGAAGGGGCTGCGGAGCTTAGACAAATAGGAGAGAGGCAGGACACAAAAACTCAAGGCAACAACCTTACATGTGTATTACTAAATTCTACAGTGGAAGGGTTAGATATCACGAACACAGACACTCTGGGCAATTATAATTCTTAGGCGTACATATGGGTTACTAGTATCGCACAGGATACTACTCAGGTCAAGGTCGGGTAGGGTGAATAGCACTTAGGGCAGAGGTTTATATATTACAATGGTTTACAAAAAGAAAAAATCTGAAGCAAGCATGTGAATAGGTGTTTTTGACTAATTTTGATATGCTTAATTCAAATTTCTAAACAGTTTTGCTCTCACCTCTAGTTATTTTGCTTTCACATATCCCTTTTTTTATTATAATGCATATATTTATAATATAATGAGTTTATTTCATATATTAAAATGGCATATTACAGAACGAAACAAAACAGACACAGAACACTGACAGAACTTAATATTACCATTACTTGGATATATGCATATATACACACCATAGTACTACAGACAGTCAGAAGTGATTTTTTTTTGGACGATCTGGTATACTTTGCCTCCGGGATGTCATGCAGGAGCATCCAACAGAAGTCCCCCATCATGATGGGGTTCCACTTGCTTTGGTAGTTGCTCTCCATCTTAGTAATATCTTGGTGGAACCTTGCCCATGTTCGTCACCTACTGCTCCGAGGTTCTGGGGGAAGAAGTTGAGGTGGGAGTGGAGAAAGTAAATCTTGAGAGACATTCGGCACCCCATATCCTGATAAGCCTGCAACAACTTCTCGACACGCTCTTGGTAATCTAGTGTCCGTGTGTTACCAAGGAAGCCATGGCAGACTACCTTAAATGCTTCCCATGCTCTCTGTTCCTTTAATAAATACTAATACTAGCACTGTACTACTATTAATACTACAACTACGATAAGATAAAGCATGTAGTTAATGGATTGAGTGGGCTGTGGAGTATGTAGTATGCCAAGATCTATGAGGTGTGGCGGATGGTGTGTATGATGTGGTGTGCTGTGATTGAGTGTGATATGATATTGATGGTGTGTGTATGATTGTTGGTGTACTGTGTGATGTGGATTTGGAGCTGGTGTTCTTATGTAGTGTGGTATACGGTATTGGTATGTGCTGCCTGTTGTACAGATGTGTGTGTGTGTGTGTGTGTGTGTGTGTGTGTGTTGCAGTGCACAATGCTTTTTTTTTTTTGGTGTCTTGAAATGTGTTGTAATGTGTGCTATAGTGTTGTGTAATGTGATGTAATGTGGTGTGGTGCATTCAGTTCATAATTACAATACGTACAGAACAAAAATCATGGTGTGGTGTTGAGTATTTTATTTTTCTTTATAGTAGTGTATAATGTACCGAAGTGTAGCCTGGTGTAGTACTTTGTAAAGTGTTGTGTTGTTATGCGGGACTGAACTTTTGATGTAATAATATGTCAATATTATGCCGAAGAAAAAGACCAGTTGCTGACATGCGAAACTTACCCTTCCAAACGTGTCAGAGAAGATAAAGCTAAATCCAGATATGTGCCAAATAATCTAATGATTCATGAACATAATTCTGACACAGTAAAATGTCAGACTAACTCAATTTGGTGTGGTTTGATGAACATGGTAGTTTTCCACAGTAATTGAGAAATTGCTTATTGGTGCTGCTGCTGATGGAAACAGTTGATAAAGCATGTGAAAGGGACTGGAAACACTTAAGCCCCTGTCACACACAAGCAACTCAAGGGCCGACCACGGTGCGACTCAAGGTCGTAAAGCATTTTTTCATCGATTGTCCCTTGATTTGCCGACAAATCCCAGACTCTTTAGGGCGCTTGTGAGCCACTGAGATGACTCGTCAGGCCTCAAGATATTTAAAACGCATATTAAAAAATCGTGGCCGCCTCACGACTTGCCCAAGGTCGTGTCACAGTTGCGTCGCAGTCAGGAGTGTCGTACTTCGGTTGTGAAGCAATCATAGCTCAATCGGATGCGTTGTGATGCGGTCGTTGCGTGTCGTATTGCTGTCGCCAACAAACAAAATGTTATGACTGCGTGGTACTCATCAGCTGACTAGAACAGTAGAGGTCCATGGCGATGCGCTGGGCATCGTTGGTGGTCCAGGTGTGGTGCCCCGCCCCACGCTGGGTGTCTTTGGTGGTCCAGGTGTGATGCCCTGCCCTACACTGGGTGTCACTGGTGTCCAGGTGTGATGCCCTACCCCATGCTGGATGTCACTGGTGGTCCAGGTGTGATGCCTCACCCCATGGGTCGGTTGTGGGGGGTCGTGGGGGGTCGGGGTGCATTCCCCAAATGCATCGTGCAGTCGTCTTGCGTTCGTAAGCGGTCGTGTCACGGTCGTGGCTGACAAAAATTTGTTAAATTTCAAATGAGAAGACTTGTAGCTCCATCACCTCGTGCTTGCCTCATGATCTTTTCACATTCTTGAGGATATCACGACCTGTTGTGAGGCAGTCCTGATGCGGTCGTTAGGCAGTCATGAGCAGAGCAGATTCGAGGCCAGTTGGGAGGCGTGGGAGCCAACTAAGACACGACCTTGAGTCACACTGCGGTCAGCCCTTGAGTCGTGTATGTGTGGCAGGCTTTACGGAATGTATGGTGTAGAATAGAAGAGGACAGACTAAACAGAGTGGGGATACAGAAAGAGGTACAGAACATACTGTATGGCAAGGATGGTTGAGAATTAGGGAAAGCAGATTAAACGGAGTGAAAGTATGGATGGAGCTATATAAATAATGTGTGGAATGAAAACTGTTCAGTTTATCACTGAAACAAAGGACGGATTTTAATAGCATGTTATTGTTACATCTTAGGAAAGGCCTCTACCCCAATAAATCAAAAGATCTTTCTGAGACAGAATTATGTAATCTAGAGTGGCACTGATAAAATATGAAAGACGCCACTGAACTGATGAAGTTAAATGCTAATGACATGGGAGCGAAGCATATGTAAAGGATTGTGAAAACACTATAATTTTGGGTATACATTTTACTTGGATCCCAGTAAAATATGCTATTGTGAACAGGTATTTTTAAACTAACATTTCATGCTACAGAATTGAGTCATGCTGGTGGTGGTGTAGTGGCCATGGAAGCTGCTGTGGGAAGACTGTGGCTTGGCCTGGCTGTGTCCTGCCTCATGGTCCATGCTTGCTTTCTCCGATGCTGTGGTAGGGTGTCCATTTGTAACTGACTATACTCAGTGCATGCCTTGAAGCATTCAAACTGACTGAATGGCCCAAATAAAACTTTTGACACAGCTGCTAGGGTCATATGCCGCCGGACATACATTAAAACACGACATTGAAGAGAGAATAAAAGCATACAATAAACAAGATAAAATAAGTAATAAAGATATAAAATAAAAACTAGTTCTTGCAAAGTAGCTCCGTTGCCTCCAGAAAGGAGTATTCAAATTAAATAATTCTACCCATATCAACAGAGTCCAAGTCCTGGCTCAAGTGTTGCATCTCTCCAGTATACTAAGTAGCCAAATGCATATACAATTCTTGCAGTCTTAAAGCTTTGTGCAAGGTCACCATGAAGAGGGAAACGACATTATTGTTAGAATACACCATTTTACCATGACGGAAAAAAGGAAAATGGAAGTATTACACTAAGAAGCAAAATATGCAGGTCACGTACAGCAGTGGTCATGAATAATCACCTGTATCCTCTAGTACCCTGTGCCTCAGGCTGGCTCCTTTATGCGCGGCTACAGTGGAGTAAGAGGGGCTGAGAGGGAGGGGTCAGAGAGAGAAGAAAAGGTGGGTCGGGGGATGAGCTATGGTGTGGGAGTGGAGTGAGGGAGGGGAGGGAGGATAGGTAGGGTGGGAGAATGAGATGCAAAGTGGTGGTCACATAACACTGTGTAACAATGAATTTCTTTATTCAGATTTTTTGGTCTTGTTAGACTCAGTTTTCCATGCTGATTCCAATGGTGTAAGTTTCATTTGTCTGTCTCTAGGTCTTTGTCAACAATTGGCAGTTGTTTTATTTCCAGTCTTGTTACTGTGTACTGATGTAATGGCTGATGTATCGCTTACCACGTCACACACACACACACACACACACACACACACACACACACACACACACACACACACACACACACACACACCATCTCCATCCATGCAGATGTCGTTGATATGACCATTATTGCATCACGCAATGTGGATCGAGTCAGCTCATTCAATGAGCTAGTCTCACTTTGTTGGTTTGGCTGGTCAACGTGTTTTTGAGCTGTTCCTAAAGGTTTTCTGTTGATGAAAATGACCAGTAGACGTTCTTGCAAGCTATCAGCCGATACATTGTGTCATGTATAGGGAGAATATATTGGACCGAAGACCATTAAACACAAATTCCACCTTGATACCAAGTTTGCTTGTGCATACAAAACATATTTTGGTGTGGCAGTGGGCAATCAAGATAAGGATTGGGCTCCGCACTACGCTTGTGGTAACTGTCACTCCACGCTTGGAGCTCGGCTACAAGGAGCGACAAAGATGCCTTTTGCAGTTTCGAGAGTGTGGCGAGAGCCTTCGAGTCACCACGATGATTTTTTGCATGGTTGATACAAGTGGTGAGAAGAGCATTAAGAGCAGAAAGAACATTGTATATCCAAATTTGCCTTCTTCGATTTCTCCAGTGCCTCATAATGATGAACTGGCGATTCCTGTCCCTCCTGCAGACACGGAAGTTGTCTTTGACCATGAGGACATCGTCAATGATGGTGATGACTCGTATCTTGGAGAATGTTCCGGAGACACTCCACACTTTCCCAAGCAGCAAGAACTAGATGACTTGGTCCGAGATTTAAGACTCACCAAGTCCAATGCTGAGCTGCTGGCGTGACGTTTAGGTGAATGGAACTTGTTAGATCTCAGTTGCACGCTGAGTTATTGGAATCGCCATGGCAAATTTGTATCCTTCTTCAAATTTTGTGAAGAAACCTCGTTGTGTTATTGTTTTGATGTTAGAGGTTTGTTCCAAGCCGTGGGAGTGGATTATAAGGCCTCAGAATGGCGACTCTTCATAGGCAGTTCCGTGAAGAGCCTAAAAGCTGTACTTTTGCATAACAACAATGAACTCCCATCAATTCCAGTTGCAAATTCTGTGGACATGAAAGAAGGCTATGAGAATGTGAAGATTTGTCTGACAAAGATTAAGTACTCAGATCACAACTGGGAGGTTTGTGGGGATTTAGAAATGATTTCGTTCCTACTTGGAATGCATGGCAGTTATACGAAGTACAGTGCTATACTTCGTGAGGAAAGACTGGCCTCTCAGAGAGTCTCACGCCGGGCTCGTACAATGTCCTGAGAGCTCCACTGATCTCCAGACAGAAGGTATTGCTACTGCTGCTACACATAAAACTTGGTCTTGTGAAAAAGTTCGTGAATGCCATTGACAAAGATTTGGTGATGCGTTTCTGCATATTTGATCATTGTTTCCCAAGCTGATCATGGCAATGGTGATGGCTGGGATATTCGCCAGGCTGCAAGGTCGAAGAATGTTTGCAAGTCGTGAACTCCAGGGCAAACTGACTGATGACGAAGAGCACACTGGGAATGCTTTCAGAGGGGTTGTAAAAAGGTTTTCCTGGCAACCAGAGGAGACCAGATTCCACACAGCTCGTGAATGACCTGATCGGCACGTTCCACCGGCTTGGATGCAGAATTGCAATTAAATTGCACTCTTTGCATTCCCATTTTGATTTCTTCAGAAGCATTTTGGGTGCAGTCAGCGAGGTGTATGGCAAACGATTCCACCAGGACATTCTGCTGATGGAAACCAGATATCAGGGCAGGTGGAACGAGGGGATGATGGGCGATTACGTTTGGGGATTGTTGCGCGATTGTCGTCACAGCTACAGAAGAATGTCAAGATCAAAGGTGCATTTCTAGATACTTTGTGCCCTGCATTCCTTATGATGAGTAATTACTGTCTGCTCATTTTCTTGTTATTTTCAAAATATTCACCCGGAAATATAAAAATTCTTTGACATTCTCAACATTCGAAATGGTAACAAGTTACAGTTCCTGTCCTTGTACAATACATATTTTGTTGCATAATTCCTGTAATTCTAGATTTACACAAAAACAAATAGCATATTTGGAATGTGCACACTGACATTGATCAGAAATAGCATAAAATTATATTAAAAAAAAAACGTTTAAGTTTGTTACACTGTGTAATTTGTCTATTTTCTTTCATTCAGGGCATGATATAAAGGAGTTAATATTCATCAGATAATACTGCAATACACCTTGCATAATGGCATCAGATAACAAACATTAGAGTGGTGATATCAAGGGCTGGTTCGTGAGAGAAATATACTGATTTGACAGGTCAAACATTAGTATGGTACCAGATATTTGTGTTCATCCACTTATTTTGACTTCGGACGAGGAGTGGAATCTGGATGGCTTTGATGTCCTTAATGTTTGTGTAAGAAGCGTCCTCTACCCTGATATGTAATTGATTTTTGCAACTATGACATGCAACCTCTGACATGACTGTGTCTACAGTAAATATGATCATCCTCACGGTCTGCACTCTCTCTATACAGTCACCATCATGTCAACTTTTTTATGACATCTCTATTATAAAATGGCTATTGAAAATAACTGTGCCAAAAAAAGATAAATAAATTTTATGTCTGTGGACAAGGGTGGATACAATAACGATATCTCTCATAATCTGTTGCCTGGACTCCATGTCAGTATGGGCTGGAATGGCTGTCCAACAACCCCAACATTCTCTCATCACCTCTGAATGATATATTCCTCCGACAAAAAACATCTTGTTACAAATTGGCGGTCAAGGCAATAGTGTGTTGTGGTGGAAACTTCAGGCTCTGCACTAAAGTTTGATCTGTCACGTCAGTTATATCTCTCACGAGCCAGGCCTTGATATCACCACCATACTAAAGCTTGTTGTGTAATGCAGCATTCTCTACCAAACACCAGCTCCTTTATATCATGCCTTGAATGAGAGATAATAGACAAATAATGTGACCACCACTTTCGCATATCATTCGTCCTCCCCTACTTACCCACCCACCCCTCCCTCACTCCACCCCAGCACCATCGCTTGTCCCCCCACCCACCTTTGCTTCTCTCTCTGTCTCCTCCCTTTCAGGCGCTCTTAGTCCACTGTGACTTGCCGCGCATAAAGGAGCCAGCCTGAGGCACGGGGTACTCGAGATGAGGCGATTACTGATGACCAAGACTGTACCACCCCTCGAGCACAGAAGTATAAACACAAAACTGCAAATGATACAAGCAATTTGATATGCCTTTTTTCTGCAACATGTGGAAAATATTTATCTTCAGCTATGGTGTGTAAAGATATATAGAATGCAACTCGTTCTCAGGTACATTTTAATAGCTCTTAAGGACTGATATATCTCTCTTGCCTTACAAAACGCTTGGATCTCTTCTATGATATTTAGTATATATGATTAAACCAGATCTGTTGACATTGTATATCTCTATTTTCAAAAAGCATTTGATAAAGGTCCCCACAGAAGAATACTTCAGAAATTGAATGTGCATGGATTCAGAGGCAATGTGCCCAGGTGGATCGATAATTAGCTTACAAAACGTAAAAAAAGGGTTGTAATAAACGGTAAGGAATCAAACAACTGAGAAGTTACTAGTGGTGTGCCACAGGGCTCAGTATTGGGTCTTATTCTGTTTTTAATATATCTAAATGATATCGTTGAGAAACGGGATTTACTAGATAGGTAATACTAGAAGGTTCTCAGTATTTCTCCTATTTTTTCAGTTATGAGCGAGCGTTGCCAGTTAGCCTGCTATTTGTGACCAAAGGTTATTTAAGTTTATCTATCTAGGAAAGGAGGTAGCCGAGACAGGACGACACACTCCCAATTTACTCATTCACTCAAACACATTCATTTGCATCTTAACCCCAGAGGGAAGAAGGGACAGATCCTCACCGTACCACACCGCACAAAGGTCAACTGTGTAGTGCAATCAGTGACATCCGCAGCAGGGCCCGATAGCAGAGCTGGTTTACCCCTGCCACATCATTATAGACCCATTCCCTTACCCGCACCTGACCTGATCAGCTGATCAGACCAAATGTAGGAGAATATCCCCTCAGGGCTGCATCATCATTTATTCATTTACAATTTCTCTCCATTTATTTTTGTCACGCACAGCCCACAGCCACTCTTCCTTGCTCAACAGCCATCCCTCTCGCATCCAACGCTCTCTTCACACTGTCCATCCATCCTATTCATGGTCTCCCTCTCAGCACCTCTCACATCAGATCCAGTTATCTTTTTCCCCAATCTCATTATCCATTCTCTCCACATGCCCAAACCATCGCAACACCCTCTGCTCAACTCGATCAGCCATCTCCCAAACAACTCCAGTTCTCCTTCGCACTTCATCATTTCTCACTCGATCCGTATGTGTCACTCCACACATACTCCGTAGACACTCATCTCCATTACATTCAAACTTTTCCTCTCTGCTACACCCATATTCCATGTACCAGCCCCATATAATGCAGTCGGTACCACAACACCCTGATACAGCCCTCTCTTTACATGCATTCTAAGCAAACGACATCTAAACACTTTTTTCATTCCTCCCAGCACCTTTCCCACTTCATTCATTCTAAACTTCACTTCTGCATCTATTCTTCCATCCACAGCAACATGTGACCCTAAATACTTAAAACACTGTACCTCCTCAAGCAACTCACCATTCAAAACTATATTCATCCTCCTACCATCTACCAACCTCGTACACTTCATCATTTTACTCTTATTCTCATTTACTTTCAATTTCCTCCTTTCACACAGCCTTCCAAATTCCTCTGCCAACTGTCTCAATCCCTCCTCTGAATCAGCCACAAGTGCAGTATCATCTGCAAACAGGAGCTGCTTCAGATTCCACTCTCCACCATCAACATTCACCAGACTCAGATATTCACCTAAAACTCTTGCATTCATCTCCCTTACAACCCCATCCATATAAATATTAAACAACCATAGCGACATCACATATCCCTGCTGCAGCCCCACGCTCACGGGAAACCAATCACTAACAGTATTTCCCACTCTTACACACTACTATTTACATAAAAACATTTCACCCCTTTTAGTAGTCTACCATCAAGTCAATACGATCTTAAAACAGTCCGCAAAGCCTCCCTATCAATTCTATAATACACTTTCTCTAAATCCATGAATGCAAAACACATCCTTGTCTTTCGCCAAATACTTTTCACACACTTGCCTCACAGCAAACACCTGATCCATGCATCCCATCCCTATCCTAAAGCCACACTGCTCATCACCAAACACTCCTCTGTACCCTCTCTAACTCTCGTAATTAAGACTCAGCCATACACCTTACCTACAACACTCAACAGACTGATACCCCTGAAGCTAGTACATTTATACTTATCACCCTTGCCTTTATACAACGGGACTACATAAGCACTTACCCACTCAACTGCACCATACCTTTCACAAAGCACGCATTCAACACTCTTACTAACCAGTCAACAATAGTCACTCCACCACCCTTCAGGCATTCCACAGCACACCCATCCATACCTGCAGCTTTCCCTTGTTTCATCTTCTTTACTGCATTCTGCACTTCCTCCTTTTTGATCAATGAATCATGCGACTCTCCCAACACAATTATTCCTTGCACCCTTCCCTCTGCCACAATCTCAGCCACCATTTCCTTCTCTACATTTAACAGTCTTTCAAAATACTCTGCCCATCTCTTGCTTACTGCATCCATCTCATTTAACATCCTTCCATCCTCTGCTTTTTCT
The DNA here is from genome assembly GCF_032717465.1 of Coenobita brevimanus. Taxonomy (NCBI): domain Eukaryota; kingdom Metazoa; phylum Arthropoda; class Malacostraca; order Decapoda; family Coenobitidae; genus Coenobita; species Coenobita brevimanus. Next base: position 29,191,690 of record NC_136999.1, on the reverse strand, counting down.
CGCTCTTCCTTCCCGGACTCTCCCCTTCGCACCCTTTTCACCTCCTTCCAAAACATTTTCTTATTGTTGAAAGTTCTCAGTCAACCACCTACCCCCACCTCTCATCTACTGCCACTTTAGCATCACGCACAGCCCTTCTTGGTCTATTCCTCTTTTTTTTATACCTCTCATATGACACCTCATCCTTCCTCTGCAGCAACACTTCATATGCATGTCTCTTCTCAGCCACAGCCATACTTACTTCCATGCACCACCATGCACTCCCTTTTCTTACACTGCCACCCACACGCCTCAAACCACACACCTCTTCTGCATACCCCACCACAGCACTCTTAAACAACCACCATTCCTCTTCCACACTGCCATTTTCCTGATCTTTCACCGCTTTCCACTCACCTTTCAATTTCTCCTGATACTCCATCATTTTCTCTCTATTATCCAACTCACTCACTTTCACAACCTCCCTGCCACACCTAACTCTCCTAGCTCTCACCCATCTCTTACTCTTAACTTCTCCTTCACCAGGTAGTGGTCAGACGTACCTCAACCCTCCCCTCTCAGAACTCTCTCATCCAACAATCTTCCTATTACATTCCTGGACACAACCTCATAGTCCATCAATGTTTTATCAACAACCCTTCCACCCTGCTGTCTCACCCATGTAGACTTATAATATTTCTTATCAAACAGGGCATTTCCAATCACCATCTTTCGCTCAACGCACATCCCTATCATTCGTTCCCCATTTTCACTTCTCCCAGGCACACCATGCATACCAACTACACCTTCAACGGCTACATTTGCCAGACTAGCATTCAGATCTCCCATCATTACCACATTCACATTCGCTTCAAAATTCTGTAGATACTAATCAACATCATTCCAGAAAGACTGTCTCTCTTCTTCATCCCTTTCACTACCAGGCCCATATGCACTCACAAACACCCACAACTCACATTCAAAATTTGCTTTCACCCACATCAGTCTCGATGACACCTCCTTCCTTTCAATCACACACTGCCGTACTTCCGCACTCATTAACAAGGCCACACCATCTCTCTGTCAACACCTGACAATCTTGCATTCACGCTTCCAAGCATAGACTCACCCTTCTCTTTCATCCTCGTTTCACTCAAGGCTAACACATCCAACTTTCTTCTAAGTGATGCATTAAATTTTATGCTCTTTTTCTCTATAATATTATTATATATGTGATTGTTAAATTATGTAATTTTATTTCTGTTTGGTTGTTAAAGCATTTAGAGTGTTATGTAGAGTAAGAAAACTCTCAATATTTTGGAGGTCTTCAAGTTGGTAACTTGTTTTTCCGAGAAGGTAAATCATTCTAAAACGTAGGAAGGCTATATAAGGAGGCGGAAGAGCCTAGGGGAGTCAGTTTCGTTTCAGTTCAGTTTGAGTTTAGTTCAGTGTTAATGCAGATTGTATACCTCCCGTGCTTGTGAAAACAGTGAAGTGTAATTAGTTGGAAATAAAGACAGCGAACTTAAGAAGCCAGTATTTTTTTACAGTGTCTGAGCTGATCTTGTTGTTGCACATCGAAAGGCTAACCATAAGAAGAACAACTCACTGGCAACGTCCTTCCTACTGTATACTGAATTGCTGCTGTTGGAGGATGTGGCAGTGTGGGACAGGGACACAACAATGGTGTTAGGAGTATGGATCATTTGAAAAGTGCTGCAGTGAGTCAAACTTTCGACATGGAGGCAGAAGGTGTACAGACATGGAGGCATGTCTGGCAGCTATCGTGAGGCTATTACAAGCACAAAGTGTTCAACCACAAGCACAGAATAAGGACAGAAAGAACTCAAAAAACAATTACAAGTACAGAATGAAGGACAGAAAGAAATCAAATAACAATTGCAAGCACAGAGTGAACAGCTAAAGGCACGAAGTGAAGAACAGCAAGAGCTCAAGAATGAAATCGAAGAACTATTACAGGCACAGTGTGAAGAACAGAAACAATGGTATGAACAGCTTCAATAGGCATTACAGGAGCACAAGAGACAATTACAAATGAGAATGCAAGGACAGCTAGATGCTTTCATGGGGGAAATGAAGTACAGCAACAGTTTAAGGAGGAAGTAAGTGCTGAGCTACGCCAGCAGAAGTATGAAGAAAGCAATAATATAATTGAGTGCAGGCAGCATGTAGACGGCCACTTGAAGCATGTAGATGACCAGCTGAAGCACGTAGACGATCATCTGAAGATAATCAGTGAGGGAATTGAGACTGTAGAGACAGTCTATTGCGCTGCTGAGCCTGAGATTAGTGTTCAGGAAGCATATGAAAAAAATGGGACAGTGTATGGTGGATCTTGAATCCCAAGCATCTAAAGATAGCATTACAGGGTTGAGTAATCAGAATGTAGGAGTTTTGAGTCCTGGGCTTAATTGTGATGCCCCAGTTTTTAGGCCCCAAACCAGTGAAGTGCATGGCTATAATGAGGGTCCAGTTAAAAAGAAACCTCAGGAGTTTGATGACAAAGTATCTGGGAAACTTACTGTGTGCAGAATAAGTTACATCCTGATCAAAATGGTTGGGATGATAGACAGAGGGCAGTGCAGCTGGCTACTAGCCTTCAGCATGTCGCAATGGAAATTCCGGGCCAGATGCCAATAGAGGAGAGGAACAGTTATCAGCCCTTAGTAGAAGTGCTGGAGCGCAGATACGGGACCATGTACCAGACTGAGGTGTACAGAGCAAGATGTTGGAGCCGTGTATGGGGCAGAGGCAAATCCTTACAGCAGCTTGCTCATGACCTGGAAAGTATTGCATACAAGGTGTATCCTGGAACAGCATCTTACCTGTTGGCTATTCTTCTGAGGGACCAGTTCATCGATGCTCCTGATAGTGCAGAGTTGAAAGTGCAATTGAAGAAGGCACAACCAAGAGGCATGCAAGAAGCACTAGCCAGGGCTCTAGAATTTGAGTCTTTCGTCAGGTCCAGGACGTCCACTTTTCAGGCAGGTCGTAGTGTGTGATTCAAGACAAGAAAGGGGCAAGTATGGGAAGTGGAAAAATTTGAAGGAAGTGACTGGTACTATAAAAAGCCAGGTCATAGGAGAGGGGACTGCTACAAATGGAAGAGGGAACAGGAGAAGATCGGAGGAGGTTACTGGCTCCGCGGGAAGCCAGGACACAAAAAGGAAGAAGGAGTGAGAATGGAACAGTGCATGGAAACCCACGACTGCAACAAAGGGATGTTGGACATCTGGTGAGGTGGGACACTTCAGCTATGATAGTCCACATGAGAAGGACGGCAAGAAGAAAGCTGCAGAAGACGAGAAGGATGAGGGTAAATAGTAAAGGGTGGTGACAGGAGACAACAACCAGCCAGTTTTTCCCAAGAAGCCCCACCATTGAGGAAATGCAAGAGAACCTTGGTTGACAGTGTGCAAGAAGACGGAAGAACTGATGGCAAGCAGTGTAGCAGGAATGGGAATCTTGGCAAGAAATGCAGCGATATTGTAGTAACAGGGCCAGTGTCAGCTGAAGAAGACCTGAAGAGGATGCAGATGGAGGATGCAGATTTACAACCAGTGCTAGAGTGGCTGCAGTAGACAGTGCGACCATCTTGGGAAGAGGTGTTCAGATTCATCTCTGTGACTAAGAGCTACTGGAGTCAGTGGGACCTTCATCATTTGAAAGACGGACCACTGGAGTGTAGTGGAGGACACCTAATGACCTCAACAAGTATTGGCAAATTGTGGTTCCGAAGAAAAAGAGGTCTGGAGTCTTGGATGAGTCTCATAACCAGATCACTGGTGGGCACCTGGGAGTGAAGAAGATTCTAAGCTGGCTGTGACACAAGTTCTAATGGGCTGGCATGCATCAGGATGTTGAAGAGTGGTGTTGGGCCTGTTATGTATGTTGTGCCAAGAAAGGACCCAAGAAACGTGGTTGTGTCCCTCTCCAGCTGTGCCAAGTGGGTGCACTGATGTAAAGAGTCACCGTGGACATTGCTGGACCTCTGCCACTCACTGAAAGAGGAAAGCGGTATATATGTTTTGCCATGGAGTACTTCAGAAAGTGGCCAGAAGTCTATGCTATCCCTGATCAAGAGGCTGTGACTGGTGGTAAGGTGTTGGTTGACCAGTTTTCTGTCATTTTGGGATGCCACAAGATCTAATTCAGACCAGGGAAGAAACTTCGAATCTGCAGTGTTCCACAAGTGCTGCAAGTTACTGGGGATCAAGAAGACCGGAACGACCCCACTAAGCCACAGTCAGATGGGATGGTGGAGAATTTCATCGGGGCCCTGGGACAAGAACTGGTCAAGTACTGAGTAGAGGGACAAATGGAATGCGACCAGAAATTATCTGCATTGCTGAAAGCATATCGGTCTACATCCCACAAGTCTGCCGGCTACACCCCTGGAAAACTGATGGTGGGTCATGAGTTACGTTTACCCATTGACTTGTTATTAGGAAGACCACCATGTGAAGTGCTGCCTACAGACACCTCCAGCTATGTGAATCATATTTAGGAAAGGCTGGCTGAGGTACATCATCAAGTGCGATGAGCTAAGTTTTCAGGAGAGGTGATGAAGTGCAAGTATGATGCCAAGCCTAGTGAGGTGAGCTTCTGGCAAAGTTTGGTTATGCAATCCTCAGTGGAAGAAGGGACAGTCATCGAAGCTGCAGAGCCCATGGAATGGGCCTTACAATGTGTTGGGCCCCGTAACAGACATAACGTACCGGATTCGGGGAGACAGGAAATCTCACCCAAAGGTCGAACACGTGAATCGTCTGTGGCTGTACCATGAGCCAGGACAGTACTCCTGGGACGTCTTCGAGGAATCGTGCTCATCCCAGCTGAGGATGTTGAGGAGGACCAAGGACCTGAAATACAAAATGATGGTGACAGTTTCTCAAGGGTGGAAGTGACTCAGGAAGACGACCAAGTCATTCCAAGAGGAGTGGACTGTGTGGAGGAGCAGGGATGTCGTTGGAAGCAGCATAGGAGAAGACATGATATTTTGAAGGATATTTTGTGTATAGTTAAATGTTTAGTTTGGATTCAGGATTATGTTTGTATACACTGTGTAGTTTTGTCGGTACAATGAAGGACTAGGGAGCGGGTAGTTTGAGAAACGGATTTCCTAGATAGGAAGTACTGGAAGGATCTCAGTATATCTCATATTATTCATTTATGGATGAGAGTTGCCAGTTCTGCTATTTGTGAGCGAAGGTATTTTATTATGCATTAAATTTTATGCTCTTTCTCTCTAGAATGTTTTTATTTATGTGACTTAAATTATGTAATTTTATTTCAATTTGTATTCTAAAACATTCTGAGTGTTATATAGTGTAAGAAAACTCTCGAAATTGTGGATGTCCTCGAGTTGATAACTGTTGTTTTACCGTGAACGTAGTAGAGAATTCTAGTACACAGGAAGGCTATATAAGGAGGTCGAAGAGCATAAGGGAGTCAGTTTCGTTTCAGTTCAGTTTGAGTTTAGTTCAGTGTCGGTGCAGATTTTATAGCACTGGTACTTGTGAAAACAATGAAGTGAAGCTGGCAAGCATTAAGTGTAAATATTTGGAAAATAAAGACATCGAACTCAAAAGTCAGTGTTTATTTACAACTCCTGATCTGATCTCGTTGTTGCACACCAAAAGGCTGACCATAAGAAGAACAACTCATTTGGCAACTTCCTTTCTATACTGAACTACTACTGTCGGTGCCTGTGGAAATGTGGGACAGGGAAATACTAATATAGATGAGGGTTTAATTTGTAAAATAATTAAATTTGCTGATGATGCTAAAACTGGTAATAGAGAAGACACATCTTTACAGAGGCAGACAATTCCAAGTGACCTCAATCGACTGTTTAATTGGGCCCAAACCTAGCAAATGGACTTTAATATTAAATGCTAAGTAGTAAACACTGGAAATTGAAATGGAAAAGCCAATTACACCATGAGCAATATACAACTAAATAATGTCAGTCATGAAAAAGGCTTAGGAATTATAGTAGCCAATGATCTTAAAACCACGCAAACAGTGTACGGAGGCTGTTAAGAAAGCCAACAAATTAATCGGATTCATTGGTAGAGCATTCGAATATGAATCAGTTATTATCACCCTCAACTTATATAATTCTCTAGTTCGCCCACACTAAGAGTATTATGTCCAGTTCTGGTTGCCCTGTTACAAAAAAGATATAGAGAACCTTGAAAGAGTACCGCTAAGTATGACAAAGATGATGCCTAAATTGAGCAATAAACCATACGAGCAACGTTTAGAAGCCCTGAATATCTTCACCTTAACTGAATTCAGGACACAAGGAGATTTGATTCAAATATTCAAAATATTAAAAGGACACGATAATATGGTCATCGATAAATATTTCACAGTTGATCACTCAAACTACATTCGAGGTAATTATCATAAAATTATTGGTAAACGATTTCAGTCACATGAAGCTAAGCATTTTTTCTTTAACAGAGTTGTAAATATATGGAACAAATTACCCACAAATGTGGTGAACTGTGATATAGTATCAACCTTTAAAAATCGCAAAGATAAGTATCTTTTATCGAACTCCTAGATAAATATATTCACTCCTGAATAACACATTGGCGTGGATTAATGGCTGCAGAATTATGGGAGAGTTTCCAGTCCTATGAAGCTAAATATTTCTTTTTCAACAGAGTCGTAAAAGTCTGGAACAGACTTGTTTTTACCTGCTATGCGCAAGTTCATTCCCCTTCTGTCTACAATACACCTCGTATACTTAACAGTCACATAACATAATTATATATTCATCAATTTGTCAAATGTAAATAAAGTAGTATAAGTACAGACTAGGATCTGCATGGGTAGCTCTGAGTTAACGGTCCTTACTCTTACTTTCGACCTGTTATGGGCTGTGGACCACTGAGGTTCCCTGTTAGTTAAGTGACTACAATCGGGATTTTTTAAAAGTACCAGGGGTCACAGCTTCAGGAGGTAACATGGGTACTTGTTCCACATGGGAAAGTTCCTTGTCTCCACGGAATGAGCAGAGTAGGGGCCTGATTGACTGCCACCTACCTTGAAAGCGCCAGACAAGGCTGCTGCACCGTCCCTGAACATGTACACTGTGCAATATCCACTCTGTGCAGTTTCAACACGTATGTCTACAGACATCCCATTAACTCAACGTGCCCGTACACAATGTTATGCCTTAGTTATTTATTGATTACTCATTTTGCCCTATTACATTCACGTCATTCAAACTGGTAGCTTGTGGACAAAATATTGTTACGTCCCAGTCCCCACACTGCCACAGGCTCCAACATCAGTAGTATAGTACAGAAAGGACGTTGCCCAGTGAGCTGTTCTTCCTATGGTCAGCCTTTAGATGTGCAGTACACAAGATCAGCTGAGGTGAAAATAAACACTGGCTTCTTAAAGTTCACTGTCTTTATTTTCTAAGTAAATCCACTTAATGCTTTTCAATTTCACTGTTCTCACAAGCACTGGAGCTATACACACTTTACCGATTGCAGTTACACTTAATGTTTAACAACACTTCACAGTCAGTACACTTAATGCTTGCTAACACGTCACTTATTACCCAAGTACTGAAAATAATCTTCACTGACAGTAATTACAAATACACTTCACTGTCTTCTCAAGTTCCAATGATATACAAACTTCAATAACACGTCACTGTTTGCCACTGTTTTCACAAGTACCAAAAATATACAACCTTCACCAAAACTGACTGCATTTCACTCAAACTGACCTGAAACCCGACTCAACTTGTAATAATCTCTACCCCATCTTATATAAGCTTGCATTATTCGAGCAATGTCTACATTTTACGAGTATACTCTTGACGGGCAACAATTGCCAACTCAGACACATCAAAACATGCAGAGTTGTCTCACATTACATAACACTCAAAATCATTTACCATACGAACTTAAATTACAAAATTTAACAAGCAATCACTTAAATAAAACATTATAAAGAAAAAGAACATAAAAATAAATGAATGTTTAACTTACGAAATAACTACGCTCACAAACAACAGGCAAACTGGCAACTCTGATGACTCGTACCGGAACTTACGGTACGAGAAACGTCTCGAAGGTACGAGACTACCTAACTGGCAAATCTCCCTTCATAACAATATTATAGAATGTAACTTTTCCCTTTCAATCTTTCCCATGAAATTTCCACGTCAGTTTGTCCATGCTGCATGGTGGTCCTTCTCACATTTTCCTGTGAGTTTTAACTGAAGGGTTTGGAGGCTGGGAAGCCTTTTTGCTTTACTATCCTAATCCCTCAGCATGTAGAATTAGGTCTCGTAGTCATAGTTTACTCTGTAAAAGAATCCTCGAAAGGACCATATGGTCTGTTGCTGTTTGCTTTCCTTTGTGTTCTTTGTTAAGTGTTTTCCTTGTACTGTTATTTTTTGTAATCATCCAAATACACTTTACCATAAAACGGATTAGGAGAAAAGAATAAAAACAAGAAGAGATATATAGCAAAACTGGCAAACTATTACAGTTCTGCTTAAATGAACTAGCATCTATTCACCCATCATTAATTTTTAACTTCAAAAATTTTTGGCAACATCTTGCAGGCTAAATGAATCACACAAACCTGAGCTTTGTAATGCTTCGTAGGATACACAGTATGGCCCGTATACAGCCCTCTTCTTCCATTCTGCCAGCCGATGTTTCGTGTGTTGTGGGGACGGCTCAATCTATCTATCTATTTATCTATTGCCAGATGCCTCAATCCCGTTTGGGGTGGCCACAAACAAATCGCCTCCAAGTCGCCCTGTCCCCCGCCATTTCACTGCCCTGCTCCCAACTCACCCCCCCCCTCTCTCACATACCTCTCCACCCCATCCCTCCATCTCATCCTCGGCCTCCCCCTCCCTCTTCCCCCCTCCACCTCACTCACATACACTCTCTTCGTCAGTCTTTCACCCTCCATCCTCTCCACATGGCTCAATCATTATTATAATCTTCCCTGCGTAACTTACCTAATATACTATAGCAGTAGGCGCGCGCGCGTGCGTGTGTGTGTGTGTGTGTGTGTGTGTGTGTGTGTGTGTGTGTGTGTGTGTGTGTGTGTATTTTGGGCTGCTGAAACTACACATTCGAATTGCAACAAAATTGGCACAAAAACTGCACAAAATACGCTGATGTGAAAATGCTAGGTCCCATCACGATTGAAAAACTTTTATTATATATAATGAGCGATCACAGTTTTACCAAAAAACGCTGCACCCGAAGCCCGGCAAGGGATCTCCGTAGATTTTTTTTGGCCAGAAGTAGAACAAAAATAAACTGGGTTCCATTCCCGAAGCTGCAAATGACATGATCATTTGGTGAACTGCAAAAAATCCAAGTGACAGTGTTACACTAGAACAGCACATAAAAGCGAAAGCCCTCCATAGGAGCAAGTGCAAGGGGCCCGAAGGGCCCATAAGCACTTATTCATTCACTACTCACACTGCCACACCCATGCCCACACCAGCAACAAAGCGGTCCATGCAATGCATAAGATACACCCAGGTGAGTTTCTAGTGGAGCTTTTTTTTCGGATCGGCCTATGCAAGATACTAAACTATTCAATTTCATGATACGGTATCTTTTTGTTGTGGTACCGGACAGGGCTGCCTTCACGTGGTTGCATCGATATAGCTGAGTGACCAGCCTTCCAGTTTGTACAAACGTTACTCAGTCCTCCCTATCCCCTGAGGGGAGGAGGTGACCTGCAGTAGATAGGCAACTTAAGCCTGTGCAGTCCACTGCAGGATCTGGGGCAGGAACTACAACTGCTGCTGCTAATGTTACTACTACTTCTAGAACAACAACAACAATTACTACGACTACTATTGCTATTACTACTACTACTACTACTATTATTATTACTACTACTACTACTACTGCTGCTGCTGCTGCTTCTGCTGCTGCTGTTGCATCTATAACAACAGCTACTACTAATACTACTGCGTTTATTACTAATTCTAATACTACGACTGCTACTTCTGTTATTGCTGTTACTACTACTACTACAACTTTAACAACAACAACTACTACCCCTACTACTACTACTACAACTTTAACAACAACAACTACTACCCCTACTACTACTACTACAACTTTAACAACAACAACTACTACCCCTACTACTACTACTACTGCTACTACTACTACTACCACCACTATGACTACTACTACAACAACAAAAACAATATCAACAACAACAACTACTACTACTACTTCTACTACTACTACTACTACTACTACAACTAGAACAACAACAACAACAACAACAACAACAACTACTATTACTACTACTACTACTACTACCACCACTACTACTACTGCTACTACTACTACTTCAGTTTCGCTTGTTCCAGACCTCAGCCAATCTGCTGGTAAGCTTCATGCCGCACTGGACGCCATGTTGGCCACACAGTCATGCAGTCGCTCTTCCGTGTTTGTGCTGACAGATGGCTCGTACTGGTCCTCCCTCGTGTCCAGGGTTAGTTTTACATTATGTACTATTCCCTCTTTTTTGTATGCAGGACTCTGGACATAGGCTTAACAGAAGGTTCCCTTAGGCCCAGCAGTCCTCCGACGTACCATACACCTCCATATGACACCGCTTCGGCGCTAACAAACTCCGTCTATACTGAACACATGCTTGGGCTGTCTCATACAGGACTGGTGTATTGGTATTAGTGGCGGTGTTTTTACATGACGGCGGGTCTTATGGCAGATCAACAAAGTCTACCTTAATGAGATTCAAATCCTCTAAACTGTTCCCTGCCCTTGCCAGGATTCGAACCTATGTCCATTGCAACGGTGAACCACTTCTCTACGGACTCAGCCTAAAATTTTCATGTCTCCATAAAAAATACTCTGTATAACTTCCTTAGCACTAGAATATGATGCCTGTCACAAAGAAGTGCCGTGGAGAGGTGAAGAGTCTTAGTAGGCTGTTTCTGCCACTGAGGTACGTGATATGAGCTGCGAAAGGACGAAAACATAGGCCAAGTTACTGTAGAGCAAAAAACAGTAATCATATTCTTCTTGTCAACCTAATGTCAAAAGAGATATGGCCAAGTAGAAGGAGGAAACACCCAATTTTTTATTGCAGTATGATGGACTGATTGACAGATTTCTGATGTATATCCAGATAGAGAAATTACGTAAAATTACGTAAGAAATGGCTGATCACAACAAGTCTTATCTAATTAGAAATGACAAAGCAGAAAACAACTCATTTTTATTGGAGGATGAAGGAATGATGGGGAGATTATTAGATGCAATAGCAGAGAGAGGAATTATATATAGAGTGATAGATAAATAGTAAATAATTCGTAATTTTAAAAGGAAAAATGGTGAATATTAAAGCCACACCCCATACCAATTGTTTCTTGATACTGTGTTCTGTATATTTCATTCATAAAATTATATACACTATGTACTCGTACTTGAGAGACCTCCTAAAACGTCCAGTAACATTTTGTTATATTCAGATTGGGATGAGGAGGGAAAAACTCCGTTGTAAAAGTAATTCAGTTGAGGAAATTTGGAGGTGAGTTACGTGACAGTGGGTTGCTGTCACGTATCTTTGCTTAAACGTATTGACGTATATGTTCTTTCTCATGAACATCTGTAAGTATTCTTACTGTGTCTGTATACTCTCACTGAACTGTTTGAAAGCCAGTCATCACATGTTCTTAATTTCACAATTCCCTTTCCTTCACCTTTTATACTGCCTTATCACTTGTCATTTTATATGAAGGAGAATTAGTAAGAACAATATTCAGTTGTGTAATACATCCACTGACCTTCATTCGCGCTGCTGCAGTCGTGCTGTTAACACCTGTCTCTCAGCTCTCCAGGCCTTGCTTAGTGCCTTGTCTCTATCTCCACGCTGTCTTGTTGTGGTGTTGTCTTGGAGGCTTGCTTCCTCTTCATCACTACTGCTCGACACTGGAGCTGTGATCGGCTTTTGCCGGTGCTGCTTGAGCTGTGTGTGTGTTTTCACCACAGCTCAGCGTTTCTCCCTGCTTTTTTTAAGAGACCTGCTCTTGCTCTAGGGAGTTTTCTTTCGCGTGTTTTTCTCGGCCTGCCGTTAGTGTCCCTCACCGTAGTACGACGCCGAACCCTGAAGGAGTGCCGCAGGGCATTTCCATGAAGGGGGGCCTTTAGGGCCTGGTTATAGGAACGGTGAGGACGGCATCTTCTGTTAGGGCTAGGGATAGGCAAGTCCCTCACGGGGCAGTGACGGGGCTTCCCTCGGCGTCCTTTAGAGGGCGGGGAACCCTCACCCCCGTCACTGTAGAGTTTTTCGTTGGCCGAGTTTTTTTTTTTTTCGTTGTTTTTCTTTTTTTTTTTTTTGCTCCGTCTTATATTTAGTTTACTCTAACTTGCTGGGGCTTTCTGAGGAATTAATTTGCATTGCAAATTAGTTCTGTGGCTGCCCCAGCATAGTTTTTCTAAACTAAATATCACTACAGTAGTGTGCTCTTCACTTCCCCTTGCTCAGTCTTATATTTAGTTTACTTTAACTTGTTAGGTCTGTCTGAGGAATTAATTTGCATTGCAAATTAGTTCTGTGACTGCCATAACCTAGTTTTTCTAAACTAACTATCACTACCGTTGTGTTCTTTATTTAATTTACTTTCTCTTGCGTGAGTCTGTCTAGATGTTCTAATTTATTTAACAAATTTGTTCACACTGATAGATTCGCTCAAGTTGAGATTAAATTAAATACCTATATAATTAATTTACTTCAATTCTGCTCATCTGTTTACTGTTGAACTGACTTGTTTCCGTCAGCCCAACAGACAGACTGAGCGCACATTGTAGTAAATTAATTATTATTAGTTGTTGTGTGTGTGTGTGTGTGTGTGTGTCGAGTTGCTTTAACGCTTATCTGTGCTGCCTGGTGCCTATGCCATGAAGGTGGCATGCACCTCCAGGCCCCAGGGGCCTTCCCGCCCCCCCCCCCCGCCCTCGAGGCCACCCCCTCCCAAGCCTGCTACCGGGGAGAAGCGAGAGCGTAAGCTCTCCACCAGTAGCTCCTCCTCGTCCTCCACCGAGGTCCCCCCCCCCGCTGCTCCCCCCGCTCCCAGGCCTAACGGGACTGCAGCTCGCTCACGGTATGCTGCTCCCACCATGTTCTCGTCCGCGCGAGCTAAGATCGCGTGAATCCACGAAGCCATGGAGGGGATTACGCCTGCCTCAGCTCCCACCTCTTCAGGCTCCCAGGCTTCCCCCCAAGTAACACGTGGCTCCTCCAGCACCAAGAAGCTGCCGCCCTGCCGTCCTCCTGCAAGAGCACCACAGCCTTCTGCCAAGGTCCAGCCGGGTGTTGGCACGCGCGACTGCATCACTGAGACGGCCACCACTGCTGCCAAGGAAACTGCCCCCCCCAGGCGCCCCGCCTGCCCCTGCTGCCACCACCTCTGCCAGCTTTCCTGACGAAGAGGGCTGGACCCTGGTGTCGCATAAGAAACCGCGAGTGACACAGGGAAACGAACGGATCCCGGCCCTACGTTTGACTGCTCCTCAGCAGCCCCCACCTGCACCATGCCCCTCAGCACCTCAGAGGCCCCCTCCTGCACCACGCCCCTCAGTCTCGGTCTGGCCCCCTTCACCACCCCCTTCCAATTTCCCGGCCTTTTGTGTCCCAGTCCAACCGGGATTCACGACCAGCTACGGCACGGTCCAAGCCCTCGAAAGCTACCTAAGGGGGCTAGCCGTCACGAACCGCTACTTCTGCGACGACAGCTGCGTCCTTATCCCCCGGGATGAGGAGACTTACATGCAACTGAAGGCGTTGGCGGAGGACGAGGCCCCACCTCTGAAAATCGTTGAACTGCAAAGGGGCAAGCAGCTCACCAAGGCCACTGTCATGGGGTACCCCAGGCATATGCCGGTGGGGATCCTCTTGCAGCACCCCCTAGTGGAGGAGGCCAGTGCTGCCTAAAGCAGTGTATGTGGGAAGAGACACTTCAGGTCACAGTCACCCTGAGAGGCCTGCTAATACCTTCCCTCGACCTAGGAAACTGGGGCGAATTTCACCTGCGCCCCTTCACGCCAGAGCCACTCCGGTGTTACTGCTGCCAAAGATATGGACACCACAGGGCGAACTGCCACCGCTCTCCAGTATGCGGCATTTGCAGCGCTAGCCATGACACTGAGCGGTGCCTGGCAAAGCTGAAAGCAAAGCAGCCAGTGACCTCCCGATGCCCCAACTGCTCGGGATCACACCATGCCTGGCACCCCAGCTGCCCAGCCAGAATGAAGAGAGTCCTGCAAGGGCGCGAGCAGCAAGTGGCATGGGTACAGGAGCAGCAGGCCATCAGCCTGACTCCAGCCCCTCCAGGCACCTTCATATGGGGGCAACAGCGCCGCCCCACAAAGCAAGTCCCAACCACCAATGAGGCAGAATTCCCTCCTCTGCCAACCACGCCGAGCCTACCGCCATGCAACAAGACAGCAGTCCCCCCAAGACCTGCTCTCACCCAGGGCGTCACGTCTGCGGAGGTACATTGTCCGAGCTCGCCATCGCAGCACCCATCAGCCGTGGTCACTCACAGTCCCCCCCAGGCCCCCATTCAGCAGAAGCCTGTATTCACCCTCGAGGAGCTCCACTCCATTGGGAAACAAATAGCCGAGGCCATAGCTGTGGGGATCAGCTAATGCCTAGGAGTAACGTGCTCCACAGCCCCAGTCTCAGCCACAATTGATGGGATAATCAATCGGGCCATCGAAAAGAAGTGGAGCAGCACACCTCAGCCTGCACCCCCTCCAGAGACTACCAGACCCCTACCACGCAGGGTGGCTTGCCCAAAACGGAGGGCGCGGCCTCTACTCAGCGCTGCCTCATCCCAGGGGGCTCAGGAGCCTCGTCTCCCACCCCCTCCACCAGAGGAAGTGCTGGCACCAGTGGCAGTCGACATGATGGTCGAGGCCCCGGCCTCCCTCTCGGGCGACAGCCCCCTGGCCCCCGTGACCTGCAAGCAAACCCCACAGACATCCGCCTAATAGTGTGGAATTGTTTGGGGATCAGGCACAAGCTCCCCCTCCTGCAGGAGGCAGTCGCCTGGGATCAGCCCCACGTCTTTCTCCTGCAGGAGACCTTACTCTCCGACAATTCCTCCTTTCGGCTACCTGGATACGCCTCCCATCTCCTTCCCTACGAACGCGGAGTCACACGAGGATGTGCCATACTCGTCAAAGATCACATCTCCCACACTGTCTGTGGCCCCCTGCCTTTTTGTGGACCAGATGTAGAGGTGGAAGGTGTTGTGTTACACCTGGCATCCTCTTCACTAACTGTGTACAATGTCTACAAAAGCCAGAGGGGCACTCTCGATGTGGGAGAGTTGTTCTCCCACGCTGCCTCACGTTCTGTCTTTAACGGGGACGACTTTAATGCCCATCATGACATTCTTGCATCGCCCCTTCATCCAACGAGGCAGGACGGCATATCTCACTCGTTCTCGAGGAGATGGAAGGTCTCCTTAATAAACAACATTCAAGAACCCACCCACATTCAGGGAGGACGCCTGGATCTGTCATTCACCTCCACCCCCCTTGCTGGCTCGGCACAATGGTCGCTCCACCCGCGCCTAGCGAGCAATCACTTTGCAATACAGATCAGGCTGCCACTCACGCCCCTCCCCCTGCCCCCACCTCCCCCACCGAGGTGGGACCTCAGCAAAGCTGACTGGGCTGCCTTTGCCAGAGCTTTAACCACCATTTTCGAGGCCTCTCCTCCCGCCCTAGACCTCGAGGGTAGAGTAGTTCAAGTTGCCAGTGCTTTTGCACAGGCTCCCTCCATCGCCATCCCGCAACAGTGACAATCCGCGAAGCGATACCAAGATAGCTGGATCTACTGCGACAGGGTCAGGGAACTTAACCACCAACTCAACGCGGCACGAAAGCAATACTGGCGGCGCTGCACATCCCCACACCGCCGATACCTTGCTGCTGTTACCCAGCACGTCATATCAGAAAAACGCCACCTGAAAGAGGAGGTATGGATCAGATGGTGCAGGACCTTAGACTCTCACTCCACTCTCAGGGAGATGTGGAGGAGAATCCGGTCTATCTCTGACCCACGTCCCCCCTGTCCACCCTCTCACCTTGACCCAGCCGCTGAAGCCAGCTGTCTCGCTCAACACTTCGCAGATCGCTCTGCTTCCCACAATCTTCCGCAGTCGTTAGAGACAAGCAGGAGCAGTTGTCTACCTCTCGTCTTGCAGCAATTCAGGCTACCTGTGAAAGGCCTGACCCCGCTGATGTTCCCTTCACCAGCAGGGAACTGCATAGAGCGCTGCAGCACAGAGGAGACACTGGTCCGGGGCTCGACGGGCTAACCTACTCTCTGTTATCACATGCTGGAGATTGTGGGAAAGATTGTCTTCTTGATCTGCTCAACCTCTTGTGGTCTGAGGGCTGCTTACCAAGGTCGTGGAAGACAGCCATCATCCACCCGATCCCTAAACCTCGCGATCCCTCCGCTATGCGCCCAATCTCTCTTCTTAGCTGTGTTGCTAAGACGGTGGATAGGGTGGTGCGAGCTCGCCTTTCCTGGCGCCTGGGCCCACTACACCTGAGGATCTTTGCCTATCACCGTGGCAGGAGTGCCACCCACTGCCTAGCATCCCTCCTCGGGGAGCTCAGAGGGGGAAGGGGAATGGCTGTCTTCCTCAACCTTGAGAAGGCCTTTGAACTGGCTAACCCGGTCGTCATCCAGGCTGCTCTAGCTGAGAGAGGAATAGGGAGTAAATTGCTAACCTGGGTGGGAGACTTCTTCGCAGGCCATCAAGCGGGGGTCAGATTCCAGGGACATCTCTCCTCGTTCTACCACCATAGCAATGGCACACCTCAGTGGAGCATCATAAGCCTGCTGCTCTTCAGTGTCTTAGTTGAGGGACTCCTTACAGTCGATTATGGACAGTGGGACTCTACTTTGCTATGCCGATGACCTGGCCCTAGTTTTCATGAGAGATTGTTACGCTCAAGCCCTCTCTGCTCTTACCAAACTTCATGCAAAGTGCACCGAGCTGGGCTTGAAGATCAACTTCAGAAAAAACAAATGCCTAACCTTTGGCTTACACCCCCCAGAATTCCCATTGTTGCTTGGTGGCCACCAGCTCTCCATCGTCACTCTCCACCAATATCTGGGGGTCTGGGTCGACAGTGGGCTAACTTTCAAGAAACAAGTCAGATACCTGCGGGAGCGTGCTGCCACCTGCACTGCTGCCCTGAGGTATCTATCACAACGCAGCCTAGGGGCATCCTTTAAGGCCCTGAGAACTTTCTACGTTCATGCGGTCCGTTCCCTTGTAGACTACAGCACCATATGCCTGACCGGCCTTGCCCCCCCATCCACAAGGTGGCTAGTCCTTCAAAACGACTCCCTGAGAGTCATGTTGGGAGCTCCCCGGTGGAACCGGATTGCAAACCTAAGGGCTTAGGGTGGTTTGCCGTCCTTGGAGCATCGCATTGCTCTCCGGGCTGCAGTTACCACCCTCCAGCTAGTCCAACGACGGCCGCATCTTCCAGTCTCAGCCTTACTCAGACGCCTCTTGAGCCGCCCATGTGACCCTCATCCAGAGCACGATTGGGCTCGCACCACTGCCGCCTTGGTGCATAGCCTTGGAGCCGCCCCTGACATCTGTAGGGAACCCGACTCCCCCTACCCTGGATATTCCGATCCACCGCCATGGGCCCCTCTTCCATATCAAATTCACTGCCCCACTGAAGCTTACCCACGTGCTTCCATTCCTGCCCTTCTTCGACAGGAGGGCCTCAGCAGGATGGCTGCTCTCGACTCCCCTGAATCCGCCACATACTACACAGATGGATCTGTGTGCGCTGATGGCTCTGCCGGGTCTGCTTTTGTTCTAGGGCACCATACTGAATCTTGGCGACTCTCCCCTGAGGTCTCTGCCTTCCAGGCAGAGTTAGTTGCAATACTCGGGGCATTACGCCACGCACAGCTTAACCAGCAACGGCAGATCATCATCCACACAGACTCCTTGTCATCCCTTCAGGGGTTGCACTCCTTCTCCTGCAGCGACAACGTTTACCTCTTAACGGAGATATACCTCCCTCCTCACGAACAGAGGCACCACCATCACCCTACACTGGATTCCAGGGCACGTTGGGATCCTTGGCAATGAACAGGCGGATGCTGCGGCACGCTTAGCATGCTCTCTCCCGGGAATTACGTTCCCACTCCGCCCAAGCACCTCTAACACCATTGCCACCCTGGCTGGCACTATTTGAAAGCTGTCCTGGGAGAATCATCAACTGTGTGTTGAGGAGGGCTCTCGTTCTGCATTGTGGTATGCCACAGCCACGACCTACCTACCGCTCCTGCCTCCGCCTGGAGTGCCTAACTACGTGTTAGTGCGGCTCCGGCGATTACGGTTGGGATTCCCCTGTCACAGTCAGATCGCCGGGACCGCACCAAAGCCATGCCCCCACTGCCTTGAGAGGGCTGAAGAGCCTCTAATACATTACTTACTTGACTGCCCAGCCACTGCCCAGCTCACATCCCACCCTAATGTGGCCCGCGCCCAGTATGATAATGCTTTCAGTGAAGCAGCCACCATCATTGCTCACTCATCTTTTAACACTCTATTATCCCTAGTGACTAATTACCCGCTCCCTAGATAAATCAGCAAGGGCACTGTTAGCTCTACCCTGACGGGCTCTTTGTTTGCCCGTACCCCACCAAGTGTGGAGAAATATCCAACAACAACATCCACTGACCTTCTTCTCATATACAGTATTTAATACATATATCACAGAAAATACATTTTACACCCTACATAACACATGACGAATGGACATTACAATGAGAATAAACAACTGGTGTTCTAGTTGGTTTATATTCAACAATTAAAGATCTGTAGCCCTTTTTAACCTATTAGGTGGCCAGTTGTAGTCAGACTTGAGGGCTGTTTTGGCTAATAAACAAGGAGGCTTGTTCCTACTTCATAACTAAAGCTCACCAAATTGCATACAACCACAACTTAAGTATTCAAGTTGTAAGAGTGGGATAGTTCCTGTAGATGAAAGCAGACCGGCTATTGTGCCTCCACCCCTTCTCTAGAGTCACTATACTCGCTTTATTTTAACAGCCAAAAACTGAAATCTCTACATCTTGAATACTGAGCTGGAACCCGAGCTTGACATTCGAAATGATGTTAGTCACGTAAAGATGCTATGAAGAGATTACAGAGCCCTAGTATTGGCCTATTCTGCCACTGGCCTTCATGATATAACCTCCAAAAAACGGAAATTTAGGCCAAATTAGAGTGTAAAGAGTATGGCAAATAGCCACACTTGAATGTATCCAGGGTGTGGTTCTATCAGTAGCAGGCCAGACAGAAAAGAAGGATATGGTTAATAATGTGTTCCACTGGTATAGGATCTGCCAAGGCTGCAAGTGCCCTGGGGACTGGCAGTTTTTGGGAGCAAGATTCATGGCCAAGACGAGAATATGACTCAGAATGATCTTGTCCAGACAGTTGGCAAAGCTAAGAAGGTAAGTGGTGTCATACTGTACGAAACGTAGATCTACACACATAATCTTACATGTAGTGTTGGTACAGTTGCAACAAATCTTCACA
This sequence comes from Coenobita brevimanus, assembly GCF_032717465.1. Taxonomy (NCBI): domain Eukaryota; kingdom Metazoa; phylum Arthropoda; class Malacostraca; order Decapoda; family Coenobitidae; genus Coenobita; species Coenobita brevimanus. The sequence continues at coordinate 29,172,039 of NC_136999.1, read as the reverse complement.
TTTTCTGTATTAACAAAAGGTAATCTGTTTTCTGTAATAGACGGACTGAAGTATTTGGCTTTCTTTCCTTCAGCTTTGTTTTTTGACAGAACATCTTTTTGCGGGTTATATATATACATATATAACATATATAATATTCAGGTACTTATATATATATATATATATATATATATATATATATATATATATATATATATATATATATATACAGCAAGCTCGCCCGTAACTCGAGGGTTTCGTTCTAACCGTGGAGTGTTTGGTGTGAAACCGCGTAAGTTTTAACTACTCTTTATTTTGCTTCCTAGACCCCCTATATGTGGTGTTTTGCTGTTATCTGCCATTAGTAATCAATATGAAGCACTTTAAGAGGTTAGAAGGTTTATTTAAAGTTATAACTTACAAATACAGTATTGCACAGCAAAACTTGAACACACAAATACATAAACACAAGGCAACATTCCGATGCCAATTGGTTTCGGGACAATTCGTCGTCAAGTCAATTCACCATCACAACAATACCAGGGCAATTCGTCGTCATTAATGAAGACAGTTGTGGGTGATGCTAGAATATAATTGAAAGGCAAAATGAGTATATTTATAGAATGACGGGGAATCGTTCAGGGTGCGAATTGACCTAATGGGGAATCGTCTATGTTTTGACGGGGAATAGTCTAACGGCGAATTGACTTGACGGAGAATTGTCTCGGAACCTGCCGATCATGGGTAATCATATAAATCAGGTTTACTGGTTACAAGGCTTTATTTAATGCTTTAACTTTATTTAAGTGCTTTGACTTACATACCAGAACAGTAAATATTGAACTTACAAATACAGTACTCTGGAAAATCAAAGCAGCAAATCTTTAACGAACAAATAAGAGAGACAATATTCCAATGCTTATCAGGTAAACTGGTTATAAGACTATTTCTTGCTTTATCGTTATTTAATAGTACTTTAACTTGTACATAAATTTGCCAGAACAGCAATGTAAATATTTAACTTACAAATAAAGTACTGTGGAAAAACAGTACAGTGAATCACATGATCACGTGATCAAAACAAACCGTGCGCAATGTGCTGAGGTTCAAGGATTTGGCCTTCCAATGGCCTCTCTTGCGTATATTTGTAGTTTTTGTAATGATTCTTTAATTTTATGTTGTCTTATACATATCCCAGCACTAACCACGTATAATTGCGAGTGCGTTTGGTGAGAACGTGTTCGGAGCGAGCTCACTGTATATATATATATGTGTTTGTGTGTGTGTGTGTGTGTGTGTGTGTGTGTGTGTGTGTGTGTGTGTACATTAATCCCTATACTATCCAGACGCCCACTATCTGGACTCCCCACTTACCGGACGTCGTGGGCCTGGACCTTCAGAACCCAAAAATGCCCCCCCCCAAAAAAAAAAAAAAAAATCCCCCAAACATCCGAATTTTTTCCCACCCGTAATTTGAAATTGCCGCACGGCGCTGAACAGGCCAGCTGTGTTCACACACGGCCCCTTCACCCTTTCCTTCCTCCTCCCCAGGGTTGCCATTTGGTATTATTCACTACCAAATGTGGGCCAATTTGGTAATGAAAAATTCGTTTGGTAATGAATCAGAATAATGCATTACTAAACGGATTTTTCTCATGTATAAGGATACACAGGATGGAGATGGTAGATTGTCTGCTCTCTCAGATTAATCTGCAAGCCTACATAGCGTGAAAATAATCAATATGCTGTTTAATAAGGAGAGTGATTAATATTCAACTTGTATATATGAGGCCGCGCGTGCGAGTCTGTACCATGCGACATTTTTATAAAAAGCCAGAAATCGCGTTTAAAGTTTGCGAATATTGAAACAATCATAACTCCGTTGTTTTTAAGCCTAGAGACTTCATTCAAAGACCATAATGAAGGGTAGAGTATGCCAAATATGCCCATGTTGTTAGTCACTGAAAATAATATATGCAAATATACGAAATTATAGGTTTTTTCGAAATACCGAAAATCGGCGATTTTTAGTATACAACTTCAGCGAAGTATAACTCCGTTATTAATAATGCTAGAGACTCCATTAAAAAACCATAGTAAAGAGGAAAGGATGCAGATTAAGAATATATATAAACAGATTTTGGATAAACCAATTAGAGCAAGAGAAAACACCTGTTTTCCTATTGCGACAGAATTTTCACTCAAAGTTCATGATCACAAAACCATTCAGTACATAGTTGTTAATGGACATAAAGACATCAAATATGCACTAGGGGGTGGTGATAATGCACTAGGCCACCACGTGCATTATCACCACCCCGTGCTCTCAGGTAGTGCCACACATCCAACATTATCACCAGCATCATCACTATCATCACAACAAACCCATCACACTCACCACGATGAACTATGGCACCAGGAGCCATATCACCATCGCCAGCAGCCTCACATAATGGCACGCTAGCTGCACCATTATCACCATCATCACTATGCCTGTCACTGCTCTCCAAAGCAGCCACACTGACACCATGTGCTTTATCCATAAGACCAATTCGAGCTTTGTGGGTGTAAAAAACAGCCACTTTAAAAGACTTGGAGCCTTCAGCAGGGCCGCTCTCTTGCACCCCTGAAGGCCCAGCAGTAGGGTCATCAACATACTCACTATCAGAAGACATTAAGAGCACAATGAACACACACACACACACACACACACACACAAAAGGAAAAATGTAGCTTTTGTACGCGGAGAATGACATATGAGGTAAAACTGGGCCTTCACAGTACCGCCAACAGTATGCACTGGAAACGCTGAAAATGGCACGTAGCCCTATCATTAGCATAAGAGTTTCTGGGTTAATGAGAAACAATATTGACCTTATTTACCATGTCAGAGCATTTGCAAAATTTACTTAATAATCTAGTACATAAATTAAAATTATATTCATAACAATTGTTAGATGCTAACAATAGCTAACTGTGTATAGCAAGAGGATTAGCAGTGACTCACCCTGTTGGTGTCGCTTGGCACAAATTCGCCCGCGCTGGTGGTCTGTCACCCACCCTCACCTCACAAATCGATTTCAGTGTTGTATTTTGGAGGACTTTCAACCTTATGTCTAGTTCAAAATTGCAGCAAGCGACATGCCTGGGATATAAAAGAAGGGTCAAAATAGTGATATAACATGAAAACACACGATCGGCTTGGGTGGTGCTTTGTACAAACTCGCATACGCAGCCTCATATAATTAGTGAAGAATAAATGCTTGCATTACGAATTTGGTAATGAAAATTTAGGAGTCTGGTAATGTGGCCGATTTCTGATCTGGCAACCGTGCTCCCGCCTCACCACCAGTTACCGCCTAACTGTCATCATGAGTAGATGCTTATCGCAATGGATGCCGCAGGTGCTCGTTTTTGTGAATAAACAGTGAATAAACCGCAATACCTCACCACTAGACCACATGGGAATTTACATTGTTGTGCAGTGTTAAGAAATTAGAACTTTGAGTGCAAAGGATTAACTGCGGAGTGCAAACTGGCAGTTGAAACTGGTGGATTCAACTGGCGTGGTGCAATTAACCCCTTAAGACCACAGTTGTTTCAGGCAGGGTACCTCCTACAACCGCAATTTGGGGGTGTTTTGGCGACTTTCACAAAGGGCAAATTGACTGTGTTCTGGCTAAAGAGGAAGAATTTACACACCTGACAACGCAATCCGTACCCCCGTAGGCCTAATAGTTACCGCACAATCGCGCGTCAAAGTTCAAGAAAAGTTTATGATAGTTACCCCTCGAAAACAATCGAAAACATGAAAATTTTGATTACCTATTTTTCTTATTGAAACAGGTCATTTCAAATTGTTTTGTCAAACCAACCATGAAAACAGGTGTATGTAGGTGTGGGGAGATTACTAGACTGTGTGGAGATAAAGTATGCTGTGGAGATTAGGCCTATAGGTACGAGGGTTGGAAATAACCAGCTTTTCGCATGAAAAGAAAGCACTTCAGTGTGTTCTGTAACATTTACCATGAAAACAGGTGTATATGTAGGTGTGGGGAGTAGGCCTACAAGGCCTTGGTGGTACTTGGGAAGAAATATTTTAGCAACAACCAAATTCTCTGGTGGAGACCCTCCATTTCAATGGGATTTGTCATACCAACCATAAAAACAGGTGCGTATTTAGGTGTGTTGAGATAAAACAGGTGTGGGGAGTAGCCCTGCAAGGCCTCAGGGTCATTCCAAAACTAACACAGACGCATATAAATATTTATAACCACCAAGGACATCAAAATAAAATTGAATAATGCTATAAATGCATGCATTAGAAAGGGGGGAAAAAAGCAATAATTTGTTTCCGATTTCTCATTTTACTGTCCCAACTTCTCGTTACACATTTATCACACCATTACAATTATCACATTATCATTACACTTCATCACACTTATCAATACAGTTTCGGCAACAGCCACATTCTCTTGTGGAAACTCTCCATTTCATTGGAATTTATCACACCAGCCATGAAAACAGGTGGTTTGTATGTGTGGGGAGATGAAACAGGTGTGGGGAGTGGCCCTACAAGGCCTCATAGTCTTTCAAAAACTAACACAGACGGACACTACTCAGAGGTGAAAATCTGGGCAGGTAGGGAGAATTAAAAATAAATAATAATAAGGTGCGTCATATGTAGAACAACATACAGCATTCTCCAACTACACACGTACAGAAACTGGTAGGTACAAAGTGAGAAATGAACAGTGAGGTGTGAAAATAGCATGAAACAGGTACGTTCATCAGGCCTGACACTCGGGGGCCTGCTGGGAGTTGGAAGGGTAGTGAGAGACAAGGAGGGAGAGATGGGGTGGAGTTTGAGGGGGGGGACGAGGCTAGCAGGGAGGGAGGAGGGGCAAGAGAAGGTGGGAAGGGACACAGGTTGCTGTGGGAGGAGAGATGCAGTTGCATGGAGGGGTGGGAGAGTGATGGGGGACAAGGAGGGCGTGAGGGAGTGGAGTAGAGGGTGGCATGGAGGCAGCCGAGAGAGGGGTGCCCCCCTCACGCAACATCAGGGGCGAGTTCTCATTGGCCTGAAGCAATGTACGTCATAATCGGGGTGGAGCAAGCGCTCCGCAGTTTTTTACAGGCCGTGTTCAATTGATGCGATTAGGCATTTTGGCATAAAACTCAAATCGCATCAATTGATGCGATTAGGACTTAAGGGGTTAAGAGCAGAATGTGCAGTGTTAAACAATTATAACTCACAGTGCAAAGAATTACTGTAAGTGTAGCACAACGCTGGACTACTGTACGTGCTTCAAGAGCATTTTCACCACTGCCAAAGCCTTAGAGAAGGGGGCAACAGACGTGCTATAAGTACCCTGTACACTGCTAAATGTTTTCTATAACCACTTCTGATTCCTCATTCCCTTGTTCCTTTTCATTTATTTCATGCTTTATGTTCATTATTGGTGTGAATAGGGTCTTAAATAGGTTTTAATAGGTACTATGCATGTCCGGTAGGGAGTTCTTTAGGGGGTTTTCAAAGTTAGGCTGGGTTAGAGTCATTAAGTACAAGTCCAGGAGGCTGGGGCCCACTATCTGGATGGAACCACTTTCCAGACATGCTTTTGGCTCTATTACGTCAGATAGTGGAGGGATTACTATATATATATATATATATATATGGAGCCTCTGTGGTACAGTGATAAAGTGTGCATTTTCGTACACTGAAGAACGAGGGCTAGCACCCCGCCAGGGTACTAAACTTTGGGAGCATTCTTTAGGCCACATACTGCATTGGTGGACACAAGGGGTGCTGTGGTTGAACCAGTGTCACATACTTTAAAGTATCCTTGCACCAAGTCAGCTTGCGTGGGCCTATTACACTTGGTAACAGACTACACACAGCCAAAGCCACTCCAACACTACAATTACACTTACAAGCACTTCTCACCCTACATACTACACAGCCTAAGCCACTTGGTAGAGATCCATTGCCTCTATCGTCCCCACTTTGGTCGGGATAGGCCGGTCCTGCAGTGGACACAAAAACGGCTGATGGGATGAGATGAGATGATATATATATATATATATATATATATATAAGACAGGGGCCTATAAACTCGTACATATGTATATGATATATATAATCTATATATAGTATATACGTATATGTCACGAATCAATTCGCGACATTTCCATTTTGTGAGAAGCCACGAACTATTAGTGGAAAACTCACTGTTTTTCGTTCAGTTAACCGCTCATTCGGACGGAAGCTTTGTCAAATCAGTTTTTCATTGTCATACGTGATCGTCTCTGTGTGAGACATTAGCGCTTCCGATGAGCGATTGTTTTGGGCGCGTTTCGCTTACTCGACCGTTACGGCTTAGTACTCCGCCTTTCTTTCCCACGATTTGAATTCAGTCTTGTGTTTGCTGTGACGGAGAAAGGGTCTGTGCTCAGAAGTGGAGAGGTCAGCTAGCACCCCAAGCTCCATTAGTACAGTTAATCCCAGTACTCCCACCTTAGTGGTGATACATAGTATTCATCGACTGGTATTTCTTTTGTGTATTTTGTAGTTTTAAGAGCTTAGTTAAGGTGTTTTTCCTAGGCGTAAGTATTTAGCTTCTGTGTGAGTGAGCGAGTGCGTCTCATTTAATTTGATTTGAAATGTAATGTTAAATTTATTTTTGTGATTAATAAATTTAACAGTTCTATTTCTTGAGCTTAATGTAAAGTAAACTCGTGTTTCATTTCTCCATAATTAAGCTTATTTTCCATACAGCTCCTAGCTTGCATAAACATTTACTATTCATAACTGGTACTTAGACCAGTCTTGTTGTATTAACTTAAAATCCGTTGTGCCAGGAGTTAATGCATCAGCAAGAACCTGATGTTATTATTATTAGTATTAGTTATTTATTGTCAGGGGTGATGTAACTTTCTCCAGAGGCTAACAGTACAGTAATTCAGCAATTGTGAGTAATTAGTCTCTGCTGAGTACTGTTGAGAAAGTTTATAAATTCTCGTTCTTAGAGAATCTTAGCAAATCAGCGTAAAGTAATCGTTGCTTGATGTAGCAAGACAATCATTGTCTCTGCTCTCCAATATTATTGAATATTATTATCAATTTAAATAATATTTAAGCATATATTTCAAAATTACCGTGATATTATAAAAACCCCGTGACAATTGGCGACCTCATTCCAGGATATTAACTCCTAGCTCTAAAGCTATTCACGAGATAGTGCTCACTCATTCATATTTAGGTATTTATCATTAAAGTTTATAGGCACAAGCTTACTGGTGTTTACCGTTAATTTAGCAAGTGAATTTTGCTTTATCAATTCATAGAGTACTTAACTCTAGTTTATTTTTGGTAACGCCAGACGATTTTATTCGCTCCTGGGAAGTCGCCGTACCCATTGTGTTTATTATTGAGTCTTCCCAGTCATTTACATTTTTTATTTATTCTTTGCCAGTTAACTGGATAAGACTGGTCACCACTAGTTTGTGTCTGTACTCTTTACTTGTGTTTATTAGTATTCGTCGCTAAGCAGTCAGTACTCAATTTCGGTTTTGCTTAATAAATTAGCGCCATGGCTACTACTGTATTTTTACAGGAAGCCAAAGATATGGGTCTTTCGGACCCAACCGAAATTAAAGAGTATATACTCTCACGGCATAATCAGGAGCAGCAGCGCGAGAATGATGCCCGTGAAGAGCGTAAGATTCAGCGAATGCGAGCGAGAACAGCGCGAATACGAGCGAGAACAGCGTGAGGAACGTGAAAGAGAGCGTGCTTATGAACAAGAGCAGCGTGAGAAAGAGCGCGAATACGAGCGAGAACAGCGCGAACACGAGCAGAAACAACGCGAGCTCGAGTTAGAAAAAGAGCGAGAACATGAACTTGAAGTGCTGAAGCTCAAGCGAGATTCCTTGGCTTCAGACACGTCTGGTGCAGTTGGTCCAAGCTCCACGAGCGTTCTTCCTGCACATGTCCTGGCGACCCCACGCATCAAGCTTCCTTCATACAAGGAAAGCGAGCGAATCGAGCCGTACATAGCTCGTTTTGAGGACATGGCAGACTTATATCAACTGGATGAGGCAGCTAAGCGGCTTCAGTTTCTTAGTTTATTTGAGGGCCCTGCCCTCGATATTCTCCACAGAATTCGTGGAGACAATCTCACATATGAGATGATGAAAGCTGCACTCATTAAGGCGTATGGTCTCACAGTAGACGACGCCAAAGTTCAGTTCATGCGAGCTCGTCTCCAAGACAAGGAGACAGCTGTTCAGTTCCTTGATCGTCTCACAGCTTACTTAAATGAGTGGATGGAAAAAGATGAAACTCCTTCCACGCGTGAGGGATAATTGACCTTATGCTGCGTACACAGCTAGAGAGGTCGTGGCCTGCTGAGCTCATAGCACAGCTTAAGATCTGCCAGGTGAAAGATGCCAGCCAAATGGCAGAGAAGGCTGACGCATTCTTTACTGCATACGGGTATCAAGCTCGTAAGCAAAACACCTGGAGCAGAAAAGATACTGCTAAGTCTGGGAAGCCGTCTCAGACTGAATCCCAGCACCAAGGCCGTTCTCAGAGTAATGGTCAAGGTCCAAGCAAACCACAGAAGGACCAGGGGCAAAACACTCAGAAATCTGAGTGGAAGCGGTACAACAAGCACCCCAACCAGCAGCAGTTTCCCAAGCATCAGCAGCAATACAAGGACAAGCCACGTAACCCTCAGTCAGGTCAATTAGTGTATCGGAGGCAGGAGGCAAATGCAGCCTTTATTCCACAAGCACCCGGTGGTGCCATCTCTACCAGTACAGGTACTTCCCAACACTTTACAAGTCCCCCTCCGACCATGAACTCTCCTCAGACACCTAGTTCCCAGGGTGCCACGTTTGCGGCATCGGTTGTTCCGGCAGTCTCATGAATGACTGGCTGCTACCTCCTCAGACCCTTCCACCAGCAACACTGCCTTTCTTGTTCAGCCAGGGTCTGTGGGAGGTGTTTCTGTAAATGTCCTGAGGGACAATGGCTCCTCAGGTTGCTCTGTTAAGCAGAGTTTAGTTCGGCCTGATGAGTATACAGGTCGACAGATCCAAGTTAGACTTATTGATGGATCAGTGAGATTGTTCCCTGAGGCACGTATCCAGGTGGCGTCTCCATTTTTCACTGGCTTGACAGCTGCAGTTGTCATGCCAGAACCTTTATTTGACCTCATCTTAGGCAACATACCTGGCATCAAAAATAGTTGTGCCGTAGATGTTGCTACTCAGACTTCGGCTATCGATAACACGAGCCATGGCCAAGGCTCCAAATCGCGTCACTCCGTTGCCTGACTGCCGCAACGTCGCAAGATCTGATTCGTAGTCAAGATGTTGTCCAAGAGCAACAGACTGACTCGACACTTGCCTCAGTGCGCAAGAAGCTGGAGGGTAAAGTGATCAAGTATTCACGGGAGGTCAAGCCAGGTTCCTTCGTAAGCGAGGACGGCTGTACCGTGAGTCACAGACACCCCAGGGTGAGGTTCGACTGCAGTTTGTCGTTCCTGCAAAGTATCGCCGAGCAGTGTTTGAATTAGGTCACTGTTCGGCGATGGGAGGTCACATGGGTCAAAAGAAGACCTCTGACCGCATCCATGCTGACTTTTTCTGGCCAGGAATGGGACGGGAAATAACGAGGCTTGTACGTTCCTGTGATGTGTGTCAGCGTACCACTGACCGGGGACGTGTCCATCCTGCGCCATTGAAGCCAATGCCCATAATCTCTGAACCGTTCGAGAGAGTAGCAGTTGACATAGTTGGGCCAATCTGTCCTAGGGCTAGTGATGGATCAAAGTATATCCTCACTATAGTTGATTTCAGCACACGGTGGCCTGAAGCCGTGGCCCTTAAGAATATAGAGGCCGTCACTGTTGCTGAGGCATTAATTGAAGTGTTCTGTCATGTAGGTATCCCTAAGGAGGTCTTAAGCGACCGGGGTTCGGTAGTTCACTTCGGCAATGATGAACGAAACGTTCAGGTTGCTGTCCATCCGAGGCTTACGAACTACGCCGTATCATCCCATGTGTAACGGGTTGTGTGAGAGGTTCAATGGAACTCTCAAGAAGATGTTGAGGCGCATGACCGCCGAACAGCCAAAGGAATTGCCGATGATCATTGCTCCTCTTCTATTTGCTTATCGAGAAGCCCCACAGCATTCATTGAAATTCTCACCCTTTGAACTGGTGTATGGGAGGTCGGTCCGGGGCCCACTTCAAGTCCTTCGTGAGTTATGGGATGATGAAGAACCCGACCCTGAAGTCAAGACCACCTACACCTACGTCCTTGATTTGGCTGACCGCCTCCAGTCGACGTGCGAGTTAGCTAAGGAAGAACTGATCAAGGCGCGTGAAGTTCAAAAGGCTTATTATGATAAGAAGGCAAAGCTTCGGAAGTTTAGTCCAGGCGATAAATGCTTGGTATTACTCCCCACTGCCCAGAACAAGTTGTTGGCGCAGTGGAAGGGTCCATTCAATGTAGTAGAGCGCATTTCAGACCTCAACTACATAATACAGATGGGGAATCTTCGTAAAAGGTTCCACATTAACATGTTGAAAGCTTATCATGAGTCAGACCCCAAGGAGACTGGCCTACGAGTAACTGATGATATTGACCAGCCACTGGAAGAAACCGGGGCAGCTGCGGTGATACCAGCTGATGACCATGATGACGAGCCCTTAACCGCTCAGTCCCATCAGGAAGAGACTGTCGGAGATGTTTCACTTAACCCTGACTTAGCAGTAGGGGACCAGAATGCCTTATGGTCACTGCTCTGTCAGTATGCTGATGTCTTTTCAGACCAACCTAGACTTGCAAAGGTTGCGTGTCATAAAATTGAGTTGACCAGCAATGCTCCTATAAAGGTTAAGCCATATCCGATCCCCATGCGACTACAGGGTGCAGTAGATAAGGAAATTGCTGACATGGAGACTGCAGGCATTATCGAAAAGTCCTCATCTCCTTACTGTAGTCCGATGGTAGTAGTCCGCAAGAAAGATGGTGGAGTCAGGATTTGTGGCGACTATAGAAGGCTCAATGCAATCACCAAAGTGGATGCTGAGCCAATGGGTGACCATATTGCCATCTTCTCCAAGCTGGCAGGGTCACGATATTTCACGAAGCTTGACCTAGCGAAGTGATTCTTCCAGATTCCCCTTCATCCTGAGAGTCGTCAGTTCACTGCCTTTGCTACTCCTAGGGGGTTGTACCAGTATAAAGTCCTCCCATTCGGACTTACCAATTCCCCAGCAGTATTCAATCGTGCCATGAGACAAGTGCTCCATGGTATTGTAGGAGTAGAGATGTTCGTTGACGATGTCCTCGTTCATTCCGCCACATTGGAGGAGCACCTCAGACTCTTGGAAATTGTCTTCAATAGACTCCAGAGTTTCAACATGACTGTGAAGCCTAGCAAATGCAAGATTGCTCACAGTGAGGTGGAGTTCCTCGGTCATATTGTTGGCAACAACCACTGCAGGTGTCAGGGTGACAAGATCAGGAAGGTTAAAGAAGCCCCGAGACCCGTGACCAAGAAACAGGTTAGGGCATTTCTTGGCCTAGTGGGATATTATAGGAGTTTTATCCCCAACTTTGCTCTCATTGCCCAACCGTTGTACGAAGTGCTACGGAAATATGCTCCAAACACCATTGAATGGGGAGAAGCGCAAGAGAGATCTTTTGCCACCCTCAAGAATATGTTGTGCAAGGAGCCTATCTTGCAGTTGCCTGATTCCAGCAAACCTTTCATACTGCGCACTGATGCTTCACAAGATGGAGTAGGTGCCGTATTGATGCAGGAATCGGAAGGTGGAATCTTCCCAGTGGCATACCACAGCCGTAGGCTAAAACCCGCCGAGAGGAATTATAGTACTGTTGAGAAGGAACTCTTGGCTGTGGTTGATGGTGTTAAAAAATATTATTATTATTTATTTGGGGCATCATTTGTTCTGGAAACTGACCATATGCCACTCACTAGTCTTAGCACGACCAAGACGGCTAATGCAAGATTGACACGCTGGACACTGTATCTACAGCAGTTTAACCTTGTTGTGAGATACATCAAGGGAAGTGATAACATAGGTGCAGACCTGATGTCTCGCCTACTAACTGCTGACTAACATGGGCAGTTGTTGTATGCTGGGTCCCGTGATAGGCATCCTCAGAGATTTGAGTAATCCAAGGACTAGCCTGGTTCCCAGTCAAAAGTGTAGACCTGACGTCTCACTTGTTGGCCCCACAGGACACAGTATGTCCAGGGCCTGTACATACACGTGTACTGTAGGTTAAGGGGGAAGAGAGAACTCCGCAGAGGTGACTTGAGGCTATGGAAGACCCAAGTTTGCACAAGGATTCTCAGCTCCCCGATACTAATATAAGTATTGTAGGTTAAGGGGGAAGTTCGAGAGAGAACTCCGCAGAGGTGACTTGAGGCTATGGAAGACCCAAGTTTGCACAAGGATTCTCAGCTTCCCGGTACTAATATAAGTATTGTATTGTAGGTTAAGGGGGAAGTTCGAGAGAGAACTCCGCAGAGGCGACTTGAGGCTATGGAAGACCCAAGTTTGCACAAGGTTCTCAGCTCTCCGATATTAATATAAGTACTGTAGGTTAAGGGGGAAGAGAGAACTCCGCAGAGGCGACTTGAGGCTATGGAAGACCCAAGTTTGCACAAGGATTCTCAGCTTCCCGATATTAATATAAGAACTGTAGGTTAAGGCAGAGGTTGAGGACCCGTGTGCAGTTCGAGGCTATGGAAGACCCGAGTTTGCACAAGGATTCTCAACTTGCCGACCATAATTGTGTGCTATAATTAATGGCGACCTCGAATGTACGTCGTAGCACTGACTGCTAGGCAGAGAGAGTAATTGTAACTTAATCAGAATTTTGTCTCATTGACACTTTTGATGCTCCACCTCAATTGGTTTTGCAGGTTCAGCAATGGGTGTAGCAGTTTGCTGTGCGGACCAGCTGATCGTCTGCCGCACGCTGCCGCCTCTTCTCCTCTGCCTTCGTCGCCATATTATTTACTGTGTCATTTTACACGTAGGTACAGTTACACTACAACTGTCACACCTACACCGTGTATTACATACACCACGCTACACAACAATTAGTTGTCAGTGTAAATGTAGCGAATTTTCGCTCAGTTTGACCTGAGTACAGGATTTTCACCGTCGTCACGGAGTTTTTCCCTCAAGCTTGCTTCTATTAACGTAAATACGAGGTTTTTTCACTCACTGGCGACTGCGATTTTCTCCTGTAGCAGGATAGCACACACACCACAGTGTGAATCTTGTGTGACTGAGTTAGGATTTATATGTATGTATATTGAAATCTTTCTTCTGAAGGAAGAAAGATTTAATTTTCATGGGGCATAATGTCACGAATCAATTCGCGACATTTCCATTTTGTGAGAAGCCACGAACTATTAGTGGAAAACTCACTGTTTTTCGTTCAGTTAACCGCTCATTCGGACGGAAGCTTTGTCAAATCAGTTTTTCATTGTCATACGTGATCGTCTCTGTGTGAGACATTAGCGCTTCCGATGAGCGAGTGTTTTGGGCGCTGCTGCTTACTCGACCGTTACGGCTTAGTACTCCGCCTTTCTTTCCCACGATTTGAATTCAGTCTTGTGTTTGCTGTGACGGAGAAAGGGTCTGTGCTCAGAAGTGGAGAGGTCAGCTAGCACCCCAAGCTCCATTAGTACAGTTAATCCCAGTACTCCCACCTTAGTGGTGATACATAGTATTCATCGACTGGTATTTCTTTTGTGTATTTTGTAGTTTAAGAGTTTAATTAAGGTGTTTTTCCTAGGCGTAAGTATTTAGCTTCTGTGTGAGTGAGCGAGTGCGTCTCATTTAATTTGATTTGAAATGTAATGTTAAATTTATTTTTGAGATTAATAAATTTAACAGTTCTATTTCTTGAGCTTAATGTAGAGTAAAAATCTTGTTTCATTTCTCCATAATTAAGCTTATTTTCCATACAGCTCCTAGCTTGCATAAACATTTACTATTCATAACTGGTACTTAGACCAGTCTTGTTGTATTAACTTAAAATCCGTTGTGCCAGGAGTTAATGCATCAGCAAGAACCTGATGTTATTATTATTAGTATTAGTTATTTATTGTCAGGGGTGATGTAACTTTCTCCAGAGGCTAACAGTACAGTAATTCAGCAATTGTGAGTAATTAGTCTCTGCTGAGTACTGTTGAGAAAGTTTATAAATTCTCGTTCTTAGAGAATCTTAGCAAATCAGCGTAAAGTAATCGTTGCTTGATGTAGCAAGACAATCATTGTCTCTGCTCTCCAATATTATTGAATATTATTATCAATTTAAATAATATTTAAGCATATATTTCAAAATTACCGTGATATTATAAAAACCCCGTGACAGTATATAGAAATATATATGGTTATAAATATATATATATATATATATATATATATATATATATATATATATATACAGTGTATGGTATGTGTATATTTATGTAGAGCAGGGTGTACCAAGCACATAAGGGTGGGAAAAAATATCGAGATGCAATCTTGGTCGTGTTGAGCCTCGTTGATATTCCCCATCAGAAGACTTCACGCAAAATTTCAGAAAGATTGAAGGATAATTAAAGGTCCCAATGAGTAAATACTTCATTTCAATTCTTCACTGTCAGAGAAATGAAACAACTGATACTGACACACAAATAACACAATACTTTCATGAGTTTTGCTTTAGCCAAACTTAATGGAAGAACTGACACTCTTAGAAATAAATGAAATAAACAAAAGTCTTTAACATCGTCCTAGCATTAATATATTTTTCATAAACACTTCCTTCATGAGGTCAGCCATCGTTCCCTTCCACTTCATAGTCCGTCGTTGGAAATGGACAGTCCGTAGGAGGAATTGGAGGTCTTCCTCGTCACGGCATGAGGTTTGCTTGTGAACTTCTCAATGAGGGCGGTGCCTCTCTCTCTGCTGCATCACTAACCATCTTCAGGTTTTCTGCTCGTTTCTTTGCAAGACGGAAGTTATCGTCATAGTGCCATGTTGAAGGGTCTCTGGCAACGAAAGTAAGCTCAACTTGGAGAGACTGGAACAGGCTTGTCAACCATGGACTCAGATGGGCATCCACTAGGAGCCCTTTGCTTTGCACCTGCTTCAGTCCTATCCCTTGACACTTCCTCAAGTTGGCCGTTATTTCGCGCATCTCATCGCCATTAACTCAGTCATCAAGCAGTGCAAGACAGATCAAGTCTTTTGGGATATACCACAGGTGATGGAGCATAACCTGGTAAGCTGTGTTGACAATGGCCTTGTCAGGGTGCCGACACTGCACTATACAAAGACTGACATATTTTTTTTGGTGCATTGGTGGCAACTGAAGCCTCATGCCAATGACATATAGACGAGACTCATAAAGAGCATCATATGGGACGCTCTCACCCATCTTTCTGGCTCCGGGTCATCCTCCTTTGGGAACTTTGGCTAAAGCTTTCTCATCGCACTTGACAACTGAAAGCTTTCGATCGAGTGTGGCATAAATGTTTAATTTCCAAATTGCCCTCTTACGGTTTCCATTGTTCTTTCTGTGCCATCACCTCGAGTTTCCTTTCTGGTCATTTTATAGTTGCTGTTGTAGGCAGCCACCGATATCCAGAACTATCAATAGTGGTGTTCCTCAGGGCTCTGTCTTGTCACCAACTCACTTCCTTTAATTCATCAACGACCTTCTAAGCTGTAAATCTAACCATGTCCACTTACATGCTAATGACTCCACCCTTTACCTTTCCATTCGCTTCCCACAACGCCCATTTCAGCAGCTACTTCAACAAACAAGGGATGAGGCTATGGCACACCTAATATCTAACTTGGCTCATATCTCTGATTGGGGTAAAAGTAACCATGTTGTTTTTACTGCATCAAAAACTCAGTTTTTACATCGATCAAGCTGACAAAAACTCCAACAGGAGTAAGCTCAAATTTATGGCAATATGCAGCTCCATCCTGCATCATCTTTAAGCATACTTCAGCCGTCATTCTCTCGGGATTTATCTTGGAATGAACATATTACCTCTCATATAAAATCTACTTCCAGTCCCAAGAGACTGGGAGTGCTAAGCAGACGTCGTGCCTTCTTTACCCCTGCACAGTTGTTGACTTTATACACGGGTTTTATTTGTCCCTGTGTAGAATACAATTCTCTTGTGTCGGGAGGCTCCCCACATATAGCTCTTATCAACAAGGTGGAGTCAAAAGGCTTTTCGTTTCAACAAATCTCCTTCTCTTACTGGCTCCTTTCAGCCTCTGTCTCTTTGCCACACTGTTGCATCGTTATCTCTTTGCACTCACTGTTTCAGTAATCACTGCACCTCTGAACTCTCCGTTTGCATCCCTTCAGAACTATGGCAGGCATGCAGCACCCGTCTAGCAACAAACGGTCATCTCTTTTCCGTCCAACTCTCTAATGCAAGAGTTAGCCGTTACTCTCAGTCCTTGTATGCAACAAGTCAACTCTTGAACTGTCTCTCTTTGTATTTCCTGTTGCCTGTGATCTCCAGTCTTTCAAACATAGTGGGTCCAGGCATCTTGAAATGAACAGATCTTGAATCTGGTTCTGTTTTATATTGTTTTAGTTTTTCCTTGGATGGAAGAATATGCAGGCTCCTGGCCTTTGGTTTCTTCTTCCTTGCATTAAAAAAAAAAAACAGTATAGCTTTTGCCATCCACCTGGCCTAATGATATGCCTCTGGGGTCGAAACTTTGTAGTGTTCTAAGTGTCTGCAGAGGTACATGATGCTCAATCGAAGTAGCTCTTCATAATCCTCTTGAGGATGGTTTCCGGTTCTCAGGCTATTGTGCAGAAAATCCGTTACATTGAGTTGCATTTGTGAGAGGCAGGAATCGTCATTAGTAAGGCTTTAGTGTGCGGGTGGTTCACCTATGGCCAAACCTCCTTGAATCTCTTGAAAGTGGGATTTCAAGGCTGGGTTGTTTTCTTAGGCACACGACAAAGACATCCTTGAGGAGAACTTCATGAAAGTGATGACAACAAGCCAGTCACAGAAGAGATTGCCTCAACTCCTCCAACCCTCACAAGCCCCCTGCACTAGCCCTGTGTTTGACGCTGTTATGTCAAACACCAGGCCTATGGTCTTACCCTAAATCCCTGCTGAGGTGAGAGCATGATGGGCTGCATTTGCAACTTTATGTCTTGTTCCTATCATTATTTTTGGTACTCCCAAAAGCTCTAGCCATGTCATCTCCAGTCAGGAAAACAGCTATCCAATAAAATGGTTTGCAGTTGCATCCGACATCAGGATGTAGTTTCGGGTCCCAGTGGAGCAGCAGTCTAGGCTGAAGTTGATTGAGACAGCCAACAATCTTGGTCCCTGTGACTGACCGAACCTTTTGGTGGCAGCAGTGGACTGTGCTCTCTGATGGAACCATGGATTTTGCAGTTGCAGCATAGGCTGTTGTTACCTTCCGAATAGAAAGGTCCTCACGATCCCAGGTAGCTGTCAGGTTAAGGTCACTAATACTCTATTTCATGTGACCATTTCGTGGAGCTTTCGGGGGGCATGGTCCACAAGCAACAGCTTCATCATCATCAGCTAATGATGTCCAGCTTCTGTCACAGAATGCCTCCTCTGTGACCCTAACAGCTAGGACCTCTTCTGCTTGTCACTGGTAAGCTTGCTTTAGAGAAAATTCCTTTTCACCCCTCTTTTGTTAAGGTAAATTGAATTTGCTGTCCTCAGTACCCATATAACTCCCTTGTGACTCAGACTTTTGAGCCCCGCTGAGGGAAGTCACCTTGACACGGTGGTGGGGCTTGAAGCATGGCTGGCAGTGCCACCTACTCTAGAGGCATGCCTACCTTTGTAGGGTTCGGCATCTGTAGGCCTCGTGGACCAAGCACCCCCTACATCACTTCTGAAGGAGGCCTGCTGGTGATGTTAATCCCTGCCCATTTGCAAACTAGGGCGGAACTGTTGCTCCTCCACGTGTTTGCCACGCGTGGCGTCCTGTAATGCTGGGAGACAGGAGTCCTGGGGATTAGTGATGCTGCACGATGCACCCTGCAGCTATCAATACATCTCTTTGGTCCCTTATTCTGGCTAGACAGGTGGCCTGGTTGGGTCCAACCAGGTCAATCGGCTTGTCATTGCTGGCTAGGGTCAAGTGGGCACTGGGGGGCCTGTTGGCTCCTATATGTCCTGGAGTCACCCTCGCCCAGGTCCCCCGGTTGTTATCCACATATACTTTCCTGCTACCTCTTGGGTCACTAGTGGTGTTGTCCCTGGCATAAGACCTCCCCTTGTTGGGCTCCATGGTGGGTGGAGGGGTGGGTGAATGAAGTTTCTGTAGAAGCACATGGCTGCTGATAAACAAAGTTTTGTTGACGACTCTGGCTTTGTCCCTGGCAACTCCCTTATTGCCATCTTGGAGCCTTACCATGCCCCTGGTGATTGTCCTCCTTTGCCCCAGCGTTCAGCTGGGACTAGGAAGCGGCCATGTCGGGTAGGTATGGCTTTTGGGGATGAGCAGAGAAGAGCTGGTGCCGACTTCATACGCTAAATATTTGGTGCTGAGATCCCTCATAGGAGGGTCAGTCCTAGATGTTGATATATTCAAGCTGCACTGTGCCATTGTGTTGGCTTGTGGAAGAGCGCCTAAGATCTCATCCCAGGGGAATGGAAGGATTCTCATTGAGGTGTCCTCCCCAGAAGACAGCTCCCACCTAGTGAATTTGACCTCTGTTGTTGGCTCTGCTGTTACTTGTGTTCCTCATGGAACCTTTAACCAAAGTAAAGGAGTAGTTTCTCTCATGACATACTCTGATACTCAGAGGACCAACTGTTAATGAAGCTGCGGTCGTTTGATGTAGTGAAGGTTGGGCACCTTCAGAAAAAGATAGATGTGATTTTGACCCTGATTCCAACATTGTTCTTGACAACTGACAAATTAACATTGCCTAGATCCGTGAAATTGGCATGGCTCTTGCTTTCTGTGAAGCCGTATGTGCCAACCCCAAAGTGCTGCTTTCACTGCCAGGAGTATGGACATGTTAGCCGATTTTGCCGCTGTGCAAGGCTGGCCTTCCTGGTGTCTGTATCCCGTGGTGGGCCAAGTCATACAAGTGACTGTCCAGGACCCCTTAAATGACATAACTGTGGGGGCCCTCATGCTTCATCTTCTAAAAACTGTCCTTGCTACTTTCTGAAAAAGGAGATATTATCAGTTCGAACACTTGAGAAGGTTTCATTTCCTGAGGCTAAGAAGAGAGCCCAGACTCGCTTCTTCCAGCCCGGTGTTACTTATGCTTCTATCCTTTCTGGAATGCCAGTGCACCGCCCTATATTTCAGAGATGGCCTCGACCCAATCCAGTGCCCACTTCATCATCTAGTGCTTTTCAGGATGCTGTCCCTGTCGTTCATATTGTTTGTGAAAATAAACCTCGCCCACTCCCTACTCTGACTGTTTCCACCTCCACTTCAGTGGCTGATGACTTGCACACTTCTGTGGTGGAGGCAGATGTCCATGTTGACTAGAGTCCTTCTCCCGTCATAGCCAGTATGCCTGAGGCTCCATCTGTACCTGGAAAACATCACCGATGGTCATCAGAGTCCTCTGAACATGAAGACTGGCCTCCTAAGGTCTCTGTGGTTGACCCTTCTGTTGACACCTCTCCTGTTCCCTCTGTCCAGCAGGCTCAGGGATCTAGCCAGGTGACAGCTGAAGCTGATGATTCAGCTCTGGTCCAGTCCCCCCCCCCCCGGTGGGTAGCCACCTTGTCGTGGTGGGGGGCTTGCGTGCTCCGGTGATCCCACAAGCCTGCCCGTGGATGTAACGACATCTGGCAGGGTCTCCCATGCGGGTAGGGTTGTGGGTGAGGGGTCTGACTAAGCGCTGCCCGAAACGTAGGTTACCCGTATGGGTCATCGGTTCCGCCCTCCAGAGGGATTGCGTCAGTGCTGTCCTGAGTTAGTTGGTTGGGTGTCTGGGCTGAGGGGTGTTGGGGAATGGGGTCTTTGCACTGGTGGGAGCAAACTTTCGTAGCACGGGGTGTCCTTTTTGGGACACTTTCTGGGGACGAGGTACCCCGCTTCCATCAGATCGCGCTCGGTCCCCTCACTCCCTGGTAGGCGGTTTCCCTTGGCTCCTGGTGCCATTTTGTGTAAAGCATGTGTATATGGATACCTTGCAAACTCCTTTAACCACTCGCGTGGTCGGTGACCAGCCGCACGAGATGGCATCACCTGGTCACTCTCTGGCCGATGACCCTGTACCCCAAGGGTCATCTGCCAAAATTGCAAATGAAGGCGCCCTTCCTATAGAGGTGTTACCTGGTTTGTTTGCTAATAACGCTTACACAAAATACGTTGTCCTTAAGGTGGATAGTGGTACTTCTTTCAGGAACCTGAATTGTTTTCAGATTCACAGTGGTCCAGTATCAGCATGTGGATTTACCCCCAAGGTGTCTTTGCAGGGTGATGGCTCTCTATTGTTAGAAGCCAAGAATGAACAGGAGAGTTCACGCATCCAGTCTCTAACTGTGGTCGCCGGTTATCCTATATCTGCCTCTCATCATTTGGTCCTGAACCAGTCCCGAGGGGTTGTGTATTCTCGTGACTTGATCTCGTATTCTGATTCTTCCCTCTTAGAGGGGCTGGCTCCTCAGGGTGTTGTAGGAGTACAGAGAATTATGAAGAAGGTTGATGGGGTTTTAACCCCCACGCCCACTCTTATCTTGACATTTGACTGTCTTACCTTGCTGGAGGTTATCACTGCTGCGTGGTGGAAGGTAAAGGTTAAACCTTATGTTCCCCGACCTAGAAGGTGTTATTATTGTCAAAGATTTGGTCACGTCCGCCGTTCTTGCAGGCGGGAAGTGTCTGGCCTTCCTGAGGTCTGTGGAAATTGTGGTGGTATTTCTCATGGTATAGATGATTGTTCTCAACCCTCTAAATGTTTGAACTGTGGAGGAGCACATGCAGCCTCCTCAAGGGATTGCGAAGTATACAAATATGAATACGAGATCATTTCTGTCCGAATGAAGGAGAAAATTTCCTTTTCTGAGGCAAAGGCCAGGGTAAGGGAGCGGTTCATTCGCCCTGGGGTTACCTTTGCTGCTGCGTTGTCTCGCCATAAAGCTACCCGGCAGGTACCCCTGCCATCACACAATGCCCCATCAAATTCTCGGGGTTCTACTTCCCGGCCTTCTCGCCCGGGGGGTTCCACTGAGGGAGTGCAGCCTGGAAGCAGCTGTGCTTCCTCCAGGGAGGTGCCTCCTTTCTCTGGGGGTGTCCCCTCTGCGGTGGTTCTTCCAGCGTCTGGGAGTGCCTCCCCCATCCCAGTTCCTCCGGTTCCTCCTGTGACAAACACCCGAGTCGATGCTACACTTTGCTTTGACACATCCAAAACTCCCAATGTCCTTCCTGTGCATCCTTGTCCTGACATATCCAAAAAAAACAGCGTCTCTCATACTTCTGTATCAGCTGCTACTTCCGTACCGACTGCTGCTCCTGTACCATCTGCCCGCTCTGCTACTGTTGCTCACTCTTCTTTACAGTGTGGCACTATAGTTTCTAATGCTTTAAGTTCTGGTGCAGGGATGGAGGTTGCATCTGCCAACCTCAAACGAGTGAGGAGTGAGGAGTTTTTGGGTGACTCCCCTCCTTCTAAGGTTCAAACTTCTGTACCACATGAAAATTCTGAGGGGGCTCTTCGCTCGACAACCCAGCCAGTGGTGGCGTCTAAGTCTGTGGGTGTTCATGATGGCCCTTCTAGGATTCCCGTCCCTGCCTCTTCCTCAGGTGTGGTGGGGCCTAGGTCTTTAGATACTCATAGAGCTCAGTCGCTTGCTCCCTCTGATCTATCACCCAGCAGCCAACCTTTGGATGATTTGGTTGGGGGGGGTTCGGTTGGCCCCGAGGTGCCAGCTG
Organism: Coenobita brevimanus; assembly: GCF_032717465.1. Lineage (NCBI taxonomy): Eukaryota > Metazoa > Arthropoda > Malacostraca > Decapoda > Coenobitidae > Coenobita > Coenobita brevimanus. Next base: position 29,150,071 of record NC_136999.1, on the reverse strand, counting down.
AACCCTCACATGGGTGTGCAGACGGGGCACGTGGGTCTTCCAAGAAGGTCTCTGTGCTTCGGACTCATTCTGGCGATGGGCGGGACATGTCTCTAAATCTTCATTGCCTTCTCGGTTGGTGAGGCAGAGCTCCATGCCTAGGAAGAAGGGCTTTCACTCCCTTCCCAACGAGGTTGCTACATAGCTTTCTAAGTTCATAATATTTAATACTAATCACTATGGCTCAATCGGTACCAATCTGTCATCAGTGGAACTGTAGGGGTGCCATGGCAAATTGGGAGGAATTGCAGTTATTATTCTCTGCTCTGAACCCACTATGTGTGTGTCTTCAGGAGACAATGGTGGGGGACAGACAGTTCCCTTCCATTAGGGGGTATAAGGCCTTCCATGCATCTCCTCCTGGTGGTCACAGCGGTGGATGTGCAATTTTTTGCCGTTCTGATGTCCCCTTTATTTCCTTTGAGATTCAGTCGCCCTATCAAGTTCTAGCAGTACAGATGCACGTTGGGAGGTGCTATACCATCTATTGTCTGTACCTTCCACCTTCCGTTCCTGTTATATGTGCTGATCTAGAAACCCTTATCAACCAACTTCCACCCCCTTTCCTACTCCTTGGTGACCTTAATGGCCCCCATCCTTTGTGGGGTGACTCACTTTCAAATCCCTGGGGTGATCTTCTTGCCTCTTTGGTTGGGGATTTAGATTTGGTTGTCCTAAGTGATGGAAGGTCGACCCATTTTCATGTTCAGACTGGCATGTATTCTGTCATTGACCTTACCATCTCCTCCTTGAACTGTGCCCTTGATTTTTCTTGGGAGGTTTTGGATGATCTACATGGTAGTGACCATTATCCTGTAGTGGTCCAGCCTACTCGCTATGTTCCTGTAACCCGTCTGCCACGCTGGTGTCTGGACAGGGCTGATTGGTCTCTCTTTGAGGAACTATGCATATTTGCCAACAGGGTTACTGATTTTTCAACTATCGATGATGCCGAATGTTTTTTTACTAAGACCATTTTCTCAGCAGGGTCTCATTCTAACCCACGGACTTCTGGTGTTTTTTCTCGGAGACCTGTGCCATGGTGGAATGATGACTGCTCCATAGCAAAGGGAACTTACAAAGCAGCTGATCGTCGGTATTTTGCCAATCGTAATGTTGTTTTTCTAAAAATACAGTTTCGCAAAGCACGTGCTCACTATAGATGGGTCATGAAGAATGCTCGCCGTAACTCGTGGAGGTCGTATGTTTCTACAATTACATCTTCAACTTCAATGTCTGTGGTGTGGAAAAAGGTGCGCAAGATTTCTGGTAGGTTCTCGCCCCCCTCCCCTCCGGCGTTGCGCCTTCATGGAGAACTTGTGTCTGCACCAGATGCAGTAGCCTCTGCTTTTGCAGATCAGTTTTATGCTGTCTCCACAAAGGATCCTGCTCAGCCATTTGCCACCTTTCGTAGGAATCAGGAGAGGCTGGGTCTTGACTTTCGCTTTCGTGGTGGAGAGCTGTATAATTTAGATTTCAGCCTCCGTGAACTACGTGCTGCCCTTTCAGAGTGTTGTGACACTGCTCCTGGGCCTGACGATATTCCATACGCTATGCTGCATCATCTTCCACCTGATTCACTTCAGTTTTTATTGGACCTTTTTAACAGGGTTTGGAGTGAGGGCTCTATTCCGAGGAGTTGGACGTTGGATATTGTCCTCCCCTTTCCCAAGCCTGGTAAAGACCATTCCCAAGTGTCCATTTATCGCCCTATTGCTTTAACATCATGTGTGTGCAAGCTGTTCGAAAAGATGGTCAGTGTCAGGCTTATGTGGTTTCTGGAGAAGGGTTGCTTTCTCTCTCCATCGCAGAGTGGTTTCCGTAAATTACGGTGCACTTCAAACAACCTTATCAGGCTTGAGGCGTCAATCTGTGAAGCTTTTGCCTCCAAGCAACATCTTGTGGCTGTGTTTTTTGACCTTGAGAAGGCTTATGACACTGCCTGGCACCATGGCATCCTCCAACAACTTCATGCCTTTGGTTTACGTGGTCGCCTGCCTGTGTTGCTTGGAGACTTCTTCACTGATCATGTATTTCGGGTCCGTGTGGGTTCTACCCTCTCTGTGCCACTGTGCCAGGAGGAAGGTGTACCGCATGGGAGTGTCTTAAGTGTTTCCCTGTTTGCAGTGGCCATTAATGGTATCATTGACACTGTGCCTGCTGGGGTATCCTCATCCCTTTATTTGGATGACTTAGTTATATGGTTTTCTGGCTCCCGCATGTCTGCTATTGAGCGGCGGATGCAACTTGCCTTGGACAAGATTTCTGCCTGGGCCACGTCCAAGGGTTTTCGGTTTTCCCCTTCAAAGACTGTGGCTATGCACTTCTGTAGGATGAGAGGGGTACACCTGGATCCTGACCTCCAGCTTTGTGGCAGGAGACTCCGTTGTGTGACAGAGACGAAATTCTTGGGCCTGACTTTTGATTGTCGTTTGACATGGGTCTCACACTTGGCAAATCTTAAAACATCATGTATGAAGGCTCTCAATCTATTGAGGGTTCTGTCCCATACCTCTTGGGGTGCTGATCGAAGGACACTCTTGCATTTGTTTCAGGTATTTGTAACCTCTAAGCTGTCATATGGCTGTGAGGTATATTCCTCTGCCACAGAATCAAGACTAAAAACTCTAGATGCTGTCTATCGTACTGGTCTTCACCTTGCAACTGGGGCTTTTCGGTCCTCTCCAATTCCCAGCTTATTGGTGGAAGCTGGTGTGCCTCCCTTAGATCTACTGCGTCAGTCTGTTGCAGTACGGTGCTGGCTCCGGATTCGTCGCCTTCCAGACTCACTTGTCTGTGAGGGTGTGACGAAACAGTCTTGTCTTTTGTGTTACAGTAGACACCTCACATGCCTCGTCCATTTGGCTATAGGGTTCAGTATATAATGGAGGGGTTTGGTTTATCGGCAGTACTTGTCAGTCCTGTTCGGATCCCGAGGGTTGCGCCTTGGAGATTGCCCAAGGTAACTTTCTGCAGGCCTATTGCAGGTTCAAAGGATTTTGTCGCTCCTCAGTGTCTTTTAAGGTTATTTTTAGAACATTCTTCTAGTCATGGTGGTTCTGTGCCTGTGTATACTGATGGCTCTAAATCCTCATCAGGTGTTGGTTTTGGAGTGGTATTTCCCAATTTTAGCCGTGGAGATAGTCTTCCTTTGGTTGCCTCAGTTTTTACTGCGGAGTTGTCAGCCATCATTTTAGCCTTGAAGTTGGTGTTTGTTCATCCTGGCAATTATTTTACTATTTTTAGCGACTCTCAAGGGGCGCTTTTGGCCCTGCACTCTTTTAACTCTTCCCATCCCTTAGTTTTAGCTATTTTGGAGTGGCTGTTCCTCATTCGTCGTCAGGGGAAGAGAGTGGATTTTTGCTGGGTTCCCGCACATGTTGGTGTGGTGGGCAATGAGACTGCGGATGCATTGGCCAAGGCTGCGGCTACTCAACAGCCCCCAACAGAATATCCGCTTCCTGCATCTGATCTAATGCCTTACTTGCGGGACAGAATGCATGTGTGTTGGCAGAGACGCTGGCATGGTGTTGCTCATAATAAGCTGAAAGAGATCTTCCAGAGAGTGGTTGTGCCAAGGGTTCTCCCTTCCATGCCTCAGCGATTAGAGGTAGCTCTTGTAGGCTTCCCTTTGGGCACTCTCGGCTTACACATGGGTTCCTGATGAGTGGTGAGACTCAACCGTACTGTGATGATTGCTTTGTTCCCCTTACTGTCCGTCACTTGCTGGTCGAGCGTCCAAGTTTGGGGGACCTGCGTCGGAGATTCCTCCATAGGCATACAGGGGTAGATGGTGCCTACTGTCTCTCCTCGATGCTTGGGGGAGTCCATGGCGTTGTTACTGATGTTTTTGGTTTTCTTCAGGAGGCGGGCCTCCTTTCACTTTTATAAGAAATTGTTTTCTCTTTTAACTATTCTTTTATTATTTTCAGTGTTTTATTTCTAGAAAAAGTTAATAACTATGCACAATTTATTTGCCAAGTGTTTTAGCTTGTTGTCCGGCGGCATATGACCTTAGCAGTTGCGCTGCCAGTTTTTACTACAATCAATCAATCTGGTCCAGTCCCCACCTGGGGATGTTGTTGGACAACACATTGGTGCTTCAGATCTGAGGCATAGGGTGACTTCCTCAAATGATTCGAGTCCTGTGGACTCTACTTCCACTTCAGGGGCTTCGGTGGGGGCACTGGCTGTCCTACATCTATAAAGGTGGCCCCCAAGCTGCTTCCCAAACAAACTGGTATGCCCACTCCAAGAAGGAGCATTGTAAAACTTACTTCCTCATCCTCACGTTTGCCTTTGGATGTTAGACAGAGGGTGCGGGTTTCTGGTACTGCACAGGCTCCTCCAAAGGGGTTTCATAAGCATTAATCCAAACCCACTCAGGAGGCAAGGTTGTCTCGCCCCTTATCTTGATTCCTTCTTCATTATGGGTACTGTGGCATTCTCAGCCAGTATACTACAATGGAATTGTCAAGGGCTGCATGGTAATTGGGAGGAACTGCGGACCTTCCTGACTTATTCCTCTTTGTGCATGTATCTGTAGGAGACTCTTGCAGAGTTTCCCATTCCCCATACATCACCTGGGTACGATGCTTTTTACTTATCGCCAGGGTCCTGTTGGGGGTAGTGCTGTTTTGGTGAGGGCTGACATCCCTCATCGGCCAGTCCACCTCCACTCTGACCTCCAGTGTGTTGCCATGCGGTTATATGCCCACCGCTGGTATACAGTTTGTTCCGTTTATTTACTGCCCAACACAGCAGCTGGCAGGGTGGAACTTGAGAACCTCTTGGCCAGTTTACCTATGCCCTTTTTTTAATGGTCGCCACCCTTTGTGGAGTGACTGTCTTATTAACCAATGCAGAGTTTGTTGGCATCCTTATTAGACGGTGAGGATCTTGCCCTGTTCAATACTGGGGCATCTACACATTCCACCCCCAAACGGGCTCATTTACTGCAATTGACCTCTCTGTTCTCCTGATTGTCTCCTGGACTTTACCTGGGAGGTTATGGAGGATCTCCATGGAAGTGATCACTTTCCTATCCTCTTTACTGCAGCAGTATCTATTCCTTGTTCTCATCTACCGAGGTGGAGAGTGGATAAGGCAGACTGGTCCCTTTTCTCTTCTCTGATTTCTGTTAATGTACCAGTTGAAGACTTTCCCCATATTGATAAGGCTGTTTCTTTCTTTACCTCACATCTGCATTCTGCTGCCCTTCATGCTGTTTCTAAAACCTCTGGCACATATCTCTATCGACCTGTCCCGTGGTGGAATGAGGATTGCAGTTTTCTGTCCGTGCTAAGAAGTTAGCTTTCTCCTGTTATCGTCGATGCAGGACAGAGCATAATCTTGTCAAGTTCAGAAGGGCGTGGGTTAAGGCTCGTCAGGTACTGAAACAAACTAGGCGGGACTCTTGGATGGCTTATGTGTCATCTGTAAATTCAAAGATGCCAGCGTCTGAAGTGTGGAAGAGGGTGTGAAAGATATTCGGGAAAATTCACTCAAGGCAGGTCCCCCGTGCAGATGTCTAATGGTGAGCCTGTTGGTAACCCTGCAGCAGTGGCAGATATTTTTGCATCTGCATTTGCGGCAGTCAGTCAGAGAGATACTAGCTCACCAATTATTGCCAGACAACGGGAGGTAGAGGAGGCAAGGGTGCTGGACTTTCATTCATGGAATGTGGAGTCCTGCAACCTCCCTTTCTCTTATCGTGAACACCAATCTGCCCTTTCCCTTTATCAAGACACCTCACCAGGGCCGGATGATATTCCCTATGCAATGCTTCGGCACTTAAATGATGATGCACTGTCTTTTCTCCTCAGCCTTTTAAATAGAATCTGGAAGGAATCTTATCTTCCCTCCTCTTGGCATGAGGCTATTGCCCTGCCATTCCAGAAGCTGGGGAGGGCAGGTTACAGTCCTCTGGAGTATCAGCCAGTTGCCTTAACATCATGCTCATGTATATTATTTGAGGAAATTGTCAACACATGCCTAATGTACTTCCTAGAGAGGAATAAATATCTCTCTCCATGTCAGTCTGCTTTTCGAAAATGTCGCTCAACAACAGATGCACAAGTCTGTCTTGAGACTGCAGCATGTGATGCTATTGCTAGGCAACAGCATTTGGTGTGCGTTTTCTTTGACTTAGAAAAGGCATATGATACTACATGGCAGTTTGGTATCTTCCAATACCTCTATTCTTTTGGTTATGTGGCAGGCTGCCCCTATTTGTATTAAATTTTCTGCTTGACCGTTCATTCAGGGTTAGGGTTGGTGTCACCCTGTCTCCTTCGTACCCTCAGGAGGAAGGGGTGCCTCAAGGAAGTGTCCTCAGTGTGACCCTTTTTGCTATAGCATTGGACGGTATTGTGTCTTAAATTCCAGATGGGGTGTCAGCTCAGCCTCACTGTATGTTGATGATTTGGCCTTGTGGTGTGCTGCTTCCCGAATGTCCGTAGCTGAACGTTGCATGCAGCTTGCTCTAGACAGGGTCTTTCGGTGGGCCATCGTGCATGGCTTCCGTTTCTCCCCAACAAAGATGGTGGCCTTGCATTTCTGTTGCTTGAGAGGTATTCACCCTGACCCAGATGCCCCGTTATATGGCCACAGGGTGCTATGTGTGGATGAAACAAGGTTTCTTGGCCTTACTTTTGACAGGAGACTGACGTGGGTACCTCATATAAGTTCATTACGACTGTCATGTTTCCGTGCCTTGTCTCTCCTATGGACCCTATCTCACTTGTCTTGGCACGCTGACAGAACCATCCTGCTCTGACTCTACCGTGCCTTAGTAAGGAGCAAGTCTCTTCTGCTACTGAGGCATGGCTGCGGCCACGAAATTCGGCCCACCATGCTGGGATTCGTCTGTCGACTGGGGCTTTCTGGTCTTCCCCTATTGAAAGTTTGTTTGTTGATGTGAATGAACTGCCACTGGATCTTTGTCAGCGGTACTTGATGGTGCAGTGTTGACACCGCCTTCACCGTCTTCCAGCCTCACTGAGTTGTAAAGCTGTCTCTGAGGTCACTCTTCTCTTATTTTATGACAACCACCCTCACTACCCACACCCATTTGGGTACAGAGCAGGGACTGTCGTGGGAAAGTTGGGTGTCCAGTCCTCCCTTGTTTGCCCTATGCCTGTCCCCAAATGGCTTCCTGGCTTCTCTCAGAGGTACAACCATGTGATTACTTCTTTGAGAGGAAGGCCTCTCTTTCCCCACATGCAGCTTTGTCTTATTTTTTTGGAACATGCCTCTGCTCACAGTGACTCAATCCCTGTATATACTGATGGCTCCAAATCCCTTGTGGGGACAGGCTTTGGTGTCATTTTTCGTGATTTTAGCCGTGGTGGGAGTCTTCCTCCTTCTGCATCTGCTTTTTACCGTTGAACTTACTGCCATTTTAGTTGAGGTTGAATTGATTTTTAGTCCTCCTCTGGTTTCTTTTGCCATTTTTAGTGACTCAGCCAGTGCCCTACAAGCTTTGTCTCGTGGCTTCTTATCGTATCCCTTAGTCCTGCCTGTCTTGGAGTGGCTCTTCATATTATATAGTCGAGGATACTCTGAACAACTGTACTGGATCCTTGCACATATGGGGGTCATGGGCAATGAGCGTGCTGACCCTTTGGCTAGAGCTGCTGCCTCTCACCTTTCCTCTCCTCATTTTCATGTCCCATCTGAGGATTTATGTGCTCCCACTGTGGAGGCTGCCCGTTTCTGCTGGCAAAGGAGGTGGGATGCAACACGAGAAAACAAACTCCCCAGCATTCATCGAAACCTGGGTGCTGGGGAGTATGTGGTACTGTCCTGACAGTGGGAAACAGATTTGGCCTGTCTCCAGCTTGGCCACACTAGGCTGACTCATGGTTTTTTTAAAGGAGAGGGCGTCCCCTCCCTACTGTGATGAATGTCTGGTTCCTCTGACTGTGCGGCATCTTCTTGTCAAATATCTCAGTCTTGGGGACCTTCGTCGGCGGGGACCTTCGTCGGTGGGGACCTTCGCCGGCGGTACCTTTCCAGGTGCCAAGCCAGCGACGGATCGTGCCTTCTGGTGCTTCGAGAAGAGGCTTGTACTATGGGGGGGAGGCACCTTCTCCTTTATGCTGAGTTCTGGCCTTCTTCACAAGCTGTAAGGTTTTACCATATTTCTGTTAGTGTTTTAATGATAATTGATCTAGTTTTATCCTACATCTATCCACCATGCTTTTAGTTTTGGTTGTTTCTTTTATACTGCTGATCTGTTTTATGCATCGCTTTTCTTTTTACTTTTTATCGTTTTTTATATATTTAGACTTTATTTTAATGTTTGTGTTCGGCGGTATATGACCTCTGTTGTTGCACCGCCATGTCACATTTTCTTTCATTCATTTATTTCAGACCTTTGATATATCATAAATTTTTTGTCATCAACAGGGATATCCCGCCGATTCAGAGCATCTGAGTGGGCAGTGTAAAAAATATCCTCCATATCAGTCAAGAATACCTCCCGCTGCATGTTGTAAGTCATTGCAATCTTGCTTTTATTTTTCTGTAAGTTTCTGTACCTCTTAACCAAAGATCTCAGTTTAGCTGAAGCTTGAATGAAGAAAGTTGCCATATTCGACTTGACTGTAGACCACACTTCAAAGACAGCCGTTATTACAGCCTTGATGCTTTGTGAATCTGTCTTCTTTTGGATGTGGTGACGATAAAAGGAGTAACACATCCATATTACTTGGTAAATAAGATTTACCCAGTGCAGATATTGGAAACTTTTCAAGAAGCCACACATTGATATCTGATCTTGGCGTGGCCATTATCTGTTAATTAAAGAAAAAAAAAAGTGGTCAAATGTCGGGACCTCTAAATATCATCAGATGAAGTAAAAAAGGATACAGCTATGTTACCCATATCCCCTCTGGGCAAGACACAAGTAGCCGATCGAATCAATATCACAAGGTTGGGACACTTTAATGTACAGTATATATATATATATATATATATATATATATATATATATATATATATATATATATATATATATATATATATATATATATATATATGTGTGTGTGTGTGTGTGTGTGTGTGTGTGTGTGTGTGTGTGAGGAAGAAGGAAGCAAAGGCTGAGCCCGCAAAACGTTTCTTAGAAAAAAAAATACAAAAGAGAGCCAAATTCAAGATCCATTCATTTCGAGATGCATGGACACTACGTTTGAAAGACTGGAGATCATAGGAAGTAGTTAATACAGACAGAGGGAGACAGTTCGAGATTTAATCTTTTGCATAAATGAAGGACTGGGAGTAACGGTTAACTCTTGCATTAGAGAGTTGGACAGAAAAGGGATGGGAGTTTGTTGCTAGACGGGTGCTACACGCCCGTCACAGATGTGGAGGGGATCAAGCAGACAGTTAAGAGGAACAGTGACCATTGAAGTAGCGAAAGAAAAGAGATAAAGGTGCAACAGTGTGGCGAAGAGGCAGAGGTTGACTCTAACCTATTGAGAAGAGCTGAATGTGGGGAGCCTTCCCCCACAAGAGAGTTGTACTGTAAACAGGGGCGAATATAACCTGTGTATAAAGTCAACAACTGTCCAGGGGTATAGAAGGCACGGTTGGCTTAGCACACCTAATCTCTTGGAAGCAGATTTTACACGAGACCAATATGATCTTTTCAAGATAAGTTCCGTGTGAATGAAACCCCAAGCATGTTCAAGGATGATGCAGGACTGAGCTGGATAGTATTAAACGTAAGTAGGTACTCCTGTGGAAGATTTTGCTGGGTTGATAGGTGTAAAAACTGAGTCTTTGATGCATTAAAAACAACTAGATTATTTTTACCCCAGTCAGAGATACGAGCCAAGTCAGACAATAGGTGTGCCATAGCCTCATCCCTTGTTTGTTGAAGTAACTGCTGAGATGGACGTTGTGGAAACCGAATGGAAAGGTGAAGGGTGGAATCATCAGCGTACAAGTGGATAGGATTAGATGTATAGTTTAGAAGATCATTGATGAATAAAAGGAAGAGTTGGTGATAGGATTAAGCCCTGAGGAACATCACTTGATAGATCTAGGAGAAGGACGATGGCCATTTACAACAGCAGTTACAGAACGACCAGAAAGGAAGCTATACCGTAGATGAAGGCACAGATAGGAGGATAGAAACCATAAGAGGACAGTTTGGAAATTAAAGATTTATGCTAGACTCGATCGAAAGCCTTTGAGATGCCAAGTGCAATAGCAAAGCTTTCGCCAAAGCCCCGAAAGGAGGATGACCAGGTGTCTGAAAGGTAGGTAAGAAGATCGCCAGTGGAGTGTCCCTGATGGAACTCATACTGATGATCAGAAAGAAGGTTGTATTTGGAAAGATGTTTTAAAATTTTTCTGTTAACAGATTCAAAAACTTTTGAGACACAGGATGTTAAAGCAATTGGACGATAGTTAGAGGGTTGTGAAGGGTCGCCCTACTTTGGGACTGACTGAATGAGAGCAAACTTCCACCAAGAAGGAAAGGTACAAATCGAAAGACAAAGGCAAAAGAGTTTACCTAGGCAGGGTGTTAGCACAGCAGCACAGTATTGAGGACAACAGGAGGGACTCCATCAGGTCCATATGCCTTGTTAGTACTGAGGCCAATGATGCCAGAAAATACATCACCTGAAGAAATTTTAATGTTTTTAATGTCAACCATGAGGAAGTCAGAGGCGGGAAGTGATGGAGGAACAGCACTGGAATCGTCTAAGGTGGAACTGGAGGATAAGGTCTGAGCAAAAAGGTCTGCCTTATTAGTAGAAGAAATAGCTACAGAGCCATCAGAGTAGAAATGAGGAGGGAAGGATGATGAGGTAAAGTAGTTAGAAAGGTTTTTGGCTAGGTGCCAGAAGGAGCGAGAAGAATTCGGGTTGGAGAGTTGAGAGCATTCATTATGGATGAAATTCTTTTTAACAGAGGGAAGAAGAGACTTAGCACGATTCCGAGCAGAAACATAAAAAAAAGATGTGATTCAGGGATGGGTTGGCTCTGGTACCTTTTTATAGGCCCTCTCCGTGTTGCGGACAGCATTAGAACAAGCGTGATTAAACCAAGCCTTTCTTGCATTAGTCAAAGGATATGAGAAGGAAATGTATGTTTCCATGCACGAGAGAATAACCTCCGTAATGCGCAAGGCACACTCAAATGGCTCCCGGCCATGGAAGCAATAATCACTCCAAGAAAATCAAAGAAGTACTGCCTGAGGGCTTCCCAATTCGCAGCTCCACAGGCCGTACCAGAGCAATAGGACAGGTTAAGATAATAAGGTTATTATTGGAGGAGCTCAATGGATAGGAAAGATTAACAGTGTAAGCAGAAGGATTAGTTTTAACCCGCCCCGTCCCGGCCACTTTTCGACCACTGGTACCCCCCAATCCCGGGCAATTTTCGACCTTTTTTTTTTTTGCTAAAACTTTCGCTTTTGGTGAGAAACATCGAAAATTCATAGAGAAATCGCTCACCTGAGGTTTAAAATACTCATTACAGGTAGGAGAGCCTCCTTACCTTACTGGGTTTTCTATCAGGCTGGCACCAAAGAAAACGAGTTCTATGGGAGGATAACTATTTCACACCAATCATAAACGGTATTTATTTATTTACTGTTACGAATTTATATGTAGTGCAAGAGTATATTGGTTTTCAAGCAGTAATATAGGCATTATAAGCATTGTTTCACTCACTAATACCTGACCTTTTTTTGCCACATTACCTGATCATCATTTCTAACTGTTTCTTCCTCTAATGCTATGTAAAGTTTGTCCTCCACATTGTCATTGATTGGGGAATCACTCTGGCCCTGAATTTCGTACCGTGGCATGACATGGCTATACTGGCCAGGTCACTGATAACAGGTGAATTGCTGAGAAAAGGGCATGCAGGGGGGGGAGGAGGTCATGCTGGGTAAGGCATTGTCTCTGCCTGGCATCTTGTTGAGGCAGGTGTCCCGTGTATACGTACCAAAAATGACTCGCGAAAATTGAAAATTGTGGAAATTATGAATCTTGCAATTGCAGGACGTTGAAGTACGTCCTCGGGATTAGCTGTGACAAAACGTGAGGACGTAGAAGTACGTCCTCGGGACGGCGCGGGTTAAGGAAGAGGTCAAGTATGTTGGAGCTCTCTCCAAGGCAGTGAGGGATATGGGAAGGGTGCTGTACAAGCTGCTCTAGGTCATTAATGATAGAAAATATGTAGGCTTGTTCACCAGGTGGATCAGTGAAAGGAGAGGAGAGCCAAAGGTGCTGGTGAACATTGAAATCTCCTAGAATGGAGATTTCAATGAAAGGAGAAATGGATAGAATGTGTTCCATCGTAGAAGTAAGATAGTCGAAGAATTTCTGATAGTCAGTAAAATTAGGAGATAAGTAAACAGCACAGATATATTTAGTCAGAGAATGACAGGAAAGCCGAAGCCAGAGAGTAGAGAATTCAGAAGAATCAAGTTCAGGAACACGAGAGCAAGACAGGTCGTTGCTTACATATACACAACATCCACCTTTGGCTTTGAAATGAGTATAGAGAAAGCAGGAGGATACAGAAAAGGGTTTGCTGTCAGTTGCCTCAGACAGCTAAGTCTCAGTAAGGAAGAGAAGGTGAGGTTTAGAGGAGGAAAAGTGGTGTTTGACAGACAGAAAGTTACAGGAAAGGCCGCAAATGTTGCAGAAATGAAGAAGTGAATCAGACAGTGGATCCAGGCAGCTCAAAGAGTCGTCACTAGGAGAGGGGCTGATGGTGGTGGCATTTATGGTCCCCCCCCCTTGGGGATTGCGAGGCACGGTATGGGTGCGCCATTTTCTTTTTTTTTTAATTGAAAAGGAAGTGTAGTGTGTACTGTGCATGTAGTTTGGTGCTGACAGTTAGAGAAACTTGTATTGGTGAGCATGTTGGATGACTCTCTGTGTTTCCAAAACACTGAAAAAGCTCATCAAAGGGGGATAAGCACGAACTAGTCCCGAGGGCTGATGAAACGGGAGCTTCAGCTCTCCCTGTCATCAGCTCTCCATCCACCTTGGGAGTATTTTTTTTTTGTAAGAAAGAAGGAACCAAAGGCCACGAGCCCGCAATTACTGTTCCCTCCATGGAAAAACAAAATACAAAAGAGCAAATTCAAGATCCGATTATTTCGAGATGCCTGGAAACACTGCATTTGAAAGACTGGAGATCATAGGAAGCAGGAAATACAGACAGACGGAGACAGTTTCAGAGTTGACCTGTTGCATAAATGAAGGACTGAGATGGTAACAGTTAACTCTTGGATTAGAGGGATGGACAGAAAAGGGATGAGAGTTTGCTGCTAGACGGGTGCTACGCACCCGTCGTAGAGGTGGAGGAATGCATGCAGACAGTTCAGAGGAGAAGTGACCATTGAAGAAGAGATAGAAAAGAGATAAAGATGCAACAATGTGGCGAAGAGACAGAAGTTGAAGGGAGTCAGTAACAGGAGGAGAGTTAATGAGATGAAAAGCCTCTGACTCCACCCTATTTAGAAGAGCTGTATGTGGGGAACCTCCCCACGCAGGAGAGTTGTACTCCACACAGGGGCGGATAAAACCCGTGTATAGAGTCAACAATTGAGCAGGGGTAAAGAAGGAACGGAGTCGGTTTAGCACACCTAATCTCTTGGAAGTAGATTTTACAAGAGATGTAATATGATCTTTCCAAGTCAAGTCCTGAGTAAATGAAACCCCAAGCATGTTCAAGGATGATGGAGGATTAAGCTGAATATTATTAAACATTAGTGGGTACACCTGTGGAAGATTATGTTGGGTTGATAGGTGTAAAAACTAAGACTTTGATGCAATAAAAATAACAAGATTATTTTTACCCCAGTCAGAGATACGGCCGAGTCAGACATTAGGTGTGCCATACCCTCATCCCTTGTTTGTTGAAGTAACAGCTGAGATGGGTGTTGCAGGAACCGAATTGAAAAGTGAAGGGTGGAGTCATCAGCTTGTGAGTGGATATGGTTACATGTACAGCTTAGAGGGTCGTTGATGAATAAAAGGAAGAGAGTTGGTGATAGGACAGAGCCCTGAGGAACACCACTGTTGATAGATCTAGAAGAACGATGGCCGTCTACAACAGCAGCTAAGGAACGACCAGAAAGGAAACTAGAGATGAAGGCACAGATAGAAGGATAGAAACCGAAAGAGGGGAGTTTGGAAATTAAAGATTTATGCCAGACTCGATCGAAAGCCATTGAGATGTCAAGTGCAATGGCAAAGCTTTCGCCAAAGTCCCAAAAAGAGGATGGCCAGGAGTCTGAAAGGTAGGTGAGAAGATCGTCAGTGGAGCGTCTCTGACGGAACCCATGCTGACGATCAGAACGAAGGTTGTGATAGGAAAGATTTTTCTATTAAGAATTCACTCAAAAACTTTTGAGATACAGGATGGTAAAGCAATTGGACGATGGTTTGAGGGTTGGGAATGGTCACTCTTCTTTGGGACTGGCTGAATGAGAGCAAACTTCCAGCAAGTAGGAAAGGTATAAGTTGACCGACAGAGGCAAAATAATTTGCCTAGGCAGGGTGTAACCACAGAAGCACAGTTCTTGAGGACAACAGGAGGGACTCCATTAAGCCCATATGGCTTGTTAGTATGAAGGCCAGTGATAGCAGAAAATACATCAGCTGAAGAAATGTTGATGTCAGCCATGAGGAAGTCAGAGAGGGGAAATGATGGAGGAACAGCACCGGAATTGTCTAGGGTGGAATTGGAGGAGAAATTCTGAGCGAAGAGATCTACATTATCAGTAGAAGAAATAGCTACAGAGCCATCAGAGTAGAAAAGAGGAGGGAAGGATGATGAGGTAAAGTTGTTAGAAAGGTTTTTAGCAAGGTGCCAGAAGGAGCGGGAAGAATTCGATTTGGAGAGTTGAGAGCATTTAGTACGGATGAAATTATTTCTAGCAGCGCGAAGATCAGACTTAGCACGATTCCAGGCAGAAACGTATAAAATATGTGATTTTGGGGTGGGTTGGCTTTGGTACCTTTTATAGGCCCTCTCGTTGTTGCGGACAGCATTAGAACAGGCGTGATTAAACCAAGGCTTTCTTGCATTAGTGAAAGGATATGAGAAAGGAATGTATGCTTCCATGCCCGAGAGAATAACCTCCATAATGCGCAAGGCACACCCAGATGGCTCCTGGCCATGAAAGCAATAATTATTCCAGGGAAAATCAAAGAAGTACTGCCTGAAGGCCTCCCAATCCGCAGCTCCAAAGTGCCAGAGACAACGTTTTTTTGGAGGGTCCGCAGGCCGTACCGGAGCGATAGGACAGGTTAAGGTGATAAGGTTATGATTGGAGGAGCCCAACGGAGAGAAAAGATTAACAGTGTAAGGAGAAGGATTAGTTGTAAGGAAGATATCAAGTATGTTGGAGCTCTCTCCAAGGCGGTCAGGGATACGGGTAGGGTGCTGTACAAGCTGCTCTAGGTCATTAAGGATAGAAAAGGTGTAGGCTTGTTCACCAAGTGGATCAGTGAAAGAAGAGGAGGGCCAATGGTGGTGGGGAACATTTATATATATATATATATATATATATATTTTTGGGCATGTGACTCTTCCAGAACGAGGCCTCGCGGTGCACGCTTAAGATCGTCGGCATGCATCCACTTGGTATCTCTAGTTGATAATTCTTGTATTCCAAACTTGTTACCCTGTCGAGATATCACGCATTGGGGGCTTGTGAATTTGTCATCCAATTTATATATGCACCTAAATGAAGAAACAAATACTAGGTCTCCAATGTTGATATTTGTAGGCATGGTAGACTTATGCTGGCATTGCAACACGTTCTCCTGAAATGAAGCCAGATTTGCTTTTACATAATGATGGATTTTCTGGAAATTTGCCATTTTCACCTTCACATAGTCATCCATATTATAGATGGGATCAGGCCTTGAGGACAAGATGGAATAGGGGAGGTCTTTATCGAACCCATATAAGACAAAGAAGGAAGATTCACTAATAGATGCATTGATGGAACTATTTATACAGGCAGCAACTTGGGTTATCCATTCATCCCAGGACGCACTATGTGATCCTAGATGTCTTAGACACTCCAAAACTTTTCACTTATGGCACACAACGAGGCCATTTGAAGCTAGATGGTTAGGGACAACATTGCATTTGTTGATTTTGTGCTGTTTACAAATTTCATCCAGAAGACTGTTGTAAAACTCTGTACTATTATCTGTAATAATTGTACTTGGTGTAGTAAATGGGCAAATTACCTGGTCTATGAAGGCACTCGCCACATTCTTTGTAGTCTTATCTGAGATGTGCACCAGGACACAGTAGCTTGAGAAGTGGTCCACTGCTAAAAATAAATATTCTGTGCCAGATTCTGCAAGAGGAAGGTTAAGAAGGTCGATAGAGATACTGTAGTCTCCCACGGGCATGATGGAATGAATATTGTATGTGCAGTGCAGGTGACCCGGTTGATGATTTGTAGCGGTTATAAGAAATACAAGAGTCACAGTGTACGTTAATCTCTTGACACATAGTTGAACCAATAGCATCCGAGACGTGATTGCCTCAAACACCGATCTTTGCTCGGATGAGATGCATGAGGAGTGTCATGAACGATTTGATGTACCGCAGGTATTAGGTCAGTAGGGACAACGAGTTGGTGTACTTCCCTATTTGGCAATTCCTTTCCTGTAATTAATGTTTTCCTGTACAAGATACCATCTCTTACCATGGACTCATCAATTGGCACTGGCAGAGTAGGTAAGGTCGAATTATCTCCCGATTCTAGGAAATAAAGTACCTTGGAGCATACAGGGTCCTTGTGCTGGCAGTTTTGACCAACCTCTGGTGTTAATGTGGTGTTACCAGTTTTGTTTGGATGGAATGATGTGACTGTCGTTCCTACATGGCATGAAAGTGCAACTGAGATTACATTTGATTTCCCTGGCACATACTGGAGAGTTTGACTGGAGTCCTGGATGGTGACTGACCATTCGGCTAGCCTACCTGTAGGGTTCCATCCTTTGAACAGATCACACAGAGGGAGATGATCTGTCTGGATATGCACTGGGTAACCATATACTATATCTCTGAAATGTCTCAGGGACCAGACCACTGCCAGGGCTTCCAAATCAGTAACACTGTAGTTACACTCAGCGGAATTGAGGAAGCGAATAGCATATGCTATTACATGCTTCCTTGATGCTCGATCTAGTTGCATGAAAACTACACCTAGTCATGCGCCTGATGCATCTGTGCACAGAAGAAAGGGTTTTGTATAATCAGGGAATGCTAAAACTGGGGCATTTACAAGGGCAAATTTCAATGCTTTGAAAGCTTGTGACTGATCTTTAGAACACACAAAAGGCACATTTTCTTTAGTAACTCAGTCAGAGGAGCGGCGATCAGTGCATATCCTTTGATAAATCGTTGGTAGTAACCGCTCAACCCAAGAAAACTCTTTACATCACCTGTACTGGTAGGTTCTGGGATGTTGATGACCACCTTGATCTTATCTTCAGTGGTATGAATGCCTTCAGCATCAACTACAAGTCCTAGGAATTTAATTTTCTTTCTTAGGAAGTCATATTTACTGAGCTTAATCTTCAAACAGGTCATCTGAAGGCGTTCAAGTACTTGTTGAAGCCTAGCAAAATGTTCAGGGATGGATTTGCTACCACAATGATGTCATCTGAGTAAGCAAAAAGAGAGTGGTCAATCATGCCACTGAAGTTTGAATGAATGAGTCTCATGAATAATAAGGGGGCATTCCTTAATCCGAAAGGAAGCCCCTTAAACTGAAAATGCTCAGAAGGGGTGCTAAAGGCTGTTATGAGGTGAGATGACTCTTCCATTTCTACATGCCAGTAGCCCAATGGTTTCCAACCTGTGGGGTGCTCCCCCCTAGAGGGGCACGAAGGCTGCCTGGGGGGCGCAAAGGCTTGATAAAGAGGGTAATTATATTTGAAAACTATGAATTATGATGGAATTCAGTAATTTCTAAATATGGAGAAAATATTTCAGATATGAATAAGAAATCTAGTTATATGAATATATAAACAATTTCATAGATTAAGAATATATGATATTTATTGACATATGCCAGTAAAATAGAGTATTTGAGGAAGGAGGGGCAGGGAACGTGTCATTCAGTGAGGGGGGGGCGAGAATTAGAAAAGGTTGGAAACCACTGCATTAGCCACTGAGTACATGTAGGTCTAGGGATGTAAAACCCACATTGTTTTCACCTAGTGACTCTAACAAATTGGTTAAGACCGGCAATGGAAAACAATCGGGTATGGTAACAGAGTTTACCTTACGATAGTTCACTACTGGTCTAGATTGGCTGCCCTTCTTTGGAACTAGGAAAAGTGGGCTATTCCATGGACTGACAGAGGGCTCAATAATGTCCTGATCTAACATGTTCTGAACTATCTCGTCCGCCTCTTTTCTCAAACTGTGAGGCAGTGGGTACACCGGTATGTAGATAGGCTGAGTACCTGGCACTAAGTCTATATGATGCTTAACCAAGTTTGTCCTTCCAATAGGTTCTCCGGGTAAGGCTACAACATCTCGATAAGACTGCAATAGATTGACTAATTGATCTTTATGGTGTGGAACATTGCCGGAAGATATACTTTTTTTTTTTTTATGTGGGGAAGAAGGAACCAAAGGCAATGAGCCCGCAAAACTGTTCCTTCCAAGAGAAAAACAAAATACAAGAGAGAGCCAAATTCAAGATCCATTCATTTCGAGATACCTTGACACAGGTCAGGTGAAAGAGTCGTAGCAGATCCCTTAGAGTTGATGGCATACACTCCAGTGGCTCATCATCATCATCATCTTTTTTGCGAGGTATGGCGAATGGTATATCCTGGCACACCTTTACGGCCAATGGGTAAACCAGGAAGTCCCCAATCTTTATACCACTTTTAAGCTTCGGTGGAGCGTTAGTGACATTTAACAAGAACAGGTAACACAAGCTATCCTCCAACACAGTACACAATGCCGACTCATACGTTAAGGCATTCACACAACACATTTCAGGTAGTTTTATTACATCCACTCCTACTTTCGCACCCACAACACGAACAGAGACTTTGGTAAACTCAAGTGGTAACAAAATTGTGCACTGATTTGTTACTGCAGGCCTCATCTCCACGCATTGTAGAACATCATTCAGACTATGTGAAGTAGGTAAATGAGACACGTCTGAGTCGGCTATTGTGCCACTGTTAGAGGGGTTGTCATGATCCACTACTGAATGCTTAGAAGGTGTATCATTAGGTGTTAGTGAATATGCCTGTTTGCTCTCAGGTAGTGGTGGATTTACCTCTTTACTCTCGGGTAATGGTGGAATTACACATTTTACTCTCAGGTAGTGGTGGGGCCATGTGAGACTGAATAACCGAGTTTGCTTGAGAGGGTACAGGACGTAGGTGTTCCATGCTATATACTGAGAATCCTTTAATATCAATAGTATATCACCACAAGCAGGTAATAGGTCAATTGAGTGTTGAGCTATTGTCGGTAAGCCATTAGGAGTATCTGCTGCATATTGAGATCGTTTGTTACAAATAATTCTGCGGTAAAAGGTGTTAAGGCTTAACAAGTTGTACCTCTAAAATGACTCTTCGCTTGACCTTAAACTCTGAGCCATCCACACCACATAGGTGAATGTCAGGTGGTTTGAAGATCCCGACCTTTTTTACTTGTTTCCCTAACACTGTCTAGAGAGATATCAGAGATAAAATTTACCATAGATCCAGTGTCCATGAAAAACGAGCTTTGTACCCTTTCCCTCCATCCTAGAATAACTAAGCCTAAAGAAGTTATAGACCCTACGTGGCAAATGGGTAGTTGATCTTCTGTTGTTACATTACATTTTTCTGGTACAGGCGTATCTGTTGTTGTTACATTACACTCTTCTGGCATGGATGTATCTGTTGTTATGTTACATTCTTCTGATACGGGCACTCCTCTTCCCCCGACTGGCAGCCCTTAACCCCTAACAGGCAGGCGACGTTACCTAACGTTCGTGCATGAGGAGGTGGGTGACGTTACGTAATGTCCAGCCATTATCGGTCCTAATTTATTGGTGAAATTGGGTGATGAGACATCCTTGTCACCTGTTGTTCTTCCCTCTACTCTCCCAAGCCTTGAAACAAGTAAAATAGAATATATATATATATATATATATATATATATATATATATATATATATATATATATATATATATATATATATATATATATATATATATATATTGCCAGACGCCTCAATGCCGTTTGGGGTGGCCACAAACAAATCACCTCCAAGTCGCCCTATCCCCTGCCATTTCACTGCCCTGCTCCCAACTCACCCCCCCCGCGCTCCTAGACCTCTCCCCCCCCTCCCTCCATCTCATCCTCGGCCTCCCCCTCCCTCTTCCCCCCTCCACCTCACTCATATACACTCTCTTCGTCAGTCTTTCACCCTCCATCCTCTCCACATGGCCAAACCACCTCAGTGTGTTCCTCATAACGCTTCCTATCACATCCACATCCACACCACAACGCTCCTTTATATCCTCATTCGTCAGCCTGTCTCTCCACGTGACTCCACAGGCTCCTCTTAAATAACTCATTTCCACTGTATATATATATATATATATATATATAAAATCTATCTATCTTTATACTGTATATACAGATAGACAGATAGATAGATAGATATAAGTTGTAGTGTTATATTTGTTCAAGTAAAATAGTATATACATAAGTTATGTTGTTATAAGTGTTCAAGTAAAACAGAAAACACATACATAAGATTATGAAGACAATGAATAATGTAAAGAAAACATAAATATGAAAATAGTGTTCAGTGGTGAAGAAAAAGCAAATGAGTGAATAGTTTGCTATCCTCGCCCCAACCGCGCCTGGTGACAAGCTGCCTGCCTGCTCTCCTCCCTCACTCCTCCCCTCCTCCTCCCACAGCCAGCAGAGACGTATTACCACACATGTAACACCTCCTGCCTTCGTTTTTCACCCATTTTCATTGATTTGCATGTTTAGGCTTATTCCTTGATACTTTATTTTTCCGAAAATATGCCGCCACACACGGTGGTATAATTGATAAGTTGCCCGCCCATAAGGGGTTAAGGTAACGACACTCCTCAGTAGAGTGAGTTGTACTGTTCTTGTGATATTTGCATGTAGGATGACGGGATCACGAAGGTGTGCGCTGTCGCCCCTGTGAACGATGCTGTCCTTGTTTGCGGTAACACTTGGACTCTCGATGACCGGTGTTACCACTGTGCCAGCACACAACCGAAGACTGTTTGACCCGTCGCACATTGGACTGGTCATGACCATTGGCTGGTGATCAGTAGTGGGTGAGAACGAGTGCTAGGTTTCCATCTCGTGGTCAGCCGCAAACGTGAGTAATCCGATGAAGTGGTGGAAGTGTGTAATACTTTCGTAGTGTGGTCCTTGGACTGAGAGGCTGAGGTGCGAGTACTGGCCTGACGAGTGATTTCTTATTCTGATCTTTCTTGGTTTGCCTTTGAGATGTTAACAATTTTGTTTCCTGGACTAAAACCAATCTGTAGGGCTATCTCCCACTGTCGGTCGTCTAACCGATTCATAAATATAAGGTAACCAAGCAAATCTCCAAAACTGTCTAGGGTAATCATAGGCTGTCCATTAACTTCTGTTATCCACTGAGTGTCTCGCAACAACTGGCACATCTCAGAACTTGTAGCTTTCATCACAGCAGCTGCCTCAAACAGTTTTGCATCTTGTACTGGTATTTTCATATCCCCTTCCATTTGTTTGAGGAGATTATTTAAACCAGTGAGAGATGCAGCATTGGAATATTTGCAACAGAGCTGAATTAATTGCTAGTGGAATGAATCAAATGTTTGACAATCCTCGAAATGCCCGCATGAATCGCGCCTCCTATTTGTGATCTGCCTTGGTGTAACCTACCCTTAAGATAAGAGACTTTCAGGGGTTCAGTTGAGATTTGTCGATTGCGAATGTCTGTTTCGACCTCTCTGAGGAAGTCGTAGAGTGATACAGAGCTATCCTCTCTAGTGAATTTGGGGCAGTTAGCATCGTCCAAATATATGGACTGTAGAGATTCGCCATCGTTGGAAGAGTGTGAGGTTGGGAAAGTGTGGAAGTAACTGAAGTACTGGGTTGAGAGGTAGGGGAAGTAATGGTAGTTATTTGTGTTCGAGTCGGTAAGTGAGTTGTTGAGGTAAGAAAATCAGGGAAAGTGGGAGGAGAAGGGGTAGAGGGAATTAATAGAGAATCATTTAGAGTGGATGGTGTATCTGGATTTATTTTATCTGGAAGAATATTATCTGGGTTCTCAAGAACAGTAGTAGTAGTAGTAGTAGTAGTGATAGTAGTAGTAGTAATAGTAGTAGTAGTAGTAGTAGTGTGCGAGAGTTCAGTGGTAAGTGATGTATGAGCAGAAGAAGAAGGTTTGGGTACAAACTTCCACTACAAAGACAAAAGGTATCTACATCACCGCGATCAACCTCCTCACTTTCAGTCTCTAGTCGTTGGTAAACAGGAGTGAGATCAGTTCTTGGGAAGTATGTCATGTAGTGAAGTATGAAAACTTATAATTATGAGAATGTGAAATATTTACAGTGATGATGACGGGAAATATGTACAATAAAGGAGAATATGGAAGAAAATGACGGGTGATGAAAAGGAAGTATGAGGTGTGTGTGATTAGTGAGGTTGGTGAAAAGTAAGGTAGATGTAGGAGATGCAAGACAGTGAATAAAGGCAGACGAATGGGAATATGAATCACAATGTGTAGAGAAAATCCATAGGATAATCTCAATATAAAGTCAAGGTATGGGCAGAAGAAAATAAACTATATATTTACATATACTGAATACCGAAACACTGTAGAATGAAGGGAAGTCTGGCTGGCTTGAGAAAACTTGATAAGGTACTTGAACAAGAGGTGTCTGTCCCAGGGAAGGGAGGTAGGTGGTGGAGGAGAATGACATCACAAGGGGAAGTCGGCCTATGAGATGCGACCTGAAGCGTCTGATGATCACCACCAAGATGTTGACTGGAGAGGAGAGGATGACGTAGTGATCACTGAGAGACTCACCACACAACCAGGGAGAGGGGGTGAGGTGGTGGGGGTTGCATTGCCAGGCGAGATAGTGGGTTGACTGGTTGTTGGGCGTTTTTGCTTGGTCAGTGGAGTTGAAGGTGGGATGAGAGGGAGGCGGTTGGGGTTGCTGTGAGGTTTGGTGGTTGGTGAAGTTTCTAAAACAGGAAAGGTGTGAGAACTATAACTGGCTTACAGAGTGCTTGCAGGTGTTGGCAATGAAGGAGGTGAACACCGGTGTCGGTTTAAGCTTCGGTGAAGTACAGTAGGGAACACAAACATGTGGTAGGTGAACGTCGAGGCATGCTGCAAGTGTGTTGACTGGATTTCTAGAACTGAACACCACAAATAGTTTAGATCAGAACAGAACACCTGCACAAACAGTTTGGTTGTGTCACTAAGGAATCACTGTATGTAGGCAATGAAAAGGAGATCCGACACACCTCTGCTACCAGTTTGTTCCACCTCCCTTTTCGTAGCCCTGCTAATTTAAATCCAAAGATCTTGGAAGATAAACAATGGAGGTTTATGAAAGGAGAACTGTACAGATGTACTCTCTTTGGTTTCCAGCCCCAACTGCCCCAAGGCGAAACAGAAGCCGGCTATTGCTTGCACTGCAGTCTGTTAAATTTGCTGATACTTGCATTCTTGAACTGATCACGTACACAGGTTCAAGACTCTATGAATGTATGGTTATATTGTTAATTATATAGCATGGTTACTATAATACAATAGTCACAATAATATAGTATGGTTACAGACCCAGCCTTTTCGAGATAGCACAAAACTGATTTGCAAGAGCAGAGGCTACCGCTTCTGGTGCAGACACAAAATTTCCATGAAGCCGCATCACCGGTGGGGAGGGGGGCAAAAACCTACCAGAAATCTTGCACACTTTTTTCCAAACATAGGTTTTGGAGCAGAGGACGCAACTGTGGAAACATACAACCTCCATGAGTTACGACAAGCATTCTTCATGACCCATTTATAGTAAGTACGTGCTTTGCGATACTGGATTTTAAGAAAAACAGCATCACAATTGGCAAAATACCAGCAGGCAGCCATTTTGTAAGCTCCTTTTCCTATAGAACAGTCATCATTCCACCATGGCACAGGTCCCTGAGAAAAAACACCAAAAGTCCGTGGGATGGAATGTACCTCTGCTGAGAAAAGAGTCTTAGTAAAATAACGTTTGGCATCATCGATAGTTGAAAAATCAGTAACCCTGTAGGCAAATACACATAGTTCCTCAAATAGAAACCAATCGACCCTATCCAAACACCAGCGTGGCATACGGACTGCAGGAACAGAGTGAGTAGACTGGACCAATACAAGATAATGGTCATTACCATGCAGATCATCCAAAACCTCCCAAAAAAAATCAAGGGCATAGTCAGAGGAGATGGTGAGGTCACTGACAGAATACATGCCAGTCTGAACATGAAAATGGGTCGGCTTCCCATCGTTTAGGACAACCAAATCTAAATCCCCAAAGAGGCAAGAAGATCACCCTGGGATTTGAAAGTGAGTCACCCCACAAAGGATGGTGGCCACCGAGGAGTAGAAAGGAGGGTGAAAGTTGACTGATAAGGGTCTGCAGATCAGCATGCATAACAGGAACAGAAGGTGGAAGGTACAGACAACAGATGGTATAACACCTCCCAAAGTGCATCTGTACCACTAGAACTTCAAGGGGAGACTGTATCGGAAAGGAAATAAAGGAGACAACAGATCAGCACAAAATGGCACATCCACCGCTGTGACTGCCAGGAGATCCATGGAAGACCTCATGCCCCCTGATAGAAGGAAACAGTCTATCCCCCACCACTGTCTCCTGGAGACAGACACAGAGTGGGCTCAGAGCAGAGAATACTAACTGCAATTCCCCTCAATTTCCCATGGCACCTCTACAATTCCATTGAAGACAGATTGGTTCTGACTGAGCCATACTGATTAGTATTAAATAATATGAAATGAGAAACACCAAGGCTATGTAACAACCTCACTGGGAAGGGTGTGAAAGCCCTTCTTCCTAGGTGTGGAGCTCTGCTTACCAACCGAGAAGACAATGCCGATTTAGAGTTTCCATGGGTGAAAGGACCCTTACCCCAAGACACGTCCTACCCATCGCCAGAATCAGCCCAAGGCACAGAGACCTTCCTGGTAGACCCACTCGCCCCGTCCACACTCCCATGTGGGGGTCCAGCTGGCACCTCGGGGCCAACCAGACCCTCCCCAGCCGAATCAACCAAAGGTTGGGTGCCGGGTGATGGGTCAGAGGGAGCAAGCAACTGAGCCCTTTGAGTATCTAAAGACCCAGACCCCACCACACCTGAGCAAGAGGTAAGGACTGGAATCCTAGAAAGATCGTCACGAACAACCACCAACTTAGACACCACTACCGCCCCGGTTCCCGAGCGAAGAGCTCCCTCAGAATTCTCATGTGGTACAGAAGTCTGAACCTTAGAAGGAGGGGAATCACCCAAAGATTCCTCACTGCTCACCCGTTTGAGGTTAGCAGACATCTCTATGCCAGAACTTAACCCGCCCTATCCCGACGTTTTCTGGGCAGTGGTACGCCCCAGTCCCGACATTTTTGGACCTTATTTTTTTTGGCTCAAACATCCGCTTTTGGTGAGAAACATCGAAAATTCATAGAGAAATCGCTCACCTGAGGTTTAAAATACTCGATCTAGGTACGAGTACCTCCTTACCTGATTGGGTTTTCTAACAGGCTGGCACCAAAGAAAACGAGTTCTATGGGAGGGTAACTATTTTATCCACTCATAAACAGTATTTATTTATTTACTTGGTACGAATTTACATGTAGTACAAGAGTATATTGGTTTTCAAATAGTAATATAGGCACTATAAACATTGTTTCAATAACTCATCACCATTCATGACCTTTTTTATCCCACATTACCTGATCATCATTTCTGACTGTTTCTTCCTCTAATGCTATGTAAAGATAGTCCTCCACATTGTCATCGATTGGGGAATCACTCTGGCCCTGAATGTCTTTATTGGCCAGGTCACTGGTAACAGGTGAATTGCCGAGACAATGGCGTGCAGAGGGGGGGAAAGGTTATGCGGTGTAAGGCATTGTCTCTGCTTGGCATCTTGTAGAGGAATAGAGGAAGGTGTCCCGTGTATACGTGCCAAAAATCACTCGCGAAATCACTCATGAAAATTGAAAATTGTGCAAATTAGGGACCTTGCAATGTTGCCGCATTAATTCACGTCTCTGGGATATGAGTGCACATCATGTGAGGACGTGAATTCACATCTCTGGGACGCGGCGGGTTAAGGACACACTGGAAACTGTAGAGGCACACTGTAAGGAAGACTGAACACCAGTAGCAGGGTGAGCAGATGGTACAGGAGCAGCAGTCCATATGGGAGTAGCAGAAGGTACAGGAGTATCAGCTGGTACAGGAGTAGCAGCCAGTACAGGAGTATCAGCTGGTACAGAAGCAGCAGCTGGACGGGATGCAGACTACAAAGGTACCGGAGTCTCTGGAAGACCATGAAGAGGAGCAGTAGGACATCCAGTGTCGGACAAGGAACGAGGAGAAAGATTAGTGAGAGGAGCAGAAGTCCCATAATGGTGCACAGCAGGCTTTGATCTAGAATGAATAGAAACAAAAGACACACCAGGGCGGACATACATAGACATGACATGATCCTTAGCTTCAGTAAAACTCAGCCCCTCCGTGGCTCTGAGAGACAAAATTTCATGTTCCATTTTTAAACGATCACATGATTGAGAAAAAGCAGCTTGCTTACCACCACTATTGACACAAGATACAGGACGAGGGCATTCCACACCCTCATGAACATGTAAACCATATGATGCACAGACTCCTGGAAGGCCCAGGGCAAGATGCCTACAAGTTTGGCCAATATGACTCAAATGCTGACAGTGGAAAAATCTTTAAGGCATAGGGACATAGTGCCTAACTCTGTGCTGGTACCATGCAGCGTTAAAAACAGCAGCAGGGATGCTCAATGAATCATAAGTCACAATCAAGGATGGAGTTGGCACAAGGTCACCATTTATCTTCTTAATCTTCTCAACCTTTATTACATTCTGGGCAGACAACTCTTCAACAAGACATGTCTCATTGTAAATCAGTAGTTCCTTAGCACAGACGATGCCACGAGAATGATTCAATGAAGCATGGGGGAAGCAAGTAACTGACTGCCCAGATAGCATGGATAAAGATAGAACAGTTGCACTCTGAGAAGGGTCAGACACCTCTACCAACAAACTGCCGTCATCCTGTGGAACCACTTTAGGGGCCACACCACAAGCAGCAACCAGTTCTTGATATGTTTGAAAAATATCACAATTTCTGAGGTGTACCCCAGTATGGCCACGAACGACTAAGAACTTGAAAAAAGGTGCAGGAGATGGAACAATCAAAATATCCAAATCTCTAACATGGGGGTCCTTAAGGCCAGTACATTCCTTGACCCCTGCCTGTGACCCCTGTTATGGAAGCCACCAGATTGGGGAGGCAAGGCAGAGGAGGCCTAATCCCTCGTGGAGCCACGTGGAACCTGGAACGGCTCCAGAGTGGCTACAAGTGAATGCTGAGAAGATACTCTGCCGCTAAGGTCTGGGAGACAGGCAGGTCGGGGCACAAGACTAACCACAATAACCTTTAAAACTTCATTTGCTCACCCCCCCCAGCCACCATGGAGTCCAGCAAGGGGAGGCCATACAACACAGGTTACCTAAGGGGTAGCAGGGGAGCATACGTGGGTAACCACCGGGGGACCTGGGCAAGGGTTACTCCAGGACAATAGGAGCCACCAGGCCCCCTAGTGCCCACTTGACCCTAGCCAACGCATGACCAGCCGATTGACCTGGTTAGGCCCAACCAGGCTGCCCGTCTAGCCAGAATATGGGACCAAAGAGGTGTATTGCTAGCTGCAGGATGCATCGTGCAGCATCACTGAACCCCCAGGGCTCCCGTCTCCCAGCATTACGGGACGCCATGCATGGCAAACACGTGGGGAGGTAACGGTCCCGCCCTAGATGGCAAATGGACAGGGACTAACATTACCAGCTGACCTCCTCCACCAGTGATGTAGGGAGTGCTTGGTCCATGAGGCCGATGAATGCCGAACCCTACAAAGGTAGGCACGCCTCCAAAGTAGGTGGTACCGCCAACCACACTTCAAGCCCCGCCACCACGTCAAGGTGACCCTCTGCAGTGGGGCTGAGGTGTTTGGCCTAATGGAGAGGGTGAAGGGTGCGAGATTTACTACAAGAGTGTATGTGAGTGAGACAGAGGGAGAGGGAAGGGAAGATCGAGGAGGAGATGAAGGGATGGAGTAGAGAGGTATACGAGAGGGAGGTGTAATTTGGAGAGATGGCAGCGAAACTGGAGGGAACTGGGCGACATGAAGGCGATTTGTTTGTGGCCACCTCTTACAGTATTAAGGTGTCTGGTTGTAGTTAGATAGCTAGACTGATCTTTTGCCAACCCATTTTACTTCCTCCTCTTTTACCATCAACTTGCGCCTGTCTTTTCGTCTATAACTCAACATTTTGAACCAATACCATCTCTCTATGACGAGCTGGGCAAAAAGGGTGCAAAAGAGCAGAGGTAATTTGGTCAACTTTACCGACTGTGACTGTATAATGCTTAGAAACTCTTCTATCATGTATCATTACGACATTTTAATCGAAATGGTTTCCAAGTTCAGTTCGTTAAGAAGTCAAATTGCAACACTTTTAAAGGTTTGAAATACGCTTGAAAAGCTATTCATGTACAGTGTGAAACTTCGTAAAAAGGACACAGAAAATTAAGAACCAATAAAAACTGTGCACTATGAGAAGCTCAGAACAACTTTCATTTTAAGCTGGTATCATTTTCAGCTGAGAGAGGTGGTTTGGTGCGTGATTGTGGTAGCGGTAACCGACGACCCAGACTTCCTGTCCACTTTCGCTGAGTCCTCCTTCAAGACTCACCTGCTGATGATTCAGACAACGAGGCTGTTCGCCTTCACTCGTCTCCCACTCCACCGCCTCCACCGCCTCCACCACCTTCACAAGACATTCTCTCGCACTGACTCACTCATCGCCATTATCAGTGATGATCTGACAACATTTAGGTAAGCCTTTTAATCCAATTTAAACCCTTCCACCACATTTTGATCCCTGTTTGCCATATTTCAGAGTTTGTTTTTTATTTTTTTGTCTTTGAAAAACCACCTTTAGCCTTTAGAAAGTTTGAGTATGTTACACTAATTAAGGAAATGTAGTCATGCCCCACACAGGAGTTTTCCTGGTGCCTGCAGATTTTCGCACATCCTGGTAAATTAGCTGAAACTGCTATTTCAAGCGAGGTGCATTAATTTGGTATATAACTAACATAAACGCGCAATAATTGCGTAACAGTAATAAGAACACTTCTACATCTTCAAGTATCATGATTTCATTATTTATGGGAAGTGGATGTGAAGTCTATAGCTTATTTGCATGCGCTTGTGGGATGAAAATAAGAGTTGCATGATTAAAGAACGATGAACAGAAAAGAGTAATGAAAGACGGCTAATGCCTCAATTAGGTGTATTTTATGTCAAGTTCAACCTTAAATCGGTGAAAGTGGTACGGTTCACTGTGTAAACACCTTGTTCTGATATACTGTTGCTGAAAAGAAGGACAGGTTTTGGGGTGAACTAGGTGGAATTATCACCCAAAAGTTGTGGGGTGTTTGTGACAGGGGACTTAATAAGTGAGTGCACAATGGCCCTGCGAAAATAATGTACTAGGTTGTTCTGGGGTGCAAGGGGGAACGGAGAATGGAAAGCGACTGAAGGATGTTTATTAGGATTAGTAAAGGTTATAATATTTGAAGTTTAAAGAATTACACAAATAAAAGTGATACAGTCAGACTGGTAAGAATGATCAAATGAGCCTCATTGAGTACACAGAAAAGAAGGTGCTTGGAAGTATTGTTGATATGAGTGGGGAAAGAACAATCCTGAGATTTGCCTGTTCATCTGATTTTTCAATGGTTGGTAAACTGAGAAGTGCATGGTAGATAAAGGGAGAAAGGAGTACTCTGTGCGAATAACTAAGAGTGAAGAAGCTGACTAAGAAACCAATGTGCATCATCATTATCAATGTCATCATCATCACTATCGCCATTGCTTCTATTTTTGCTGCTGTTCTTGGTGTTATTAATACTAAATGGTCTTCTTTTTATTTCTTAAGCCATTGTTTTTGTTGATATTTTCAGATTGAATCTGTACTCGTCGTTGCCGTACAGTGATTCATCTACTCTGCCAGAACGAGTGGCCACCTGGACTGCTGA
The DNA here is from genome assembly GCF_032717465.1 of Coenobita brevimanus. Classification (NCBI taxonomy): domain Eukaryota; kingdom Metazoa; phylum Arthropoda; class Malacostraca; order Decapoda; family Coenobitidae; genus Coenobita; species Coenobita brevimanus. Next base: position 29,119,591 of record NC_136999.1, on the reverse strand, counting down.
CAGAGGCCTGGTTCTTGCCCCCACCACCCATCTCTTCCCTTCAAAGTTTATGAAGTAAGTGATTTATCCCCAGGTTTGTCCGGTACATGGTGTATACCTGTAGAAAGAAAAAAATTACCTGTCTAATGCAATCTTTACCCCATATGAATAAATACATACCTTACATAAAACATTATTTTATCAGTTAAAAATTTACCTAGATAAATAGACACTTTACCTGTTACAGTAATAATGTACCTATACAGTGGAATCATCTAGCTACATAAAGCAAAAACTTATCTTTACATAGCACTGTCCTTCCTATCTATCTGTTGCTAAAGGAAATAATTCCTAAATGTAAAGAGACAAACAAATCTCCTCCACGTCGCCCTGTGTATTGCCTATTTACTTTACCTTCATCCAAATCATGCCCTCTCTCATATATGTCTCCATTCCATCCTCCATGTTATCCTTCGTCACAGATTCAATGGTCGTTCTCTCATTCTCCATCCTCTCCACATGACCAAAGAAATATTTTTGAGGACAGTAGAAACAGGTGAGCATGGCACTAGACCGTGAACACAGTTGTGATTCGACACCAGATCGTGAGCACAGCTGTAATTCGGCTCCCTACCTCTTAAAGGATACTGATATGCAAGTAAATTTCAACTGATATATGATTAGGCTTCAGTGATGTACTATAAAGCTTCAGCTGGTGTATAATTAGGCTTCAGCTGATACACAATTAGGCTTCAACTGATATACGATTAGGCTTCAACTAATGAACGATTAGGCTTCAACTAATGATCGGTTACGCTTCATCTGATAAGCGTTAACTCGTATACGGTTTGACTTCAACTGTTATGCAATTATGTATCAACTGATATACGATTAGATTCAACTGTTAACCCCTATCCTCCGGCTGCCGTGTACAGCCGTCACGATTCAGGACGTGGAGCACCGCCAGCTGACGGCATATACCACACTCACCTTCCTGCCGCCCTTTCAACTCGCAGCCATTTTTTGTGACAGGCATAGGGTAGGTAGGTATCCATGGTACCACACTGATACATGGCTTAGTCTGTACATGGCACTGGTAGAGTGTAGGGTGACGTCTTTCTTATCCTCCCCGTCCGATTCCCTCCCTTCATGCATGGGGCTCATTGCATCAACTCCCGCGAAGGGGAAAGGGTGCAGTGACTGAGCAAGTGTGTGGGAAAATTAGTCACAATTTCTGTACAAGTAATTATCTCATACTCAAACATACTGCATGAAACAGCCAAAGCATTTACTTCTCAAAGTACAATTACCCATAATTGTGACGTCAAGTGCAAATATAAGTGCCATAATGGAGGGAAATTATTATAACTGATGCAACAAGTGAGTACAGAAAATAAAGAGCTATTTTTTTTTTTTTTTTATGGTGAGTGTAGCCTATACACTATATACACTGTATATGGCTAGTGAGGGAGTGATCGCCCTCTACCTACACAGATCGAAAGCCCTCGGGAGCAGGGGGGTGGTTGCTTTCTCAGGCACAGGAACTCCTTGAGAGTGAAATGGCTGGGAAGCATGCCGGCACGTGACTGGCTACAGCATAGCTGGGTCTTTCGGGTGTGGGCAATCAGGCAAGTTAGCTGCCTACTGCGACTGCAACACAATGGCGAGGTGTTCAGGAAGTTAGCCAAAGAAACCTTGATGGACTCTGAAAGAACAATAATGGCCCCCAGTCCCGTGCAGCCCTTAAATGGGCAGGGGGTGCTAAGAATCTCACGGTTGCCTCAATTACAATCTAATTCCTTTGTCAATGCAAAAAATACAATTAAAATTGGTAACTGGAATGTGAGAACGCTAAATCATGACGGTAAAATCGATGAGTTAGTGAAGGTTTTTCAAAATTATGGACTTGATATTTGTACTCTGACAGAAACTAGATTAACTGGAGTCGATAAGTTGGATTTGGAGGATGGTATACGTTTATTGATATCTGGTCGACAGGACGGAATGCATTATCAGGGAGTAGGATTGTTGCTGGGTTGTAAGGCAAATAAGGCTTTATGTGAGTGGGATCCTATAGATGAGCGATTGTTATACGCACGGTTTAAATCAAATCATGGCAACATCAGTCTGTTTGTGTGTTATGCACCTACTAATGATGCACTCGACGAAAGGAAAGACACATTTTATGAAAAGTTGCAAGAAGGAGTAGGAAGGGTACCTAGACATGATGTTTTGATCTGCGTTGGAGACTTTAATGCAGTAATGGGCTGTTCAAATGAGGGATTTGAGGCATGTATGGGTAAGATGGGAGTTGGTAGTAGGATGAGTGAAAACGGAGTGAGGTTTGGAAGCTTCTGTCTAGCAAATGACTTAGTCATCGGGGGCACACTCTTTCAGCATTGCAATATACACAAGACAACTTGGGTGTCGCCATGTGGAAAATATAAAAATCAGATTGATCACATTGCTATCAGTAGGAGGCATAGAAGTTCTCTGCTAGATGTTCATGTTAAACGGGGAGCGGATATTGGTAGTGACCATCAACTCAGCATTGCAAAAATAAGGTTTAAACTTAAAAATCAGAAGAAGGAAAAATCTGGTGTTGGTAGATACGATATTGTTAAGCTTAGAAGGGAAGGAGAAGAAAAGGAGGAATTCAGATTAGAATGCAGAAATAGGTTTTTGGTGTTGGAAACGTTGGAAGAGGGGGAGAGAAGTGTAGATGAGATGTGGGAGGATGTGAACAAAGTTTTGCATGAGACTGCTGAATGTACGATTGGAAGGAGACATAGATTCAGGAGAAAGAAATGGATATCAGAGGAAACGTGGGATATGATAAAAAAGAGAGGTGAGGCTAAATTGAGGAGTGAGATGCAATGCGTTGATGAACGAGAGATTGAATTAGCAAGAGCTGCGTACTGGAGTTTGAATTCAGAAGTAAGAAGGTTAGCTAGGAGAGATAAAAGAAGATGTGTGGATGAAAAGGTTGCAGAGACTGAAATCTTAATAAACAAAAATGATGGACAGAGTCAAAGAATAGCATATGAATCGATTAGAGAACTGAGTGGTAATGCAGGTAAACGCAAGGAAATACCAGTTAGAGACAGGGAAGGAAATTTACTGACCAAAGATGGAGATATTAAAAATAGATGGAAAGAGCATTTTGAGACAGTTCTTAATAGACCAATACCACCAGAAGAGGATATACCGTCTGCTCAGGAAGATTTAAATATAGAAACAGGAGAGTTGAGGCTTGCAGAAGCGGAGAAAGCAGTAAAACAGTTAAAGAATAATAAGGCACCAGGGGAGGATGGTTTATTTCCGGAAATGTTTAAAGTGGAGGGGGATAGATTAATAATGATCTTGACCAAGCTATTCAATAAAATATGGGTGACGGGGTTACTACCATCAGTTTGGAAGAATGGTGTAATTGTTAAAGTTCCGAAGAATGTAGACCTGAGTGAATGTGGTAATTGGAGGGGAATCTCTTTGTCACCGATAGCTTTGAAAGTTTTCAGTAGAGTGTTGTTAAATAGGTTGGAGCCGGTGGTTGAGGGTATTCTGAGGGATGAACAGGCTGGTTTTAGAAAGGGACGTGGTTGCAATGATCAGATCTTTATAGTTAGGCATTTGATGCAGCAAGTTAATGAAATGAGAGTACCGTTAAGTCTTTGTTTTGTTGATTTTGAAAAGGCTTTTGATAGTGTTTCGAGAGAGACTATGGGGAAGATCATGAGACATTATGGAATACCCGAGTTTGTGAGGGTCATTATGAACATGCATGAGGACACATTTTGTAAAGTGATGGTTGATGGTTGTCTGAGTGATTCGTTTGAAGTCAAGTCCGGAGTAATTCAAGGTGGTGTTCTATCGCCTTTACTATTTATATTGGTCATTGATTACATTATGAAACGCGTTGGAACAGAAAACAGGAAACTTTTGGATTTAGATTATGCAGATGATATAGTTTTGATTTGTGATGGGCCAGAAGAGATGCAGAGAGTGTTGGACTGTTTGGTGAGTGAAGGTCGCAAGGTGGGTTTGGTTATTAATTGTGGAAAAACTGAAATAATCAATATGAATATGGAAAATGCACAGGAATGTGTAATTGGAGGTATGGTTGTAAAGCAAGTTGATAGGTTTAAATATTTAGGTACTTATTTAGCCAAGGATGGTTCTTTGAACTTTGAATTCGAGGAAAGGTTAAAGAAGGCTAATCAGGCAATGGGAATGCTTAAAAATATTTGGAATAATAACAATTTCTCTGTGCATACAAAAATCAAACTTTATAAGGTAATGGTTAGGAGTATCTTAATTTATGGACACGAGTCTTGGTACAGCACAGTGACTATGGAAAATAAATTCTTGGTGTTTGAAAATAAAGCACTTAGAAGAATATTAGGAGTTAAGTGGTGGGAAAGGATACCAAATAGTAGAATTAGAGAAATAACGGGAGTGCAGCCGATCGATGAATATGTTAGATTCTCACCATGGAAGTGGCTAGGACATGTGTACAGGAGACAGGGAATAGTACGAGGTACACCAGGGTGGGTGGCACTTGGTAGGAGAGGTAGAGGAAGGCCAAAAGAGACGTGGGTGAGGACAATGAGACGGGAAGCTGGAGATGAGTGTTGGGGAGATCTTGAGGAGTTAGCACAAGATAGGATGTGGTGGTGTGAGTTCATCGAGGCCCTATGCATCCCCGAGGGTGCCACAGGAAATGATTGATTGATTGATTGATTTTTTTCCGATACATCTACGGGGCATAGTGGCACTATGAGACGAGCGGAAAACCCTATGTGGAGCCACAAGGAAGGGGTGATGACTTATTCTTATGAAGGTGAGTAAAGTCGAAAAAATGATTGGAATATTCCGAGAGGCTAGGCAGTGTTACAATCACCCCTCAGGTCAGCACTGCCAGCGCTAGCCCGCGAGTCCAAGGCCTCTGGCAGTGGTACGCAACTGGATTAGTCCGCCAAAACACAGAAAACCAGTCATCTTTAACTTAAACTTACTCATCGACGGGACCACCTGAAGACTTCAGGATTCTTTCATTTGAAAGAGGAAGGGTTGATGAATCTTATGTATACTTATTTTTTTCTTTAGCTATAAGAGTTTGGCAGATATTAGGATTTGAAATAAGGATGTTTTTGCCAAAATCTCGGATATCTCCTGCAAGGAGTGGGTGATGACCAGAAACCGCCGGTGGCTAAGAGTTAAGCAAATATGCATCATCTGATATATGGGTAGACTTCAATTGATATGATTAGGGTACCAACTGATATACAGTTAAGCTTCATCTGCTATACAATTAAGATTAAATGGTAAACGATTAAACTTCAGTTGATACACAGTTTGGACTCAACTGATATACGATTAGGATTCAACTGATATACGATTAGGCTTGAGCCATTTATACAGCAAAAGTTTTCCTCATATGAATTAGTCATTAGGTGATATCTACAATGATATAATAAGACCACGTACCCTCTTAGAATTCTGGAACACAGGATAAAATATACTGTAACTCTGAAACAGAGGATAATGCTCGGCTACTTTCATCAATGTCGTAGCTGATTTTCATCCTGTGCACCATTTTTGCATCTTTTCTTATCAACAAAAGTCTAGGTTATGCTAGGTTTGTTTTGTTAGAAAAAGGTTAGGTTAGCTTGTTAATCATACAGGTTAATCTGTTATGTTAGGGAAGTGTAAGCCACGTTAGGTGAAAAATTATAACCTATCATGCCCTGCTGCTGCATTTACAGAGTGCTCTAGGAAATGTCTTCAAATTTCAGTTTTTTTCTAGGGACAATATTGAGTTAAAAATTCTCCTCCAATGCGGACTGACTTCTTAACCGATATGAGGGTACAGTTGCTGATGGCCATATCGATAAAACTGTCTGTATGGTTATTAACCCATAAGATTATCAATGGATTTTCGTATTAGTAACTGTCGTCATCTTTCTGACCTCTTTCAACTTCTGTCTCATCACCACACTGTTACATCTTTATCTGTCTCTTCACAACACTTACATTTTTATCTCCGTTCAGTCATTACTTCAGTGGTCACTGCCTCTCCGAACTGTCTGCGTGCATCTCTCCACCACTACGGCAAGCGTGTTTCACCTATCTAGCAGAAAACTCACCCATTTTCTGTCTATTTTTTATAAGTCAAAAGTTAACCAATTCTCCCAATCTTTCATGTATGCAGCATGTCATCTCTGGAACTGCATGCCTATGACCTCCAGTCTTAAAAGGAAAATGTGTTCAGGTATAATGGAATGAACGGATGTTGAATTTGGCTATCGTTGTTTGTTACAGGAAACAGTTTTATGAGCTTCTAGACTTTGACTTCTCTTTCCTTGAAATAAAAAAATGTAGCTCCATTATGGTTGAGAATTGGATCCATATTGATATGGCTCTTTTTAAACTTAAAAACAAACCCAAAATAACCTGAAAATTGACACATTTCTATGGACACCCTGTATAATGACCTCTATTACGATACACTGCATATTAAGTTAAAGTTAAGTACCTAAAATGTCTCGACGATTTCTGGTGCGCAGATTTTGTCTTTCGAATTATCATCATAAGGTGTGCACTTTGTTCTGAGACTTTCTATGTTCACTGTCTTTGGAAATCACAGTCACTCAGTCATCTTATGTTGCAATCCATGTAACTTAGAGATTTCCACTTCCTGTCATTTGTGGTCACTGGACCATCAAAGAAATTAGTGTAGGGCAGACGGGTTATGTGTAAATAGTTAGTGATTAGGATTCTCTTTCTTTACTAATGGCAAAAATCTCATCCTAAAATGGTTAAAAGTGACCAAACCCAAGCTCATCGACACAGCCCACATCCAGGTAGTAATTCTTATTCTTTCTTATCCCCTAAATGGCTGTCGGCATCAAATGATGTTTTACCGTTATGTGGCCAATGGCAGTCTGTAGAAAGCTGGAAACTAATTTGGGAAGTGAATGAAAGTCTGGGAGATGTTGACAGTGGCCTAGTCTACCCTGAAAATCATTGAGGCTGTTAGTACAGCTCGTAGGTCGGTCATGAGTGGAAGTTCGTCTTGCTCTCCTCAAGGCCAGCACCCCCTATCACAAAGCTCCCCTCTGGCTCATGCCAGGGCCTTAAAAGCCCTGAAATTGGGGCTGAACTCTTCCCCAAGGTTGGAGAGAATGTTGATGACCACATCGGTTCAGGAGACGATTGAGGAATCTGCATTGACGACCCCTCAGATGACTATACTGACAAGTGGAACCAGACTCCAACTCTGGATGATGATGGCGACCCAGACGACACAGATGATGCAGCACCTTTTTCCTGTAAGACTGCTGTACCGTTGGTCAAGAAGGTGGCAAAACAATTATTTGCTGCAAAAGAGGCTGTGCAGAAGGCAAGCACACCACGTGAACAATTGCAGCAGGAGCACATTGCGAGATTTCCCCTTCCTCGCTGCACCACGACCACCACTTCCCTCATCCATACGTGGCCTCTCACCATCCTGTGAGCTGTGAGAGTGAAAACTCGCCACCTGGCAGTGTCACAGATGTCAGGTAGCTCTCTGCTCTCCCTGCTTCCCTGAGTACCATACCATCTTATAATATTAGGTGTGAAAAGACAAACTCGTAAATACTCACAAAATAATGTTTAAGGAACTATTTACAGAACTAAGTATATATCTGTGATAACTATGGAAGTGCAGTAGTATATGATCGAGTAAGGAAGTGTTAGTGTAATTAAGAATAAGAAAGTAAATACGTAAAGAAAAGAGAGAAAGTGTGTTTCCCCGACAGTGACTACTTATCAGAGTTTACTTTTGACCTGCAAATGGAGGGTAGAGAGATAAAACATCCCTCGCCCTCGCCGCCGCTAACTCTACAAGGCACAACCTACAACCCTACAAATGTAAAAGATAACTTGTTTTTATTTTTCAGTCATTTTCTTTGTGTCATTATTTCTTTCCTTGTATTGCTTTCGTCTCATGTATTTCTTGTATTTGCAGGAAAAAGTCATTTCCTTGTTTACTGAAATAACAACTCTAAGTAACCTGTACAACCTCGCCATTCCCTACCCCTCCTTCCCTAGCTCACTGTGCTAATCTCTAGCTTTATTGTTTTCTGACAAGGAGGGTTGTCTTTAAACACACACAGGTGCACCCATTTTCTCGAAATAGACTAAAGATATAATCCTCCTTTCTTTCGACATGCACCATACCTCCTAGAGTATGATAAAAATCCTTACAGGAATAAACATTATAAACATCAAAAAGTGGAACACAATTAAAAATTATGACATTCTGATCTTATAAGTACACATAATATGCACTGAATATGATCATGATACAAATTTCTTGCTTTGCACAAGCATTTCAGCAACGTGTGAAATGTTCTCTTGGTGAATAGATAGATGTAAAACCTTCCCTTCCCTGCACACTAATCCCCTTTTGCGAGGTGCTAATCGCTGGTTGCATCGAATTTGGGCCACTACGGTTCAGCCTATACGCACAAAGGAGCACCCTTAACTAATTTGAGACAAACAATACCATCCCTTGGCTCCATTAAGACACAAACTACACCACCCGAAAAAAAAAACAAAAAAAAAACTAGCTCTGTACTAGCGTGAATTCAATAAACATCAAAAAATGTGTGAAAAAAATTCATAATAATTATTTTTATGAAAGCTCTCATATTATGGACTGATTTTGTTTGTATTACGTATATCAAGTCATTTCAAACCTTTTTAACATTCATTTTTTTCTTTGTTGAATATATGGATATGTCTTAGTGCAATGTTTCGTTGTGCCTTTGCATAGTTTTCAACGGTGTATACACGGATATTTTGCGATTTTTTCCACGATTCATTACGAATCGCAGGATGGGGTTCGGAAGGTAAAATTTACATTTCCAAGTGCGCCAGATGATTCTCTTCACTTTGGTAAAGAAAAGTATTCGATTTTCGAAACGAAAAAATGACCTTGGCGCCGGCCAGGGGGGGCCTGTCAACTTCTGAATGCAAGGCCATAGAGGGGTTAATACAGGTGCCGCAATTTTAATCATGTTGCTCTTAACTTGGCCAAATATTGCCAGCTCTCCATCTTCACTGCTGAGTTGTACCAGTAGGTTAGCACTCAAGTATGGCATTACTTTTCGAAGAAGTGATATGGAAAGGATGTAGAGCCATTGTGTGGTCTTACATTGCCACTGGACTATGTGAAATAAGTTGAAAACGGTCGAAAGTATGGGCCAACTCAGTGTAAGTATTCGAACAAATATATTCTTTCATAACTCAATGTAATGGTAAGCACTAAAATCCAACACGAAAAGCTAAAGGTATCATTCCATTCTAGGTTCCCTCACCGGCCGCATCTGGTGGTATCACAAGAAGAGCTTCCCACACAAGTAGCAGTGATGGTGGACGACCCCACAGTGCCGGGGGGTAAGCGGCTCACCTTTACGGGACCCATACATAATGTTGTGGACTTCCTCGCAAAAAGGATTAATTTCACGTAGGTCACACTGCTAGTCTAGTTTAACCCACTGAATCTGGAAATCATCATTTTCGTTATATATCCCCGCTTTCTCCCGATTATTTTATCCGGGTTAGGATAGGCATTTTGTACTGGATGGGTTAGCTCTAGCCTTAACAAACGTCTTCAGCATTAGATGTCTTTCCTATGTTGTCTAAAATCATGTGGCAGCAGCAAGAAAAAGTAAATAAGGCATCACCCGGACTGAATGATTTCAAGAATTTAGTAACTGCTTCGTCTGTTTCATATGTTTTTTCTCCAGAAAGTAAGAAAAATAAGTGATACAGCTACACTTCCATTAATGTATATAGCATTTACAATTCTGTCACAAATAGTGCCATTCATATGTCAGAATTTTCTGTAATCTGTACCATACCCATTACAAATATAACATTACTGTACCTGGAAATGATACATAAATATAATGAATGAACTACGCAAAATTCTTAAAACAGTTATCGTAAGCCTGTCCCTTTAGCCTCTTTTGATCATATGCGGGGGCAGTGGCAGGCAGACAATGAATAAACAAATTAGTAAATAAATAAATAAATAACACGTGAGAGCGAACCCAGGTTGGGGGAGGGAAGAACTGAGGGATTTGAGTTAATGGGCCATCCACAGACTAAGTCTGTCATAAAAAAAAAGTTTCTGCCATTACTTCCTCTTGGAGTATCTCGAATCTTTTGACAATATGACGTGTATCACTTTGTCTGAATATACGAACCTCACCTTCCCTCTGAGATCAGAGAGGAAAGAAACCACGAAATGCAACACTGCCATAGGGTCATGAGGTATTCGTGATGGGACGACATTCACCTGAAAGGGATTTTCACTTACAGTTGTCATCCTCCTCAGAGAATGTCAAGGAGTGAAAATCTGTGCACTTCAAGCACCGTCTAAGTAGCCAAGTCGTATGGTATTAGTGTAGTGCATCCTTAATAGTGCCGGCCATCCTTCTTGTGTACGATATATAACAGTAAATGAATGACCAAGGAAAACATTTGGGCTCCTGGTTACTTGTGTTAAGCAGCTCTTGAATCTGGCCATTCTCTCTCTCTCTCTCTCTCTCTCTCTCTCTCTCTTCTGCATGTGGCTTGATGAAGTCGTGGGTCTCTGGTCTCGATGTAACGTGTGACAACATCAGTCTTACCACCATCTGTGTTTAATACCTCCTAACGAAAAATAAGGATGAATTTATCTAGTTTCTTACAATGTGGACTGATAACTCTCACTACCCCATACTGAACAACCATGGCGATATAAAAAAAAATTCCAGTCTCACTCCAATACCGATATGGTACTCTTAAGCAGGACTTGAAACTTTCATAGAAATGTAATAGCATGTACTGTATTAAATTTCTCTCACTTATTTCATACGAAACATCTTCGTTATACTTATGTCCATTAAATTCAGAAAGATTTCCCATAACAATCTGCCATCCGAATAACTTCAGGTACTCGTATGTGAGGCCAGACGACAGGGAGTGGGGTACGCGCTGGAAGGATGGCTCCTGGTCTGGAGTGTTAGGCCAGGTATTCAGGGAGGTGAGTGTTTCAACATTCAACAAGAAGCGGTGCCAAGGCACAGCAAACCCGTCCCCGACAGTTAGTTCAGTGTTGAGGTATAAACACAACAGGATATCTTGTCAAAGATGTCACATATCAGATCTGGAGTAAACCGGGTGAAAACTGACGATTTTATGCCCATTTGAAATTTTAGGCCCAAACCACTTGACATTCACCCACTCTACTGCGAACTGGGGGATTATCCCCCTTATGTAGCGGGGCATGATATAGGATGCAGATTTGAAAAATACACCTTTAGGTTTTGGTTTCATGTAGGTATGACGAATTTGAAAGGAGTTATGGTGAAAAACAAATCTTTACCCTTCCCCATTTCTTTAATTACATTTTTGGCCGTACAGCCTGGGCCTTGGCCCATTTTGGACCAAATTGTAATCAGATCAGGAGGTCATAACCCATTACCCTTGTACTCTTAATGTAAATCGCACCAGGAGTTTTTGCTTAAGGTTGTTAACAGACGGACAAACAAACAAGCAAACAAACAAACAGACAAACCAAGTGAAAACAATACTCGTCCCCGAGACCCTCCGGGCAGGGACCCGTGATTTTAACTCAGTTACATGGGAAAAAAATATGTTAGTACAATTTCCCGTCAAAAGGTCCGTTCCTCCCCCTTCTGCTCAGTAACTGATAACTGTTAAGTAGTTTGGGTGAGGTACAGAGTCACCACAGTCTGTCTAGTTTGTTAAACAGTTAGTTTTCATCCGTTGTTAGTTTTAATTAGCCTAACTAGTACAACGTTATAGGTTAAAGCAAGGCTGGAAGTGGAATGTAGCTTTTCGTGGCAATAGTACAGTAGTTTTAAAGGGCATATTGGGGTGAAAATAGTTGTTCACATCCAACAAGAATCCCTATTAGTTGAAGCGCTGTATACCTACTGTCACGTGAGATGGGGGTCAGTAACCCACATGTAAAAATTATTGAGTACAGCGACCTAGCCTCAGGGCCCTTCATCTAAAGAACGTGATGTATGGGACTGGTTATTATTGTGTCACACAACATATAGACAATCGAAATGACCATTAAAACTTCCCCATATTTAGTAGTTCTCATCAAATCAGTAATAATTAATACACTGTAGAGTTTCTTTCTGTTATTCTTATCATGTTATTTTTCCAGTCCTATAAATACCATACATAAGTTATTCATTAAGCACCCAGTTCCTTTTTTTTTTTTTTTTTTACAGCACAGTCATTAAGTGGCATCCTGACGTACTCTTGCAGCCATTATTATCCCAAGTACATTACCAACAACAGTCACGAGATTTACTTTACAATGGATTACTCATACTTTTTCAACAGTATTTGTCTTATGTAAGGTAATGGTCACGGCCTGTTTTCTCTCCCACTGGAGCAAGTCTTCATACCAGGGCAACCTGGCAGATTTTTTTTTTTTTTTTTTTTTTTTTTGCTTATTATGAACAGGCCAGTGCACCTTCATTACAATATGTTATCATTTATAAATACATCGCATCAACCCCTGAAATTTTCTCACTTGCTCTTCCAGTATTTTCATTGTTCAGCCATTCATTAAAATCGGTGGTCACGCATCCTGAGGGGTCTTCACGCCACGAGGACAAATTTGCTATCACGAAAAAAAAAAAACACTATTGTACGTTGACCTATACTCCACCATCGAATTTTGGATGAGAACCACCTCCAACTTTACCTGGCTCATTGACCAAAATATAAGTGGCTGGATAACTGCCAGGGTCATATGTCGTTGGACACCAGGTGAGAACAGGAAAATGACGTGAGAATAAAGGAGACAATAAAATATAGAAAATTTAAATGAGTGTTAATAATTAGGTTGAAATGAAAGGGCTAACCGCATTCGAGATATCAGAGATAGTCTCGCGTAAAAAAAAAAAAAAAAAAAAAAGTTTTCCCAGCTCAAGTGACAGCTGAGTTGCCTGGTCTCAGCTACAGCCACGAATCCAAAAACATTAAGTTTCATGGGGATCTCTTTTAGCACCTGCATTAATGTTAACTCTACCACTGAGATATAAGTTTGTTTTCCTCAATCAGCCCGCAGATGTCAAAGCTCAAGTTCTGCAGGCAAGGTCAGAGTCCACCCCGTGTATGACTACGTTAAGAAAATAACTCAGACATGTCTGATCTTAATTCAACCAGATTTCCAGGAAGGGTTGAGAGTTAGACAAGGCATACTGATTGATTAAATATAATAAATATCTGGCGGTGAAGCTGCCCGGGTCATATGCCACCGGACAACCAGGTAAAAGATACAAAAAAGAAAAATCGTACTCAAAACAAAGTTAATATTCCTTCGTAGAAATAAAGTAAATAAAATGACAACAGAAAATTTAATAAATATCAATTATCTATAAAAGTGGTATACCTCATACCAGTTAATCTGGCCAGGCATGTATGGCAACACTGTTCCTGCCGAGATTCTGATTGACTGGAGGTGTTTGTTCGATTTCGTTGTTGCTAAAACAACTGTAATAGAGGATATAATGAAATGGTTTTCCTTTAGCCTACTTTGATTTTTCGCGATTTTTTCAAACCTCCCTCCTCGCAGAACTCGTCTTTTCATTAGAATTTTAATTATTCAGAGTTGTGGCACGATTTGAGGATGCGAAGTGATTTTAAAATTTAAATGAGTGTTATACCAACGCTCAGATTAAGCAGGTTTCCTTAATTTTCTGGTATATTACGGAGTGTCGGAGATTTAAAGGAATTGTTCGAATGTTAACCTTGACTTGGACTGTTATAATACTTTGTTGACTCAATATCTCTATCTTCCTACGAAAACTTCATTGTTGTTAAGTATATAACGGATCTTATTGCTTTTGACGATTGTATTGTCGACAAACTCAGTATCACATCTGATAATAAAGAGAGTATCAGTTTTAGCAACAACGAAATCGAACAAACACCTCCAGCCAATCAGAATCTCGGCAGGAACAGTATTGCCATACATGCCTGGCCAGATTAATTGGTATGAGGTATAGGAAGCCCGCCTCCGGAAGAAAACTAAAATCATCAGTAAAACTGCCAAAGGCTCCACCAATTTTCAAGGACAGACAGTAGACACCATCCATCGTCAAATACCTATGGAGGAATCTCTGACGTAGTTCCCCCGGACTTGGACTCTCAACCACCAAGTGACGGACAATAAGAGAAACAAGGCAATCATCAAAATATGGCTTTATTCCACCACACATAAGGAATCCATGCGTATGCCATGACTGCCAAATGCGAGGCAGAGCAAGAGCCACCTCCAATCATCGAGGCTTGGAGGGAAGAACCCTCGGCACAACCACTCTTTGAAAAATTTCTTATAACTTATTATGAGCAACACCATCCCACTGTCTCTGCAAACAAGAACGATTCACGTATTTCAAGGAAGGTGTCATATTGGAATCGGAAGGTTGGTAGTTGGCAGGGCCATCGAGAAGATGCAGCTTTAGCTAATGTATCTGCCCTGTCATTGCCCTATACACCAACAGGCGCGGGAACCCAATTAAAATCCAATGACGGTCACAATGGCCAATGAGATAAAGCCACACCAAAATTGATAAAACCAGTGGATGGGATGAATTAAAAGACTCCAATGCAGACAGAGCTAAGTGGGAGCCACTAAAAAAAATTGGGGGAGACCAAACATGATTCAGAGAGCATACATAAGTTCAGCCATATATACTGAAGCAATACCAGGTAGGCTACCGCCCAGACTGAAAGAAGGGAAGACAACACAGAAGCCTACTCCAGTATCAGTCTTCGATCCGTCAGTATAGACAGGAACAGAGCGTTCGTGAGTTGACATACTGTATGTTCTAAAAGGTGAGAAAAGGGACACATGAGATTAAAGTGAGCTATTTCGACTAACAATAGACCTACAAAATGTCACATGACGGAATACCCAGGAATCCACCTTCGGGATCCGATGTAGACAAACTGCCAGTCATGGAACAGAGAGGGCTAGCATAACAAACTGGACCCTGTAACCAAAGGGATTTGGGAAACAAGGACAAGTGTTAATAGTAGATGGGGAATCCTGGGAGACCAGGGCACAGGGAACAATCAGGAAGGTGGTGATGATGAAAGCAACATCTCATCATCAAAAACTGGTGACGTAAATTGAAAAGAGAGGGCATCAGCATCCAGCAAGAAACTCGATATCCGGGTTGCCAAGTTGCCAGACGTGCAACAGTATGATGCACTGAATCCAGCATCTGGAGACGGGAATGTGTTGCAGAGGAAATATTGTGTTGCAGAGGAGTAGATCTCACACCCATATTCAAGTTTAGGATTGATAAGGGGCCTATGCAAGAGGAGGAGGGTCTGACGGTTAGCACCGCGAGAGGTA
This sequence comes from Coenobita brevimanus, assembly GCF_032717465.1. Classification (NCBI taxonomy): domain Eukaryota; kingdom Metazoa; phylum Arthropoda; class Malacostraca; order Decapoda; family Coenobitidae; genus Coenobita; species Coenobita brevimanus. Next base: position 29,104,161 of record NC_136999.1, on the reverse strand, counting down.
TGAGCCAAAACCCTCAGAAGACTCAAAGCTTTGATACATGCTACCTTAACAGAACGAATATGAGGAACCCAAGTTAGTCGTCTATGAAATAGAAGACCCAGAAACTGAGTCTCTCCCATGCAGGATATTCTCGGGCCCTAGAAATACAAATCAGGGCCTGAGTGAACCCCCAGAAGAAGGCAAAAATGCAAAGCCACTGTCTTTGTTAAAGAAAAGCAGAGGTCACGAGACTCAGTCCACTCTGAAATTCTAATAAGAACCAACTCCAATTTCCTCCATCAGAGATATTCTAGATGCAGAGACGGAAAATTAAAGGTCATCTACATACAGTAAGCCTCGTACACAATCATCAGGAAGTACACTGATTACACTATTGATGGACACAGCAAAGAGAATAACACTAAGGATACTCCCCTGTGGTACCCCATCTTCTAGTGCATGGGCATTAAACATCATTCCTCCCACTTGGACCCATAAAAAACGGTTAGTGAAGGACTGCTGGATAAAAATAGGCAAGCGCCCACGAAGACCAAACTCATGAAGAGAGAGTAAAATGCCATGACGTCAGGCCGTGTCGTATGCCTTCTCAAGATCAGAAGACCATGAACTGCTGTTGGTTAGTGGAGAAAGCCTCACAGACAGAAGATTCTAAAGAGCATAGGGCATGAGACGTAGATAATATTTTACAAAAAACATACTGAACAGAGGATAAGAAGTGACTGCGCAAGTCTAACATTGACTACCTTTTCCAAATTCTTACATATGCAAGAAGTCAGAGAAATGGGTCGATAATTCGCCTGTAGGAGGTCGTAACTTGGCTTAGGTATGGGGATAAGTAGAGCTACACCCCAACAAGCCGAAAACTCATCGGTACACCAGATCTTATCATACAATGACAGCAAAAATGAATGAGACTGATCAAAGAGATTATGTAAAAAGGCATAAGAAATATAATCACAACCAGGAGGGGAATCATGGCAATGCGACAGAGCTACCTGGAGTTCAAAGAGAAAAAAGGGGACATTGTAAGATATTCCACCAGAAGAGGCAAAACTGAGACATGAGACTCAAGGCGCTGACGGTGGTGAGCAAAAGACGAATCTGTATACTTCAGTGACAACGGTGAAAGGATCAGCCACAGGTGATCCTGTTGCAGATAAAACAGGAAGGGAGAGAATAGTAAACTTTTCTGAAATTTTCCTTAATCATTTCCACACCTAATCGAGGGAAGTCATTGAATTGATGGAGGAAACATAACTTTTCCAGGAGAAACGCCTGGCCTCCACTGAAACCCGCCTCATATAAGCCCACACCCTCTGATATGCCAACAAATACTGAGGATCTCTACGATGGCGACAAAGTCGAGAGAAGGCAACTTGTTTGGCTCTCACTCAAGAATTGAATTTAGAGTTCCACCAGGGAAATGGACATTTCAGAAACTGACCCCTGTTCCTGGAATTTATAATAAGGCCGCTGAGTGCAGCATATCACTGGAATATGGCACCACCTCAGTAAGACAGCCAAACTCATCAACAGAAGGGGCAATGGAACTTGATTCCATGAAAGTGGCCAGTCAACTTCATCCAGAAGCCAGTGATGAAGACAAGGCTGAAGTCCACCTTCATTAGCGGTTAAGAGTAATGGGAAATAGTCACTGCCATACAAGTCTGGAAACACTTCACATGAAAATCTAAAACAGCAACAGCTGAGTACAAGGACAAATCATTGGCAGTAAAAGTTCAAGTCTGGCTATGCAAATAAGTCATCTTAATGGACTTTAAAACGCCGAACTCCTCATCTTCCAGTAAAGAAGCCAGCATAACACACCGATTTTGGCCTCACTGTCACCCCATAGTGGATGATGACCATTCCTATCTCCTACTAACAGAAAGGGGGAAGGAAGGCCACGAATAAGGTATTCCAGATTTGTCCTTGAGACAGTACAGTAGCACATAAAATATCTCGATAGCAACAGCCTGCAGGAGAGTGGGAATGTTCACAAGAGTGAATGGGATAACCTCACGAAGGAATATCGCAGCACCTCCATGACGATCTTGGCCTGGCACAGGATTGGAATAAAAGGCATGGTAGCCAGATGGACCGGAAAGAAGAGCATCACCAACCATGGTCGTCTGGATACACATGCATAAAAGGGAAAATTGTGCAACAAGAGGACACTGTTCCTTATAGCTGGCACGGAAACCCCAACAGTTCCACTGAATGATATGCCTCATAGTGTACGGTGCATCAGGATAAGGTGTGGGGCTCCTCAATTCCTGACATGAGAATGGGTTTGGGTTGATGCTTAGGAAGGCCCTTAGGTAGAGACTGCCCAACATCAGAAACTCACACCCTATGCCGATCACCCAAAGACAAACGTGAGGACAAGAAGGAAAAAGTTGTACAGCACTCCTCCTCTGCGATGGAACAACAGTTTGCTTGGAAGGTGGCTGGAGGCCGCCCTGGGTGATTAGGACAACAGTATCATCACCAGAAGCCTGAGAAATAGAAGTTGATTCCACAGAACCAGAACCTCGTGAGGATGATATGGTATGCAGCAGAACTGAAGCGCTAATGGTCTGTGCTATACCATACCCAGGTGGGGACCAGACTACAAGTGAACCATCAACTTCAGCCTCCACCTGGCTAGACCCTACAGCCTCCAAGGCCGAGGAAAGAGCAGAGAGGTTGACTTGAGGTTCCACAAGAGAGACCTTAAGGAACGGTCTTCAGGCTCAGAGGGCACTGAAGAACCATGGTAGCATTTTCCAGGGACAGATGGAACTTCGAGCATGCAGGGTAAGGCAGGTCAAGGAGACATGCGACTATGAACATCCGCCACCACCATGTAAGGAAGCAAACCCTCAGCCACCAAAGTGGTGGTAGAAACATTCAGAGTATAGGGTGGTGAACATCAATCTCACAAACAGTACTAATCTTGGGGACAGCATTCAGCAATCACCAGTTGGAGGAGTGGGCACTAGGATGGGTCAAGGTAACTTCTGAGACACAGAGCAGCACACTTGCATTCCAGAAAAGGACACTAGTATAATCAACGCCGGGCTACAAGAAGTGAGTCTGAGCTCTCTTCTTAGCCACAGGAAACGAAACCTTCTCATGTTTTCCAATGGACGAAATCTCCTTCTCCAGGCAGTAACGAGGGCAGTTTCTAAGATTTACAGCACGAGGACCCCTACAGTGATAGCATTTAACCCTTTGGTGTTTATGGGTATGGCGTAAATTTCATGCATTCGTTACCATTTGATGCACGGTGCGTCTGTGCACATTTCAACCACTCATTACCATTCGACCCCATTGTGTCGAATGAAATGGCCCGTTTTTTTTTGGTTATGGAGTGCTTTTGTGTCCTTTTCTGGCCGAGAACAAAGCACTACTTGCGTCCCCCGTGTATTCCTCTACCGTGCTCAACCCACCCCACACCCAGCGTCACCCCACTACCCCAGTCAGTGTGCTACAAGCCTTTCTCGAGTGTAAGATAATTTCCTTTTGTGCTCCGTATAATCGATCATAATTAATCTGCAATAATTCCTTATACACCAAAATGTAGCCAAATAAATTCTCTATAACTTTTTCTCAGTAACACTTACCATAAGCATTATATTTATTAGAGAGAACTCGAAAAAAACTGAAATAAAAAAAAGGCATAATTTACATGCAGCTGATCTTTTTTGCAACACCATAAGCAAGTAAATTTAGTCAGGAAAACGATGAAGAAAATACGATATTTGAAGCATAAATAAAGGTGTGAGGATAAATTGTTTATGAACTATTGAGTGCACTGGAATAGCATGGTGAAAGGGGGGATCTCTCAGTGTGTGGCCTTGGGTGCCCAGGACTGTGTCCCAAGTACTCGCTCGCAGTTGAACGCAGCCTGCATTGATTGGTAACTAGAGGGTTAAAGGGTCCTGGTCAGCCACTGGTATGACTTGGTCCGCACACAGGAGACACAGAGACCAGGAAAGCCTTACTGTGCACAGCAGCTAAATCGGGTAACATGGCCCTAGCACTGACAGTGGAAACATCTCATTGAGATAGGCATATGTGGCTTCATAGGAAGTAACAGCCAAGCCATCTCCACAGAAGTAGGTAAGGTTAACTTAAAATGTTAGGAACAAGTCAGAGTCCAAGTTAAGACACCAATTATTTTCCTCTGCTGGTGCTCAAGTCACCACACCAGATCACAGTTCCTCTAATAACCGTGCCTCTGAATATCGGTGAAGGTCACGAGAAAAATTTACACCCTTACATCCAATAAAAGTATCATGAGGAATGCATTAAACATCTGCACCAGAAACTGAGGTCTAAAGCTATTAATCAGGAGCTCTCTTCTTGAAGGAGACCTGAACAAGGATGAATCCATCCCCCTGAGAAGCTATCATAGGTTCCATGCCACATGCTGAAATAATTGCGCAGTGTAATTAAAATGTCAGTATCGAATCTCTGACCCCAACCTCAGAGGATTTCAGCTCTATATATTATGAATAAGTCTTTGGAGCCGTGTCCTTTGGACCAAACTTCAGAGTCGTACCAACATGACTTGACCTCATCTGAGTCCCAGTTGAATGCTGGAGAAAAAGATGATAGGCCTCAGGGACCTGCAAGGGCTCCAGAGAGGCAACAAAGGAGGACTGATTGATTGACTGATAGAATATAATAAAAATCTAGCAGTGCAACTGCTAGGGTCATGTGTTGCTGGATAACAAGGAAAATAATGCCACAAATATAAACTGCATATTGAAAATAAAGTTGAAACCCACTTGTAGGAAAAAAAAAAAAAAACACTGCAAAGAACAAAAGAAGAGTTTATAAAAAATCAATTTATGAAAGTGGAAAGAGGCAAGTCTCCTGGAGAAAACTAAAAACATCAGTAAAACCGGCAGAAGCTCTTCCAAGCATTGAGTACAGACAGTAGGCATCATTTCCCCTTTATGCCTATGGAGGAATCTCTGACAGAGGTTCCCCAAGCTTAGACAACCAGCAATGACGAAAAGTAAGGGGAACAAGACAATTATCAACGTACGGTTGAGTCCCACCACTCATCAGGAACCCATGCATGAGCCGAGAATGCCCAATGCAAAGACTGGCAAGAGCCACCTCCAATCGCCGCTGTATGGAGGGGAGAAACCTCGGCACAACCACTCTCTGAAAAATTTCTTCTAGCTTATCATAAGCAACAACATCCCACTGTCTGTGCCAACACATACGTATTGCATACCACAAGTAAGGTGTTAAATCAGATGTGGGAAGGTCGTCCGTAGGGTGCTATTGAGAAGACGAAGCTTTAGCTAAAGTATCTGCCCTCTCATTGCCCACCACACCAACATGTGATGGAACCCAACAGAAATCCACATGACGGCCACGACGGCCTAGAAGGAAAAGCCACCCCAAAGTTGATAAAACCAGTGGATGAGATGCATTAAAAGACACCATTGCAGACAGAGCACTACAGGAGTCACTAAAAATCACATCAGACTGGAGGAGAGTAAAAATGATTTAGAGAGGAAATAAAATCGCAGTCAGTTCCGCCGTATATACTGAAGCAATACCAGGGAGGCTACCTCCCCTACTAAACGAAGGAAAGACAACACCAAAGCTTACTCAAGTATCAGCCTTAGATCTGTCAGCATAGGCAAGGGCAGAGCCCTCATGAGTTGAGGCATGTTCTAAAAAGAGAGAGAGGGACACTTAAAAAAAATAACAGAACAGAGGAATGAAAAAACAAATGAGTAAAAAAAATAATCCATACACATGATTACTGGTGTCCTCCATTCATAAACTATCCACAACAGTTGGACTTGAACTGCTGTTTGGAGGGAAACAACTCCGGAGATGCGAGTTCCAGAGAGATGCAGCTCGGGGAATGAAAGAATTCTGATAGGCAGAAGTTCTGCAGTATGGCTCAGTGACGTTCCAGTCATGAGCACTGCCAGATGCCCACGTAGCCCGAGGAAAGGCATAGAGAGGTAGTACAATGGATGCAACTTCGTTTGAGCATTTGCCATAAAAAATACCTGTAAAATAATGCAAGGGAGGCAACATTCCTTCTTACTTGTATGGGAGGTAGTTTATTTATAATAGCAGGGTTACTGATAATTCCAGCAGCTTTGTCCTGAGTTTTGTCTAGTTGTTTTAATGCAACCTCTCCACATCCACTCTACAAGGGTGAGCATTATTCAAGCTGTGAGTGCACACGACTGTTATAAATTATAGCTAACTGCTCGTCAGTGAAGAAGTTACGGACTCTGTACAATAATCCAAGTTTCTCTGAGGCAGTTATAGCAAGTGATCTGACATGACAGGTCCAGTTGAGGGCATTGTTAAGTGAGACACCGAGAATTTAAATATTTTTGGAGATGGGAGTATTAGTAGCACTAAAGATAATATACGAATCTGGCAATATCTGTCTATTAGTAAATTATATATATTTCGTTTTATTAGCATTAAATGAGACAAGGTTGTTTTGTCCCCATTCACTGATCATAGATAAGTCTTGATTTATGAAGATGGCTGTACTGAGTTGAGAGTTAGAGATATTAGACTTTGTAAATGGGTGTCTGAGTGTGAATGAAGTAAGAAGTGTTGAGTCATCTGCATTTGGATGGTTGGGATTGTGGGTAACACAAGACATCATTAATATGAACCAACAGGGTTGGCGTCAGAAATGATCCCTGTGGCACACCGGCGTTAATTGAGTGGAAATTGGAATATACATCAGCTACTTTTATTTTTCTGATGCAGAGATATGAGGAAAGCAGAGGAATAAAGGACGTTAGTCCATGGCAAGGGAGTATGGACAACAGGGAACGGTGCCATCCTCTGTTGAAAGCTTTAGAAATATTAAGGGCTACTGCATGAATTTCTCCATGTAGGTCAATTGATTGATGAATGGTATGAATCAGGAAGGGCTACTGCATGATTTTCTCCATGTTAGTCAACTGATTGATGGATGGTACGAGTAAGGAGATTGAGAATGTCAATGGTGGATCCTTCGTGGCGAAAACCATATTGTCTATCACTAATTAAGTTGCTGGAGTCAAGACGTTTATCTATGTGCATATTAATTAAAATTTCAAATACTTTACCAAGAGAACATGTGACAGCTATTGGTCTGTAATCAGAGGGGTCAAAGGAACTTCCTTTCTTTGGAATTGGGTGGATATTGGCTTCTTTCCATGAATTATGGAATGAAGAAAAACGTAGGCATAGTCTGAATAATTTAGCTAGAACAGAAGCAAGTTCTGGGGAACACTTTTTCAAAACAATTGGAGGAATTCCATCTGGTCCTGGAGCTTTGTTGGTAGGTAAATTGTCAAGGATGGATTTTATGTGTCTTGTCTGAATTTTCAGTGGAACAGTTTCGGGAGAGTCAACTTCTAGTACTGGGACGTTCTGGCTGACTTTCTCTATGGTAGAATGTGTGGCAATAGTACTGGCGGAGATATCTGCTTTCCCACGTGGGTCATTTGTAATGTTGCCACCTGAAGATTTTAGTGGGGGAATGGATGATGTTAAAGTTATTATTTAAAGAACCGAGAGTTGACCAGAATATTCTTTTGTCATTAGGGTTTTTAAGTAGGTTTGATGCTTGATTTTGAAGAAAGTTTGATTTAGGAAGATTTATTACAGCTTTTGCATGGTTTCTAGCAATTTTATTTTGAGAAAGTGATTCAGATGTTTTTAAGTAAGAGTTATATGCTAATGTCTTCTGGGCTGTTGCTCTTGCACAGTTGCTATCAAACCATTTTGGAGAGTTCAATCTTTTAGTGAACTATTGACTTGGTATGAATAAATCCATACCACCTAGTGTTAAGTCGCAAATGCGGGACTGGGTAGAACTGGCATCTCTAGAGAAGAAAGACTGCCATGGAATATCAGCAAGATAATTTATAAATCCATCCCAGTTTTCCCTATCAAAGTGCCATCAAGTCACCCTGACAGCTTCAGAATGAGGAAGTCTGGGGGGCTAACTAATGAGGCTTTGATGGGATTGTGGTCAAAGTATCCAAGTGGTGACAGTACCTCTATCCTGTATCGATTTGGATTATTTGTCAGGAACAGATCCAAGAGATGGGCATTATGGTCAGGGTTATCTGGTACTCTGGTTGGTTGCTGTACCTGCTACATGAAATTAAATGCTTTTGCAAACAGCTCGCACTCTAGACCAGCATCGCCAGTCCTAGCAGAAGACAATAACCATTCAACGTTATGTACGTTCGAATCACCCAAAATGGTAATTTCGGTGCTGAGGGCAAGGTTAAGGCTACTCAACTGTGTGGATATGGAGTCAAATACACTGGGTTCTCAGGAATCATTGGGGGAACGATAGAGTACACAGATATAATTGGTAGTATTTAGACAATTTAGTTTATACAATGAGTAATCAAAACTGGATGAAGTGAAGTTTAAAACAGTGTCAACTGCATATTGAGATTCGATATAACAACAGGTGCCATCCTTGCTATGGAAATTTGTGAGGAGGTGGTAACCAGGAAAGCAAAATGAGGATATTTCTGTAAAGGATAAGATTTGTGGTTCTGTGAGGAATATGGCCAGAGGGGGTTCTATGAGGAATAGGGCCAGAGGGGATATGGACTGTAGGAAAAAATGAACTGAATTTCGGTTGGTGCTAAGGCCACGAATATTGGTAAAGAAAAAGGTCACACCTTCATTTCTCTGCTGACGAGCATGACTGGAAATTGCAATAGTCGCTTGATGGCGACCAGGAGGACCCTGTGCCCCCAGCCCTACACTGCCGGTGGTGGAAATCCAAGGTACCACCTCATTTGACAGTAATAATGCAGCAGCCAGTGCTAAAGGGAGTGGGAATAAAAGGTGTAATATCCTATGTGCATGTAGTGTGGTGTAGACAGTTGAAGGTAGAGGTATTAAGAGAGAATGCTGGCCTACTCGGTGTAAATGAGAGCACCGAAAATGTTCAGCAAAGGGAGATGGTCAGGATCAAGTCCTGAGGGTTGGTGAAACGGGAGCTCCAGCTCGCCCTATCATCAGCTTGCCATCCACCTTGGGAGTACTGTCCTGTTCGACTGGTGCTACCGTCTACTCCTCACTTGAGATGGAAGCGAGTCCTTTTTACTAACAACAGACCTACAGAATGTCCCACTGGGGAGTAGCCTAAAAGCCCACCCTCAGGATCCAATGTGGACAATCTGCCATCCTGGTACAGAGAGGGCAAACAAAACAGAGAGGACCCTTTAACCAAAGGGCTTCAGGAAACTACGACGAGTGTCATAAACAGATTATTGGCAATCCTGGGAGATGATGGTACAAGAAATTGAGTCCGGAATGCGGTGGAGATGATACCAACACTTCATCATCAATGACTGGCGACAAATCCAAAGGAAGGACACCAGCATCCATTAACAAACTCGAAATCGAGGTTGACCTGAATGCCCTAGTTGCCAGACGTACACCAGCTTGACGCACAGAATTTAACAACCGGAGACGGCTATTTGTTGCAGAGGAGTAGATCTCACACCCATATTCAAGTTTAGGAAGGATAAGAGACATGTGCAAGAGGAGGAGAGTCTGACAATCAGCACTACAAAAGATATGAACCCAAACCCTCAGAAGACTCAAAGCTGTAATAGAAGGAGCTTTATCATAACAAACATGAGGAACCCAAGTTAGCTGTCTATCAAACAGAAGACCCAGAAACCGCGTTTCGTCCACACAGGATATTATGCGATCATGAAGATACAAGTCAGGGTCTGGATGCACCCCCAGAAGATGACAAAAATGCATAGTCATTGTCTTTGTTAAAGGAAAATGGAAGCCACGAGACTCAGCCCCTTCCGAAATTTTGTTAATAGCCAGCTGCAACTTCCTCTCTGTCAAAGACATTTTACATGCAGTGAAAAAAAATTGAGACTTCATCTTCATATAGTGAGTCTCATACACTATCAGAAAGTACACTGATTACACTGTTGATGGCCACAGCAAAGAGAGTAACACTAAGGATATTTGTCTGTGGTACTCCATCTTCAAGTGCACAGGCATTAGAAAGCATTCCTCCCACTCAGACCCTTAAAAAACAGTTTATTAAAAACTGATGAATAAAAATAGACAAGCACCCATGAAGACCAAACTCATGAAGAGAAAGTAAAATGCCATGACACGAGGCAGTGTCATGTGCCTTCTCCAGATCGAAGAAGACCGTGACCTGGTGCTGGTTAGTGGAGAAAGCCTCACACACAGAAGATTCGAAGAACAGCAGCACATCAGAGGTAGATTGCAGTTTACGAAAACCATATTGGAGAGGGGATATGAAGTCACCTCTCTCAAAAAACCACACAAGCCTAACATTGACCAACTTCTCCAGAACCTTCCATACACAAGAAGTCAGAGACATGGGTCAATAATCCATCACCTGTAGCTGGTCCTTACCTGACTTTGAGATTGGGATAACTACAGCTACACCCCATCAAGGCGGAAACTCACCAGAACACCAGATCTTGTTAAATAATGACAGCAAAAACGAAAGAGACTCATCAGAGAGGTGATGTACAAAGGCATAATGAATATCATCACAGTCAGGAGAAGTCTCATGGCACTACGACACAGCTGCCTAGAGTTCAGAAATGGAAAAGAGGACATTATAAGGCTCTCCCCTAGAAGAGGCAAAACTGAGACCACGAGACTCTAGGCGCCGATGATGAAAAGCCAAAACGAATCTGCATCCTTCCATGACACAGTGGCAAAATGATCAACAAGCAACTCTGCAAGAACGAAGGATCAGCCACACTTCCACCTGCTGTAGATAAAACAGAAGGGGAGGGAAGAGTAAATTTTCGTGGAATTTTCCTTACTCAGTTCCACAACTGAGTGAGGGAAGTCATCAAATTGAGGGAGGAAACATAACCTTTCCACGATGAATGCCTGGTCGTTAAAACTCGCCTCATATGAGCTAGTGTCCTCTGATACGCCATGAAATATTGAGGATCCTAATGGTGATGACGAAGTCGAGACAAGGTGACTCGTTTGGCTCTCACTGCAGAACTGCACTCAGAGTTCCACCAAGAAACCAGTCATTGAGGAAACTGACCCCTCGTTCTTGGAATAGACAATAGGGCTGCAGCGTGCAACACGTCAGTGAAATAAGTCAACTCCTCCGTAAGACAGCCGCACTGACAGAAAGGGAAATGGAAGTTAATTATCTGAAAAGTGGCCAGTCAGCCATGTCCAGAAGCCAGCGAGGAAGACGAGACTGAGATCCACATGCACTAGCAGTTAAGAGTATTGGAGAAAGGCTGCTGCCAAACAGGTCTGCCAACACATCCCAGGTAATAATTATCTAAAACACCATCAGGTGAGCATAAGGACAAATCAATGGCAGTAACAGGTCCAATCTGGCTATGGAAATATATCATCTTAATGGAGTTTAAAATGTTCAACACATCTTCCACTGAAGAGGCCAGCATAACATCCCAAGGGTCAGCCTTACTGTTACTCTTTAATGGATGGTGACCATTCATATCTCCTAACATAAAGGGAGAAGGAAGACCACGAATAAGGCATTCATGATCTACCTTTTCAACAATAGCACTAGGAGGAAGATAAAAAACAGCAAACTGTATGCTGCCAATGTAAAAACATCCGGACAGCAACAACCTGCTGAGAGTGGATATGTCCACATGACTGTATGGAATATCCTGGCGAAGGAAGATAGAAGCACCTCCATGACAACCTTGGCCCAGCAGAGGATCAGAATATAAGACATGGGAGCCAGAAGGACCGGAAAGAACAGCATCACCTACCATGGTCTCCTGGATGCTCATGCATAGAGGAGTAAACTGAGAAACAAGATGATACAGTTCCTCATAGGTAGTCTGTAAACCCCAACAGTTCCAATGGATGATAGGATCCATACTGAATGGATGATGATTAAATGCGGGACTGTACATCTGATAAGCAAGCAGGTTTGGATTGATGTTAAGGAAGGCCCTTTTTTCAGATTTTTTTTTTTTTTCAGATTCAGTAATTTATTGCCGTAAGAGAATACAAAGATTTACAACATATAAACTAAACAATACTTGACCAAGCCTACCAAGTTGTGGTAGACAGAGTGATACATACAAGAGTTTAAGGCATTACTGACTGGTAGCACAACAGACCACGATCATATCATGTGACATCAAACACCAATGATCATATATACAATAAATAAAAGGTAATCACCAACTTTCGTGTTACAACCTATGATCATTTCAAAATAAAACAAAATGAACATTTTACATTGTTTGGGGGGCTTCTAAAAGGAAAATTTTCAGTGTTCTTTTAAAAATGGGAACAGTTTGGAGACATTTAATATTATGTGGAAGAGTGTTCCATATGGTGGGTGCTTTATAAATTACAATTGTTTGTAGAAGAGAAAGTCTGGAGAGGGGAAGTTTTAAATCCATAGGAGAATGCCCGGTGTTATAGGCATGGGTAACATAACTAAAAAAAACTTCTAAATAACTAAAGTGCATACATTTATGAACTAACAAACAACAGAAGAAATTATATACGAATTCAAATTTTAGTAATTGTAATTAATCAAAAAGAGGCTGTGTATGATCATATTTCTTAGCAAATGAAATGCATCATATAACCCGCTTCTGACCCATTATTACTGGATTAAGATGAACATTCTATTTCCCACCCCAGAGAGTAACACAATATATTAAATGATTATATACCAAAGAGTAATAAATACATAAGAGAGCTTCTTTATTTAAATAATTTGTAACTAAAATAATATACCACATATTTTAGAAATTCTAGCAGTTATCTGTTGGATATGCACATGCCATTTCAATTTCTCATCGAAAACAAGTCCAAGAAATTTCGTATGATGAACTCGAGGAATTAGAATATTTCCAATTCTTACAGGCCATAGCATATCTTGCGAGGTCCCACAAGAAAACAACATATATGTAGTTTTAGTTGCATTAAGTGATAATTTGTTACATACTATCCACTCGTGTACTTTTGCTAATTCTTTATTTACTGATATTACTAAAGAATCAATATTTGTGTTTGATATGAATGCACTGGTGTCATCTATATATAAATTAAACTTTAAGGCTTGACTAGAATTTACAATATCATTAATATAAATGCAAAACAATAATGGACCTAAGATACTCCCTTGAGGAACACCATACCGGACATTTATAGGACCAGAATAAATACCATTATAAAACTCGTACTGAATTCTATCTACTAAATAGCTTTCAATTAAACTCAGAGCAGGACCTCTTATGCCACAATTTTCAAGTTTGGTAATTAAAATTTTATGTTCAGTGCAATCAAATGCATTACTAAAGTCGAGGAAGATTCCTAGACCGACCTCTTTGTTGTTTAACGTGTTGTAAATATTATTTACAAATTGAATTATTGCTGACTCAGTGGAGTGAATTGCAAGAAAGCCATGTTGATTTTTTATTAACTTAAAATTTTGAAAATATTTTGACAACCTGATAAAAAGTGCTCTTTCAAAAACTTTGCTCTTCACATTTAATACCGATATTGGCCTTCTATTCATCACATTTGTTTTATCTCCAGACTTGTGAACTGGCATGACTTTTGACACTTCAAGTCTCTTTGGGAATCTCCCAGTCTTAAAAGACATGTTAACCATCCATGTCAATGGTTTGGTAATATGGTCAGTACCTAACTTAATGATAACAGGAGAAAGATCATCAAAACCACAAGCATTAGTTTTAATAGATAAAATATTAGCTCTGATTTCATGTTCATCAAATGGTTTTAAATACAAAGAGAAAGAGGTCGCGTTTTCTAGAAATTTCTTTAAAAAGTTCCGGTGTGAAGACTGACATTTTTGCTTTATTTTATCTACGATATCAACAATAATTGTTTATATAATTTGCTTCAGAACCATAAAATCCAGGGCATACAATATTAACATCATCTTTAAAATATTTTATACGGCTAAGTGTATTGTTAATAATATTCCATATGGCTCTGGGATTCCCTTGACTAGATGTTAATAAATCTAAATAGTATTTCTATCTTGCATTCTTTAACATTTTATTTAAAAATTTTCTATATTGTCAATCTCTGTCTTTGTATGAATGAGGCCATTTTAGAGCCAAGCGATGCAAATGTTTTTTTCTCTTAAACTGTTCTTAATACCTAAAGTAATATACAGACAAACATTTGAAGTTTTAACACTAACTGATCTCACAGGAAAATGTTTCTCATACACCTCAATAAATGCTCTAACGAATATTTCATACGCATCATCGATATTATGTTGATTATAGACTGGACTAAAATCAGCGTTGATCAGATCATTCATAAACTGGGATTTATTGTTGTTATTAAAAAATCTTTTTTTTATTTACAGTACTGTAGAATAGGCTGAATTATTTGATTTGATTTCCCAATTAAAGTAAGAAAGTACTGGAAAGTGATCAATGATGTCATCAGTTAATATATAATTTCCGAGGTTTCTCTCAATATTGGATGTCCATATATGGTCTATCAAAGAAAAGGATTGATTATAAACTCGAGTAGCTTTAGTTGTTACAGAAAAACAAAATTAAGAAGACATTACATTAATAAGCAAAGATACACTGTTATCATTACACCTTGGTAAATCAATAATAAAGCCCCCTAACAAGTATACAGATTTACATCTTTTTTGGTGAACAACAGTGAGTAATTCATCGATTGTAGATATAAATAAATTCACATTACCTTTTGGGGGTCTATAAATTGAAGCAATAAAATGTTTTTCCTTGCCATCATTGACCTCAGCTGCAACACACTCAAAATAATCTTGTGAATAACATACATCAGGGAATATACACGGATATAGGCTCTTGTTCACATAGAGAGCAACTCCTCCTCCTTCCCTATTCCTATATTGATTATACATACAAAAGTTGGGTATAGAATACATATGAGATATATCCTTTGTCAATCGTGTTTCAGAAAGTCCTAGGACATCAAAAAACAATTTTGACCTATAATACATTTCCATAAATGAGTCAAAATTACTTGGAACACTTCTTATATTAAATGGAAGCATACTTATTCCGTCATAATTAGGTACTTGAAGTTCAGTATCATTAACATATATAGATTGTGGGATACTTATGTTCCTCAAATTGTTTATAAAAAATACTTGGATTATTATCATCTATATCTCTAATATCATCACTAGGTAGAGGATCATAACAAATGTTATCTAAAATATCAATAGATACGTTGTTTACAATGATGTCAGAAAACAAAGATTTTAAGTCCTCAACTGATAAGAATGGGAATATATTTACTAGATAATCCACATCCATGATAAAGATGCACAAGTTTTACTGATCATTACTTGCCTGAGGGCGAGTGAAGCGATCCTGGAGGACTCGTCTTAGGGTGGACAGAAGGATGTGGACACCACCAAATGGGAAGGATCAGTTGAGGGAGGCAAGGTGGCATGAGAGGATTGGTGTCCTGTACTAGAGAGAAGAGATGTTCTGTGCTTTATTACAAGTGTGGTGTAATTGAAATATGTCACCATACCTTCAGCTCTGGCTTCTTTGAGGGCTGGTAATTGTTCCATTCTTTTCTGGCGAGAAGTTTCACATAAGTCTTAGTTACATATACATTGGTGCCTTTAAGCATGGCTGCATTCCTCAAAACCCTCTCCCTGTCACCATAGCTGAGCAATCTGGCAACAATGGTTCTGGGTTTCGGTAACTCGGCATTGTAGGTCCCCATTCGATGCACTCTCAAATTCTACACCTGGCATCTCCATCTTCTCTTCCAGCAACTTGGTGACTTTAGCTGCAGACTGTTCACAGATTTCCCCAAGAGTGTCATGGATGCCATCGAAGTGTAGGGTGTTTCGCCAACTGGAATCCTCCATGTAATTGCACTTATCCTCGAATGTTTTAATTGTCTTCTCCATTTCTTTCTTCTCCTTCTCCAATACCTTCACAAGCTGCTGCTGATCTTCAAGTTCCTTCTGACTAAACTCCAGGCTACGTACCACTTCATCATATTTTGCCTTCAACTCACTGCATATCTTCTCAAGTTTCTCATAACGCCTACTATTCTCCCTTGCAAACACGTCCAAACCATCTTTAAATACATCACTTTGGACTTTCATCAACCGCTGAATTTCATCCAGTGACATGGTGTGATGTATAAATTTTTTCTTAAGTTTCTCCTTAAAGTTACCGGCGTTTTCTGCTTCTCTGCTCGAACCGTGCATGCTCGAACCAGGCAGGAACTTGTAGGGCTCTGACCAGGGGAAGGTATTTTATTTCATTCAATCTACGACTGTTTGCAAATGTTCACTTCGTCTGTCGATCACTTTTTTATGCCCACAGTACCTTCAATAACCAGCCACAGCATTGGTAAGCCATAAGAGTCCTCAGATTCACAGCAATTGCAATCCAAAGATGAAGCACGGTCTGTTTACATCCACCCAGCACCGCTAGTCACGAAGAAGTGTGTTTTTCTGTTTTCTGAAGCATGTATTGCCTTCTCGTGGCCACCATCTTGCAACTAGGTTCGAAGCTATATAAATCCTGCCTGGGCATGGGTTGCACTTCATCCTGCCTCTGAATGGCAAGTGAGTGATGGTACAGAGCTTTGGTGAACTGAGATTTACCATCCTTCATGATCTGGAGAGGGATGCCTTCATGTGGTGGCACCGATATGACTGGGCGGTGGAGCTGCCTGGTTATACAAACGTCCCTTAACTACCTCCATTCCCTAGAGAGGAGGAGGATGGACAGCAGGAGGGCAGTTCAAGTCTACAGTCCACCGAGTTCACGTTCAGATGAGCCTGGGGATGCAACTATCACCATTGCATCCCTTGGGTTTGCAACTGATTGTATTCATGTATGCATTTAGTTGCACTGTATTTGCCCTTGGGAAGAGACTGCCCAGCACCAGGAACCCACAACCATATGTTTTATATCTGTGGGCATACATGAGGATGAGGAAGAGAAAATTTTTACAGCACTCTTCCTCTGAGGTGGAATAACGTTTTGCTGGGAAAGTGGATTGAAGGCCGCCCTGGGTGATGTGGGATGGCCAGTGCCAATATCAGAAGCCCCAGAAGTGGAAGGATTGTCCACAGGATAAGAACCCTGTGAGGATGATACTGTATGTTTCAGAACTGAAGCACCAATGGTCTGTCCAACACCATCCCTAGGTGGGGACCTGACTACAGGCAAACCATCAGCTGCAGCTTCCATCTGGCTAGACCTCACAGCCTCTGGGGCTGAGGGAACAGGAGAGAGGTCGACACAATGCTCGACAATGGAGACCAAACCATCAGCTGCAGCTTCCATCTGGCTATACTCCTCAGCCTCCAGGGCACAGGGAGCAGGAGAGAGGTCGTCATAAGATTCGACAACAGAGACCTTAGGTGGCCAGTCTTCAGACTCAGAGGACTCTGAAGAACCACAGTGACATTTGACGGATACAGATGGAGCCTTGGACATACTGGACAAGGTGGAAGAAGGAGTCACGTCAACATGTACATCTGCCACCATCATGGAAGTGCACAAACCGTCAGCCACCGAAGTGGGGGCAGAAAAAGTCAGAGTAGCGAACGGGCGAACATCAGTTTCACAAACAGTACAAACCACAGGGACAGCATCCCGCAAAGCAGTAGTTGATGAAGTGGGCATTGGAGTGGGTCGAGGCTGTCTCTGAGACATAGGGCAGAGCACTGGCATTCCAGAAAGGACAACAAACAGCATAAGTAACCCTGGCCTGGGAGATGCGAGTCTGGGCTCTCTTAGTCTCTGGAAATGAAACCTGAGAATTCTCAAGTGCTCGAATTGACAAAATCTTTTCCAGGCAGTAGTGAGGACAGTTTTTAGAAGATATACTGTAGCATGAGGACCCACACAGTGGTAGCATTTGAGAGGTCCTGGGCAGTCACTGGTATGAATTGATCTGCCACAGGAGATACAGACTCCAGGAAGGCCAGCCTGCAGATGGCGGCAAAATTGGCTAACATGTCCATACCCCTGGCAGATGATGCAGCCCTCTAGGGTTGGCACATACAGTTTCACAGGAAGTGATAGCCATGCCAGTTTCACAGATGTAGTCAAAGTTAATTTGTCAATTGTCAAAAAAAAAAAAAGGTTAAGGTCAAGGTCAGGGTCAAAATTCCATCAATTTTCTTCTGAAGGTGCTCAATCTTCACCACACCAGATGACCACAGTTCCTCCAACGGCCATGCATCTGGGTATTGGAGCAGGTCACAGGATAATATGACACCTTTACAATGGTTAAAACTGTCATGAGGAACACATGAAATGGCTGCATCAGAGACACAGGTCACAGCTAGTAAACAGGAGCTCTCTTCAGAGAAGGATGCTTCAATAAATAAGCTCCCATTGCCCTGGGAAGAGATCTTAGGCTCCCTTCCACAAGCTGACTCTATGGTATGGAGTAACTCAATATTGTCAATATCTAGCACTGACCCTCCCACGTAGAGTTTAAGGACTATATATCTGGCATATGACGCCAGCACCGTTTTGTCTGCCCTCAAACCTGGAGCCATACCAACCTACCTGAACGCCTCCTAGTCCCAGCTGAATGCTGCACCATAGGAGGATACTCACCAGTGACCTAGCAAGGCTCTAGAGATGCAATTGAAGAGTGGTCAGGGACAGAGCCATCAACCGAATGCTGTCAAAAATTTGCATGACTAAAAAAAAAAAAAAAAAAAAAAAAAAAAAAAAAATTCCCCCACCCGTCCACCCACCATGGAGCCCAACAAGGGGAAGTATTATGCCAGGGACAACACCACTAGCAACCTCAGATGTAAAAGGAGAGTATATGCGGGTAACCACCAGGGGACCTGGACATGGGTGAACAAGGGTGACTCCAGGATGATAAGAGCCACCACACCCCCCAGTGTCCACTTGACCCTAGCCAATGCATGACCAGCAAAGTGACCTGGTAGGGCCCAACTAGGCTGCCCATCTAGCCAGAATAAGGGAAAAAAGGGGTGTATTGTTAGCTGCAGGGTGCACTGTGGAGCATCACTCAACCTCCAGGACTCCCATCTCCCAGTGTTACAGGACACCACACACGGCAAACACATGGGGAGGCAACAGTCCTGTCCTAGATGGCAAATGGACAGGGACTAACATTACTAGCAGGCCTGCTCCACCAGTGATGTTGGGGTTGCTTGGTCCAGAGGCTAACAGGCTAAACCCTAGAAAGGCAGGAATGCCTCCAGAGTGTGTGGCGCTGCCAGCCACGCTTCAAGCCCCACCACTGAGTCAAGGTGACCCCCCTTCAGAGGGGCAGTAAGGGAGGAAAAATCTGAAAAATTTCTGATGACAGATGCAGCACCTTCAACAGTATTTATATTTACAAAAGCCATACGTAGCAACAAGAATGCTTCACTGCCCCACCCTGCCACCCACCGAGGGGAGGTCATATGCCAGGGACATATGCCACTGGTAACCCCAGAGCTAGTGAGGAAGTGTATGCAGGTAATCACTGGAGGACCCAGACATGGGTGACTCCAGGATGACAGGAGCCACCAGGCCTCCCAGTGCCCACTTGACCCTAGCAGGGACCAGCCAATTGACCTAGTAGGGCTCAACCAGGCCGCCTGTCCAGCCAGAGCAGGGAACTAATGATGTATGTTGCTATCGCTCAAACCTCAGAACACAGCATCACAGGACGCCATACACGGCATTCATGTGGAAAATGGGCAGAGATGTGCATCAACTCCTGTAGGTCTCCTCTACCAATGATGTAGGGGAGCGCTTGGTCCATGAGGCCAACAAATGCCGAACCTTGCAAAGACAGACAGGCCCCCAGAGTAGGTGGCACTGGCGGCCGTGCTTCAAGCCCCACCATCACGTCAAGATGACCGCCCCTCAGTGGGGTAGACAAGGAGTAAATCCATTGAGTCAAAGCCTGAGGTCACAGGACAAGTCCAAATTAAACAGTTCCCTGATTTTGACCAAACATTGTAAAATCTGAATATGCAGTTGATACTCATTTAAACTTTATTTCAGCTAATTTTGATTACTCACTGCATAAACTAATTTATCTACATATCACCAAATATATCTATGTAGTCTATCACTTCCCCAATGCTTCTTCAGAACCCGGTGTATTTGACTCCATATCCAGAAAGTTGAGTAACTTTCACATTGCCCATAGCACCGAAATTACCATTTTGGTTAGTTTTAACATACATAATGTTGGATGGTAATTGCATTCTGCCAGGACTGACGATGCTGGTATAGAGTATGAGCTGTTTGCAGAATTGTTTAATCGCACGTAGCTGGTAAAGCAACCAACCAGAATACCAATAATCCTGACTATAATGCCCATCTCTTCGATCTATTCAAGACAAATAATCCAGATCAATACAGGGTGGAAGTACTGTCACCAGTTGGATCATCTGACCACAATCTCATAAAAGCCTCATCAGATAGCCTCCCCACCTTCCACGTTCTGAACCTCTCAGGGTGACCCGATGGCACTTTGACAGGGCAAACTGGGATGGATTTAGAAATTATCTTGCTGACATTCCATGGCAGTCTTTCTTTTCTAGTGATGTCAATTCTACCTTGTCCCACATGACTTAATACTAGCTGGTATGGATTTATTCATATCAAGTCAACATTTCACTAAAAGACTGAACTCTCCAAAATGGTTTAATAGCAACTATGCCAGAGTAGCAGCCCAAAAGTCATTCGCTCTTTCTTAAAATAAAAAATATCTGAATCACTTTCTCAATTTACCATGCAAAAGCTGCATTATATCTCACTAAATCAAACATTCTTCAAAACCAAGCATCAAAAACTACTTAACAACCCTAATGGCAATAGAATCGTCTGGTCAACTCTCAATTCTTTCAGTGATAACTTTAAAAAGTCATCGTCCATTTCCCCACTTAAATCTTCAGATGGCAACATTACAAATGACCCTCGTGGAAAAGCGAATTATCCTTGCCAGGACATTTGCCAGAAATTCTACCATACAGGAACTCAGCCAGAACGTCCCAGTACTTGAACTTGACTCTCCCGAAATCGTTCCAATTACAATCCAGACTAGATACATAAAATCCATTCTAGACAATTTACCAACCAACAGAGTTCCAGGCCCAGATGGAATTCCTCCAATTGTCTTGAAAAAGCGTTCCCCAGAACTTGCCTCTCTTCTAACTAAATTATTCAGACTATGCATACGTACCTCTTCATTTCCTGCTTCAGGAAAAGAAGCCAATATCCACTCATTTCCAAAGGAAGTTCCTCTGCCCTCTGATTACAGGCCAATAGCAGTCACATTTTCTCTTGGTAAAGTATTTGTAATTTTAATTAATAAGCACATGGATAAACGTCTTGAATCCAACAACTTAATTAGTGATAGACAATACGGTTTACACCACGAAGAATCCACCGTTGACATACGTAATCTCCTGACCCATATCATCCATCAGTCAATTGACTAACATGGAGAAACTAATGCAGTAGCCCTTGATATTTCTAAAGCTTTTGACAGAGTGTGGCTGTCCAAACTCTCTTCCTATGGACTAACGTCTTTTGTTCCTATGCTTTCCTCATATATCATTGACAGAAAAATTAGAGTAAAAATAGATGATGTATATTCCGATTTTCACTCAGTTAACACGGATATGCCACAGGGATCAGTTTTGGTGCCAACCTTGTTCCTGGTTCATATTAACCCTTTAACCACGGGTGTCATTCCAGAATGACATTGAAAAACCTGGACCAAACCGCAGGTGCCATTCTGGAATGTTCGTGAACATTTTGAATACCGCGCAATTTTTCCACACGCCAATTGTTTCACGCAAGAGTAGCTATCAAGTTCTTTCACTCCAGCCCTCCCCCACCTCCCTCCTCCCACCCCCTGGGGCCCACCCCATCCCTGCCCAGACACGCATCAGTCAGTATCTGTCCAGCTCTGTGCGTGATAATGGTGCTGAGTCCTCATCTCTCACTTCGTCCTTGGAAAATCCTGGTGCTAGTGTGCCTTCGACCTCTACACCGAAGAAGGAACTCCTGACGGCGAGGCAGAAGTGGTTGAGCACCCCAGAAATTAGGAAGGAGCTCGATAAAACTGTGAGTACGACAATGGATTGTGGCAGTGAGAGTGATACCATCACTGCAAGCAGTGATGAGTATGCTCTTATTGCTGGGGAACCTGTTATGGGTGAGCAATTGGGCAGTGACAGTGATGAAATTTTTCAGGTCTCCCCCCCCACCGCCCACAACTTACTCAGGAAAAGGGAAGGTGCCCATGGGGAAAATGGGTGTAGCATGTGGGAAGGGAGTGAAGCGGAGAGCTACGTCTCCTAAACCCGGCCCTAGCAAGCATTTCCCACCACTTTCCCGTCCCCCTAGCCCTATTGCCCTCACATCAGCTTCATCTTTTGCCGTGCCCTCTTCTCAGTCAACATAATCGGAGGAATATGCATTGCCAGAGCCTGAACAGCGAAGGAAGGCAGGCCGGGCAGGCAGGTTAGGCAGGGCATGCCGAGTTAGAACAAAGGGGATGCATGGCAGCCAGAGTGCAGAGCGGGGTGATAAACAGGGAACAAAGCGAGGTCAGGCTTCATCTCGCACCAGGTCAGTAACCCACCTGCCTGCCCACCGTCCAGCTCCTGTCCACTCACCCCCCTCCCGCTCACCCCCTGCCTCACCTCCTGCCTCACCCACTGCCTCCATCTCAACTCCTTCTCACCGGGAAAAGAGTGCAACTCTACCTGACACTGCCACTGAACCATGAACTGGGAAAGTGGATGCATTTGTGTGGTCTGTTGGTGCTGATTTTCAGCCACACAATCCACCATTTGACATGACGAACGCCGGTATACAGCCTGCCTTTCCATGCAACAACGGAGATGACTTTGTGGACTACTTCTTGGCCTTCATGGATGACGAAATTATGCAATTTGTCAGCGATGAGACCAATAGGCATGCAGCTCAGTGTGCTACAGAAGGGCTTGGACCTATTGGCTCACCAAAGCAGGTGTCTTTGTTGCCTGTAGGGATCAGAGAGCTGTATGTGTTCTTTGCTCTCATGTTCTTGATGCCCCATGTCAAGAAACATGAGTTGGAGGAGTACTGGCTGGTCGATGATATTACTTCAACCCCAACATTCGGGAAGTACATATCACGAGATCGGTTCCGACAGCTACTAGGATATCTGCACTTCGCTGACAATGAAAACCCGTTCCCAAACTGACCCTTTGTGGAAAGTGAGGGATTTCCTCAACAAGATCAACGATCGATTTGTGCGATTTTTCCGTCCAATGCAAAAAGTCGTCATAGATGAATCCCTTGTATTGTTCAGAGGATGTCTCAAATTCATGCAATACATCCCCAGCTAACGCCACCACTCTGGAATAAAGTTCTTTGTGCTGTGTGACTGTGAGACGGGGTATATCCCTGACTTCATAATCTACTCTGCTAGCACAATCAGGGTGGACAGGAATGACCCTCTTGGCTTCTCTGGCTCCGTAGTAAAGTTGCTGATGGAGAAGTATTTTGGTGGGAATCATGTGCTGTACATGACAATTACTATACAGCACCGAAACTCGCCAAATACCTGGCTGAACACAGCATCGGCACTGTTCAGAGCCACAGGAAAGAGTGGCCAAGTTTCCCTGAAGCATCATCTTCATCCAAGGGAGATGTGCACCTGAAGAAGTCTGACAAGCTCCTGGCGATCAGGTAGCATGACAAGAAGGACGTGAATATGGTCAGCACTATCCACATTGAGGAATTGCAGAGAACTGGGAAGATCAGCTACAGGACAGGAGAGCCAATCATGAAGCCAGATGCCATCACTGACTATAATATCAACATGAGACTTGTTGATAAGTCTGACATGATGATCAGTGAGATAGACTGTCTCAAGAGAAACACCCGATGGTACAGGAAGGCTTGCTTCCATATGCTCGATATGTGCATGCTCAACGCCTTCCTCCTCTACAAGACATAAGTCGGGGGCATAAGGCAACCATCCCTAAGACAGTTCTCCAAGACTGTTGTGCAGCAGCTGCTTGCAAGATTTGGTCAATTGACGGCATTGGCCCCGAGGCGACACTCTGATACATAACCTAACCGTCTTGTGTGCTGCAAGTACATGACCTGGCACCAACTTGTGAAACTTCCTTTCACCGCGGCCGGCAGGTTGTCACAGGGCTGCTGCAGAGTGTGTCATAACACCACATGGAGGCCTCGGGCGAGAAAAATTAGCACACACCAGTGCCAGGAATGCCAAGTCACTCTCTGTGTGACTCCCTGCTTTGCCGAGTACCACTCTCTGAGTAAATACTGACAATGGCAGTGATATACAGTGATGCAACAGTGACATGCTTTACCAATAATTGTATAAGGGATAATGTGGTAATAAGGGATATTTTACCTAGAAAACAATGTAAATATTGGCCAGTATAATAAGTAATATGGTAATTAGAAAATCTGCGGCACTGCTGTGATTCTGTGATGCGACAGTGATGTGCTTTACCAATAATTGTATAATGTAGTAATAAGGGATATTTTACCTAGAAAATAATGTAAATATTGGCCAGTATACAAGTGATTTGGTAATAAGAAACTCTGCGGCACTGGTGTGATTCTGTGATGAGACAGTGACGTGCTTTACCAATAAGTGTATAATGTAGTAATAAGGGATATTTTACCTAGAAAATAATGTAAATTTGGCCAGTATATAAGTGATATGGTAATAAGAAAATCTGTGGCACTGCTGTGATTCTGTGATGCGACATTGACGCAATATAGTAATAAGTGCAGTGTAAATATAATGTATATTGCCCAGATTATATGTAACATAGTAATATAAGTTAGAAATAACGAAAACATCGCCTTTAACCAAACGTCAGTGAGCGTGTGACACGGCAGTGAAGTGCTGGCTATTAAAGTGCCTTTAACCTACCTCAGTGAACACAGAGTGGGTGTTTATCATATGTGCAGTGTTTGTATATGTTTATAGTATTATTATCAGAGTGTGGTTGGCATTTGGTACTGGTGTGTGGGGCGAAAAATAGTGGTTTTAGATCGGTCACTTCTAATGCCACTGCCCATCCAGTGAAAGCCCACGAAGTCATGAAACCTACGTCACTGCAAAGCTGAAGGTTAGTACTTTCTAATGGTACCTTATTTTTTTGCTCTAGCCTTATTCTGTGCAGAGTTATAAAGGTTTAAAGGTTTGTTTACATTTTGGTGGAAACCCCGCGGGAGAGGCCAGTCGGGTCAAAACAATGCCCGCGGTTAAAGGGGTAATGATCTCTTATCTGTCACCTACAATCTCATCCATTCATATGCAGATGACCCAACACTTCACAGTTCATTCACGCTCAAACACCCATTTACAAAGTCTAATATCTCTAACTCTCAGCTCAGTACAGTCATTTCCATAAATCAAGACTTACCTACAATCAACAAATGGGGACAAAACAACATTCTCTCATATCATGCTAGTAAAACCATATATATACAATTTACTAATAGACAGATATTGCCAGATTCATATACAATTTTCAGTGCTACTAATACTCCCATCTCCAAAAGTATTGAAATTCTCGGTGTCTCACTTAACCTGCTGCATGCTGGCTATTTTTAGCCCTATGGGTCATCCCAGTGCCAGCCATTTTTAGATTTTTTTTTCCTAAAATGATAGATTTTGATGTGGAAACAACGAATTTCGCCATTAAAATGCTCACCGAGGCTCGGAAATGAGTTTTATTGAGTCCTGCATACTCGTGTACAGGTGTAGCGCTCTCTTATGCTGACCACTTACGTGAGAAAGCCGTTTTCTATGTAAGGTATACTCAGGTATTTATGCTGGGGTGGTATAGCAATGTTCAGTACACTTTCCTGATTACTTATTACTTCAGCATCTATCACAATTTGAGTGTCCACTGTGAACGCATTATCTTACACTTACTTGAAGATAGGTACAACCTGACATCATTACGTACAGTTCTGGCACTTACAAGAAGGTATTTACAACTTGACTTCACTATATAGTCCTTACACTTACAAGAAAATATTTACAGTTTACACTTACATGAAAATATTTACAAAATACCTTCTCTATGTACAGCACTGAGTGAGGCACACAGGTAGAGTGAGGCAGAGCGAGCAGGAGGGGGGGAGCGAGTGAGTGTATTGCCTTGACATCCTTGGGGATGGTAGAGGACCAATTACCTTACATGCCTGCCAATTTTTACCTGCATATCTTGAAAAATGCGGTCAAAGTGAAGTTTTTTATATTCAACCATTTTAAAACGGCAGTGGCACTGGCCACGGAATTATGTCAGACCGTTTGAAAACGGCACTGGCTCGCTCCAGGTTAACAATCCCCTCAGCTGGACCTCTCATGTCAGATTACTTGCTAAAACCGCCTTAAAGAAACTTGCATTATTGTACTGAGTCCGTAACTTCTTCACTGAGGAGCACTTACCTATAATTTATAAGAGTCGTGTGCTGTCTCAGCTTGAATATTACTCATCCTCGTGGAATAGATGTGGAGAGGTTGCATTAAAACGACTAGACAAAATTTACAATAAAGCTGTTGGAATTATTAATAACCCTGCTATTATAAATAAACTACCTCCCCTACGAGTAAGAAGGAATATTGCCTCCCTTGAATTATTAAACAGATATTTTCATAGCAAATGGTAAGATGAAGTAGCATTCATTGTGCCACCTCTCTATGCCTTCCCTCGTGCTACACGGGCATCTGGTTGCGCTCATGACTGGAATGTCACACATCCATATTGCAGAACTTCTTCCTATGAGAATTCTTTTATTCCCAGAACTGCATCTCTCTGGAACTCACTTCCCCAGAGCTGTTTCCCTGCAAACTTCAACCTACAGCTGTTCAAGTCCAACTGTTACAGATTTTATGAAA
The DNA here is from genome assembly GCF_032717465.1 of Coenobita brevimanus. NCBI lineage: Eukaryota > Metazoa > Arthropoda > Malacostraca > Decapoda > Coenobitidae > Coenobita > Coenobita brevimanus. The sequence continues at coordinate 29,077,209 of NC_136999.1, read as the reverse complement.
AGAGGACACCAGTAATCTGGTGTATGAATTATTTTTCTTTTATTCAATTGTTTTTTCTTCTTCCATTCTGTTATTTTAAAAAACTAAAAAGGACTGAAGATAAGGGAAAATTAAAAATATTCGATTTTGAGAACAATCAGTCAAAGATCAAAGTCACAAGAAACAGTCAAATGCCAAGGTGACAAGGCAAGGTAAACTCAAACATTGCTGATCTTATTTGAACCAAATTTGTTGGCATGAACGAAGGGATCAAGTTATGATTATAATCGGTCAAAGGTCAATGCCACGGGACAGAGTGAAAGTTCAATTTACGCGTGCGTGCATGTGTGTGTGTGTGTGTGTGTGTGTGTGTGTGTGTGTGTCAGTGTTGTAGGTCTCAAGACCGGTCTTGATCTTGATCTTGGTCTTGCTTGATGTGATTTTGGTCTTGATCTTGGTCTAGGAGTTTTGGCTCGAAACCAGATCGAGACCAGCATTACCAAGTGGATCGTGGCGTGGGGAAGGTAGGAATTTATGATCATACATGGAGAAAAATCATGGCTGATTCGATTCAGGGTGTGCCATACAGCGTTGTACTGTCTATAGATACTGCCAGGCTAGCACTACGGTAATGATGCATGAGGTGAGCCCTGCAAGCACCAATAGGGTGCGTGTGAGTCAAGAGAGCATGCATTACGTGGCCATTCTCGCAATGATAATCTTAGTTTGCATGTATGCAGGTCTGCAGCTCTGTTCACCTCCGTGTACTTCATATACTTGTTTGGTGTATGCAATCCCTGCACCCTTCATACACATACACCACGGGTTTAGCTAGTTCGCTCAGACAACGTAACCACAAAAATTTCTGTTTTCCTATGTTTGTGTCTTCATGCCAATGAAGCAATGAAAGCAGTAATATTTTACCGAGATGTTCCATTGCTCACATTTATTAAATTTTGCACATATATATTTCCTCCCTTAGAGAAGCGTAACCAGGATTTTGGAGTGATGGTGGCCAAGTCAGACATTAGTGGCTTCCAACCTTTCGAGATATGACCCTTTAGAGCAGGGGTCGGCAACCTCCGGCCCTCGGGTCAGATCCGGCCCGCAGAGTCCGAACTCATGGCCCGTCACCCTGCTTGATATTTATATAACAATCCGGCCCGCAACAGCCTAGCCAACTAATTGAATCACTTCTCCATGGCAAACAGCACCAACTGTCCCACTAATTTGCATGTCTCTTGATAAACTGTTTTCTGCAGTCACTGATTTGCATGTTTTTCAATAAATTTCTAGTAATCTAATCACTGGTTTGCTTGCTTTTCTACAAAATTTTTGTATATAGTCACAAACTGTTTTCTGCAGTCACTGATTTGCATGTATTTCAATAAATTTCTTGTAATCTAGTCACTGGTTTGCCTGCTTTTCTATATTTTTTTTGTATATTGTCACAAACTGTTTTCGGCAGTCAACGATTTGCATGTTTTTCAATAAAATTCTTGTAATCTAGTCACTGGTTTGCCTTTCTATAAAATTTTTGTACACTGTCACTTTTGGGTTCTCTTTGGCACTCCGGCCCGCAGGCTACTCCTAGAAGCTTTCTCTGGCCCTCGCACTGGAAAGGTTGCCGACCCCTGCTTTAGAGCTTCCAAATGGCTATCATGGAGGCCTGCAGTGACTTCTGTGACCTTTTCAGAAGAAATCAGAATATTTTCTGGTGTTTCACAGCCACTCTCATATTTCATACAACTTATTCACCTATGAGCGGGGGTCCATAGCCATGTGGCCCAGTGGCGTTTCTAGCCCCACTAAAGTCGGGAGTGGCCACCTGGGGGCCGATAAATCATCTGTAGTAGCAAGAAGGACAGTGAGCAGACTCGATTGAGGGCCTCTTTCAAGAGGGAAAGTTAGCGAAAACTGTTCTCTTAAACAGTTGGTGGGTACGACCGTAAAAAGTATTTGGAGCACTTATGGAAGTAAAACATATATTTTACTGTATATTTATGAAAATTTTTTGCTTTCTACCTCTGTATCCCTAAACCCCTTCAGTCTCTTGTGTAATTATCCTGAAAAATAGGTACGAGTAGTCATCCTCGACTGTTCACGAGAAACGAAAGTGAATATGTTGTTTATGGAACGTTTGGGCATGGGTAAAGCTAAGTGAGAAGTGCGAAAATTAGTCTTCCGAAAACCACCTTTCACAAGTGGAAGATACAGCTATTCATCAGTACGATGACACTGACAAAGTATGTAACACCATACATTATAACTTCAGAGCCATACTTTCAAAAGTTTAAAAACTTAAAAAACTTTCAAAAGCCGTAACATCGGTGTTCAGGGCCATAGAGAGCTATGACTGCGCCCTGGGGTGCCTGGAAAACGTTTGACACTAACCAGAAAAAGAAGCAAAACTGTCACAGTCCTGGTGTGGGCCCTGGCCCCCTCCATACTCTTGAGTTTTGGTCCCTGGAATTATCCCCATTGCCCTCTTCCCTCTTTCATTCTTCTTGGTAATTGTCTTCCCAGAAACTCCTCGACCTCATTCAACTCATGTGCGATTATCAACTTAAATCCGTTTCAAAGGTGTTGAGTATCACATCGATACATAATCTGCAACTGGATGATTGGGGTACTATAGTCACAGCACATGACTCTGAGGTTGTCATTATCGTACCCTGGAAACCTATCATTCAAAATGTGCGTCCGATTTCTTTTCATATTATACACGAATCATATTATTATGCATGAACATATTACACACGAAATCAGCAGCACTTTTGAATGGTAGGTTGCCAGGGCACGATAAAAACAACCTCAGAATCACACGCCACAATTATAGTGCACTCACTCAAGGGGCCGAGACGCACATAAAAACTGACAAGCTGTGCAGCACCTGCAGGCTGCAGCTACTTTTCATTCATTCAGCAGACACATAAATTCTTGGTCTTGGTCTTGGAGGGTCTGGTCTTGGTCTCGGAGGATCTGGTCTTGGTCTTGGTCTCGGAGGGTCTGGTCTTGGTCTCGAGGTGTCTGGTCTTGACTACAGCACTGGTGTGTGTGTGTGTTCTTACCTTACCTAATTGTTCTTACCTAATTGTATCTTTACAGGAATGAGTCAAGCTCGTACTGTCCCGTGTCTTAAACCATATTTATCGTACATATCCTTAAACTTGTGAATTGCTTTGGCACACACTATTTCATTCGGTAGTGCATTCCATTGGTCAATTGCTCTGTTTGGGAAACTGAATTTCCTTACGTCTTTATCACCTCTCTTCTTATGCAGTTTTTTGCAGTGTCCTCTTGCTGATGCTTCTCCATGTGTTAAGTAATCATTTATGTCTATTTTCTCCTTCCCTGATATGCACTTATATAGCATTATCATGTCACCTCTTTTCCTTCGCTCCTGTAGTGTTGGTAGATTCAGTTTATTTAGTCTTTCTTCGTAGCTTAGGTCCCTTAAGCTTGGTATCCATCTTGTAGCGGCCATTTGAAACTTTTTCAATCTTGTCTATGTGCTTTTTGAGATGAGGACTCCAGACTACTGATGCATATTCCAGGGTTGGTCTAATGAATGATGTTATTATCCTTCTTAGCATGTCTTCATTTATGTATGTGAATGCTATTCTCATATTTGCAAGCAGTGTATACATGTTCCGTACCTTCTCGCTGATGTGGTCAGCCGGAGATAGTCTGTTATTGATAATCACACCTAGGTCTTTCTCTCTTTCTGATGTGTATAGGGTTTTATTTCCTAACTTATAATCCCAATCAGGTCTTTTTCCACTTTTACCAAACTTGATTACATGACACTTGTCCACATTGAATTCCATTTGCCATGTGCTACTCCATTCATGAAGTTTATTTAATTCTTCTTGTAGCTCTTTACAAGAGACTGTGTTAGTAATTCTCCTTTGTATTTTTGCATCATCTGCAAACATATTCAGATAGCTCTCATTTCCAGTGTTGCTATTTATATCATTTATATACACTAAAAACATGATTGGTGCCAGCACTGAACCCTGTGGTACTCCACTAGTCACTTCTTTCCATGATGAGTAGTTTCCTCTTAGTACTGTTCTCATTTCTCTTTTTATGAGAAAGTCTTGCATCCAACAAAACAGTTTGCCTCGAATTCCTCCTTGATGGTACAGTTTCCATAAAAGTCTTTGGTGTGGTACTGTGTCAAAGGCTTTCTTGAAATCTAAATAGATACTGTCCACCCATTCTTCCCTTTCCTGTATTGTGTTTGTTACTCTGTCATAGTAGCTCAGCAGATTAGTAACACATGATTTTCCTTTTCTGAAACCAAACTGTCTTTCTGTTATCATATTGTGTTCTGCTAGATGGTTTACCCAAGATTTTCTTATAAGCTTTTCTAATACCTTGCTTACAACACTGGTCAGTGATACTGGTCGGTAGTTGAGTGGATTTTGCCTATTTCCTTTCTTGAATAAGGGGACAATATTTGCTTTTTTCCAAATATCAGGTAGTTTACCTTGACTCAAGGATTTCTTGAAAATTAAAAATAATGGTTTACTTAACTCCTTTGCATATTCTCGTAGTACCCAACATGAAATTTCATCAGGACCACTTGCTTTTCCTCTGTCTAATCTACTTAACTCCTCCTGTATTACTTTTTCTGCTATTTATATATCTGGTAGTATGTGTGGACATGTATGTTCCACATAGTCCCTCTCAAAATTTTTTTCTTCTGTAAAAACTAATTGGAAATTCTTATTTAGTGCTTCACAAATATCCTTCTCTTGTGTATAAGTGATTCCCTCGTCCGTAATTGATTGTATCATATCTTTTACTTTGGTTTTGCTTCTGATATAGCTGTAAAACAGCTTTGGTTGATCACTACTTTCATTTATTATATCCTCCTCAAACTGTTTTTGGGCTTCCCTCCTTCTTCTTGTATTATCGTTTCTTGCCTGTTTGTAATAATTATACGCCCTTTCACTATTATGTCTTCTGTATCTATTCCACAACAAATCTCTTCTTTCTTTTGATTTTTTACATTCTGTATTGAACCATTTCTGTATTTTCTTATCTGCTTCTTTGTGCTGTGGGATGTACTTCTGGACTCCTATTTCATAAAATTCACAGAATTTTTTATACACAGCATTTAAATCTTGTCCTCTAAGCTCATTTTCCCAATCAACTTCTAAGAAATACTTCTTTAGGTCTTGATAATTTCCCTTTTTATAGTTTAGGCTCTTTTTGTAACTGTCATTGCTGTTTACTATGTCATATGCTATCCTGAAGTTATAATTTAGTACTGCATGATCGCTTTTGCCGAGTGGAGGGTGATATATTAAACTGTCAATATCATTTTCTTGCCTAGTAAATATTAGATCTAGCACTGAAGGTACATCAAGTCCTCTTTTTCTGGTGGTTTCCCTCACATGTTGTGTTAGGAAGAACTCTTGTACGAGATCCAGGAGCTTTTGGTCCCAACAGCTTTCTTGGCTAATTATATCTAGAGTATTCCAATTTATATTTGTATTGAAATCCCCAGTTAGTATAATTCTTTCTGATTTCTCTTCCATTTTATGTAGTAATGATCTTAAACTCTGAATTGTACTCTCTGCCAGGTCCTCATATTCATCTCTTTCCCATGTGTTTGATCTGGGTGGCATGTACAAATTGGCTACAATTACTTTACCTTCAGATGTGTTGATCTCTACTGCAATCAGTTCTACTTGTGATGGTATATTATCTAGTTTTATTTCATTGACTTTTAGATTTTTCTTAGTTAATATTATAATTCCTCCTCCTTTTTTTAAATTTCTGTCTCTTCTCCATATATTGTATTCCTCTAAGTTTAGTATGTCATTGGATATCCTGGTGTTAATTTTGTTTCAGTTAGGCATATTATTTGTGGTTCATTTTCTCTGACATAATCATTCATCTCTAGTAATTTAGATACCATTCCATCCACATTTGAGTACATCAACTTTATCTTCTTGTTTATATACTTGTCATGACATGGTTCTACTACCTTCCTCCTTTTTATTCCATCCTGTTTGTGTACCACTTTCGTACCTGCAATCCTATTACTTTGTAAAAAAAAACTTCTTCTCCTCTTACGATCTTCCCTCATTTTGTGTGTGTGAGTGTGTGTGTGTGTGTGTGTGTTCTTACCCAATTGTTCTTATCTAATTGTATCTTTACAGGAATGAGTCAGGCTCGTACTGTCCTGTGTCTTAAATCATTTTTATCGTACATATCCTTAAATTTCTGAATTGTTTTGGCATACACTATTTCATGCGGTAGTGCATTCCACTCATCAACTCCCCTATTTGGGAAACTAAATTTCCCAAGTCTTTATCGCCTCTCTTTTTATTCAGTTTTTTTGCAGTGTCCTCTTGCTGATGCATCCCGATAGGTTATGTAATCATTTATGTCTATTATCTCCTTCCCCGATATGCATTTATATAGCATAATCATGTCTCCTCTTTTCCTTCTCTCCTGGAGTGTAGGTAGATTCAGTTTTTCTAGTCTTTCTTCGTAGCTTAGATCCCTTAAGCTTGGTACCCATCTTGTAGCAGCCCTTTGAACTTTCTCAATCTTATCTATGTGTTTTTTGAGATAAGGACTCCAGACTACTGATGCATACTCCAGGGTTGGTTTGATGAATGATGTTACTATCTTTCTTAGCTTGTCTTCATTTATGTATGTGAATGCTATTATCATATTTGCAAGCAGTGTATACATGTTACGTACCTTCTCACCGATGTGGACAGCCGGAGATAGTCTGTTATTGATACATCTAGGTCCTTCTCTCGTTCTGATGTGTGTAGGGTTTTACTTCCTAACTTCTTGTCCCAGTCAGGTCTTTTTCCACTTTTACCAAACTTGATTACATGACACTCCTCCACACTGAATTCCATTTGCCATGTATTGCTCCATTCATGAAGTTTATTTAATTCTTCTTGTATCTCTTTACAAGAGTTTGTGTTAGTAATTCTCCTTTGTATTATTGCATCAGCAGCAAACATAATTAGCTAGCTTTCATTTCTAGTGTTACTGTCTGTATCATTTATATACACTAAAATTATAATTGGTGCCAGCACTAAGCCCTGTGGAACTCCGCTAGTCACTTCCCTCCATGATGAGCAATTTCCTCTTAGTACTGTTCTCATTTCTATTTTTATGAGAAAGTCTTGCATCCATCAATACAGTTTCCCTCGGATTCCTCCTTGATGGTACAGTTTCCATAAAAGTCTTTGGTGCAGTACTGTGTCAAATGCTTTCTTGAAATCTAAATAGATACTGTCCACCCATCCTTCTCTATTCTGTAATGTTTCTGTCACTCTATCATAGTAGCTCAACAAATTAGTAACACATGAGTTTCCCTTTCTGAAACCAAACTGTCTTTCCTTTATCATATTGTGTTCTACTAAATGTTTTACCCAAAGTTTTCATATAAGCTTTTCTAATACCTTGCTTACAACACTGGTTAGTGATACTGCTCGGTAGCTGAGTGGATTTTGTCTATTCCCTTTCTTGAATAAGAAAACAAATATTCACTTTCTTCCAAATATCAGGTAGTTTACCTTGTCCCAAGGATTCCTTGAAAATCAAAAATAATGGTTTACTTAACTCCTTTGCACATTCATATAGCACTCAACATGAAGTTTCATTAGGACCATTTGCTTTTCCTTTGTCTAATTTACTAAACTTCAGTATTACTATCTATCTATCTATCTATCTAGTGCCAGACGCCTCAATCCCGTTTGGGGTGGCCACAAACAAATCGCCTCCACGTCGCCCTGTCCCCCGCCATTTCACTGCCCTGCTCCCAACTCACACACCCCTCTCTCATATATCTCTCCACCCCATTCCTCCATTTCATTCTCGGCCTCCCCCTCCCTCTTCCCCCCTCCACCTCACTCACATACACTCTCTTCGCCAGTCTTTCACCCTCCATCCTCTCTACATGGCCAAACCACCTCAGTGTGTTCCTCATAAGGCTTCCTATCACATCCACATCCACACCACAACACTCCTTTTTATCCTCATTCGTCAGCCTGTCTTTCCATGTGACTCCACAGGCTCCTCTTAAATAACGCATTTCCACTGCTCTCACTTTTGACTTGTGTCCTTCCAACAACGTCCAAGCTTCACTTCCATACGTTAGAGTTGGTATCACAATACTGTCATGTAGTAACTTTTTCACTTCCATGCTCACTTCCCTGTTTCTTATCATTGCTTTCAAAGAACCAGCAACCTTTCTTCCCTGCTGTACCCTTTCAAGCACTTCACCCTCCAAACCTCCATCCTTACTCATCACACTACCCAAGTACTTAAACGTACTCACATTTTCCAATTCCTCACCATCCAACCTCGCTGTACATTCACTGACTTCACCTTTTCTGATATTTGTAGAGCTGGTAGTAGTGTGGGCATGCATGTTCCATATCATCCATCTCAAAATTATTTCCTTCTGTAAAAACTGATTGGAAATTCTTTTATTTAGTGCTTCACAAATATCCTTTTCTTGTGTAAAGGTGATCCCCTAATCTGTAAGATTGTATTTTATCTTTTATTTTGGTTTTGCTTCGGATGTAGCTGTAAAATAGCTTCGGTTGATCACTACTTTTATTTATGGCATCCTCCTCAAACTGGATTTGGGCTTCCCTCCGTATTCTTGTATAATCATTTCTTGCCTGTTTATAGTTGTTATATTCCCTGTCACTGTTGTGTCTTCTGTATCTGTTCCACAACAAATCTATTTTTTCTTTTGATTTTTGACATTCTGTATTAAACAATTTTTTTATTTTCTTTTTTGTTTCTTTGTGCTGTGGGATATACTTCTGGACTCCTATTTCATAAAGTTCACTGAATTTTCTATATATAACATTTAAATCTTGTCCTCTAAACTCTTTTTCCCAATCTGTGTCTAAGAAGTATTTCTTTAGGTCGTGATAGTTGCCCCTTTCGTAGTTAAGGCTCTTTCTGTAACTTTCATTACTATTAACTACGTCATATGCAATCCTCAAGTTGTAATTTAATACTGCGTGGTCACTTGCCGAATGGAGGGTGATACATTATACTGTCAATATCAATTTCTTTCCTAGTAAATGTAAGATCTAGTACTGATGGTATGTCAAGTCCTCTTTTTCTGGTGCTTTCTTTTTCATGTTGTGTTAGGAAAAACTCCTGCACAAGGTCCAGGAGCTTTTGGTCCCAAAAGCTTTCCTGGCATTTTATATCTAGAGAATTCCAATTTATAATTGAACTGAAACCTCCAGTTAGTATAATTCTTTCAAAATGCTCCTCCATTGTATGTAGTAATGCTCTTAAACTTTGAATTGTTTTCTCTGCCAGGTCTTCATATTCGCCTTTTTCCCAAATGTTTGATCTGGGTGGCTTGTATAAATTTGCAACAATTACTTTCCCTTCAGACGCATTAATCTCTACTGCGATCAGTTCTACCTGTGAGGGTACAACTAGTTCTATTTCTTTGGCTTGTGGATATTTCTTTGTTAATATTATAATTCCTCCTCCTTTTTTTAAGTTCCTATCTCTTCTCCATATAATTTATTCCTGTAGGTTTAGTGAATCGTTTGATATCCGTGGTGTAAAATTTTTTTCAGTTAGGCACACAATATGTGGTTACTTTTCTTTGATGTAATCATTCATCTCTAGTAATTTAGATACCATTTCATCTGCCTTAGAAACATCAACTTAATCATCATGTTTACATACTTGTCATGACTTGGGTCTACTACCTTTCTCCTTTTTATTCCCTCCTGTTTATGTACCACTTTCAAACCTGCAATCAAATTTCTTTGTAAAAAAAATGTGTTCTCTTCCTTTAATCTTCCCTCATTCTTTGTTCTTTTCTCCTCCCTCTTCTTTTTTAGTAATCCAAGTTCCTCTTGAGTTAGGCATCTTTTAATCCATACATTTTTGAAATCCTCTTTTCCATAAGTTTGTTTGCATTTTTCAGTATGTCCTCCACAGTGTTTAGACTCTGGAAGGTTACGTTCAGGGGCTTTTGATTTATTTCTCTCATACTTCCCTAGCCTTTTGTGTTCCTCAATATCTTTACTACAGATTTCCTCTGACACTTCCCGCAGTATGTTCATTACATTTGCCATCTCCTTTTTGTCTCTCGAAATCTTGTTTTTTTATTTCTTCCTCCTCTATACCAATGATTAGTATAGATTTGTTAATGTCTGCTGAATCTTTGACCGATTTTGTATTGTTTTGGATTATTTTCTTCACTTCCTTTTTAATGCTCTTTTCCTCAACTCTTGTTTCTAAGTCTTTCTTTACTTTCACCATTTCAGCATATGTGGTTTCCACATCATTTTTGTAGCTTTGCATCACTTCATTCACCTGGGTTATCTTCTCCCCAGTATCACTGCTATGATCTGTCCGAGTGCTTGCCTGCCTTATTGTCTCTATATCACTTCTGAACTCTTCCATAATACTCTCATGGTTGACAACTGTGCTTGCTATTTCACTAATCTTCCTTCTAAGTGTACCCACCTAAGCTGATAATTCATCTATTGTTGTGTCTTTCTCACTAATCTCATTTACTAAATTCTCACTTTCTTCCTTCTGCATGTGCAATTGCTTCTTAATTTCACTCTGAAATGCCTTCTCTAATCTGTACATTCGTTCTACCAGCTTATTATGCATCTCCATTTCCACCAGTTCTTAATAGAAATCATCATCCTGCTTTCTACCTTTGTCCCTTTTCTTAACTCTTTCCAAAGTTGTGTTGCTAAAGATGGTGATCATCTTCTGGCACTAACAGAAAGCTTCCACTTACAGTTTTACATTTCTCTCCGTCGCAGGCGAAACAGTCAACACTGAAACAGCTGATTTGCATGTTCAGCACTTCTGCCTACTTCCTTGTATTGTGTTATTGGAACAACACTTTTACTTAACCTTCCTCTTTTATATTAGAACACTGTGTAATTGGACCTAGTACAGAGCTTGACTCATATAAAGATACTTTTTAGGTATAGCCATTTGAGGGCCAAGATTGGCCGGGTGCGGAGCGAGGTGCAGGCACGTCATCTCACTCTCACATCTAGTGTGGGTGTGTGGGTGTGTGTGTCAAGAAACTAATAAAAACAATTTTTATCTGATTTGGATCAAACTTGGTGGATGAGTTGAGAATCACCCTAGAGAAACCTTTATTTTTTCATTTAGATAAATAGGTTCAAGGTCATGGTTACATGTCAAAGTTAACTTACAGTTTTCATCTGATGTGTGTTAAAGTTTGTGGCAGGGATGAGGTTAAGGACAAAGAGATTATTTTTAAAACAAAGGTAAAGTCAAAGGGAAAGGTCACTGGGCAAAGACAGCTGAAACAGCCTTGTTCTGATCTGAGCCAAAGTTACTGGAAGGGTTGATGATTAGGCAAGAATGAAGTTATTCGATTCTGAGAGAAATTTTTGGAATGTTAAGATCACAGGGCAAATTGATATAATCAGCCCACAGACCAGCTGATGGCCGTGTGTATATTATTCTTTTAGCGTTCTTTCTTGTATGACTGGTGTGTCTGGCAGGTTGTTCAAAGACAGACATGTACATAAGGAAGTCCATGTAACTCTCCCAACAACTATGTATGGACAGTTGGTATACCGAGAAACTGAGCTAATTGTTTCCTTGAAGAATGTACAACAGAATACCATTTCCAAGTAATGCAGTGTCATCTTTCTTGTTTCTATGCCTATGGTCTTTGAAAATTAGTCCCTTTAATCTGAAGCAAATTACACCGATAACAGTGATGTATCCCGAAATAAAGTAAACGGTGTCAGTTGCTATAAAAGCACCAGACTGATTATTAAGGCCCATGGAGAGAGCAGCAGGAGAGGTGACAGGACTTTTGTTCCCGAGTGTACGAATATGAAAGTGACACTGTTTTCACTATCATTTTAACCAAATATCCAGTCTTCTTTAATTCAAATGCACACTTACCAAATTAATAAGTTTTCTATACCCGTCAGCATAACACATAAAAATATCATGGCTTATACAGCGCTCTACAGTATACACAAAATAAAACTGTACATTTTAGTTTCAGTTCCTGATAAACAGAGTATTTACTAATGATGATGTTTTAGAGTTTATGTTTGTTCACACCTGACCGTTTCATTTTAAAAATGTGAATATTTCAGTAAAACGCCAAGTGACCCAGAAATAATGCTTCACTATACTCACGAGGCAGTTCTTATGTGTTGCGGGAACGACTCAATCGGCTAGTGTGGGTGCAGTTGTGGTAGCAGGAGTAGGAAATTAATAAATGATGCAGGGTATATACTGATAATGCTCAATAGGTCATCCCCACAACCCACGAATTATCATCCCACTGAGTGGAAGTGGAGTATTATGCATCGACAAGCTCACATGTTCAACTAGCTACAAGTTACTGCAATAACATTACTGTTTCAGGAGGCTGATATCAGTGGTGGGCCATACGCCATCAGAGACTTCACCAAAAAGTACTTGCACTGCAGTCCTTGTGTGTTTATGACGCCGTATAAAATTTTCGCTGCCCGTGGTCACCCTGAAGTGGACCCGTGGGGCTTCCTGCTGCCTTTGTCACCACTTGTGTGGATGGCTGTGGGGGCGGCACTGCTGGCTGTCATCACTGTCATGCTATTACTTCCTTCTTGCCTTCCGCCAAACACTAACCACCCACCCAGACAAGAGACCAACATATTCAACTGTATTCGCATCTTCCTTCAAGAAGGTACCGGGTAACTTGAATGATCTAACTGATAGTTGTCCTTTTTCAATGTGTCGGCTTTAGATGTTAGTATATTAAATGCTTTTGTTCTAAACAGACATGTCTAAGACGTCTGGGTGGTGGTGGTGGGAACGTGTGGTGCAAGGGGTATGGATGCTGATGATATTGGTGTTAACACAAAGCTACGTTGGTAACCTGATGTCCCACCTGGCTGTCAGACACATCAGTCATCCCTACCAGACCCTCAGAGATGTCACTGACGATCCTAATATCAAAATACTTCTCACTGCTTACGTCCCACAAATGACATTTTTTAAGGTAAGTATCACACCATTATAATTACAATCAGCAGTTAAACTGTAGTTATTGACATTGCTATACTTCTTTTGCCTTAACTTGGTTAAGATATTCGTCCTTTCTTCAGTTTAAGTCACATTCTTTAGTTGCAGTGAGAAACAAATCTAGTACGTCCTTGCCACAGCACTTCTTAGTGATTGATTGATTGATTGTTCCGAACGTAACTTGGCGCCGCAACAATGTTATATGGCGCCGAAAAACTAGAATAAAACAAGAACATTAATAAAATAACAAAATAAAAATTAATTATAACTGTATATACACTGTATATGGCTAGTGAGGGAGTGATCGCCCTCTACCTACACAGATCAAAAGCCCTTGGGAGCAGGGGGGTGGTTGCTTTCTCAGGCAGAGGAACTCCTTGAGAGTGAAATGGCTGGGAAGCATGCCGGCACGTGACTGGCTACAGCATAGCTGGGTCTTTCAGGTGTGGGCAATCAGGCAAGTTAGCTGCCTACTGCGACTGCAACACAATGGCGAGGTGTTCAGGAAGTTAGCCAAAGAAACCTTGATGGACTCTGAAAGAACAACAATGGCCCCCAGTCCCGTGCAGCCCTTAAATGGGCAGGGGTTGCTAAGAATCTCACGGTTGCCTCAATTACAATCTAATTCCTTTGTTAATGCAAAAAATACAATTAAAATTGGTAACTGGAATGTGAGAACGCTAAATCATGACGGTAAAATCGATGAGTTAGTGAATGTTTTTCAAAATTACGGACTTGATATTTGTGCTCTGACAGAAACTAGATTAACTGGAGTCGATAAGTTGGATTTGGAGGATGGTATACGTTTATTGATATCTGGCCGACAGGACGGAATGCATTATCAGGGAGTAGGATTGTTGCTGGGTTGTAAGGCAAATAAGGCTTTATGTGAGTGGGATCCTATAGATGAGCGATTGTTATACGCACGGTTTAAATCAAATCATGGCAACATCAGTCTGTTTGTGTGTTATGCACCTACTAATGGTGCACTCGATGAAAGGAAAGACACATTTTATGAAAAGTTGCAAGAAGGAGTAGGAAGGGTACCTAGATATGATGTTTTGATCTGCGTTGGAGACTTTAATGCAGTAATGGGCTGTTCAAATGAGGGATTTGAGACATGTATGGGTAAGATGGGAGTTGGTAGTAGGATGAGTGAAAACGGAGTGAGGTTTGGAAGCTTCTGTCTAGCAAATGAATTAGTCATCGGGGGCACACTCTTACACAAGACAACTTGGGTGTCGCCGTGTGGAAAATATAAAAATCAGATTGATCACATCACTATCAGTAGGAGGCATAGAAGTTCTCTGCTAGATGTTCATATTAAACGGGAAGCGGATATTGGTAGTGACCATCAACTCAGCATTGCAAAAATAAGGTTTAAACTTAAAAATCAGAAGAAGGAAAAATCTGGTGTTGGTAGATACGATATTGTTAAGCTTAGAAGGGAAGGAGAAGAAAAGGAGGAATTCAGATTAGAATGCAGACATAGGTTTTTGGTGTTGGAAATGTTGGAAGAGGGGGAGAGAAGTGTAGATGAGATGTGGGAGGATGTGAACAAAGTTTTGCATGAGACTGCTGAATGTACGATTGGAAGGAGACATAGATTCAGGAGAAAGAAATGGATATCAGAGGAAACGTGGGATATGATAAAAAAGAGAGGTGAGGCTAAATTGAGGAGTGAGATGCAATGCGTTGATGAACGAGAGATTGAATTAGCAAGAGCTGCGTACTGGAGTTTGAATTCAGAAGTAAGAAGGTTAGCTAGGAGAGATAAAAGAAGATGTGTGGATGAAAAGGTTGCAGAGACTGAAATCTTAATAAACAAAAATGATGGGCAGGGTCAAAGAATAGCATATGAATCGATTAGAGAACTGAGTAGTAATGCAGGTAAACGCAAGGAAATACCAGTTAGAGACAGGGAAGGAAATTTATTGACCAAAGATGGAGATATTAATAATAGATGGAAAGAGCATTTTGAGACAGTTCTTAATAGACCAATACCACCAGAAGAGGTTATACCGTCTGCTCAGGAAGATTTAAATACAGAAACAGGAGAGTTGAGGCTTGCAGAAGTGGAGAAAGCAGTAAAACAGTTAAAGAATAATAAGGCACCAGGGGAGGATGGTTTATTTCCGGAAATGTTTAAAGTGGAGGGGGATAGATTAATAATGATCTTGATCAAGCTATTCAATAAGATATGGGTGACGGGGTTACTACCATCAGTTTGGAAGAATGGTGTAATTGTTAAAGTTCCGAAGAAGGGAGACCTGAGTGAATGTGGTAATTGGACGGGAATCTCTTTGTCACCGATAGCTTTGAAAGTTTTCAGTAGAGTGTTGTTAAATAGGTTGGAGCCGGTGGTTGAGGGTATTCTGAGGGATGAACAGACTGGTTTTAGAAAGGGACGTGGTTGCAATGATCAGATCTTTATAGTTAGGCATTTGATGCAGCAAGTTAATGAAATGAGAGTACCGTTAAGTCTTTGTTTTGTTGATTTTGAAAAGGCTTTTGATAGTGTTTCGAGAGAGACTATGGGGAAGATCATGAGACATTATGGAATACCAGAGGAGTTTGTGAGGGTCATTATGAACATGCATGAGGACACATTTTGTAAAGTGATGGTTGATGGTTGTCTGAGTGATTCGTTTGAAGTCAAGTCCGGGGTAATTCAAGGTGGTGTTCTATCGCCTTTACTATTTATATTGGTCATTGATTACATTATGAAACGCGTTGGAACAGAAACCGGTGCAGGTATACTTTGGGGAGAGAACAGGAAACTTTTGGATTTAGATTATGCAGATGATATAGTTTTGATTTGTGATGGGCCAGAAGAGATGCAGAGAGTGTTGGACTGTTTGGTGAGTGAAGGTCGCAAGGTGGGTTTGGTTATTAATTGTGGAAAAATTGAAATAATCAATACGAATATGGAAAATGCGCAGGAATGTGTAATTGGAGGTATGGTTGTAAAGCAAGTTGATAGGTTTAAAAATTTAGGTACTTATTTAGCCAAGGATGGTTCTTTGAACTTTGAATTCGAGGAAAGGTTAAAGAAGGCTAATCAGGCAATGGGAATGCTTAAAAATATTTGGAATAATAACAATTTTTCTGTGCATACAAAAATCAAACTTTATAAGGTAATGGTTAGGAGTATCTTAATTTATGGACACGAGTCTTGGTACAGCACAGTGACTATGGAAAATAAATTCTTGGTGTTTGAAAGTAAAGCACTTCGAAGAATATTAGGAGTTAAGTGGTGGGAAAGGATACCAAATAGTAGAATTAGAGAAATAACGGGAGTGCAGCCGGTCGATGAATATGTTAGGTTCTCACGATGGAAGTGGCTAGGACATGTGTATAGGAGACAGGGAATAGTACGAGGTACACCAGGGTGGGTGGCACTTGGTAGGAGAGGTAGAGGAAGGCCAAAAGAGACGTGGGTGAGGACAATGTGACAGGAAGCTGGAGATGAGTGTTGGGGAGATCTTGAGGAGTTAGCACAAGATAGGATGTGGTGGTGTGAGTTCATCGAGGCCCTATGCATCCCCGAGGGTGCCACAGGAAATGATTGATTGATTGATTGATAACAAACATAAAAAGGAACAATATCTATTATAAAATGTGATTCATGAGTAATATAAAGCAATAGAAAAACATGAAAATTATAAAATGAAACCAAGAAAAAACCCTAAAACATTAAAAAAAACAGAAAAACATTCATCTTAATAAGAAGCCCGTATGCCTGCACAAAGTAGAGAGCTCCTCCACTCATACAACAGGCATCCCTAGCAAGCACCGACGAAAGACAAAAAGACCAATCACCCATTCGGTGCCCAGCAAAGTACTGACAGCACAAAGCCCCAAGATTAGAGCATTCATTCAGTACATGCCAAACAGTCAAGGAGACCAAGCAATCCTCACAGAAAAGAGGAGGGGGGAGACCCCTCCATTAAGTAGCCATGAGAAAAATGGATATGGCCAATATGAAATGGCACAAGGCGATCTCCCATCGGCAAGACAAGCCCTGGTAACTGTAGGAACCCACCGTCGAACAAATAGGACATAACTTTGTTGGCTCCCTTCACATCCCAGTGCTCCTGCCAACAAAGCTGAACTCCTTCATAAGCAATGGGGGAAAAATCTGAAGCAGGAAGCCATCCCAAGACAGCAGCAGGACCAGACGCTGCCACCTTGGCCAAAGAATCAGCATGTTCATATCCTGATTCCCGAAAAGCCCACGGCATTTGAGGAGGAAAAGCCACTCAAGAATTGTAACAACCAAAGAATGGGGAGAGGTGAATGTGTCCAAGGCTAAAAGTGCAGCTTGAGAGTCACTCTATATAGTATAAGTACTTTCCTTGTGGTCAAAAATAAGTTTAAGTGCTAAAATAATTGCATATAGCTCTGCAGTATCAACTCAAGCAGAATCTGGGAGATTACTGCCACAACAAAAATGTGGAAGTACAACCGTGAATACCATATGAGAAGGAGACTTGGACCCGTCAGTAAACACAGTGACAGAGCCTCTGTGTCGTACCGAGTGTTCCAAAAGTAAATGAAGAAGGTACTCAGGTGGGACAGTATCCTTTGAACCCTCAAAATATTTACAATACTCACCTCAGGCAGAAAGCAGGGAGCAATCCTCGGAGTCTGTACGGGACAGGTTGAAACGGAAGCCAAACTGAAATCAGTCATTGCCTGTCGAACCCAATACCCAAAAGCATGAGACATATGAGGATGCTGGATAAAGTAATAAGGAAAGGATTGCCGTGTCACACAGGTACTAATCAAAGAATCAGGGAGGAGAAAAACCCCGTGCCAACAACGTATCTACAAAGACTGTTGTTGTAGGTCCAAGGTGGAGGGGGGTGGACACCAGCTCCCACGAACAAGCTTAGGATTGGCGAAGATTGAAAAGTACCTGTAGCATATTGTAGCAAAGACCATTATCATTCACAGGATCTAAACTCTTGAGTTTGGCTGGTGTAGTTGGTGAATAGACCTTGCACCCATAAGCTAGGTTGGAACCCACAAATGCATGATACAGATGTAGAAGAGTCTTACGATCAGCACCCCAGGAAATGTGTGAGAGGACCCTCAGCAAATTAACACATGAATACAGGATACCTTTAGAGATTTCAGACAAGGAACCGAAGTCAAATGGCAATCAAACACTAGACCATGAAATTTTGTCTCCTCCACACAGTGCAGTCTTCTGCCAGTCAAGGTAAGGTAAGAATCTGGGTGAACAACACTAGTCCTGCGGGAGTGCAGGGAAATGGTCTTAGATGTAGAAAAGCAAAAACCAGGGGAATCTGCCAAGGCAGAGAAGTAATCTAATCCAACTTGTAATCTTCTCTCTACAGCAGGGATCCTAAAAGCTGCATACCAAATAGCCAAATAATCCACATTGAGGGAAAAGGACACTCCTACTGGCGAAAAATATATAATTCCTTTAATTGCTGCTGCAGACAAAGGTACGCTAAAGATGCTTCCCTGAGGGACATCCTCCTCCTGCACATGAGTCGCAAAGAAACAACCCACACGAACCCAAAACACACGATCTCTGCGGAAGTCTAATGAACATTGGCAGGCGACCACACATACCAAAGGCATGAGGCTGTTGCAAGATGCCACAGTGCCAGGCTGTGTCATAAGCCTTTTCTAAGTAAAAACAAAACACAGCAACAAGATCTTGAGAAGCACCAAAAACCTCACAGATACAAGTTTCAGGTCTAATAAGGTTGTTGGTAGCACAGCTTAGTTTCCGGAGGCCATTCAGCATGGTGGAGAGAAAGCTATCCCTCTCCAGAAACCACAAAAATCTGGTATTTAACATATTCTCATACAGCTTACACACACAGGAAGTCAAACGGACTGGACGATAACTAGAATCATTAAAAGGATCGAGCAGGGCAGTACTCCCAAGGTGGATGGAAAGGTGATGACAGGGAGAGCTGGAGCTCCCGTTTCATCGGCCCTCTGGACTAGTTCCTGACCATCCTCCTTTGCTGAACTTTTTCAGTGTCTCAGTAACACAAAAAGTAGGCCAGCATGCTCTCCAATCCAAGTTTTTCTAACTGTCAGCACCAGTCTACATGCACAGTACACACTACACTTCCTTTTCAAAATTAAAAGAGGAAAATGGCGGACATAAACCACGCCTCGTAGTCCCCGGCAATGGGGGGGGGGGACCATAAATGCCCCCATCATCCACCCCTCTCCTGGTGACGACTCCTCGACTTACCCAGAACCACTGTCTGACTCACTTCATCATTTCTCCAACACTCACGGCCTTTCCTCCAACTTTCTCTCTATTGAACACCACCTCTCCTTCTCTAAACCTCACCTTCTCTTTTTAACTGAGACTCAGCTGTCTGAGGCAACTGACAGCAAACCCTTTTCTGTATTCTCCTAGTTTCTCTACAGTATACTCATTTCAAAACCAGAGGTGGCTATTGTTATATGTATGCAACGACTTATCTTGCTCTCGTGTTCCTGAACTTGATTCTTTTGAATTCTCTGCTCTCTGGCTTTGGCTCTCCTATCATTCTCTGACATAATACAGTACACCTGTGCTGTTTGCTTATCCCCTACTTTTACTATCAAAATTTCTACGATGGAACACATTCTATACATTTCTCCTTTCTCTGAAATCTCCATTCTTGGAGATCTCAATGCTCACCACCACCTTTGGCTCTCCTTTTTCATTCACTGATCCACCTGGTGAACAAGCCTACATCTTTTCTGTTCTTAATGATCTAGAGAAGCTTGTAGAGCACCCTACCCATATCCCTGACCACCTTGGACAGAGCTTCAACATACTTGACCTCTTCCTTAAAACTGATCCTTCTGCTTACACTTTTAATCTTTCCTCTTCAATGGGCTCCTCCGATCACAACCATATTACCTTAAACTGTCTTATCACTTCGGTTTGGCCTGTGGACCTTCCAAAGAAACGTCGACTGTGGTACTTTGGAGGTGCGGATTGGGAGGCCCTCAGGCAGCACTTCATTGATTTTTCCTGGAATGATTATTGTTTCCATGGCCAGGAGCCATTTGAGTGTGCCTTACGCATTACGAAGGTTATTCTCTCCGACATGAAAGCATACATTCCTTTCTCATATCCTTTGATTAATGCAAGAAAGCCTTTGTTTAATCACACTTGTTCTAATGCGTCCGCAACAAGGAGAGGGCCTATAAAAGGTACCAGAGCCAACCCACCCCTGAATCACATCTTTTTTATGTTTCAGTCCGGAATCGTGCTGAGTTTGTTCTTCACTCTGCTAAAAATAATTTCATCCATATTAAATGCTATCAAAGCTCCAATTCGAATTCTTCCCGCTCCTTCTGGCACCTTG
Source organism: Coenobita brevimanus (assembly GCF_032717465.1). Lineage (NCBI taxonomy): Eukaryota > Metazoa > Arthropoda > Malacostraca > Decapoda > Coenobitidae > Coenobita > Coenobita brevimanus. The sequence goes on along the minus strand of NC_136999.1, from coordinate 29,056,807 downwards.
CCAAAAACCTTTCTAACACCTTTACCTCATCATCCTTCCCTCCTCTTTTCTACTCTGATGACTTTGTAGTTATTTCTTCTACTGATAAAGCAGATCTCTTCACTCAGACTTTCCCCTCCAATTCCACCTTAGACGATTTCAGTGCTGTTCTTCCATAACTTCCCCCCTCAGACTTCCTCATGGCTGACATTAAAATTTCTTCAGCTGATGTATTTTCAGCCATCACTGGACTCAGTACTAAAAAAGACATGTGGACCTGATCGAGTCCCTCCTGTTGTCCTCAGGAACTGTGCTTCTGTGGTTACACCCTGCCTAGTTAAATCTTTCGCCTTTGTCTTTCAACATGTACCTTTCCTTCTTGCTAGAAGTTTGCTCTCATTCAGCCAGTCCAAATCTTTTGCCTTTGTTTTTCAACATGTACCTTTCCTTCTTGCTAGAAGTTTGCTATCATTCAGCCAGTCCAAAGGAAGGGTGACCATTCCCAACCCTCTAACTATCGTCCAATTGCTTTAACATCCTGAGTCTCAAAAATTTTTGAGTCTATTCTTAACAGAAAAGTTTTAAAGCATCTTTCCTATCACATCCTTTTTTCTGATCGTCAGTATGGGTTTCGTCAGGGACGCTCCACTGGCGGTCTTCTCATCTACCTTTGACACTCCTGGTCATCTTCCTTTCGGGACTTTGGCGAAAGCTTTGCTATTGCACTTGACATCTCAAAGGCTTTCGATCGAGTCTGGCATAAAGTTTTAATTTCCAAACTGCCCTCATACGGTTTCTATCCTTCTATCTGAGCCTTTTCATCTACAGCTTCCTTTCTGGTCGTTCTATAGCCGCTGTTGTAAACGGCCATCATTCTCCTAGATCTATCAACAGTGATTTTCCTCAGGTCTCCGTCCTATCATCAACTCTCTTCCTTTTATTCATCAATGATCTTCTAAGCCGTACATCTAACCCTATCCACTCGTACATTGATGATTCCACAATTCACCTTTCCATTCGGTTCCCGCAACGTCCATCTCAGCAGTTACTTCAACAAACAAGGGATGAGGCTATTGCACACCTAATGTCTGGCTTTGCTCGTATGACTGGGGTAAAAATAATATTGTTGTTTTTAATGCATCAAAGACTCAGTTCTTACACCTATCAACCCGACAAAATCTTCCACAGGAGTACCCTCTAAAGTTTAGTAATATCCTGCTTAATCCTGCATCTTCCTTGAACTTATTTCGGGTTTCATTCACTCGGGATTTATATTGGGAAGATCATATTACAACTCTTGTAAAATCTGCCTCCAAGAGATTAGGTGTGCTAAGCCGAATCTGTACCTTCTTTACCCTTGCACAGTTGTTGACTTTTTACATGGGTTTTATTTGCCCCTGTTTAGAGCACAACTCTTATGTGTGGGGAGGCTCCCCACATGCAGCTTTTCTCAATAGGGTGGAGTCAAAGGTTTTTTGTCTCATTAACTCTCCTCCTCTTACTGGGTCCCTTCAACCTTTGTCTCTTCATCATACTGTTGCATCTTTATCTCATTTCTGTCACTACTTCCATGGTCATTGCTCCTCTAAACTGTCTGCTTGCACTCCTTCACCTCTAAGATGGGTGCGTAACACCTGTCTGGCAACAAGCTCTCATCCCTTTTCTGTCCAACTTTCTAATGCAAGAGTTAAGCATTACTCCCAGTCCTTCATTTATGCAACAGGTCAACTCTGGGACTGTCTCCCTCTGTCTGTATTTCGTACTTCCTAGGACCTCCAGGGTTTTTAAACGCAGTGTGTCCAGGCATCTCGACATAAATGGATCTTGAATTTGGCTCCCTTTTGTATTGTTTTTGTTTTTTTCTTGGAAGGAACTGTTATGGGGGCTCCTGGCCAGACAAATTTCACTACACACCCTATTAAAGAGGCCTAATAAAAAGTTAAGGGAAGCAGAGAGATGAGGAAGCAAGGTGTAATGAGGCTGATGAGGCCCTGGAGCAGTAACTCTACACTCCAGGTGAGCAGCACGAAGCTCTCTGACAGTGTTCTCAGTATTATAAGGCTTAAAACAACTAGAACGAAAATGAAGCCTAGTTCTCTCGTGATGCAAACGAGTAGCTGCAGATAGCCTAGACAGATCCTTGGCAGAAACTGAAGAAAAATATGCTGCCATGGCAGAAACAGTTGTCATACGGTCTTATACAACCATCCTTCAAATCTGTAGAAGAGGAGGTGCAGACGGGAAAAAACTACCCAAGATTTTCCTCACCTTCTTCCAAACCAAAGACAGAGGGTTGGAAGAAGTAACTGTCGAAACATGTGACCTCCATGATCTACGGCACACATTTTTCAAAACCCATCAATAATGAGCATGTGCTTTCTGAAACAGAGTTTTCAAGAAAACATTTGTTGTCACTGTCCCACACTGCCACAGCCTCCAACAGCAGTACTGTAGTTCAGTACGGGAAGGAGGTTGTCCAGTGAGCTGAACTTCCTATGGTCAGCCTTTAGGTGTACAGTACCAAAGGTCAGCTGAGGCGTTGTAAAACAACACGGGATTCTTAAGTTCACTGTCTTTATTTTACAAATAATTACACTTAATGCTTGACAACACTTCACTATTTTTACAAGAACAAATGATGTACAAAATTCAGTAAACACTGCACAGTTTTCACAAGTACCGAAAATGTACAAACTTCAATAAACACTTCACTGTTTTCACAAGTACCGAAAATATACAAACTTCACTGCACTAACACTGCACTACACTCAAACTGAACTGAAAACTGACTGTACTTGCTCTAGTCTCCTCCCCATCTTCATATAAGCTTGCATTATTCTAGAAATATCTACATTTTTCCAAAGTTCTGGTGTATTCCAGAGAGAAAGCACAGTCACCAATTCTTTGTTTTTTTTAAATAACAGAACAGAGGAAAGAAAAACAAATGAAAAAAAAAAACATACCAGACTACTGGCGTCCTCCATTGATAAAATGTCTGTAACAGTTGGACCTGAACATGCAAGAGTTTTCTTAAATTATGTAACTCTGTAAACTATTTACCATACAAACTTAATCTCAATTACATAATTTAACAATCACATGCCAGCAAATAAAACATTATCAAGAAAATGAGCACAAAAATTAATGCACTACTTACGAAATAAATATGCTCACAAACATCATGCAAACTGGCAACTCTGACTTGTACCGGTATCGGAACTACCGTATGGGAAACGCCGAGAAGCTTCTTGAGCACTTAACTGGCAAATCCCGCCTGTTAACACTACCCCCTCCCTAGTTCTTTGTTGTTCTAACAAAACTACACAGTATATACAAGCATAATTAATCCTAATGAAACATCTAACCACACACTAAATAATCCTTCAACTTATCAGGTCTTCTTCTATGTCGCTTCTGACAATGTCCTTGTTCCTCTACACAGTCCATTCCTCCTGGATGGCCTTGGTCCTCTTCCTGAGTCACTTCTTCCCACAGGAAACACTCGCCATCCTCTTGCACTTCAGTTCCGTGGTCCATCTCAACATACTCGGCTGAGGGAGAGCACGATTCCTCAGAGATGTCCCAGCTGTCCTGGCCCATGTTACTGCCACAGACGATTCACGTGTACCACCTTTGGGCGAGACTTTCTGTCTCCCCGAATCCGATATGTTACCTCTGACAGGCGATCCAACACTGTGTAAGGCCCGTCTCATGGGCTTTGCAGCTTCGGTGACTGTCTCTTCTTTCGCTGAGCATTGTATAACCAGACTTGGTCACCATCCCTGAAGGTCACGTCACTTGCCTTGGCATCATGCTTGCATTTCATCACTTCTTTTGAAAAGTTGAGGGTTCCATGCACTTGATGATGTAGCTCAGCCAGCATTTCCTGATGATGCTTCGCATAGCTGGAGGTGTCTGCAGGCAGCTCTTCACCAGGCGGTCTTCCCATTAACAAGTCAATGAATAAATGTAACTCATAGCCCAACATCAGTTTTGCAGGGGTGTAGCCGGTAGACTCATGGGATGCAGACCGACATGCCATCAGCAATGCAGGTAATTTCTGGTCCCTTTCTGTTTGTACCTCTATGCAGTACTTGGCCAGTTATTGTCCTAGGGTCCAGTTGAATTTCTCCAGCATCCCATCTGACTGTGGCCTTGGTGAGGTCGTCTAGGTCTTCTTGATCCCCAATAACCTGCAGCACTTACAGAACACAACAGACTCGAAGTTTCTACCCTGGTCTGAATGTAGCTCTTCTGGCATCCTAAAACGACAGAAAAACTGATCAACCAACACATGAGCAATAGTCACTACGTCTTGATCAGGGATTACACAGGCTTCTGGCCACTTTGTGAAGTAGTCCATGGCGACATATATACTGGTTTCCTCTTTCAGTGAGTGGAAAGGTCCAGCAATGTGCACTACAACTCTTTCCATCAGTGCACCCACTTGGTACAGCTGAAGAGGAGTACAACCACGTTTCTTGGGTCCCTTCTTGGCACAACACACATCACAGGCCCAAACCACTCTTCAACATCCTGACGCATGCCAATCCAATAGAGCCTCTGTTGCAGCCGGCTTAGAGTTTTCTTCACTCCCAGGTGCCCACTAGTGATCTGGTTATAGGACTCATCCAAGATCTTGGACCTCATCTTCTTTGGAACCACCAGTTGCCAATATTTTCTGAGGCCATCGGCTGTCTCCCACTGAAGCTCCAGTGGTGCATTGTTCAAACAAAAAGGTCCCACTGACTCCAGTAACTCTTGGTCGCAGGGCTTGACCTGGATACTTCTTCCCAAGATGGTCACACTGTGCTCCGCTGCAGCCACTCCAGCATTGATTGTAAATCTGCATCCTCCATCGCATCCTCTTCAGATCTTCATCTGACACTGACCCTGTCACTGCAGTACGGCTGCATTTCTTATCATGATCTTTTTTACTACACTACTGGCACTCTGGATCACAAAGCCGATGAGTCAGGCCGTCATCATTGCCATATACCCACCCAGGACAATGCTGCACCTCATAACTGTGCGGGTCTAGCTTCCCGAGCCAGCGTGCCAGTTGTCCTTCCAGATTCTTTATCGTTTTCAGCCACTCGAGTGCTGCATGGTCCATCCTGATGATGAAATTTGACCCATACAGGTAGGGATGGAAGAAATGAAGGTTCATCATCACTGCCAAGAGCTCTCACGGGTCATACAGAAGTTCTGATCCAGTGGGCTGAGCCTCTTATCGTAATACACCACCACATATGCCTTGTCATCCTTCTTTTGGGACAGGACTCCATCAATACCCTGGTCACTGGCGTCACAGTCCAAGATAAATGGCTGATTCTGGTCTGGGTACGGCAATACTGGAGAGCTTGCCAACGGATGCTCGAGTTTGTCGAAGACTTTCTGAGTCTTTATTGTCCATGCAGACTTCTGCCTTTTTCCCAACAGCTTGTGAAGAGGTGCAGCTAGCGTTGCAAAGTCTTTGACAGAATGCTGACAGCAGGTGCACAACCCCAGGAAACTCTGTAGCTCTCTCACACAAGTTGGAACTGGACAGTTTTCCATTGCTGCCACCTCCTCTGGGTTAGTACAGACGCCCCTCTTGCCGACAATGTGTCTCAGGTACTTTCCTTCCTTCTGAAACAAGTAGCATTTTGAGGGGGTTCAGCTTGAAGTGTGCTGCACAGATCCTGTGCAACACCTCCAACAGCCTCTCCAGTTCCTGGTCAAAAGTCCGTCCAAACAGAATTACATCATCCAGATAGATGAGAGCCGTCTGCCAGTGCAGGCCTTCAAGCACGTGGTCCATTAGGCACTCAAAAGTTGCTGGGGCATTGCATAGGCCAAATGGCATCACTTTAAACTGCCATAAACCCTGCCCGTATGAAATGGCTGTCTTCTCTTTGCCCTTCTCTGCAACCTTGACCTGGTGGTATCCTGCATTCATGTCTAGGGTTAAGAACCACTTAGCACTTGACAGACCATCCAGGGTGTCATCAGTTTTTGGCAAGGGGTATGCATCCTTCACTGTCACTTCATTCAGGGCTCGATAATCTATACAGCACCTTACAGAGCCATCCTTTTTCCTTACCAGAGCCACTGCTGATGCCCAAGGACTGCTGAACTTTTCAATTACTCCATGACTTTGGAGATTCTCCATCACCTTCTCCATTCCTTGCCATTGGGCTGGTGCCATCCTCCGTGCTGGCTGTTTAATCAGGCGGTGATCCCTGGTGTCTATACTATGCTCCACCAGATCAGTGCACCCCAGGTCTAGGTCTCCGGTGGAAAAGACATCAGCAAATTCCGTCAGTAACTGCATCAACTTCAACACTTGTGAACCATCCAGGCATTGGCAACTCCTTAGAGAAAAGGTCTTGTAAGTGCTGTGGCAGATATCCATCTCCTTTGACTATGCTCCCTTTACAGTCCCTCCTCTGGTGCCACTCAGGGTCCACCGCCTGGCACAGTCTCAGAATTTCTCCCTCGTTGATCTTCTGTGGCTCACAGGAGAAATTGGCCACCACAACCAGCACTTCATCTGCACCTGTTTCCACCAGAGTTCTCCCCACCATCACTCCAGCCTTTGTCTTGCACTGCACATCTGGATCCACCACCCCTAGACAGCTGTCAAAAGAACCACTCACCTTGCACTGGAGCAGTAGTTCTGATTTTAGGGGTATCACTGTAGTGTGGGGCGCTCTCACCTCACCACCAGAACAGGTAGGTCTCACTGCTGTGATGGGAACCGACCTTCCTCGAACCTTCGGCTTCATGAAGCAGAAGTCCAGATCACATCCTAAGGACATCAGATACTCCAGACCTAGAAAGCAAGGATCCTCCATGTCAGCCACATAGACTGGAAGAGTAGCTCTTGCCCTGCCACTTCAATCCGGGCATCCAGGAGTCCCCTCAGTTCTGCACGGTTCCCAGTTATGTCACACTGTTGTTCTAATGACTCAGGCAGATACCACTGATGGAACACATAAGGCCTCACAAAAGTCTGCTCTGAGGCCGAATCAATCACCAGGGAACACTTCCTTCCGTCTCTCTTTCCATTTATTCGCACACTGTCGATTGCAATCCTCTTGCATTTTCTCGGTGGTGGGGCTACTTGGGAAAAGCTGGCTGGTGGTTGCCCCCTTCACACCAGCCTCCATTAGTTTTCCGCTTCAGTCTGGTCTTCTGCAACCTTCTTCTTATCATCCTTTTTCTTCTTCAGACACTCACAACTGAAGTGTCCCACCTCACTACATGTCCAGTGCGTTTTTGTTACAATTGGAGATTCCTTGCACTGCTCTGTTCTTGCTCCTTCTTCCAGTTGTGGCAATCCTCCTTCTTGTGCACCAACTTCCCGCAGGACCAACAGCCTCCTCCGGTCTTCTCCTTTTCCCTCTTCCACTTGTAACAGTCCTCTTTTCTGTGTCCTGGCTTTTCACAGTACCAGCAACTTCCCTCAATTTTTTCCTCTTCACAAACCTGCCCCTTTCTTGCCTTGATTCCTGCATTAGGAGCTGCCTGAAAGGTGGATGTACTGGACCTGATGTAGGACTCAAATTCTAAAGCCTTGGCTAGTGCTTCTTGCATGCTTGTGGGTTGTGCCTGCTTCACTTGCACTTTCAACTCTGCACTAGCAAGAGCATCGATGAACTGGTCCCTCAGTAGAATAGCCAACAGGTTAGGTGCTGCTCCAGGGTACGCCTTGTATGCCATACCCTCCAGGTCATGAGCAAGCTGCTGTTGGGATTCACCTCGAGCTCGTACACAGCTCCAGATGCTTGCTCTGAAAAATCTCAGTCTGGTGCATAGTTCCTTATCTGCACTCCAGCACTTCTACTAGGGGCTGATAACTGTTCCTCTCTGTCACTAACATCTGGCCCAAAAATTTTTGCGGCACCCTTAAGGCCAGTAGCAAGCTGCACTACCCTCTGCCTATCATCCCAACTATTCTGATCTGCAAGTAACTCAGACTGTGCACAGTAAGCTTCCCAAGATACTCTTCCATCAAATTCCTGAGGTTTCTTTTTAATTAGACCCACATTATAACCATGCACTTCATTGGTTTGGAGCCTAAAAACTGGGGCATCATAATTTAGTCCAGGACTTAAAACTTCTGCAGTCTGATTATTCAACCCTATAATGCTACCTTTAGATGTCTGGAATCCGTCATGATTCACCATACACTGTCCATTCCTTTCATATGCTCCCTGTACACTAACCTGAGGCTAACCAGTGCAATATTTCTCTACAGTGTCATTTTTCTCAGTAATTATTTTCACATAATCAACTATACGCTTCAACTGGTTATCTACATGTTGTCTGCACTCCGTCACTATTTCATCACTAATTGACTTCAACTGGTCATCTGCATGCTTTTTGCACTCGGACACATTCTTGCTTACCTCATACTTCTGCTGCTGTAGCACAGCGTATACCTACTTCAGTTGTTCCTGTTCCTCCTTCATTTTCCCCATGAAAGTCTGTAGCTGTCCTTGCATCCTCAGTTGTAATTCCCTCTGTTGCTCCTGTAATGCCTCCTGAAGCTGTTCATAACGTTCTTTCTGTCCTTTATTTTGTGCCTATAATTGTTCTTAAAGTTCTTTCTGTCCTTCATTCTGTGCTTGTAGTTAGACACTTTGTACTTGTAATTGTACTTGGAGTTCTTTCTCTCCTTCACTCTGTGCCTGTGATTGTTCTTTGAATTCTTTAGTTTGTGCCTGTAATAGTTCCTTGAGTTCTTTAGTTTGTGCCTGTATTTGTCCTTTCAGTTCTTTCTGTCCTTCATTCAGTGCCTGTAATTGTTCTTTAAGTTCTTCCTGTCATACGTTTTGTGCCTGTAATAGCTTCACAATTATCGACAGGGGCATTTCCTCCTCCTGCGCAGCTCGAGACCGTATCTGCACACCTCCTTCTCCCATCTCGAAGGTTAGCCTCACTGCAACCCTGAATAATAACACTCCTGACTCCAGTGTTATGTTCGCATCCCCCACACTGTCACAGGCTCCAACAGCAGTAGTTCAATACAGGAAGGACGTTGCCCAGTGAGTTGATCTTCCTATGGTCAGCCTTTAGGTGTACAGTACCAAAGGTAAGCTGATGCATTGTAAATAAATACTGGCTTCTCAAGTTCACTCTCTTTATTTTCCAAATAATTACACTTAATGCTTGACAACACTTCACTATTTTTACAAGTACCAATGATGTACAAACTTCAATAAACACTTAACTGTTTTCAGTAGTACCATGAATATACAAACTTCACTGCACTGATACTGCACTACACTCCAACTGAACTGAAAACTGACTGAACTTGCTCTAGTTTCCCCCCCATGATCATATAAGCTTTGTTCTAGAATTATCTACATTTTTCCACAATTCTGGTGTATTCCAGAGAGAGAGAGAGAGCACAGTTACCAACTCGGAGACAACCAAAACATGCAAGAGTTTTCATACATTATGTAACACTGTAAATTTTTTACCGTACAAACTTAATTCCAGTTACATAATTTAACAAACAATCACATACCGGCAAATAAAACATTATAAAGAACATGAGCACAAAAATTATTGTACAACTTACGAAATAGCTACACTCACAAACAGCAGGCAAACTGGCAACTGACTCGTACCGATATGGGACCTACAGTATGGGGAACGCTGATACGCTTCTTGAGCACCTAACTAGCAAATCCTGTTTCTTAACACATTGTTACTGGCTCGAAAGTGATGGGTAGCAGCTTTGTAGTCCCTCCCTGGCTTATCTTAGTCTTTATTCCACCAAGGAGCAGGTCTTCCTGAGAAGACTCCAGACATCCCAGGGATAGAGTGAACTCAAACCAAGAATAGAGCAGAAGTAAATTATTCATTTCCATCATCAACAGCTGGAAAATCATAAACAGCACCAGAAACTTCACTGAGGTCTGCAAATAAAGAGCAGTCACTCCTGTCGTTACACTAATGTGGAACACGGAAAACAGGTACAGCACAAGAAGACAAGACCACAACAGGACAGGGATCACTACCCTGCAGGCCACTCAAAACTTCCCAAGAAAAATCAAGAGCACAGTCAGGAGATGCAAGTGTGAGATCTATGACAGATAATGTCACAGTCTGGATATGCAAGTGGGTTCGATTCCCATTATTAAGGACAACTAAATCATAATTCTCGATCAAAAGAGGCAACAGTCTCTCCACGAGGGTTACAAACTGTATCACCCCACAAGGGATGATGACCATTAAAATTCCCAAGGAGAACATAAGGAAACGACAATTTATCAACAAGGCATTCCAAAACTGCAGAATCTAAAGCTACAGGAGGAGAAAAATGAACACAACTAATAGTATACACTTTCTCCAGGTGCAGTTGAACTGCAGCTACCTGAAAGGTAGACTGTAAATCACACGCAGTACAAGGTACATCAGTGTGAGTTACATGGCACAACCACCAAGATGACCACTTGCCAGGGGAGGAGACAGATGGAAGGCAGCATACCCACTGGGGATGGGATAAGGCCTATCACCAACCATAGTCTCCTGCAGGCAGACACAAAATGGGGCTAAAAGTACTCAGTAGGAGTTGCAAACTCCTCCCAATTAGCCATGACACTTCGACAATTCTACTGAAGCACAGTGTTAGCCATTATTGCCCAAGAGATCTTGGGATGTGGCTAATGAGACCCACCAGAACGAGGAGTTTTATTTGAAGGGAGATGAATGGCTTTACCAAACCCATGGCCAACCTTCCCTGAAGATGAAGGCTGGACCCGGGAAATCCCTGTAGGTAAAGGAGGGACCGAAACAGTCCCAGATGAAGAGGCACCAGGTGGGGGTGGTACCTCCCGTGCAGCATCAGTCACCTACTCAACAAGAAGAGGTGCGGGAAGAACAGGACAAAAAACCTGTCCACCAGATTCTGTAGCAGAAAGTTTCATGGGTGGTATCCCATCAACAGGGACTCTGATGATCCCAGGACACGTATTGATGAAATTACTTTAATGGAGTGATCAGATTCATCACCACAAATGGAGGTGCATCTCTCCTCAATAACCTCTGATTCACAAGGAATAGGGGATTCCGATAACAATACTGCATTTGAGGATTGGGAAGACCCTTGAAATTCACCACAAGCAAGTCGAACTGGAACTACAACTGTAGAAGACAGCTCAAGGACAGAACCATTGTCAGACACAGAAGCAGATGCTGTTGAATGCAAGTTGGAAGTGGTATTCCTAGATGAGATCCATGGACTTAATTTGGAGGGTGCAGCAGCAAATGTAACACTTTGATGAACAAACATTGATTTCACACGATCCTTAGCCTTTCCTTGGTAAGTAGGGTCAAAAGCTCCTTCTCAAATCTGTACGAATCACATGGCTGAGATAATGATGCATGACTACCATCGTAGTTAACACAAGACACAGGACCAGTGCAGTCCTTCCCTTCATGAATGTCCATCTCACATGAAACATATGCTGGAGGCAGGCCAAGGGCTAGGCACTGGGAAGACTGACCAATGTGACCCTAAAGTTGGTTGTAAAATAATTTCTTTGGCATAGGAACATACTCTTTTCACTCGAAAACGATGCCAGTCTGCAGTCATAATCTCAGGAATATGAAGAAGTCAAATGTTATCAATGCCAGTGTCAGAACTAGGGCACCACCCATCTTCTTAACTTTCTCCACCTTTACAACATGTTGATCAGCAAGCTCTCTTGTTAATCACGCCTCATCATACATCATCAAATCTCTGGCATAAACGACACCTCTAAAGGAATTTAATGCAGCATTAGGAGAACAGATACAGGCTGACCCCCCAAAAGGTCAAGGACAACATGTCTGCACTCGTACCTGCATCAGGCACTTCAACCAGCAAGCTACCATCACCCCTGAGGAACAACCTCAGGGAGCTGACCACAAACTCACCAACGCTTTATGCATATCAAACACATCACTCTTCCTCAGAGCCAGCTCTTCCTTGGAGCAAATTACCAAACACTTCACAAACGACTTTTTTTGTTCTTGTGGGTCAAACACAGACTGGGCCGGGACCCCTTAGATGGAGCCACGTCAGGCTCCAGTGTCACCACAAGAGACGGGGAGTCTACAGATTTGTCCTGAGACATGCCAGAGGGTTGTGGCGTCCAGTAAGCAGCTAATACAGTATTAATGTCTTCCTCCATAGAAAGTAAATAAAAGCCTTCATTCACCCCTCCACTCACCACGGAGCCCAACAAGGGGAGATCGTATGCCAGGGACAACACCACTGGTGACCCCAGAAGCAGTGAGGAGTGTATACATGGGTAACCACTGGGGAACACGGAGAAGGTGACCCCTGGACTATTTGAGCCAAGGGGCCTTTCTGTGCCCACTTGATGCTAGCCATGCATGACAAGCTGATTTACCTGGTCGGGCTCAATCAGGTCGCCCTTCTAGCCGGAACACGGGACTGAAGAAGTGTGTTGCTAGCTGCAGGCCACGTTCTGCAAAATAGCTCAATCCCTAGGACTCGTTTCAACTCCTGTCTTCCAGTAGTACGGGACGCCACGCACAGCAAACACGTGGGGACACAAAAACCCAATTCAAGAAGGAGAATGGGCAGGGACAAGCAACATCACCAGCAGGCCTCCTTAACTAGTCATGCAGGGCGTGCTTGGTCCACAAGGCTGACTAATGCTGAACCCTGCAAAGGTAGGCTGGCCTCAAGCGTAGTTGACACTGCCAGCCATGCCTCAAACCTCGCCACCATGTCAAGGTGACTCCCCTCAAGGGTGCACTTCCAGCTTTAAGTTATTGTTCCAACTGGGCACTGGAAATGGAGAGATGGCAGTTTTATGCAATAGTAGGGTAAAAATGAAGTGAGTGAATAAAAATTATATACTTTAAGGGTTCCCCTTTTTGGCGAGTCTCCTCCTTCCCACCACCTTGTATTTATCCTGTGTGGGATGATCTGATGCAGCAGTTTGTCGGAAATGCATTTGTTTGCATTATACTAACCTAGCCAGTCACTGCATAAGATAAAGGGGATGAAGTGTTTATGGTGAGGGATGGATGACAGTTGTTGTGCAAAGCGAAATATTGCCATATGAATACGCTATAACCCCTTTTGGTTTGGTTAGATGAGGCTAGTTTTATAATAAAAGAAAAAAAATACACCTTTCCGACAACCTTCAACATCAAATCAACCACAAACAGGAAAAATAAAACAAGCTAGTGAAAAAGAGAAAACCACCAAAACATTGGAGAACAGTAAAGGAAATACTGACCATGAGCTCTATCAGTCTGTCCATCTACAGTATATCACCACAGTGTAATCCAGGAAAGGAATGGTAACAACTAAATCACCTCCACGTCACCCTGTCCTCCACTCACACACCCTTCTCTCATATACCGTACCACTAACTCAACTACTCTATTTCATCGCTAAATAAATATGTATATATTGTATGTATGGATGTATTTTTTCCATGTTGACGAGTCTGGGCATAGGCATAACAGCCCGTTCCCTGAGGCCCTGCTGTCCTCCCATGAATCATGCACAGCCACTTCACCACTTCGGTGACAGCACCTGCCGTGCATGGGATGTCTCATATAGGATTGGTGTATTGGTGCTGGCATTTTTTTAAAAATATGTTGGCGGGTTGATTGATTCATTATTTAAATATAATAATAAATGGTGGCACAAATGGCAGGATCATATGCTGCTGGACAACATAGTAAAAGATGCTATTTTTCTTCCTTACTCAAAACGAAGCAAATGTACTTAATTAGAAGTAAAATATTTAAAATGACAACAGAATAGTTTATTAAATAACAATTACTTATAAAAGTGGTAGGAAGCTTGCCTCCTGAAGAAAACAGAGCATCAGCATAATCACCATCGACTCCTCCAAGCATCGAGGACAGACAGTAGGCACCATTTGTTCTTTTATGCCTATGGAGGATTCTCTGAAGAAGGTCTCCCAAACTTTAATGCTAGACCAACAACTAATGGACAGTAAGTGGAACAAGGCATTCATCACAGTTCGGCTGACTCCCATCACACATCAGGAACCCAGGTGAATGCCCAATTCGAACCCAGGCAAGAGACACCTCCAACCACCTTGCATGGATGGGAGAACCAATTGCACAACGATTCTGAGTAATTTCTTTTAATTTATTACGACCAACAACATCTTACTGTCTCTGCCAACAGGCACAAATCGTGCACTTCAAGGAAGGTGCCATATTGGAAACGGGAAGTGGGTGTTGGTAGGGGGATGTCGAGAAGATGCAGCTTTAGCTAATGTATCTGACCTCTCATTGCCCTCCACACCAATGTGCACGAGAAACCAGCAGAACTTCACATGACGTCCACGACAGCCAAGGAGAGAAGCAAACTCTAAAATTGATAAAACCAGTGGATGTCATGAATTAAAAGACTCCAGCCCAGACACAGCCCTGCAGGACTCACTAAACATCACACAAAAAGATTGGGGGAGGGTAACAGTGATTTGGAGAGCTTTTAATATCGTAGTCAGTTCCGCCGTATATACTGTGGCAATACCAGGTAGGCTACCGCCACGACTGAAGGAAGGGAAGATGACACCAAAGCCTTCTCCAGTGGCAATCTTATATCTGTCAATGTAGACAGGGACAGAGCCATCATGAGTTGAGGTATGCATAAAACAAATGAGAAGGACATCTGAGAAGGAACTGAGCTCTTTTTAAAACTAACAGAAATACAAGTGTCACACAAAGGAGTAGCCAAAAACCCACCCTCAGGATCCGATGTGGACAAACTGCCAGCCTTGGAACATAGAGGACCTACATAACAGGTCAGACTCTGCAACCTAAGGGCTTGGGGAAACTAGTATCGAACTTGTAGTTAATTATATCGTAGTTGTAGCTGAGCTGTAGTTAACAGTGAGTTGATTTGTTGGAGATACTGTAATATGAGTTGTACTTGTCGTCGATGACGGGAGAAGATAAATATGAGTCTGGGGGTTTGACTGTAGTTTATTTTATTCAAAGGGATTATCGCAAGAGAAATATAGTCTCGCAGAGGGTAATGGGATGAGAGTTACTCGCTAACCCATGCGTCAGCCTTATTCCCCACCATGTCTCTCTC
This sequence comes from Coenobita brevimanus, assembly GCF_032717465.1. Lineage (NCBI taxonomy): Eukaryota > Metazoa > Arthropoda > Malacostraca > Decapoda > Coenobitidae > Coenobita > Coenobita brevimanus. Next base: position 29,041,728 of record NC_136999.1, on the reverse strand, counting down.
TTTCTCCCAGACCTCCCTTCTCACCCTCTGTCCTAATTCCTTCTGCTTCCTAACTCCTTCTCTGTTGTATATGAATGATTGTGTCACATGTAAGGCACGGTTGAGTGGAACTTTCTCGATCCTGGGGACTTTCCGATCAGGCATCACGAGGTGCTGTATATGACATTCCTGAGAGAGAATGTGCAAATGCCAATTCCTTCAGCCCTAGTCATGACTTTCACTTAACCTCTACTGTAGATTACATATGTACGCTACCAGCTATTATGTATTGTTCAGTATTATGATAATTTAGAGTCGTGACATCGCTTGGTCACATCCTGCTGGCGAACCAAAGACAGCATGTAGCAAGTAATTACATTCTAATCTATTAATACATAGTACTGATTATTATATTGTAGAGCCATAATATCCATAACAATATTGTAGATACAGTGTAATACTGTAGAAACATAACACATTGTAGTAATATATTGTATGTATAATGGAGTAAATACATTGTAGTAAAATTGAATACAGACTATTGTATAACATATTGTAGTAATATATTGACACAAATGTATATGTACAACAGACATACACATATATATATGTAATGGCAGTACCATGCCGAGACTATGGTAAGAGTCATTACTATACAGTATTTGTAATGTATCTATGATATCTATCTATCTATCTATCTATATATATATATATATATATATATATATATATATATATATAAGGTATAATAATATTGTTATATGAATTGGATACATGTATATCAGGTAACATTAATTCATGATTAGATTAATATTATATAATATGTTATCCCATAATTTGCTTCATTTTTTTATATATAACTTATACTATTTACATATTATACACATTTCACTCAGGGGGTCTCACTTGAATGTTTACTATCCTTGCTTCCATTCTGTGCATAGCCAATAGTAATATACCAAATACAATGGAGAAGATTATAAAGACAGCTGGAGCTGGGCTAGACACATATTATGGATTGAACATACTTATACTCAATTCTTCCCAGGGCTTCATTGTTTCATTGATTAATTGCATAGTTTCAAACTTAGGTGAAGTCAACTTAATACTTGAGCCCATGTTTTAATCTATCTCAGTTAGTCTATCTATCTATCTATTGCCAGACGCCTCAATCCCGTTTGGGGTGGCCACAAACAAATCGCCTCCAAGTCGCCCTGTCCCCCGCCATTTCACTGCCCTGCTCCCAACTCACACCCCCCTCTCTCATATACCTCTCCACCCCATCCTTCCATCTCATCCTCGGCCTCCCCCTCCCTCTTCCCCCCTCCACCTCACTCACATACACTCTCTTCGTCAGTCTTTCACCCTTCATCCTCTCCACATGGCCAAACCACCTCGGTGTGTTCCTCATAACGCTTCCTATCACATCCACATCAACACCACATCGCTCCTATATATCCTCATTCGTCAGCCTGTCACTCCATGTGACTCCACAGGCTCCTCTTAAATAACTCATTTCCACTGCTCTCACTCTTGACTTGTGTCCTTCCAACAACGTCCAAGCTTCACTTCCGTACTTTAGAGTTGGTATCACAATAATGTCATGTAGTAACTTTTTCACTTCCATGCTCACTTCCTTGTTTCTTATCACTGCTTTCAAAGAACCAGCAACCTTTCTTCCCTGCTGTACCCTTTCAAGCACTTCACCCTCCAAACCTCCATCCTTACTCATCACACTACCCAAGTATTTAAACGTACTCACATTTTCCAATTCCTCACCATCCAACCTCGCTGTACAGTCACTGACTTCACCTCTCTCAAAGACCATCACTTTACTCTTCCCTACATTCACCTTTAGATTCCGTTTCTTGCATACTCTCCCAAACTCATCCACCAAGCCTTGCAGCTCCCCTTCGTCTTCACTCAACAACACAGTATCATCTGCAAACAACAGTACAGGGAGTTTCCAAACACTATCCTCTCTCACCAGGGCCACTCCAACATCCACTACCCTACCTTGTACCTCTTTTATTACCCCATCCATGTACAGATTGAACAACCATGGAGACATCACACATCCCTGTTTCAACCCAACTTTCAAAGAGAAAAATTCACTTAGTTCACCATCCACACGCACTGCAGCCTTCACACCATCGTACATACTCTTCACAGCATTCAACAACTTTCCATCTACTCCATATATTCTTAACACTTTCCACAATCCTTGTCTATCCACCTTGTCATATGCTTTCTCCAAATCCATGAAAGCCGCATACAACTTCTTTCCCTTCTCTAGAAACTTTTCCACAAAAGATCTAAGAATGAATATCTGATCTACACAACCTCTTCCCTTCCTAAAGCCTCCTTGTTCTTCTCCAACTAATTTCTCTGTTCTCTCTCTAACTCTGGCAATAAGTATCCTACCATACACTTTTCCTATTATACTAAGAAGACAAATGCCCCTATGATTACCACACACTTCTTTTTCCCCTTTTCCTTTGTGCAAGGGAATAATTATACATGACTTCCAATCCTCCGGGACTCTACCTTCCTCCCAGGCCAATCTGCACATCTTCCACATCCATTCTACTACTATCTCTCCCCCATGCTTCAGCATTTCACCACACACTCCATCAATTCCTGGGGCTTTCCCCGATTTAACTTTCTTCATTGCTTCCACAACTTCTATCCTACTGATTTCTTCCTGTCTTCTCACCTCCCTCCTTCTCCCAGCCATTCCCCAGCCACTTATACTCGCATTACTTCCATCCTCTACGTTCAACATTTCCTTAAAGTGTTCTCTCCATCTGCTCACTTTTTCTCCCTTCTCCATGAGTAATCTACCATTTTTATCTTTCACTCCCCTGCTAACTTCACTTTCACCCTGTCTTACTCTTTTCACCTCTTTCCAGAACATTTTCTTACAGTCCCTCCACTTTACACTCAAATTCCTTCCAAATTCCTCATCCACTCTCTTCTTACTCTCTCTTACTAATCTTTTCACCTCTCTCTTTCTTTCTACATATAACTCTCTCTTCCGCCTCTCAACTTCTTCCACACCCCTATTTCTCATCCATTCATTGTATGCTTTTTTCTTTTGTGCCACAGCCTGTTTCACCGCTTCAGTCCACCACAGCCTGTTTCACCGCTTCAGTCCACCACGCTGTTCCTTGCACCCCCCTCCGTCTTCTCTTCCTTCCACACACCACATCACATGCTGCACATATTGCTTCTGTAAATATCAGGTAGTGGTTGGAAGTATTTGTGTGTGATTGAGGATGGCATAGTGATTGTTTGTAGCTAAGGTGGACAAAGACGGTGCAAGTAAAGCACAACAGTCAGGTGCTATGTATAATCATGATGTTGAAGTATGAGATGGTGGTATATCTGGACAAATTATGAAAACTGATGTGTTATGAGTGAAGTAGAAAAACTGTGAATGCCTGATGCGTTGATGATGTGCAAGTTTATCTGGAGCAAATGTGAAGTTGCAGTGCTGATGAATATCATGATTTCTTAGCCATTTCACAAGGGACTGTTCCAGTAGGCTGAAACGTGAAAATGTATGCATGACAAAGGTGAACAGCATGTAAGGATGTACGACACTTTCGTTAAATCGTTGATTCACCGGCAAAAGGGACACTGTCCTGTCTCTTGGAAACCATGAAAAAGTTCAGTGTCTGTGCTGATGTTGATGATGACCAAAGTATCATTATTCTTGGAAGGGAAGAGGTATACTGGATAGACTGTGAACAGATTATCTTTTATGAATGGTACATGAACTATTACTGATGTTGGTGTTAGAGTTGCTTCTAAGTATGGATCATATAGCATGAGATTCCTGCCCCGGAATAAAGGCTTCGAGCCATGTTTATGGATGCCTTGACTGATCATCTGACGAAGATCGTGAACTGGAAGTAGGTTAATGGTGATCTTGCCATTACCAGCATTTGCAAGACCTTTCATCAGTTATTGATAACGAACTCTAGTGTTCTCTAACTGGAATACTGTTATTTCAATATGTTCCATGATTACTGAGAAGTGTTGAAAAAGTGTCATGTTTCATTCAATTGCATTTATTTTGTACACACTCTGGTGAGTTATACTTACTGCCTTTCTGAGATTTTTCACAATCCTCATCATTGCTGTGCTTTGACCGTCAACTAGCTTCTGTTGATATATTAATACCTGAGGTATCTTATTAAATTTGTTGTATATTTCCTGAAGATCTTCGTCAGGAGCCAAAACAAAAATATTCCTTACTGTAGAATTGCACTTCCCAGGTTGAACAACCTGCGCCTATTATTAAATTTGTTGTATATTTCCTGATGATCTTCATCAGTAGCCAATCCAAAAATATTTCTTAGAATTGCACCACCCAGGTTGAACAACCTGCACCTCTCACGTGTACGGGTGATGTTCGTGTCGATAAATGCCTCCGTTCTACGAGATGGGATATCTTGGATCGTGTTGAGCGTGGTTGTTTTAGCTTGTTCAAGTTTCCATTTCGTTAACTTCACGATTTCAGTCACTTCCTTTTTGTTATAAGCTTCTGAAACAGAACTTCTTATCATAACTTCCATTGTACACAGTGGCTTGGCAATGTTCTCCAATAATACCGGAAATTCATATAAGATGTCCAAACTAATTTCAGTACTCATGATATCTTTCACGATTGCTGTCGAGGCCGTTGGGGCTATGAGGCATCATTGCCCTACTATATGTTGAGCGTCTAAGTGAGCTGATCCTCTTGCTGTATAGATGAGAATCCATGGTATATGTCCTCTCATCATTACCTACCAAAATATATATATATATATATATATATATATATATATATATATATTAATTAGCTAATCCAGCCATGCTATGCTCAATGACAGTGATAATGCACATTACAACTGGCTTATGGGAAACAGTAACTTTGCTCGGTGTTTCACTTATAGAAGGAGTTTAACCCCTCCGTGGCCGAAGGCCCTGAATTTTCCGTGAACGCCAGGCCGACGTCGGAGCCATTTTATGAAGTTTCGATAATTGATTTTTTTTTCTTGTCACATTGAAGAGAAAGTTCAGATGCACCTAACAGTGCAAATCCCAGCTTCCTAGACGCATTTTATGGCTTCTAATGTAGCACGGAAGTTGCAGAAATATCGGCAACCGATATCCGCCACCCAGGGGACTCCGCAATGCAACTGGGCAGTTATTTTTTTTACCTCCCATAACAGTACGAATGGTGCTGAAATGTTGTGCATATATGAAATATGATGATATTGAATGATTTCAGTACATAATCTGGTAGGAATGGCTAGAAAAAAATTATTATGAATACTTTTTCACCTTTTTGATATAAAATATGTTTATGGTAGTTTCCAATTATTTCTTGTGTTATCTTTGTGCCCATGCTTGGAAAAGAGAGCGAAAGAGTTGAATTTTCGGTCCTAAATGAGAAAACTGCACGTCCTCCAAGGTTAGACTCTGCCACAGGAGAATATAGTGGAGGGTGAGATCCGATTAGCAATACTTAGCAATACGGAGGTTGAGTCGCAACTTCGAGCTCCCACACCACGAGCATGGCTAAAAATAGAATCGCAATGCAGTTTCAGAAGTCTAATTATTACGAATACAGATACAAAGCAGAAATAAATAAGATTACAGACGGAGGAAAACGTATTTTTTCCGTAATAACATGTTCATCTTTATCATTTTACGTTCATCTTTATCATTTTACCTTGTTTTTTTCGCAATATATATTGCTGTCGCGTAAACAGGGTGGTTGTATGCGTTTTGCAAGGGAGGAAAAAGATTGTATCTTCTGTCTGGGTCGAGATAATTGGTGTAACTATGTTTTTTTAGGCACGGCCACGAGCGAAAATATCGTACATCCACTCGTCATGACAGCAGATGGTGAACTGACAGATGATATGTGAGAGGGTGAAGTCAAGGTCAGTCTCATGTCCCAGCTTTTCGTTCACTTCTTGAAGGTTTTCACATTTTTCTACAAGTTTCGCTGCATCTAATGATCTAACCCAGTACAGCAAACCTGAGCAAAAAGATAAAGATACCAAGACAAAAATGTATTTATCACTTATCATGTCTTTTTTGTACGTGCCTGTATCATTTCATAATCACAAACAGGTGGTTGTGTGTGTTTTGCAAGAGAGGACAAAGATGATATGTCCTGCCTGGATCGGGATAATGGGAGTAGTTGTGCTTGTTTAGGCATGGCTAGGAGCGAAAAAATCGAAAATCCACTTATCACAGCAGCAGACTTTGAACTGCATGATGTGGTGTATGGGAGTGTAGTGTAGGTCAGTGTGTAGATGTTCAGAACGTTCGTTCACTTCCTAAAATTTTTTGCAGTTTTTTATAGGCCACGCTCAAACGACGCCTGGGGCCACTGATCGGCTAAACATCATTTGACGCCAGCGGCCACGGAGGGGTTAAATCGATACCTAGTTCATGTAAATGCTGTATTGTGGCATTTGTAGCAACAGTTACACCTTTTTGTGTGTGTTTGTTATGCAATCTTTATTTTTGTATGTATTGATTTCCTCTAGTTTTTATTCATTGATAGTGTTTGGTGTTTCGGTTGTGTCCGAGGTTGCATAGTTGCTGGCTAAATTCCTTGGGACTCTTTTTAAATGATCTACATGAATTTGTTTTTCTTTGCCACTCGACAGTGACCTGATTACTACCTTGTTTGCAGTCTGCTTAATTAGTCTTATGGGCCTTCAAATTTAGGAGACAGTTTATTGTCTCTAGTGTGAATGATACCATAGACAATGTCTCCTAAAGTGATAGATGATTCTATTGCCTTTTTATTGAATGACTCCGTTTCCTCTTCCTTGGAAACTGATAATTGTTTCTTCACCCTTTTGTGTATATCCTGGAATTCACGCAGAGTGGATGTGAGTGAGGTGGAGGGGGGGAGAGGGAGGAGGAGGCCAAGGATGAGATGGAGGGATGGAGTGTAGAGGTAAATGAGAGAGGGGGGTGTGAGCTGGGAGCCAGGCAGTGAAATGGCAGGGGACAAGGTGACATAGATGCGATTTGTCTGTGGCCACCCCTTACAGGATTAAGGCTTCTGGCAATAGATAGATAGAAAGTCATAATTGTGTACAGGCAAATTATCACCTTCCAAATTTTCGTAAGGTAATATCTTGTCTGTCCCATTGATAATAATATGTGGTGTGTCTCCTATAGACTTATTAAATGCTCCATTAACCCTTAAGTCTTAATCGCATCAATTGATGCGATTTGAGTTTTATGCCAAAATGCCTAAACGCAACAATTGAACACGGCCTGTAAAAAACTGGGGAGCGCTCGCTCCACCCCGATTATGACGTATATGGCTTCAGGCCAATGAAAACTCGCCCCTGATGTGGCGTGAGGGGGGATTGGACCAACCCGGGTGGTGGGGGGGCACCCCCCTCTCAGCCACCTCCATGCCACCCTCTACTCCACTCCCTCATGCCCTCCTTGTCCCCCATCACTCTCCCACCCCTCCACGCAACTGCATCTCTCCTCCCACAACAGCCTGTGTCCCTTCCCACCCCTCTCTTGCCCCTCCATCTCTGCTAGCCTCGTCCCCCTTTAAACGTTCCTCACTACCCCTCCAACCCCTAACAGGCCCCCGAGTGTCAGGCCTGATGAACGTACCTGTTTCATGTTATTTCTACTTCTTCCCAAATTTCTACACCTCACTCTGTTCATTTCTCACTTCGTACCTACCAATTTCTGTACGTACGTAGTAGGAGAATGCTGTATGTTGTACTACATATGACGCATCTTATTATTATTTTGTAATCCCCCTGCCTGCCCAGATTAGCACCTCTGAGCAGAGTCCGTCTGTGTTAGTTTTCGAAAGACTATGAGGCCTTGTAGGACTACTTCCCCCACCTGCTTCATCTCCCCACACATACAAGCACACCTATTTTCATGGTTGGTGTGACAAATTCTAATGAAATGGAGAGTTTCCACAGGAGAATTTGGTTGTTGCCGAAATTGTAATGATAAGTGTGATGAAGTGTAATGATAATGTGATAATTGTAATGGTGAGATAAATGTGTAACGAGAAGTTGGGACAGTAAAACGAGAAATCGGAAACAAATTATTACTTTTTTCCCCCATTTCTTCTGCATGCATTTATAGCATCATTCAACTTTATTTTGATGTACTTGATGGTTATAAACATTTTTATGCGTCTGTGTTAGTTTTGGAATGACTATGAGGCCTTGTAGGGCTACTCCCCACACCTGTTTTATCTCCCCACACCTACATACACACTTGTTTTTATGGTTGGTATGACAAATCCCATTGAAATTCAGGGTTTGCACAAGAGAATATGGTTGTTGCCAAAATTTTTCTCCCCAAGTACCACCAAGGCCTTGTAGACCTACTCCCCACACCAATTATCTCCTCACACCTACATACACACCTGTTTTCATGGTAGGTGTCACAGAACACAATGAAGTGCTTTCTTTTCATGCGAAAAGCTGGTTATTTCCAACCCCCGTACCTCTAGGCCTACTCTCCACAGCCTCCTTTATCTCCCTGCAGCCTAGTAATCTCCCCACACCTACATATACCTGTTTTCAAGGTTGGTGTGACACAACACATTGAAATGACCTGTTTCAATACAAAAAAATAGGTAGTTATCAAAATTTTCATGTTTTCGATTGTTTTCGAGGGGTAACTATCATAAACTTTTTTTTTTTTTAACTTTGACGCGCAATTGTGCGGTAACCATTAGGCCTATGGGGGTACGGATTGCGTTGCCAGGTGTGTAAATTCTTCCTCTTTAGCCAGAACACAGTCAATTTGCCCTTGATGAAAGTCGCCAAAACACCCCCAAATTGCAGTTGTGGGAGGTACCCTGCCTGAAACAAGTGAGGTTTTAAGGGGTTAATTGATGCTTCCACTCTGGGAATCCAATCATCCCAGCTTGCAAAATTTTCATTGAGAATGTGTTGTAGCACATCCAACACTTTTTTGTTTTGCCTCTTTACCAACCCACTGGATGCTGGGTGATAGGCTAAGACATTTATCTTTTTTATATTGTATTGTTAACATATTTCTTGCAAGATTTCTGAATTAAAATCACCCCCATTATCACTTATTAATACCTTCGGGGTAGTGAGTCTACAAATGGCGTTATCTATGATTGCCCTTGCCACAGTTTCTGCTGTCTTATCCTTAAATGGGGCTAAAATCACATATCTTGAGAAATAGTCTGTAGCAACGAACAGATATTAATTGCTGTAAGATAAGGGTAACTTAAGTGATTCAACCGCGACAACATCCCATGGTTGATTAGATACAGGATACCTCGCAATAGGTGCAGGTGTTAACCCCTTAACCGCGGGTATTGTTTTGGTCTGACTGTCCTCTCCCGCGGGGGTTTCAGCCAAATGTAAACAAACCTTTAAACCTTAATAACTCTGCACAGAATAAAGCTAGAGAAAAAAATAAGGTGCCATTAGAAAGTACAAACCTTCAGCTTTCCATTGATGTAGGTTTCATGACTTCGTTGACTTTCACAGGACGGAGAGAGCCGTTAGAAGTGAGGGGTGTGAAATAACTATTTTACGCCCCACACACCAGTACCAAATGCCAACCACTCTCTCATAATAGTAATATAAACATATATGAACACTGTACATACGATAAACTCCCACTCTGTGTTCACTGAGGTAGGTAAAAGGCACTTCCCTGCGGTTGCACCCGCTCTTCACTGCGGCTGCGCCTCACTTCACTGCGGCGGCACCCGCTCACTGACGTTTCCTGCGATCTTTTCATTCTTTCTAACTTCTAATATTATTTTACATATAATATGGGCAATGTACATTATATTTACAATGCACTTATTACTATATTGCGTCACTGGCGCATCACAGAATTACATAAGTGCCGCAGAATTCCACAAGTGCCGCAGATTCTCTTATTACAATATCACTTATTATACTGGCCAATATTTCCTTTATTTTCTAGGCAAAATATCCCTTATTACTACATTATCCATTATACAATTATTGGCAAAGCACGTCACTGTCGCATCACTATATATCACTGTCACTTTCAGTATTTACTCAGAGAGTGGTACTCGGCAAAGCACGGAGTTACACATAGAGCGACTTGGCATTCAAGGCACTGGTGTGTGCTCATTTTTCTCGTCGTAGGCCTTCGTGTGGTGGTTTAACATACTCTGCAGCGGCCCTGTGACAACCTGCCGCCTGCTTTAGGAGGCAATTTCACAAGCTGGTGCCGGCTCATGTAATTGCGGCACTCAAGACGGTCAGGTTGTGTGTCAGAGTGTCGCCTCGGGATCAATGCCGTCACCTGACCAAATCGTTCAAGTAGCTGCTGCACGACAGTCTTGGAAAACTGTCTCAGTGATGGTTGCCTTATGCCCCCGACTTGTGTCTTGTAAAGAATGAAGGCATTGAGCATGCACATATCGAGCATGTGCAGGCAAGCCTTCCTGTACCATCGGGTGTTTCTCCTGAGACAGTCTATTTCGCCAATCATCATATCAGACTTATCAACGAGTCTCATATTTACATTATAATCAATGACGGCATCAGGCTTCATGATTGGCTCTCCCGTCCTGTAGCTGACCTTCCCAGCTCTCTTCATTTCCCCCTTGTGGATGGTGCTGATCATATTGACGACCTTCTTGTCATGCCACCTGATCGCAAGAAGCTTGTCTGACTTCTTCAGGTGAACATCTCCCCTGGATGATGATGATGCTTCGGGGAAACTAGGCCACTCTTTCCTATAGCTCCGTACAGTGCCAACAGTGCCAATGCCGTGTTCAGCAAGGTATTTGGAGAGTTTTGGTGCTGTGTAATAATTGTCTGTGTACAGCACATGATTACCACCAAAATACCTCTCCATCAGCACTTTTACAACGGAGCCAGAGACTGAGGAGAGGGCACGACAGATGATGATGATGATGATGTGAGGGCAATTGGGCTAGGGGAACGGGAAATTGATGGGAAATGCGTACTAGGGCCTGGTGTGGGAGACGTGAGCCTGCGCTTCACTCCCTTCCCACGTGCAATACCAGATTTGCCCATAGGAGCCTTTCCTTTCCCAGAGTAAGTTGGGGGTGGTGGGGGGGAATCAACACGATCACTTTCATCGCTGTCACTATCAATGGAAAATAGTTCACCACCAATCACTGCCAAATCATCACTGCTTGCTGTGAGTGTGTCACTTTCACTGCCACAATCAAGAGTAGTACTTACAGTTTTGTCCAGCTCAGTTCTAATTTCAGGAGTGCTCAACCCCTTCTGCCTCGCCGTCGGCAGTTCCTTTACCAGTGTAGAGGTAGAGGGAACACTAGCACTAAACATTGTAGAGGAGGAAGCGAGCGACGATGAGTCAGGACGGAGCGCCATTATCACGCACAGAGCTGGACAGATACTGACTGACGCGGGTCAGGGCAGGGGTGGGGGGGGGCCCCTCGGGGTTGGAGGAGGGAGGTGTGGGATGGCTGGCGTGAAAGAACTCGACAGCTACTCTTGCGTGAGAATATTTGCGCGCCGGGAAAATGCGCGGTGTTCAAAATATTCACGATCATTCCAGAATGCCACCCGCGGTTTGGTCCAGTTTTGTCGCCGTCATTCTGGAATGACACCCGCGGTTAAGGGGTTAAAGTGTAGCCTTTGTGTCTCGCATATGACTTGCATCTGTCTATATTACTGTATATATCTTTTTGTAACGATGGCCAGTAGTATAATATCCTGGCTTGTCTAACTGTCCGATCCTTGCCAGGATGTCCTGCATGTGGACTATTGTGTATCAACCTTAATACATGAGATATCATTTCATTAGATACCATTAATTGTTTATTATTTTTTCTATGGTCTGGTTGTCCTGGGTTGATCCTATATAAGGCTTTATCAACTATTCTGAAATGTTTGAGTGGTATATGTAGCTTGGGTAATTGTATGTCCTCGCCACCTTTCATTTTGTATATAACTTTAGACCATGTAGGATCAAGTCTCTGTTGTTTTGAGATTTCATCATGGTTTGGCATGTTCCCTTGAGACCCAATGTCACGACATGAATTGTCGTTTGGTTCCTAGATCGTGCATCAGCAACTTAATGTATTTTGCTTTGTCTGTAGTGAATATACGCATTATAGTTTTCAACCATACATTTCCAATTTGCGCTCCTCCCAGAGAGTTTTTCTTGGAACATACCCACAAGTGGTTTATGGTTGGTGAATAGGTGACCTTCGTAACCATATATGAAATCTCGAAACTTTTGCAATGCAAAGACCACTGCCAAGTGCTTCTAGGACTGTAATGCAATAATTTTTCTCTGCCCCTTATCTTTGTCTGCTAGTTTTTTTTTTTTTTTTATGTTTCTGACTCTGGGCATAGGCTTCACAGCTTGCTATCAAGGCCGAGTAGTCCTCCTACACACCATACACCTCTACATGTCACCACTTCGGTGCTAACACCCACAGTCCATGCTGACTACATGCAAGGTCTGTCTCATACAGGACTGGTGTATTTGTATCAGCGGGGGTATTTTTACGATATGTCAGCGGGTCTTCTGGTAGATCAGTAAAGTCTGATTTAACGAAATTCAAATCCTTAAACTGTTCCCTGCCCCAGCAAAGATTTGAACCCGGGTACAGTAGGACTGCAGGCCACCTCTCTACTGATTAAGCTACCACCTTGATAGCAATTCATTGATTTTTTCCTTGCTTATCTTCTTGCATCAATATGGCCCTTAATTCTTTAACCCCCCAAGTCCTGTTGACGTATATATACACGTCCGAACGTTTTTGTCACCGTGACTCCCGTTGATATATATAAAGGCATCGCAGTGGCAAGTTCTGTCATTTGCACCTTTTTCAACTTTTGCACATGATTTTTGGTACATATACACGGGACACCTTCCTTTACCCGATGCCAGGTGGGGACAATGCCTTACCCCAAGTGACCTCCCATCCCCTCCTCACGCCACTGTCTCAGCAACTCACCTGTTACCAGTGACCTGGCCAGTAAAAACATGTCGTGCCACGGTACAAGATTCAAGGCCAGAGTGATTCCCCAATCGATGACAATGTTGAGGACAAAGTTTACATAGCGTTAGAGGGAGGAACAGTCAGAAATTATGATCAAGTAATGTCGCCAAAAAAAGTGCGTTATGTTGATGTGTTTAGTGAGTGAAACAATGCTTATATCACCTATATGATTGTGTGAAAACCAACATACTCCTGTACTACATATAAATTCGTACCAAATAAATAAATAAACACCTATTATGAGTGGTTTAGGAGAGTTACCCCTCCCATAGAACATGTTTTCTCTGGAGCCAGGCCCCATAGAAACAGCCAGGTGAGGGTGTTGTTACCTGCAGTGGCATTTTAAAGCTCAGGTGAGCGATTTCTTTATGAATTTTCGATGTTTCTCATAAAAAAACAGAGGTATTAGCCAAAAAAATTTAAATAGAAAATCTGCTGGAACTGGGGGAGGTCATTGATTAAAAATCTGCTGGGATGGGGCAGGTTAAAAGGTGCATCTTTGCAAATTATAAATGGTTTAGTGAAATTAGGATAGGCCAGGCAAGGTGCACCTGTTAGTTTATCTTTTAATTCATTAAAGGCTAGTTTTTGTTCCTCTCCCCAATGGAATACAGCATCTTATTTTCTGTAGAAGGAATAAGGGATGTGCTATATGATAGAATTGATTAATGAACTTTTGTAATATCCCGCCAGACCGAAAAATTTTCTTACTTCATCTACATTTGTGGGTTCAGGGAAATCCCTTACTGCTTGTATTTTGTCCTCAGACATGTGGATCACTTCTGCATTTAGTCTGTGGCCTAAGAATTTTATTTCCTTAAAGCAAAATTTGCATTTAGACAGCTTAATTTTCAAACCAGCATCAGGAATTTCTGTAGATGTTCATTTATTGTGTGCGTTGCAGTTATAATGTCGACCAAGTATGGAAATACTGTATTCCCTTTCCTAGCATTTCAGACAATACTTAATTCATTAATCTTTGAAATATGCCTGGTGCTGTCCTTAACCTCATCGGCATTCGTTTGTACTGGTAATGCCCTGTATTTGTGGAAAAACAGAGTATTTGCATGACTCTTGATCAAGGGATATTTGATATAGGCATTAAGCAAATTAATTGTGGAAAATACATTATTATCTGGTCCAATAATTTGCAAGACGTCACGTAACAATGGCATAGGAAATTGGTCTGGGAGTGTGTGTTGGTTTAATTTACGGTAATCTACTACCGCACGCATTTCTCCATTTCATTTGGGCACAAAAAATAATGAAGCATTCTGCGCGGAGACAGATGGCTCAATAATACCCGATTTTAGCATATCATCAACACAGTGATTTGCAAGGGCAAGTTGTGAGTGTCCTACTCTATAGGCTGGTACATATGTTGGCTGTGTGTCCGGGTGCACGTTAATCTTGTGTTTAATCAAGTTAGTACATCCTAGTTGTTCTCAAGGTAATGCTACAGTTTGTCGATGTTTCTGAAATAAATCTAATAGATCATTTTTTACATCAGATTTTCCTGAGTGAATCAAATTCTCCTTTATGCATTTTCTGTCCGTAGATTTTATCTTACTTGCAGTTCCAGCTATAATTATTTCCCTTGCAGGGGCAGGACATGTCTCTAAGTTGCCTAGACAAGTCACCCCCCCCCCCCTTTTTTTTTTTATCTGCTCTTCCCCATTCATCTGATTAATTAGGAACACATGAGTTTCCCCATTGTTATTCACCTGATATAATGCGTTTTCCACCGAGAGTCCTTTCACTCTACATAATTCTTCTAAGACAAGAACAGTACTATTCTTCAATTTACTCCTTATGGTAATTTTCATATATGAGTTAGGCGGATTAACTACATCATTGGTGACATGTGCGGGGAATACTGTTGTGAACTGTAACCTCGGTCTCTAGGCAAAGGGGCTGGGGGGGCTAGGAAGGATGGTGTGAGTGCATGTGTACCCTCGTCCAATTGAGTATTTCTGTTTAGATGTTTGGTAGTTCCAACTCCTTTTGATTTTCTACAATTGATGGGTGACAGTTCTGGTGATAATTCCTCTATGAATTCATTATTGTAATCTACCCCATTCATGTGTGGGAGTAAAATTATATTCTCTGTCCTCATAGTTCTCAAACCAATAACATGTTAGCTCTTACTGCTAAGTTTTCTACTAAACAGAAAATAGCAGCGATTGGTCTCGTAGTCTCTGTAAAATTGATGTCTAACTTTATCATGCCCTTTACGGTTATTTGTTTGCCATCTACAGCATATAAGTCTAAATCTGATTCCTCCAAGAAACTTACTTTCTTCTTATTTCTAAAAATTCTTTCTAATTCCTCTTGTGTTATTAAATTCGCTGGAGAGCCTGTATGTAATAATGAAATGTTTTAATCTTCACATGATGCAGGCACCAAGATACACTCATTCCCGAGCATGACCCCTATGTGCACTTTAGACTTGGCTTTCTCGATGGTTGGTCATTTTTTGTTGTGGCTTGCCCTTCCCCCAACTTAAAAATATAAACTATTTTTTCTATTGTTTTACAGTTTGAGGTCCGGTGCCCAGAAGACTTGTGGTGCCTACAGTATGGTTCATATCCTTTTGCCTTTTGCTTGTCCTTTTTATTCTTGATATAACATTCATTTACTTTTTTGTGACCAGGATTCGCACAATAATAACATAGTGTGGACATTTCTCTCAAATGTGACCCTCGAGATGACTTTCCATATTTAGGTTTTTCTGTGGCATGCATCTGCTTGGACTACGTGCAAACTTTTGAGGCTGTCTGTGGCCTGGTGTTTGTGATCGTTGCCCTGACGTCAGGGGTTGTTTGGTTTGTTTGTTTTCAGGTCACAATCGCTTTGTTTTTTATTGGTGGCAGTGAACGTACGAACCACGTCTACAAGTCTATGAGTCACCAATCTCTTCGGAGGCTTGGGTTCGTATCCCACCACTGCCTTCAAAATAATATATCAAAATTGTAGTTAATTATATCATACTCATACCCGAGCTGTAGTTAATAGTGAGTTGATTTGTAGGAGATAATGTGAGTTGTACTTGTCGTAGATGACAGGAAAAGATAAAGATCAGTCTGGGATGTGATGGTAGTTTATTTTCTTCAAATGGAATATCTCAAGAGTAATATAGTCTTGCAAAGCACAATGGGATAAGAGCTACTCGCTAACCAACGTGCCTGCCTTATTCCCCACCGTGCATCCCTCTTTCTCCTAGACCCCCCTTCTCACTCTCTCTCCTAACTCCTTCTGCCTCCTAACTCCTGTTTCATATATGAATGACTGTGTCATGTGTAAGGCATGGTTTAGTGGAACTTTTTCGATCCTAGGGACTTTCCAATCAGGCATCACAAGGTGCTGTATATGGCATTCCTGAGAGAGAATGTGCGAATGCCATTTCCTTCAGACCTAGCCATGACTTTCACTTAGCCTCTAGATTACACATATACGCTACCAGCTATTATGTATTGTATTATGATATTTTGGTGTCCTGACACTAGGACGGGTGAAATAAACATAAGATCAGAAATCTTCGGAGACTATGGTATGAGGAACTGAGTCAGGAAGGGAGTGAAGACGATACGAACACCTTATCATCAACAACTGGAGACGTAAATCCAAAAGGAGGGCATCAGCATCCACCAACAAACTACAATTTGGGGATGACCTGCATGACACAATTGCCAGACGTAAACCAGCATCATGCACTGAATCTAACATCCTGTTGCAGAGGATTTGATCTCACACTCATACTCAAGTCTAGGAAGGATTAGAGAAGGAGGGTCTGACGGTCAGCACCCAAAGAGGTATGAACCAAAACCTTCTAAAGACTAAAAGCTCTAAAACAATCTGCATAAACAGAACGAATATGAGGAACTCAAGTCAGTCGTCTATAAAATAGAAGACCCAGATACCTAGTCTCTTCCACGCAAGTTATCTTCCGACCATTGAGATACGAGTCAAGGTTTGGGTGAACCCACAAAGACAAAACAAAAAAAATATATGCATAGCCACTGTCTCTGTTAAAGAAAAACAGAAACCACAAGAGTTGGCCCACACAGAAATTCCATTAAGAGCCAGCTGCAACTTCCTCTTTATCAGAGGACATCTTGATGCAGTATTTAAAATTTAAAGGTCATCTACATAAAGTCAGCCACGTACTACATCAGGAAGTACACCGATTACAGTGTTAATGGCCACAGCAAAGAAAGTAATACTTAGGATACTCCCCTGTTGCACTCCATCTTCAAGTGTACGGGCATTAGAAAGCACTCCTCCCAATCAGACCCTTAAAAAACGGTCAGACAAAAACTTTTGAATAAAAATAGGCAAGCTTCCATGAAGACCAGACTCATGAAGAGAAATCAAAATGCCACTATGCCAGGCAGTGTTGTATGCCTTCTCCAGACTGGAAAAGACCGTGACCTGATGTTGCTGCATGGAGAAATCCTCACGGACAGAAGATTCCAAGGACAGTAGGACATAAGAGGTAGATTGCATTTTACGAAAACCGCACTAGACATGGATATGAAGTCATGTCTCCAGAAACCACACAGACCTAACACTGACCATTTTTACCAAGACCTTACACATACAAGAAGTCAGAGAAATGGGCTGGCAATTTGTCACCTATAGGTGGTCCTTACCGAGCAGGAGAATAGGGATAAGTACAACAAAACTCCAACAAGCCAGAAACTTACCAGTAGACCAGATCTTATTAAACAATGACATCAAAAACGAAAGGGACTCATCAGACAGGTGGCGTAAAAAGGCATAAGGAATATCATCACGACCAGGAGTACAATCACTGCACTGAGACAAAGCTGCCTGGAAGTCAGAAATGAAAAGGGGGCATTCTAAGGCTCTCCCCCAGACGGGGTGAAACTGAGACCACGAGACTCTTGATGATGACAGTGGCAAGCCGACGGCAAAGCTGTATCCTTCTGTGGCACACTGGCAAAATGATCAACAAACAACTTTGTAACAGCGAGAGAGTCAGCCACAATTCCACCTGCTGCAGATGAAACAACAAGGAAGGGAAAAGCAGATTTTCTTGAAATTTTCTTTACCTGGTTCCACACCTGAATAAGGGAGGTCCTTAAATTAATGAAGGAAACATAACCCTTCAAGGATGACCGCCTGTCACCCTTTAAAACCCATCTCACAGAGCTCGTATCCACCAATACGCAATGAAATACTGAGGATCGCCACAGTGGCGACGAAGTCGAGAGAAGGCGACACGTTTGGCTTTCACTGGAGAACTTCACTTAGGGTTTCACCAAGGAACCAGATGTTTACAGAACTGATCCCTCATTCTTCGAATAGATAACAGGGCCACTGAGTGCAACACAGCAATGAAATAAGACAATGCCCCAAACTCACTGAAAGAAGGGGCAATGGAACATAATTCCATGAAAAGTGGCCACTCAGCCTTATCCAGACACCAGCGAGAATGACGAGGCTAAGGTCCACCCTCAGCTGGAGTTAAAATTAATTAGAAATGGTTGCTGCCATACAGGCTCGGCAACACATTCCCATTTAAATCTAAAACAGCCTCAGCTGAGCACAAGGACAAATCAATTGCAGTAAAACTTCTAATATGGCTATGGAAATAAATCATCTCATTGAAGTTTGGAACAACAGAAATCTCCTCTTCCAGTAAGGACGCCAACAAAACTCCCCCGAGGTGTGTCTCAGTGTCACCCCACAGTGGATGATGACCATTCATACCTCCTAGTAACACTAAGGGAGAAGAGAGGCCATGAACAAGGTCCCACAGATCCGTCTTTTCGACAGCAGTACTAGGAGGAAGATAAAGACTACAAACTCTGTACTGACGCAATTCAAACACGTGGACAGGAACAGCCTGCAGGGGAGTGGAAATGTCTAGATGAGTGAATGGAATATCCAGCGAAGGATGATAACAGCACCTCCATGATGATGTTGGCCTGGCACAGGATCATAATAAAGGGCATGGTAGCCAGAAGGACCGGAAGGAACAGCAGCATCAACCATGGTCTCCTGGAAGCACATGCAAACAGGTGAAAATTGTGCAACAAGATGACACACTTCCATCTAGCTGGCTCGTAAACCCTGATAATTCACTGGATGATAGAACCCATAGTTGAAGGAGAATCAAGATTGGGTGCAGGACTGTATAACTCCTGATAAGCGAGTGGGTTTGGATTGATGTTTAGAAAGGCCTTACGACGAGACTGCCCAGCACGACGAACCTGCACCCTATGACGAACATCCAAAGAAAAATGTGAGGACCACGAAAAAGAAAGTTTTACAACACTCTTCCTCTGAGTTGGAATAACAGTTTTCTTGGAAGTTAGCTTGGAGGCGGCCCTGGATGATGTAGGACGACCAGTGCTACCACCAGAAGCCCGAGAAATACAAGTGAGTCCACAGGATCAGAACTCTGTGAGGATGATATGCTGGGCGGCAGAACTGAAGCTCTAGTGGTCTGTGCAACATCATCCCCAGATGGAGACTGAACTACAGGTGAACTATTAACTTCAGCCATCACCTCCAGGGCAGAGGGAGTAGGAGAAAGGTTGACACAAGGTTCCACAACAGAGACCTTAGTTGGACAGTCTTCTGGCTCAGGAATCTGAAGAGCCACTTTGTCGTTTGGCAGGTACAGATGATATTTTGGGCAGCTGAAGAAAGCAGGACAAGGAGAAACGTGAACGTGGACATCTGTCACCACCACGTAAGACAACAAACCCTTAGCCCCTGAAGTGGGGTGAGAAACAGTCAGATTAGAGGGGGCGCAAACACCAGTCTTACATGCAGTAGTAATTTTGGGGAAAGCATCCGGGAAATCACCAGATAGAGAAGTGGGCAATGGAATGGGTCCAGACAGCTTCTGAAACAGAGGGCAGCACACAGTCGCTCCAGAAATGACAGCAGCATAAGTAACCTTGGGCTGGAAGAAGCAAGTCCGGGCTATCACCTTTGCTTCAGGAAGTGAAACCTTCTCACGTGTAAGAATGGACAATATCTCCTTCAGACAGTATCAAAAAATTTTCTAAAGACACAGGATTGGGACTCCCACAGCAATAGCACTTAAGGGGTTCTGGACAGTCACTGTTATAGCTTGGTCTGCAACAGTAGACACAGACACCAGGAAGGGCAGCCTGTGCACGACAGCAAAATCGGTTAACATGTCCATACCCCTAAGATTGGAAACAGTGCTTTGGAGTCGACATATATGGCTTTGCAGGAAGTGATATCCAAGCTATCTATCTATCTATATACCTAGGCTGCTTCCTCCAAGGAAAGGGAGGTAGCCGAGACAGGACGACACACTCCCCATTTACTCATCCATTCAAACACATTCATTCGCATCTTAGCCCCAAAGGGGAGAACGGACAGATCCTCACCGCACCACACCACACAAGGGTCAACTGCACAATGCAATCAGTGACATCCGCAGCAGGGCCCAACAGCAGAACTGGTTTACCCCTGCCACATCATAACAGACCCATTCCCTTACCCGCACCTGACCTGACTAGCTGATCAGACCAAATGCGGGAGAATATCCCCTCAGGGCTGCGTCATCACTTATTCATTCACAATTTCTCTCCATTTATTTCTGTCACGCACAGCCACTCTTCCTTCCCCAACAGACATCCCTCTCGCATCCAGTGCTATCTTCCCACTGTCCATCCATCGTATTCGTGGTCTTCCTCTCAGCCTTACACCTCTCACATCAGATCTAGTTATCTTTTTCACCAATCGCTCATTATCCATTCTCTACATATGCCCAAACCATCGCAACACCCTCTGCTCAACTCTACCAGCCATCTCTCGAACAACTCCAGTGCTCCTTTGCAGTTCATCATTTCGCACCCGATCCATACGCGTCACTCCACACATACTCCTCAGACACCTCATCTCCATTACATTCAAACTTTTCCTCTCTGCTACACCCATATTCCATGTTTCAGCCCCATATAACGCAGTCGGTACCACAACACCCTCATACAGCCTTCTCTTTACATCCATTCTAAGCAAATGACATTTAAACACTTTTTTCATTCCTCCCAGCACCTTTCCTACTTCATTTATTCTAAACTTCACTTCTGCATCTATTCTTCCATCCACAGCAACATGTGACCCTAGATATTTAAAACAATCTACCTCCTCAAGCAACTCACCATTCAAAACTATATTCATCCCCCTACCATCTATCAACCTCGTACACTTCATCACTTTACTCTTATTCTCATTTACTTTCAATTTCCTCATTTCACACACCCTCCCAAACTCCTCTACCAACTGTCTCAATCTCTCTTCTGAATCAGCCACCAGTGCAGCAGCATCTGCAAACAGCAGCTGCTTCAGATTCCACTCTCCACCATTAACATTCATCAGACTCAGGCCTCCACCTAACACTCGTGCATTCACCTCCCTTACAACACCATCCATATAAATATTAAACAACCAAGGCGACATCACACATCCCTGTCGCAGCCCCACTCTCACGGGAAACCAATCACTCACAGCATTTCCCACTCTTACACACAGTCTACTATTTACATAAAAACTTTTCACCCCTTTTAGTAACCTACCATCAAGTCCATACAATCTTAAAACCGTCCACAAAGCCTCCCTATCAATTCTATAATACACTTTCTCTAAATCCATAAATGCCCAAAACACATCCTTGCCTTTCGCTAAATACTTTTCATACACTTGTCTCACAGCAAACACCTGATCAACGCATCCCCTCCCTCTCCTAAAGCCACACTGCTCATCACCAATCACTCCCTCTGTACCCTCTCTAACTCTCTTAATTAACACTCTACCATACACCTTACCTACAACACTCAACAGACTTATACTCCTAAAGCTAGTACATTCATACTTATCACCCTTGCCTTTATACAACGGGACCACACAAGCACTTGCCCAGTCAATTGGCACCATACCTTTCTCAAAGCACACATTCATCAGTCTTACTAACCAGTCAATAATAGTCACTCCACCACCCTTCAGGCATTCCACAGCACACCATTCCATACCTGCAGCTTTCCCTGTTTTCATCTCCTTTACTGCCTTCTCCACTTCCTCCTTCGTGATCAAAGAATCATTCAGCTCTCCCAACACATTTATTCCTTGCACCCTTCCATCCGCCACAATCTCAGCCACCCTTTCCTCCTCTACATTTAACAATCTTTCAAAATACTCTGCCTATCTCTGCCTTACTGCATCCATCTCAATTAACATCCTTCCATTCTCTGCTTTTACTCGTTCTTCCTTCCCAGACTCTCCCTTTTGCACCCTTTTCACCTCCTTCCAAAACATTTTCTTATTCTGTTGAAAATTCTCTGTCAGCCGCCTACCCCACCTCTCATCTACTGCCACTTTAGCATCACGCACAGCCCTTCTCGCTCTATTCCTCTTTTCCCTATACCTTTCATATGACATCTCATCCTTCCTCTGCAGCCACACTTCATATGCACGTCTCTTTTCAGCCACAGGCATACTTACTTCCTCGCACCACCATTCACTTCCTTTTCTTACACCACCACCCACACGTCTCACACCACACACCTCTTCTGCATGCCCCACCACAGCACTCTTAAACAACTGCCATTTCTCCTCCACACTGCCATTTTCCCGATCTTTCACTGCGTTCCACTCATCTTTCAATTTCTCCTGATACTCTATCTTTTTCTCTCTTTTATCCAACTCACTCACTTTCAAAACCTCCCTGCCACACCTAACCCTCCTAGCTCTCACCCATCTCTTACCTACTCTTAACTTTCCCTCCACCAGGTAGTGGTCAGACATACCTCCACCCTCCCCTCTCAGAACTCTCACATCCAACAATCTTCCTATTACATTCCTAGACACAACCACATAGTCCATCAAAACTCTATCAACAATCCTTCCACTCTTCTGTCTCACCCATGTATACTTATAAATATCTTTCTTCTCAAACAGCGTATTCCCAATCACCATCTCTCTCTCAACACACATCGCTATCATTCGTTCCCCATTTTCATTTCTTCTAGGCACACCATGCATACCAACTACGCCTTCAACTGCTACATTTCCCATTCTAGCATTCAGATCTCCCATGATTACCATATTCACATTTGCTCCAAGCCAGTATAAAAAATGTAGGCAACGTTAACTTGTCAAATATCAGGATCAAGGTCAGTGTTGAGGTCAAAATTCCGTCTTTTTCCTTCTACAGATGCTCAACAGTCACCATACCAGAAGATCACGGTTCCTCTAACACCCGTGCTTCTGAGTATCAGAGAAGGTCACGGGAAAAAATGACACTGCTACATCAATTAAAAATGATATAAATTAAAAGTAACATCACTGGAAACAGAAGTCACAGCCAGTAATCGGGAGCTCAACTCTGAGGAGGACACCTCAACAAGAATGCTTCCATCCCCTTGCAAAAGATTTTAGGTTCTTTGCCTCAAACTGAGGCAATAGCATAGTATAAAATAAAAATAAAAATATCTAGTATTGACCTACCCACAGTGCATTTCAGTATTAGATATTTAGCAATAGAAACTGGCACCGTCTTGTCTTCACCCAACCCCAAGGCTGAACCAATGAACCAACCCAATGTGAATGCCTCCCAGTCACAGTTCGACACTGGGACAAAGGAAAATAGTCCCTAGGGGCCTGGTAAGCCTCCAAAGTGGCAAAAAGAGGTTGAGTATCAGAACAGCCAGGGACAGAAGCACGGTCATCATTTTTTTTTTTTTTTTAATAATGCCATATACAACAAAAAGAATTTAATTCCTTCACCCCTCCAACCACCATGGACCCCAACAAGGGAAGGTAATATACCAGGGATAACACCGCAGGCAACCCCAGAGGTAGTGATGGAGTATACACAGATAACCACTGGGGGACCAGGACAAGGCTGATTCCAGGATGATAGGAGCCACCAGGTCCCCCAGTGCCCACATGGCCCTATCCAATAGTGACCAATCAATTGACCTGGTCTGGCCCAACCAGGCTGCCCGTCTTGCCAGAATAGGGAGCAAAGAGGTGTGTTGCAAACTGCAGGGTGCATTGTGTATCACTGCTCAACCCCTAGGACTCCATTTCCCAGCATTACAGGCATGCACAGCAACCACATGGGGAGACAAAAACCCTACCCAAGATGGGAAATGAGCAGGAAATGAGCAACATCACCAGTATGCCTCCTCTACCGGTGATGTAATGGGGTTGCTTGGTCCACGAGACCAACAAATGCCAAACCATACAAAGGTAGGCAGGTCTCCAGGGTAGGTGGCACTGCCAGCCACATTTAAGCTCTCCACCACGTGAAGGTAACCCCCCTCTCCAGGGAGGTAATTACAGGGAAAAAGAAAAGGAATGAAAGTAACATAAACATAATCTTAAACATTTCTAGGGCTTTCGCTTTCAAATCACAGGTTGGGATGAGAAAATAAAATCTAACAGGCTTCTTTTTCTCCCGAATTTTATGTGGCATACTTTAGAAGCAGGTTATTGAAGGGAATTATATACAGCACAATAAACATACAGTAATCCTTCCAATAATTGATGTAATAGAGCCAAAGGCATGTCCAGAATTGGGTTTGTCCAGGAAGTGGGAAAAATGCCTCCTGGACAGGTACTTATGGAGCCTAACCCAGCCTAACTTAGAAAACCACCTACATAACTCCCTACTGGACATGCATAGCACCTATTTAAGATCCTATTCACACAAGTAAGGGACAGAAAGCATGAAATAAATGAATAGGAACCAGAGAATGAGGAATTAGAAGTGTGTATGGAAAATATTTAGCAGTGTACAGGGTACTTACAACACGTCCGAGGCCATTACGAAGATTAACCCGCCTCTTTTAAGGCTCTGGCAGTGGTGAAAATGCTCTTGAAGCACATACAGTAATCTAGTGTTGTGCTGCACTTAATCCTTTGCAATGTGAATTATAACTGTTTAACACTGCATATTCTGTTCTTACTTGTGCCACGCCAGTTTCAACATGCCAGTCTACTCTCTGGACTTTTTTTTATGCGAGGAAGAAGGAACATAAGGCAAGGAGCCTGCAAAACACTTCCTTCCAAGGAAAAAAATAAATAAATAAAACAATACAAAAGAGAACCAAATTCAAGATCTGTTCATTTCGAGATGCCTGGACACACTGCGTTTGAAGGACTGGAGCTCATAGGAAGTAGGAAATACAGAGGGAGACAGTTCCAGAGTTGACCTGTTCCATAAATGATAGACTAGAAGTAACGGTTAACTCTTGTATTAGAGAGTTGGACAGAAAGGGGACGAGAGTTTGTTGCTAGACGGGTGCTACGTACTCGTTGTAGAGGTGGAGGGATGCAAGCAGACAGTTCAGAGGAGCAGTGACCATGGAAGTAGTAACAGAAAAGAGATAAAGAGGCAACAGTGCGAGGAAGAGACAGAGGTTGAAGGGAGCCAGTAAGAGAAAGAGTTAATGAGATGAAAAGCCTTTGACTCCACCCTGTTGGGAAGAGCTGTATGTAAGGAGCCTCCCCACACATGAGAGTTGTACTCTTCACGGGAGCGAATAAAACCCGTGTATAAAGTCAACAACTGTGCAGGTGTAAAGAAGGTATGGAGTCGGCTTAGCACACCTGTTCTCTTGGAAGCAGATTTTACAAGAGATGTAATATGATCTTTCCAAGATAACTCCTGAGTGAATGAAACCACAAGCATATTCCTGGATGCTGCAGGATTGAGCCGAATAATATTAAACATGAGTGGAGACTTCTGTGGAAGATTTTGTTGGGTTGACAGGTGTAAGAACTGAGTCTTTGATGCATTAATAACAACAAAATTAATTATACCCCAGTCAGAGATACGAGCAAAGCCAGACATTAGGTTTGTCATAGTCTCATCCTTTGTTTGTTGAAGTAACTGCTGAGATGGATGTTAAGGGAGCTGAATGGAAAGATGATGGGTGGAATCATCAGTGTACGTGTGAATAGGGTTAGATGTACAGCTTAGAAGATCATTGATGAATAAAAGGAAGAGAGTTGGTGATAGAGCCCTGATGAACACCACTGTTGACAGATCTAGGAGAAGAACAATGGCCGTGTACAACAGTGGCTATAGAACGACCAGAAAAGAAACTGTAGATGAAGGAACAGATAGAAGGAAAGAAACCGCAAGAGGGCAGTTTGGAAATTAAAAATTTATGCCAGACTCGATCAAAAGCCTTTGAGATGTCAAGTGCAATGGCAAAGCTTTCGTCAAAGTCCCGAAATGAGGATGACCAGGAGTCTGAAAGGTAGGTGAAAAGACTGCCAAAGGAGCATCCCTGACGGAACCCATACTGACATTCAGAAAGTTGTGATAGGAAAGATGCTTTAAATTTTTTCTGTTAAGAAGAGACTCAAAAACTTTTGAGACAGGATGTTAACCCAAGACGTCCCATCGACATATGGATATGTTGCAACATTTTGCATTTGCCAGTCCCAACAACGTACTGGTATGTTGCACAATTGCATGGTTCATAATTTGCACAATTTTCAATTTTCGCACGTGATTTTTCGTACATACACACAGGACACCTTCCTCTATTCCTCTACAAGGTGCCAAGCAGGGACAATGCCTTACACCGCATAACCTCCTCCCCCTGCATGCCATTGTCTTGGCAATTCACCTGTTACCAGTGACCTGGCCAATGAAGACATTCAGGGCCAGAGTGATTCCCCAATCGATGACAACATGGAGGACAAAGTTTACATAATATCAGAGGAAGAAACAGTCAGAAATGATGATCATGTAATGTGGCAAAATCAGGTATGGTGATGAATTAGTGAATGAAACAATGCTTATAATGCCTATATTACTGATTGAAAACCAATATACTCTCGTACTACATATAAATTCGTACCAAGTAAATAAATAAATACCGTTTATGAGTGGTGTGAAATAGTTACCCTCCCACTGAACTCGTTTGCTTTGGTGTCAGCCTGTTAGAAAACCCAGTAAGGTAAAGAGGTACTGCTACCTGGATCGAATATTTTAAACCTCAGATGAGCAATATCTCTATGAATTTTCGATGTTTCTCACCAAAAGTGGAGGATTAGGCTAAAAAAAAAAAAATCGAAAATACCTCGGGATTGGGGGGTGTCGGAGGTGCGAAATAGCTCGGGACGTGACGGGTTAAAGCAATTGGACGATAGTTAGAGGGTTGAGAATGTTCACCCTTCTTTGGGACTGGCAGAATGAGAGCAAACTTCCAGCAAGAAGGAAAGGTACAAGTTGAATGACAAAGGCGAAAGAGTTTACCTAGGCAGGGTGTTAGCACAAAAGCACAGTTCTTGAGGACAACAGGAGCGACTCCATCAGGCCCATATGCCTTCTTAGTATTGAGGCCAGTGATGGCAGAAAATACATCAACTGAAGAAATTTTAATGTCAGCCATGAGGAAGTCAGACGGGGGAAGTGATGGAGGAACAGCACTGGAATCATCTAAGGTGGAATTGGAGGAGAAAGTCTGAGCGAAGAGATCTGCTTTATCAATAGAAGAAATAGCTACAGAGCCATCAGAGGAGAAAAGAGGAGGGTAGGATGATGAGGTAAAGTTGTTAGAAAGGTTTATGGCAAGGTGTCAGAAGGAGCGGGAAGAATACGAGTTGGAGAGTTGAGAGCATTTAGTATGGATGAAATTATTTTTAGCAGAGTAAAGAACGGACTTAGCACGATTCCAGGCAGAAACATAAAGAAGATGTGATTCAGGGGTGGGTCGACTTTGGTACCTTTTATAGGCCCTCTCCTTGTTGCAGACAGCATTAGAACAAGTGTGGTTAAACCAAGGCTTTCTTGCATTAGTCAAAGGATATGAGAAAGGAATGTATGCTTCCATACCTGAGAGAATAACCTCCGTAATGCGCAAGGCACACTCAGATGGCTCGAGGCCATGGAAGCAATAATCATTCCAAGGAAATTCAAAGCACTACTGCCTGAGGGCCTCCCAATCCGTACCTCCAAAGTGTCACAATCTACATTTCTTTGGAGGGTCCACAGGCCGTACCTTTGCACTCTGAATTCTATTTTCTTAACACTGCACAAAACTGTAAATTCCCATGTGGTCTAGTGGCGAGGTATTGCAGTTTATTCACTGTTTATTCACAAAAACGAGCTCATTCGGCAGCCATTGCGACAAGCGCCTAGTCATGACGATAGTTAGGCGGAAACTGGGGAGGGGAGGAAGCAGGAGGCGGGATACTACACCCAAAACCACAGCTGTTCAGCACCATGAGCAAAGTTCAAAGTAGGGTCGAAAAAGATGTTGGATTGATACATATATATATATATATATATATATATATATATATATATATATATATATATATATATATATTTATATATATATATATTTATATATATATATATATATATATGTATATAAATATATATATATGTATATATATATATATATATATATATATATAGAGAGAGAGAGAGAGAGAGAGAGAGAGAGAGAGAGATAGATAGATAGATAGATAGATATAGATATATGTGTGTGTGTGTGTGTGTGTGTGTGTGTGTGTGTGTGTGTGTGTGTGCTTTTTTACGCTTTTTGGCCATTTTGGGGTTCCAAAGGCCCGGGACCAAAATGTCCAGAAAATGGGCTGTCTGGGAATTTGGCATCTGGCTATTACAGGGATTACTGAATAAATAAGTGCATTTGCTGACTGAGTGATCTGCATGGCATCACAAACGTTTTCAATGTCCTGATGATAAAATGAGCGTAGGGAGCATAGGAATGGATGGGATATGCTGAACATTTGGTGGACAGTGGAGCTGGGACAGGAGAGTGTACCTTGTGAAGTACTCAGCATTGACAAAGCCATTTTCACATGGTATTTTTCCATTTTTAACCCGATTTCTGCTAAACCTACCAAATTTATTAGTGCTGAAATTTTCAATTTCCTTGTAGCCCTCAAACTTGCAAGTGTTCAATTGACTAGGCATGTTGAATTACTTAACCTCTCTCAGTATAAACAGTTTTTTGCTTAGCAAAATGGTGTCTCAGATAATCATTAATTACAGATAAAGCTCATGTGCAAGAAGATATCTCAGGTAATCATTAATTACACAAAAACCTCATGTGCAAGAAAGTGCAACATCTTATATGAAATATTGGAATTACAGACAATAATGACACAAATGTTTTGTTTGATTTCATGTTTTACTTTTTATTTTATTTTTTTTTTACAAAATTTAGTCCTAAGATTACTAAACTAAACATTTTAATTTCTGTTTTGCTCTGAGGTTTATTTCTTTTCAGACTGTGAAAACTGGGATGTACCGTGAGTTTGCGGACCTGTTTGACACAGAGCGAGTGACCATCTTCACGTATACCAACTTAGTGGCAGACATAAACAGGCTGGCGAGGCCTGGCACTCACGTCGTCTTTACTGTCGATATCAGCTTCTGGAATTTCATGGCTGCAGATTTTTCTCTTACAGGTTTGGACTCGGCATCCATGATTGTGGAGTGAGAGACGTTTTATGATTTTAATGGTGTGTGTATGTGTGTGTGTGTGTGTGTGTGTGTGTGTGTGTGTGTGTGTGTGTGTGTGTGTGTGAACAAAATATATCAAATAGTTTTTATACAATTTAAACCTTACTCTTGGAAGCGTTGAAGGACAGCCCATATGGAGACCTATAGTTTATTTTATTTTATTTTTTCAGTACATTAGATAAATTTTAAGCGTTGAGGGACTGCCCACATGGAGACCTATAGTTTATTTCATTTTATTTTTTCAGTACATTAGATAAATTCTAAGGCCACAGGTCTGTGTTATACATTGACATAGCAAAAGAGTCTCGGACAGTTTTTATTGCTTCCAGACCGAACTTCAGGCAAGGGTTGGGGGTAATTCAAGAATGAAGTTGTCTCTTAAAAAAAAAAAAAAAAAAAAAAAAAAAAAAAAAAAAAGGTCAATGGTCAAGGTCACAGGGAAAAGTCAACATAATCAATTTTAAGGAATTTAAACCAAACTTTGTCGCATGGATGCAGGTAAGGTAACGATAAATCAATTGAACAATAATTTGCCCAATGTCTCACTCACAAGGAAAGGACAAGTGCCAAGGTTACAAGTCAAAGTCAACTAATGCAATTTTGATCTGATTTCAACCAAACCAAGGTGGAAATGTTAAGGGTCAGGCAAGAATGAAAGGTTTCAGTTTTGAGAACACTCAGTCAGAGGTCATGGTCACAGGGCAAGGTCAGATTTCGATTCCTATAACTGTGTATGAAGAAAATAAATTACCACTGAAAAATTGAGAGCAGTTTAGTTTTTCACTACGATCTCTCTCTCTCTCTCTCTCTCTCTCTCTCTCCACTGAGGGGGGGGGGGGGACCTTGACGTTGTGGCGGGACTTGAAGCGTGGTTGGCAGTACCACCTACTTTGGAGGCCTGCCTACCTTTGCAAGTTTCTGCATTTGTCAGCCTCGTGGACCAACACCCACTACATCACTGGTGGAGGAGGCTTGCTGGTGATTTAGTCCCTGCCCATTTGCCACCTAGGCCCGGACTATTAGTCCAGGCTAGAAATCGTTAGACCTTGTCTTTTAACATAGAGTAGTGTTCATGACTGTTCCTACTGACTATTTCTCTGTGCTGAATCCTAATATGATGAGTGCCAGACGTTAAACTTGAGCATTTTTAAAAACTAAAAACGCAAAAATCCAAAATTACCGCCAGGAATCCTATGAAATGCTGAGAATGAATCTAAATGGTTATTAAAGGTGTAAATTATGTTATATTTTATGTTTTTGTTGACCAAATAAGCAGATAATATTACTAGATATATGGCAATAACAGTTTATCCTATCCATAAGTGAAAAAAGTACACAAAGACTTCATATCGTAATGGTATCATATGGTGGGTTATGAGTGTTCAGTTCTAGAAATCAATTCAAGAAATTAACTCTAATAAAATATAATGTTTATAATAATATATTCACACAATATTTATTCAGACTCATCGCCACTCTCATCACTGCTGACCATGTTCAGTTTGAACAGGTTTTGACAGCTTGCTTGGTCCCTGCATTCGCAGAAGCCTGAGCACGGAAGTGTAATTTTTGAGCACGGACAGTGTGTCATTATGCAGCTAGTTTTGCAGCCACAGTTGACGAGATTAAACACTTTATCTGGTGCAGCTAACTCTCCAGGCAGACTATACTTTGGTTGCAATTCTTGTCCATTCATTTCTCAGCCATGCTGCAGACGGTCCAAGTCGGGCGGCAAAACCATGCCTGCTGATTTCCACAAACCTGTTTGAAAATGGGCTCGCTCACAATGTAGCTTAAATTCACTTTGAGTAGGTGGAAGGCTGCTCAACTTTGGTGGTACATGTTGTTTACCAGCAAGTTTTCTCTTGAAAATATTAGCACACATGTGGCCTAGTGATATCTCTGGCTGCCGCCCATATAACATAGCTACAAATTTCAAACAAGAGCTAGTGACTTCATTTGGTGATGCTGCAACATCACCTAGAAGCAAACCAGTGAACTTTTCAAGTGCTTTGAACACAGTTGCCTTACCAATACCAGCAAATGAAGAGACTGCATCACACCCAGTTAGGGCATGAGCTCCAAGAAGGTTATGGATGACTGTGCATGCTTATTGACCACTTCATTGACACTGATGTCAATGTGCTTTCCAGAACATGTCTCCACGGTTACCTCAGATGTAGCTGGCAAGCCATTGGTTCGTGCCTGCAGGCACATCAGTGTCATCAGATACAAACCGAATTGGTGAAAAGCCTGCAGAAGCTTCGTGAATCATGTGATATGCCATGATGACATCTGCCTCCTCATGTGTTATTGCTGTCTGCTGTGGACCAACCCCAGATTCTATTGGATGTGGATCAGGGCCAGTCACAATGATGCATTTTCCTTGTGGGACCTGGATGGAGAACAACTTTTTTTACAATCATATGGATGACCTGTTCTCTGTTTGCACTTACATTCAATATGATGGCCTGTTAGCGTAAAGGCGATTCTTCTGTCAGCTCTAACACGTGACTCAATCCTTTCTCTCATGAGGTTCGACACCATGACTTCGTACACAGCTTATAGTATCTGTCAAACACCGCATAAAGGACTGAAGCTGTCTCTATGTCGCATGATTCTGGACACTGCAGTGCTGATGAAAGTTGAAAACTTTGCAGGTAATGCTGGCCAAGGAACTGTCCATAACAAAGCACAACCATCTAGGATTACAACATCGGATGTTGACAGTGCCATATTCCACAACTATCCAAAGTTTATTCTTCAACCACAGCTCTGTTTAGAGACACCTGCCTGCTGGCCAAAAAAGCAAGAGTAGGAACAACCCTAAATCTGTAATGTTCTGGCATTTCAGGCTACTTGCTTCCATGATAACGTTGTACATTCACTTCTTCCAGTCTCAAGCAAGTTTGCCTTTGTCATCTTTCATCTTCTCTTTGTGTAATAAGATTTCATATTAGATTTCTGGCATTCTGCTCTGATGTTTTTGGCCAAACTTGAGATGACTCGTACATTGCATTAATCCTCAGTGTCATCTATATGAAGTTGATTTGATGCTTTACCCTGAAACACCAAGATTGGTGTCACATCAGGGGAGGACAAAACAGTCAGTTCAGGATGCAGTTTCTTGCTGATAGTCTTTAAAAGGGAACTTGAATGCTGTGTTCCCCTTAGTTCAGTCTACAAATTATAGAGATCAACACTATTCCAAATGCGTTCTTTGTTTGTGACAATTTGTTTGACCAAATTGTCTAGTGCACTGTCACCTGCATTAGAAGTGAACTCAGTTGGACTGTTGGTGAAATATTTAGCAAGACAGTCTTTGTGGTAACAGGCGTCTGTTGCATGCATATCGGTCAAAGCACAATTAACTCTAAATGTCACATTTCTTCCCCAGGCAACATTTCTTTCACTAGCTTGCTTTAGAATGGCATTTTTTGAATTGATCTTTCCAACATCAGAAGTTCTACAAACATGTGCTTCTCTCCAAAGGCTTGGATTCTTAGTGGGGCATTCCTCTGAGCATTTCTGACCACATTACACACCGTCTTCAAAGAAGATTAATGCATGACTTCCTCTCAATCTTTTACTACTTGTGCCATCAGCTGGCTGCAATTTACGCGTTTTTAGAAATCGGTCCAATTGATGCCTTGAGCAGTAAGTGCTGATGCAATTCTTGTGACAGGTGAATTGACCATCACCACGTTGACGACTTGCATCATGCATACTCTGGATTTTTGAAGACTGGACAAGCTTCGGCTCCTTGCTACCACATATTACTTAATCCATCACTGCAAGAAAGACAAAGACAAATATTTACCAGCCTTATAATCAAAATTCAAACTTGAATGCAATTATAAATTACAGCATCCTTAGTTTTTTAATAATATACAGTAATGACTTATTTTGTAATAAT
This sequence comes from Coenobita brevimanus, assembly GCF_032717465.1. Taxonomy (NCBI): domain Eukaryota; kingdom Metazoa; phylum Arthropoda; class Malacostraca; order Decapoda; family Coenobitidae; genus Coenobita; species Coenobita brevimanus. The sequence goes on along the minus strand of NC_136999.1, from coordinate 29,008,260 downwards.
AAGTAATAATGAAGTCTAAAATTAAATAACTTTTACAGAACTCCATATAAATTTGTAAATTTTGGCAGAGTTCTTGCTCTAGATAGGTATAAAAGGAGCTAGCCAATGCCTTTACCATGATTTTATATACCTGCTTCAAGGAGATGTCTACAAAAATGTTCAACTTTTATCGTCTGGCACTCGTCACATTTGAAATCAGCAGGTCGACATTGTCTAAAACCAGTATAATGAAAAAAAAAAATTGTATGTCCAAGAGCAAGGTTCACTCAAAAATTGTACTTTGTTGCCCGGACTATATTGCCTCCCCACATGTTTGCCGTGTGTGGCATCCTGTAATGCTGGAAGATGAGAGTCCTGGGGGTTGAGCGATGCTGCACGCTGTGCCCTGCAGCTAGCAATACATATCTTTGGTCCCCTATTCTGGCTATAGGTGTGGCCTCATTGAGCCTGACCAGGTCAAGCAGCTGGTCATTCATTGTCTAAGGTCAAGTGGGCACTGAGGGGCCTGGTGGCTCCAATCGTCCTGGAGTCACCCTTGCCCAGGTCCCATGGTGGTTACCCGCGAATACTCACCTGCTACCTCTGGGGTCGCTAGTGGTGTTGTCCCTAGCACATGACCTCCCCTTGTTGGGCTCTGTGGTGGGTGGAGGGGTGGGGAAATGAATTTTTTTTGGCTGAGTATATGAATAAAGTAAATTAAATTGTTGACAAAACAGACTCTTTCCTTGGACTTTCTTTAGGATCTTCCTCCCTCAGACCTACTCTGGAACCTTTCCAGGCCCCTGGAGACATTCCTCCTCTGCCCCGGTGTCCTACTGGGACTAGGAGGGAGTCACGTCGGGTTGGTCTGGCTCTGAAGATTGGCCCAGAAGATAGTGCCAGAATCTTATACCAAGTATCTGGTAATGAAGAACTCTGTGGGTGGCTCAATACTAGATATTGACATTTTTTATCTGCACCATCCTGTTGTCCCAGTTTATGATAAGGAACCTAAGATCTGTTCCAAAGGGGATGTAAGCATCCTTACTGAGGTGTCCTTCCCAGAGAAGAGCTCCCACTTACTAGCTCTGACTTCAGTTTCTGGAGCTGCAGTTGCCTGTGCACTGCATGCCACTTTTAACAGATGCAAAGGTTTAGTTTTTTTCCAGTGACCTTCTCCACTACCCAAAGGCACAGCTCCTGGAGGAGCTGAGATCTTCTGGTGTGGTGGCTGTTGAGCGACTGCAGAAGAAAATCGATGGTGTCCTGGCCCCGACTCCCACCCTGTTCCTGACCTTCGACAGGTTGACTTTGCTTACTTCTGTGATGCTGACTTGGCTGTCACACCCTGGAAAGCCATACGTGCCCACCCCCAAGAGATGTTTTCATTCTCAATGATATGGACATGTCAGCTGATTTTGCCGCCGTCCACAGGCAGGCCTTCCTGGTGTCTGTGTCTCCTGTGGCAGACCGCACCATACCAGTGACTGTCCAGGACACCTTAAATGCTATCACTGTGGGGGTCCTCATGCTGTAAATTCTAAAAACTGGCCTCGCTACTGCCTGGATAAGGAGATTTTGTCAATTCGATCACTTGAAAAGGTTTCTTTTCCTGAGGCTAAGAAGAGACCTCAGACTCGCTTCGTCCAGCCTGGACTTAATTATGCTGTTGTCCTTTCTGGAATGCCAGTGCACTGCCCTGCATCTCAGAGATAGCCTCGACCCAATCCAGTGCCCACTCCATCACCTACTGCTTTGTGGGATGCTGTCCCTGTGGTTCTTAATGTTTGTGAACCTGATGTTCACCTGCCCACTACTCCAACTGTTTCCGCCCCCAGTTCAGTGGCTGAAGGTTTGCGCACATCCGTGGTGGAAGCAGATGTGCACCTTGACGTGACTCCTCCTGCCTTGTCCAGTATGCCTGGGGCTCCACCTGTATCTGGCAAACGTCACCGTGGTTCTTGCAAGCCCTCTGAGCCTGAAGATGAGTCTCCTAAGGTCTCTGTTGTCGAACATTATGTCAATCTCTCTTCTGTTCCTTCTGCACCAGAGGCTGAGGGGTCTAGCCAGGTAGAAGCGGCAGACCCTGACCTTTGGTCAGGTCCCCACCTGGGATGGTTTTGGACAGACCGTTTGTGCTTCAGTTCTGAGGCATATATGTCATCCTCACAGAGTTCTGATACTGTGGACACTCCTTCCACTTCTGGGGCTTCTGATGTTGGCACTAGTCATCCTACATCACCCAGGGTGACCTCCAAGCCACTTTCCAGGCTGCAAAACTTTGCTCTTCCTCATTCTCACGTTTGCCCACGGATGTTTGACATAGGGTGCAGGTTCCTGGTACTGGGCAATCTCTTCCCTAGGGCCTTCCTAAGCATCAGTTAAAACCTGCTCGCTTGTCAAATGCAGTCCCGCACTTAATCATCATCCCTCCACTATGGGTTCTACCATTTAGTGGAATTGTCAGGGTTTACAGTCTAGCTATGAGGAACTGTATCATCTTGTTTCTCAATTTACTCTCTATGCATGTGCATCCAGACCATGGTAGGTGAACTTTTCCTTCTGGTCCTTCTGGCTACCATGCCTTTTATTCTGATCCTGTGCACAGGCCAACATCGTCATGGAGTTGCTGCTATCTTCCCTCACCATGTTATTCCATACAATCATCTGGACATCTTCACTCCCCTGCAGGCAGTTGCTGTCCATATGTTTTGATGCTGGCAGTGTACAGTTTGAAGTCTTTATCTTCCTCCTAGTGCTAGTGTTGAACGAGCAGATCTGGAACGCCTTAATCGTGGGCTTCCTTCTCCCTTTCTGTTACAAGGAGATATGAATGGTCACCATTCACTATGGGGTAACAGTGAGGCTAACCTTTGGGGTGTTATGCTTGCCTCTTTAGTGGAAGATGAAGAACTGAAATTTTGAACTCCAATCAGATGACTTATTTCCATAGCCAGACTGGAACTTTTACTGCCATTGATTTGTCCTCATGCCAAACGGATGCTGTTTTAGATTTTACCTGGGATGTGTTGCCACACCTGTATGGCAGCGACCATTTTCCATTAGTCTTTGCTGCTAGTCCAGGTGGACCACAGCCTCGTCTTCCTCGCTGGCTTCTAGATAAAGCTGACTGGCCACTTTTCAGGGAAATAAGTTGCATTCCCCTTTCTGTCAGTGAGTTTGGCAGTCTTGCTGAGGTGGTGTCTTATTTCACTGACGCATTGCAGAATATAGCCCTATTATCTATTCCATGAACAAGGAGTCGATTTCCTAAACATCCGGTTCCATTGCGGAACTCTGAGTGCAGTTCTGCAATGAGTGCCAAATAAGTTGCCTTCTCTCGACTTCATCTCCGTGGGGGACCCTCAATATTTGCAAGCATATCAGAGGGCACAAGCTCATATCTGTCAGGTTTTAAATGAGACAAGGCATTCATCCTGGAAAGGTTATGTTTTTCCATCAGTTCGAGGACTTCCCTCACTCTGGTGTGGAACCATGTAAGGAAAACTTCAGGAAAATTAACTGTTTCCCCTCCTCCTGTTTTATCTGCAGCAAGTGGAATTGTGGCTGATCCATTCACTGTTGCAGAGTTGCTTGTTGATCATTTTGCTTGTGTGTCACGACAGGATGGAGATTCACCTACAGTCTCGTGGTCTAAGTTTTGCCTTTTCCAGGGGAGAGCCTTATAATGTCCCTTTTTCCATTTCTGAACTCCAAGCAGCTCTGTGCCATGATTCTTCTCCTGGCTGTGATGATATTCCTTATGCATTTCTATGTCAACTTTCTGATGAGTCCCTTTCGTTGTTGCTGTCATTATTAATTAAGATCTGGTGTTCTGGTGAGTTTCCAGCATGTTGGGGTGTTGCTGTAGTTATCCCCATCCCCAAGCCGGAAAGGACCAGTTGCAGGCAATGAACTGTTGACTCATTTCTCTGACTTCTTGTATATGTAAGCTTCTGGAGAAGATGATCAGTGTTAGGCTTGTGTGGTGTTTGGAGACGGGTGACTTCATATCCCCTGTCCAGTATGGTTTTCGTAAACTGCGATCCACCTCTGATCCACTACTGTCCTAGTAATCTTCCGTGTGTTAGGCTTTCTCCATTAACCAACACCAGGCCACGGTCTTCTTCGATCTGAAGGAGGCATACGACACTGCCTGGCATCATGGTATTTTACTTTCTCTTCTTGAGTTTGGTCTTCGTGGGCTCTTGCCTATTTTTACTCAGAAGTTTTTATCTGACTGTTTTTCAATGGTCCTAGTGGGTGGAGTGCTTTCTAATGCCTGTGCACTTGAAGATCAGGGGAGTATCCTTAGTGTTACTCTCATTGCTGTGGCCATCAGCAGTGTAATCAATGTACTTCCTGATGGTGAACGAGGATCATAATATGTAGATGAACTCTCAGTTTCCTTCACTGCATCCAGAATGTCCCTCATAGAGAGGAAGTTGCACCTGGCTATTAATAGAATTGCTGAGTGGGCCGTTTCGTGGCTTCCATTTTTCTTTAACAAAGATAGTAGCTATGTTTTCTGTTGTATTTGGGGAGTTCACCTACACCCTTACTTGTATCTCTATGGTCACTGAGTTTCCTGTGTGGACAAGATGTGGTTTTGGGGTCTTCTGTTTTGTAGACGACTAACTTGGGTTCCTCATATTCGTTATGCTATGCTAAGGCAGCTTGTATTAAAGCTTTGAGTGTTTTGAGGGTTTTGGCTCATACCTTTTGGGGTGCTGACCTTCAGACCCTCCTCCTATTAAACAGGTCTCTAATCCTTCCTAAACTTTAACCCTTTCAGGTCTCCTGGCCACTATAGTGGCTTTCTCAGTAGGGGTCTCCTAGCCACTCCCATGGCAGCATATTTAGGCATGAATGAAAAGTGTTGTATGAGGTTGGTGAATGAAATAAGGATACAAGCTGCTCCCCAGACCCCTCTGCTTCTACCAGGCATGTGTAGATCACAATATTTTAGTTTACACAGTCTGGGAAGAGCTAATCATGGAGGGGGGTTGGGTTGCACGTACGAAGTATTGGTTCTATTATACTGCTGATCTGGCAATATTTTTTACTATTTTGGTATCAGACAGTTCATTTCGCAAAAGAATATTGTTTGCAATATATTTTTACTGCTCTGGAGGATACATAGCTCTCACCTCCCTCCTCCCTTTCATATCCCCCTTCCTCCACCCCCCTACCTCCCACCGATCCTCCACCCCTTTACCTCCCACCCTTCCACCCTCCACTCTCCCTCCAATCCCCCACTCCCTACATCCTCCACCCTCCTGCCACCCACTGATCCCCCACCCCTCTACCTCCCACCCTCCACCCTCCACTCTTCCTCCAATCTCCCACCCCCTGCCTCCCGCTTATGCACATACTGTAGCTACTGCGTCACAGGCACGCGAGAGATTGCTGCGTTGCATGTCTCAATATTTATTCATTTCCTGGGTGTTAGAGTGTCTGATTGAGGGAAAATATATACAGATTTAAGATTTTTGGTTTCTAAGGTTGTTTCTGTAGCCTTTTATACACGTACCATGCATTTATTTGTTACCAGGCGGACACACATGCAGCAACAGTTGCCTTTTTCACTGACAAATGATTGTTCATATCTCCTTACTTTTTTCTTATTTATATTTCATGAGTTTCTCACATTTCCTGGTTATACTTATAACACCGTCAATTTTGATAAGTATTTGATCACTGTCTCTACTGTGGCCTGTAAGTACACAGGCTGATATAGTTAGCAACAATGAAATAAACATATGTACATACAAAAGGCAAGCTTGTAGGCTTGCCCTCATGTCCTCACCCCCACAGCCTTGGACAGTACTAAGCAAAATAAGAGCAAAGTAAAATAAATTAGTAATAACTAGTAAGTAAGTGATAGTTTTATAAGGATCTTGTAACTGTTTAGTTTGTTGTTTGTAAAGAAAACATATCAAGAATCATTCACAAATCACGTGAGATATAATGTACAGTACATATATCAGTGCACTGTTTTTTTATGGAAAAACATGAAAACAAACAATGTAATCATGTCGCCTATGCACCAAGAAATCACCTACCCACCGAGACGGCAATACTCACACGCTACCACGCACCACTTGCTACGCAACTTACCATCATTTTTGCAGCATTTGTATGGTGAGTAGAGCTCCAGTGTTTTATAGGCAGATGTGTATTACTTCCTTGTACATGAATATGATATTTTTTTCTTTATTTGCAAGCCTTGACTTTTTTCCAAAAAATGTGTCTGTCAAACGTGACCTTGGGACCTATTTGAGACCTGAAAGGGTTAATATGGGTGAGAGATCTACTCCTCTGCAACACATTCCCATCTTCAGTTGTTAAATTCTGTGCATCATGCTGATGTACGTCTGGCAGCTGGGGCATTCAGGTCAGCGCTGATTTCAAGTTCATTAGTGGATGCTGGTGTCCTCCCTTTGGATTTATGTTGCCAGTCATTGATGATGAGGTGTTTGTACAGTATTCACCACACTGCAGACTCAATTTCTTGTACCATCATCTCCCAGGATTCCCGATTGCCCCTTTATGACACCCAGCCTAGTTTTCCGAATCATTTTGGTTACAGGGTCCTGTCTGTTATGTTAGCCCTCTCTATTCCAGGACCAACAGTTTGTCCACATCGGGTCCCGAGGGTGGGTTTTTGACTACTCACTCGTGTGACATTTTGTAGGTGCATTGTTGTTAACCCCTTAACTGCGGGGCATCACTTTTCTGATGATCTGGAGCAAGGGATCATGCTGCAGGGCATCACTTTCGTGATTCTGTGTTATTTTGAATTCGCCCGGGCCTTCAAGTGGTGGCTTGTATCATCTATCAGTGCTACCAGTGTCCAGCTATACTCGGTTCTGCTAATGTCATCTGTACTCCCATCCACTGTTGACAATTTAGCCATTTTTCCCCTGTCCTTGATTCCCCTCCTTACCTCCCCTCCATTACCCTCTCCTCCCACCTGCCTAGCTGCGCTGCACTGTGCTACACAAATTCTGGACGGATTTTTCCACTCATTTTATCCATTGAAATGTGTCCTATGCCCTATTCTTATGGATAATAATATATAAAAGAACGAGCAAAGGTAATTGATACTGCCATACGCCTGGAGTGGGCTAATTATCACCTGGCAACACCCCATGTGCACTCGTTTGCTAATTTTCCATTTATGTACCCTTGAAATATGCCGTATGACCTGTTCTCATAATAAAAATAAATATAAGAAAGGAAGGGAGAAGCCTAAGTGATATTTACATTCACGTCGAACTACCTAATTTACTATGTATTGTCTAGATTTCCTGCCAATCATTTCATAGTGTATAAATTAGCAGCTGGCACCACGCTGTCATTGTCAACCCTTCACCGCCCCTAATCCACAGCATTCAGTTTACTGTCATCTTTCAAGGTGAAACCGGGTCAGATTTGCACATGTCCAATTCCGCTGCTTTTTAGCCCCTGTGACCTCTACCCCTACTAAACCTCGTGTAGGAAGGGGTAAAGGGCTAAGTGACTCTGCAGTGGAACGTGAACTGGCTAATATCAATGATAATGATGGACAGTGACTACGATCTTTCTTGTGACTCTAAAACAGTGCAAGTGGATATGTAAATAATGTGTAAATAGCAAGTGAAAGCAATGGATATAAATATGACTGAACAGTGGAAAAATAGTTTTATAAGTTACTGCAAGTGACAGTGCAGAACATAATGTAAAATAACAGAAATGTAAATACTGAAAATACACTACATAGTTTACTGAACGTGAAAATGAATGCCTGGAGTGAAAATAAACTACTATTACTGAAGGAAACTTATGGATAAATACTGTAGATATATATATAAGTGTAATAAAGTAATAGGAATATAAAGTGTGAGTGTGTTTATGAATAATAAATAAAAGAATACCAGAGGGTAATGATCACGGGTGGGAAGCTCGTATGCGCTTGTAATTTACATTGCTTTCACAGTGTTTTTTTTTTTAGTATGTATTCCAAACTACTTCAAAACCATAGAATAGTGTTTCTAGTGACAATATCAGGCTGTGGTAATCATACTACGGGGTGTTGGGAAGTGTAAAGTGGAGACTTCGTTACCCAACTTCAGAAGTCTTTACAAGTCCTACGGTTGTCGACGAAGGCTCAACAAACATCCCAGGAGAAAGCTGAAGGTATGTGCCATATGCATATTTAATTATAATATTCTAGGACTAATAACTGATTTTTGGAAAATATTTTTTTAAAGTCAGTTGGAGTGCGAATATCCCCACGGGAGGCGCAAGGAGCGGCAAAAACATCCCCACGGTGTAGGGATTAGAAAGGGCTCACCTCCCTCTCAGGTGCCCCTCCCTCTCTCTTTAGAACATGCGTCAACTCATGTGGGCTCCATCCCTGCCTATACTGATGGATCTAAGACTAATTCTGGGGTAGGCTTTGGTGTTGTCTTCCTTTCCTTTAGTAGGGGAGGTAGCCTTCCTGGTATTGCTTCAGTATATACGATGGAACTGACAGCAGTTTTATATGCCCTCCAAATCATTTTTACTCTTCTTGAACCTATTTTTGTTAATTTTAGTGACTCCCACAGTGCTCTGTCTGCACTTGAGTCTTTTAATGCATCTCATCCACTGGTTTTAATTTTAGAGTGGCCTTTTCCTCTTAGCTGTCATGTGGGTTTCTGTTGGGTTCCCCCACAGTTGGGGTGATGGGCAATGAGAGGGCAGATACTTCAGTTAATGCTGAGTCCTCTCAATGGCACCCTACCAAGTACCCACGTCCCACTTCCGATGTAACAATTTACTTGCGGTACGTGAGACAATTGGATGGTGTTGCACACAATAAGCTAAAATAAATTTTTCAGAGAGTGGTTGTGCCGAGGGTTCTCTCCATGCCTTGGCAGTTGGAGGTAGCCCTTGCCAAGCTTCTCATTGGGCACTCTTAGCTTATGCATAGGTTCCTGATAAGTGGTGGGACTCAACCGTACTGTGATGATTGCCTTGTTCCCCTTACTGTTTGTCATTTGCTGTTCGCATGTCCAAGTCTGGGGAACCTCTGTCAGAGATTCCTCTGTAGGCATAAGGAGCCAGATGATGCTTATTGTCTGTCCTCGATGCTTGGTAGAGCCTCCAGCGATTTTACTGATGCTGTTAGTTTTCTCCAGGAGGTGTGCCTCTTTCCACTTTTATAAGAACATGATTTTTTATAAACTATTATTTTGTTTTCTGCAGTATTTTTCTTTCTACAATTGGGGTTTAACTTTATTCTTAATCAATGAGCACTTTTTTTCTGGCATCCTTTACCTTGTTGTGTGGCGGCATATGACTGTGACAGTTGTGCTGTCAGATTTTATTTATATTTCTCTCTCTCTCTCTCTCTCTCTCTCTCTCTCTCTCTCTCTCTCTCTCTCTCTCTCTCTCTCTCTCTCTCTCTCTCTCTCTCTCGTTTGTTTTTGCTATCTCAAGGAAAATATGTTAAAGTTTCCGTGACCCTTGTCCAGTGAAGGACTAAAATGCAATCTCCATTAAATACCTCCACTATGAAAAAACACTTAAGTCTGAATCAATGAAAAATAATCTAAAATCTATGAAGAATTCCAAAAATCTAAATTACTGAAAAGAAAAATCTTTGAAAATAATTATAACATCTGTGAAAAATGTTTTAAATGGATGCATAAATATAAATAAATGAAAAATCATCCATAAGATCATCAGTAACTTTTGCTCAAATACAGTTTAAAGTTGGACCCATGTTAATACAGCATTATTTTAAAGATCCCCACGCCTATAATTCTTCAGAGTTATGTCCTTTCATCCTCGGACCTTGATTTCCGTTTCATATACCAGTTTTACTCTATGTGCTAAGTTTGATTTTCCCAAGATGACAATTGTTCCTTTTTTTTTTTTTTTTTTTTTTCATTTTACTGTAAACTTACCTAAGTAAAGAACAGGCTAACCTAACCTTACACTTTAAAAATAAACCAATCCTAGCCTAGACCTTCCTGTGTAAGAAAATGTGCAAAAATGGTACACGGAAGGGAAAACATTCTCACTTATCCTCAGTTACTTATTTTGCCTTTTACATCTCACTCTCCTCTTCTATGTTACATAAGTACATATAACATTGCCATACTCTGCACAAATAACTTACAAAGGATTTTATTTACCTGTATTTAAAAAATAAATCGCAAAGGGAGAGGTGTTAGGGAGCGTCCTTAACCGACGAGGATACAGACCCGTGTATATTTCTTTCTCTCTCTATAAAGTGTCACAATACTCACATAACTCATTGTGAGCAGGTCGGTGCGATTTCTACATGGGCCAGAGCAGCTATTTACCACTACCACTGTCGATATTGGCGCAGAAAAACAGTCCTGTTTCGCCTGCTGTGGACAGAGGGTAAGTGTACTGACAGCAGCTATCAAAACAAGAAGAAAAACACTCATTACATCCAGGCATGCTTAGCTAAATAGGCTACACTTATGCAAATTCACTGGCTTGCGTTTTTAAAGTGAAATATTTATGTACGTAGAGTGACAGTTTAGGACTCTGAAGATAGGAAACTTGGAGGTCTAAGAAGAGTGATTATGGATAATGGAGGTGGTGGTGGTGGTGGTGGTGGTGGTAGTAGTAGTAGTAGTAGTAGTAGTAACAATTGTGGTGGTGGAAGTAGTAGAAGTAGTAGTATTGGTGGTGGTAGTATTGGTAGTAGTACTGATGGTCGCAGTACTAGTAGTAGTATTGGTGGTGGTAGTATTAGTAGTAGTACCAATGGTGGTAGTATTAGTAGTAGTACTGGTGATTGCAGTATCAGTAGTAGTACTGGTGATGTTAGTAGCAGTTGCAGTAGTAGTAGTGATGGTAGCAGTATTAGTTGTAATTAACAATGAGACGTGGGAAGCCTGTTACACACCTCTTGCTCACTCCATTATCCTTGGAGCACAAACTTCATCTCCATAACTGACACATCAGCTGTTCACCACACACTGTATATCACATCCATCATACACACACTGATCTTACACACACATGGATCATTTGCATACATACCCAATCTTACGCCATACAAACACCATTTCAAAAAGTAAATATGACAAGATCTGCCACTAACAATACAACATCCACTTACATACACACCACCATGCGATGCCAAGTGGTATGGAAGTATGGCATATAATAACATTTAGCCAGGGAATCATACACGCACCCTAGATGACACTGTAATGTAAACAATTCATACAGACCCACTCACTGACTATTCTTTAATTATTATAAAACATAATTAATAAAAAATTTCATCTTACATATTACAGCTATTCACAGTAGGTAAACCAATAAATAAATATAAAAATTAAGAACATAATAGTAATTATAATGATAATTTTAATGTTATCAATTAATGTAATTGTGATTACAATAATAAGAAATGTAATCATAGTACCAAGTTTTATATATAGTATTATTAGCAGTGTTGAGAAATGGGATTTGCCAGTTAGGTAGTCTAGAAGTTTCCGAATGTTTCTGGTATTTTACCATTGCATGTCAGAGTTGCCAGTTAGCCTGCTATTGTAAGAGTAGTTATTTTTTAAGTTGTACATTAAGTTTTATACTCTTTTTCTCTTTAATGTTTTATTCATGTGATTGTTTGTTGGATTATGTACTTTTATCTCAGTTTGTATGCTAAATCATTCAGTGCTACGCAGTGTAAGAAAACTCTAGCATGTTTTGGCTGTTTCCGAGTTGGAAACTGTTGTAACCGTGCTCCCTCGGGAATACACGATAACATTGTAATAGTAGAACACTCTAGAATATGGGAAGCTAATATAGGGATGGGGAAGAGACTAGAGCAGGTTCAGTCAGGTTTTCAGTTCAGTTTGAGTGTAGAGCAGTGTCAACTCAGTGCAGTTTGCATACATTCGGTACTTGTGAAACTGGTGAAATGTTGTTGGCAAAGAGTGAAGTGTTATTGCAGTCTGTATATAGCTCTGGTCCTTGTGTGAACAGTGAAGTGAAGCTGGAAAGCATTAAGTGTAATTATTAGGAAAATGAAGCAGTGAACTCAAGAAGCCAGTGTTTATTCACCACACCTGAGCTGGTCTTGTGTACTGTACACCTAAAGGCTGACCATAGGAAGAACAGCTCACTAGGCAATGTCCTTCCTATACTCTCCTACTGCTGTTGGAGCATGTGGCAGTGTGGGATGGGGATATAACACCGGTATCAGGAGTGGGATCTGTTTGAGCTGCAGTGAGTCTAATCTTCGACATGGAGCAAGGGGATATGCAAACAATGTCCCGAGCTGGCCAGGAGGAGGAAATGTCCCTGGCGGTATCGTGAAGCTATTACAAGCAGAGAATGAAGGACTACAGGCACAGAACGAATGACGGAAAGAACTCAGAGAACAATTACAGGCCCAAAGTATACAATTAGAGGAACAGAATGAAGGACAGAAAGAACTTAAGGAACAATTACAAGCACAAAGTGTACAACTACAGGCACAGAATGAAGGACAGAAAGAACTCAAAGAACAAGTACAGGCAGGTCGTTTGCAGGATTCAAGGCAAGAAAGGGACAGGTACATGAAGCGGAAACGTTTGAAGGAAGTTGCTGGTACTCTGAAAAGCCAGGACATAGGAAAGAGGACTGCTACAAATGGAAGTGGGAACAGGAGAAGACCGGAGGAGGTTGGTGGTTCAGCAGAAAGCTGGGACACAAGAAGTACGATTCTTACAAATGGAAGCTGGAGCAAGAACAGACCAGTGCAAGGAAATCTACAAGTGTAACAAAAGCATTCTGGACATGTAGTGAGGTGGGACACTTCAGTTCTGAGTGTCCAAAGAAGATAAAGGGGGATAAGAAGAAGGCTGCAGAAGACCAGAAAGAAGTGGATAACTAATGGAGGCTGGTGTTAAGGGGCAACCACCAGCAGGCTTTTTCCATGTAGCCCCACCGCCGAGAAAATGCAAGAGATTTGCAATCGGCAGTGTGCGAGGAGACAGAAGAATAGATGGCAAGGAGTGTTCCCTGGTGATTGATTCACCCTCAGAGCAGAATTTTGTGAGAACTGATAAGTTAGATCATCTGTATCTGCTTGAGTCATAAGAATAGTTGTGTGGCGTAACTGGGCACCACTTAGAATCGAAGGGACCCTTGGATGTCCAGACTGAAGTGGCAGGGCAAGAGGCCATGCTTCCAGTCTATGTAGCCGAGATGAAAGATCTTTGCCTTCATGGTCTGGACTATCTTATGTCCATGGGATGTAAGCTAGACTTCTGCTCCATGAAGTTGAAGGTTCGGGGAAAATCGGTTACTGTCACAGCAGTGAGACATACCAATTCTGGTGGTGAGGTGAGGGTGCTCCACACTACAGTTTTACCCCCAAAATCAGAGCTACTACTCCATTGCAAGGTGAGCAGCTCTATTGACAGCTGTGTAGAGGTAGTGGAGCCAGATGTATGGTACGAGATGAAGGCCGGAGTGATGGTGGGGAGAACCGCTGGTTGTGGTGGCCAGTTTCTCCCATGAGCCATAATAGATCATGAGGGAGAAATTGTGGGACTGTGTCAGGGGGTGGACTCTGAGTGGCATTAGAGGAAAACCTGTAAAGTGAGCATAGTCAAGGAAGATGGGTACCTGCCAGACCACTAAGACCTATTTTCAAGGAGTTGCCAATGCCTGGATGACTGATGAGTGCTGAAGTTCAGGCAGCTGCTCACAAAGTTTGCTGATGTCTTTTTCAATGTAGACCTAGACCTGGGGTGCACTGATCTGGTGGAGCATCATATAGACACCGGGGATCACTGCCTGATTAAACAGCCAGCACGGAGGATGGCGCCAGCCCAACGGCAAGAAATGGAGAAGGCGATGGAGACTCTCCAAAGTCAATGAGTGATAGAAAAGTTCAGCAGCCCTTGGTCAGCAGCTGTGGTTCTGGGTAGGAAGAATGATGGCTCAGTAAGGTGCTGTGTGGATTATCGAGCCCTGAATGATGTGGCAGTGAAGGATGCATACCTCTTGCCAAGAATTGATGACACCGTGGATGCTGTCAGGTGCCAAGTGGTTCTCCATCTTAGACATGAAGGCAGGATACAACCAGGCCAAGGTTGCAGAGACGGACAAGGAGAAAAGAGCCTTTTCATACACGTAGGGTTTATGGCAGTTTCGGTGATGCTTTTTGGCCTCTGAAATGTCCCAGCTGCTTTTGAGCATCTAATGGATCACATACTGGAAGGCCTGCACTGGCAGATGGCTCTCATCTATCTGAATGATGAAATTGTGTTTGGATGGACTTTCGGCCAGGAATTGGAGAGGCTGTCAGAGGTGTTGAACAAGATCCGAGCAGTGCACCTCAAGCTGAACCCCAAGAAGTGCTACTTGTTTCAGAAGGAAGTGAAGTACCTGGGAGACACATTATAGATGAAAGTGGCATCCATACTGACCCAGAGACAGTGGCAACTGTGGAAAACTGGTCAGTTCCAACTTGTGTGAAAGAGCTATGGAGTTTCTTGGGCTTGTGCACCTACAATCGGCGTTTTGTCAAGGACTTTGCAATGATAGCTGCACCTCTGCACAAGTTGTTAGGGAAGAGGCAGAAGTTTACATGGACTGCAATGACTCAGAAGGCCTTCGATAAACTCAAACATGCGTTGGCAGGCTCTCCAGTATTGCTGTACCCTGATCAGAGTCAGCTATTCATCCTGGACTGTGACGCTAGTGGCCATGGTATTGGTGTAGTCCTGTCGAAGAAGAAGGATGACAAGGAATATGTGATGGCATATTACAGCAAGAAGCTCAGCCCACCGGAGGGGAAGTACTGTGTGACCCGTAAGGAGCGCTTGGCAGTGATGATTTCTTCGATCCCTACTTCTATGGGTCCTACTTCATCGTCAGGACAGACCATGCAGCACTGCAGTGGCTGAAGACATTAACAAATCTAGAAGGACAATTGGTACATTGGCTCAGAAAGCTGGACTAACACAACTATGAGGTACAGCAGCACCCTGGCCAGGTACCTGGTAATGCTGACAGCCTGAGTCATCGGCCTGTTACCCAGAGTGCTGGCAGTGTAGTAAAAAAAGATCATAGCAAGAAATGCAGCCGTACTTTAGTGACAAGTTCAGCGTCGGATGAAGAAGACCTGAAGAGGATGCAGATGGAGGATGCAGATTTATAACCAGTGCTAAAGTGGCTGCAGTGGAGTACCGTGCAACCATCTTGGGAAGAAGTTTTCAGGTTCAGTCCAGCGACTAAGAGCTACTGGAGTCAGTGGGACCTTCTTCATTTGAACAACGGACTACTGTAGCATCAGTGGGGGACACTCGATGGCCTCAGCAAGTATTGGAAGCTGGTGGTTCCAAAGTAAAGGAGGTCTGGCACCATGAATGAACCTCATAACCTGATCATTAATGGGCACCTGGGGGTGAAGAAAACTCTAAACTGGCTGCAACAGCGGTTCTACTG
This sequence comes from Coenobita brevimanus, assembly GCF_032717465.1. Lineage (NCBI taxonomy): Eukaryota > Metazoa > Arthropoda > Malacostraca > Decapoda > Coenobitidae > Coenobita > Coenobita brevimanus. The sequence goes on along the minus strand of NC_136999.1, from coordinate 28,992,819 downwards.
GATTGGCACGTGTCAGGTTGTTGAAGAGTGGTGTCAGGCCTGTGATGTATGTTGTGCCAAGAAGGGACCCAAGAAACGTGGTTGCACCCCTTTCCAACTGTACGAAGTGGGTGCATCAATGGAGGGAGGCACAGTGGACATTTGCCACTCACTGAAAGACGAAAACAGTATACAGTATATGTGTTGCCATGGTGTACTTCACAAAGTGGCAAGAAGCCCATGTTATTCCCGATAAAGAGGCTGTGACTGTTGCTCAGGTGTTGGTTGACCAGTTTTTCTGTTGCTTTGGGATGCCAGAAGAGCTACATTCAGGCCACGGTAGAAAGTTCAAGTCTCCTGTGTTCCGTGAGTGCTGCAAGTTACTGCGGATCAAGAAGACCAGGATGACCCCACTAAGGGCACAGTCAGAAGGGATGGTGGAGAAATTCAACTAGACACTAGGACAAGAACTGGCCAAACACTGTGTAGAGGGAAAAATGGAATGGGATCAGAAATTACTTGCGTTGCTGGTGGCATATCGGTCTGCATCCCATGAGTCTACTGGCTACCCCCCTGCAAAACTGATGGGCCATGAGTTACGCTTACCTGTTGACTTGTTAGTGGGAAGACCACTTGGTGAAGAGCTGCCTACGGACACCTCCAGCTATGTGGAGCATCTTCAGGAAAGGCTGGCCGAGGTACATCAAGTGTGAGGACCCCTTAAGTTTTCAGGCAAGGTGATGAAGTGAAAGTTTGATGCCAAGGCAAGTGAGGTGAGCTTCAAGAATGGTGACAAAGTTTGGTTGCATAATCGTTAGCTGAAGAAGGGACAGTCACCAAAGCAGCAGAGCCCATGGGATGGGCCTTACACTGTATTGGACCGCCCATCAGATGTAACATTCCAGATTTGGGGAGACAGGAAGTCTCACCCAAAAGTTGTACATGTGAATCGTCTGCTGTGGCAGTACCATGGGCCACAACAGTACGGCTGGGACGTCTCCCTGGAATCGTGCACACCCCCAGTTGAGGATGTTGAGGAAGACCAAGAAGCTGAAGTGCAAGAGGATGGTGACAGTTTCCTAAGAGAAGAAGTGCATCAGGAAGAGGACTAAGACATTCCAGGAGGAGTGGACTGCGTGAAAGAGCAGGGACGTCATCAGAAGTGGCATAGAAAAAGACCTGATAAGTTGATGGATTATTTTCTATCTATCTTTTGCCAGACGCCCTAATTCTGTACGGGGTGGCCACAAACAAATCGCCTCCACGTCGCCCTGTCCCCCGCCATATCACTGCCCTGCTCCCACCTCACACCCCCCTCTCTCATATACCTCTCCACTCCATCCCTCTATCTCATACTCGACCTCCTCCTCCCTCTCCACCCTTCCACCTCACTCATACACTCTCCTCGTCAGTCTCTCACCTTCCATCCTCTCCACATAGCCAAACCACCTCAGTGTGTTCCTCCTAACGCTTCTTATCACATCCACATCCACACCACAACGTTCCTTTATGTCCTCATTTATCAGCCTGTCTCTCCACGTGACCACACACGCTCCTCTTAAATAACTCATTTCCACTGCTCTCACTCTTGACTTGTGTCCTTCCAACAACGTCCAAGCTTCACTTCCATGCTCATTTCACTGTTTCTTATTCCTGCATTCAAGGAACCAGCAACCTTTCTTCCTTGTTGTACCCTTTCAAGCACTTCACCCTCCAATCTTCCATCCTTACTCATCACACTCCCCAAGTATATACTTAAATGTACTCACATTTTCCGATTCCTCACCATCCAACCTCACTATACATTCACTGACTTCACCTCTCTCAAAGACCATCACTTTACTCTTCCCTACATTCACATTTAGATTCCGCGTCTTACACACTATCCCAAACTCATCCACCAAGCCTTGCAGCTCCCCTTCGTCTTCACTTAACAACACAGTATCATCTGCAAACAACAATACAGCGAATTTCCAAATACTACCCTCTCTCCCTATGGCCACTCCAACATCCACTACCTCTTTTATTACCCCATCTATGTAAAGACTGAACATCCATGGAGACATGTCACATCCCTGTTTCATCTATGTAAAGACTGAACATCCATGGAGACATGCCACATCCCTGTTTCAACCCAACCTTCAAAGAGAAAAATTCACTCAGTTCACCATCCACACGCACTGCAGCCTTAGCACCATGATACATACTCTTCACAGCATTCAACAACTTCCTATCTACTCCATATATTCTTAATACTTTCCACAATCCTTGCCTATCCACTCTGTCATATGCTTTCTCCAAATCCATGAAGGCCGCATACAACTTCTTTCCCTTCTCTAGAAACTTTTCCACTAAAGATCTAAGAATGAATATCTGATCTATACAATCTCATCCCTTCCTAAAGCGTCCCTGTTCTTCTTCAACTAATTTCCATGTTATTTCCCTAACTCTGTCAATAAGTATCCTACCATACACTTTTTCTACTAAACTAAGTGTATGATTAAATGTTTAGCTTGGATTAAGGACAATGTATACATTGTGTAGTCTTGTCCGGACGACAAATGGACAAGGGAGGGGATAGTGTTGAGAAGTGGGATTAGTTAGTTAGGTAGTCCGGAAGTTTCTCAATGTTTCTGGTATTTTACCATTGCATGTCAGAGTTACCAGTTAACCTGCTATTGTGAGTGTAGGTATTTCATAAGTTGTACATTAAGTTTTATACTCTTTTTCTCTGTAATGTGTTAGTCATATGATTGTTCATTAGATTACGTAATTTTATCTCAGATTGTATGTTAAATAATTTAGAATGTAAGAAAATTCTGGCATGTTTTGGATGTCTCCGAGTTGGTAACTGTTGTAACCGTGCCCCCTCGGGAATACACGAGAACTTTGTAGTAGTAGAACATTCTAGAATATGGGAAGCTTATATTAGGATGGAGAAGAGACTAGAGCAGGGTCAGTCGGGTTTTCAGTTCAGTTTGAGTGTAGTGCAGTGTTGTTGCAGTGCAGTTTTTATATATTGGGCACTTTTGAAAATATTGAAGTGTTGTTGGCAAACTGTGAAGTGTTATTGCAGTTTGTGTATAGCTCTGGTACTTGTGAGAACAGTGCAGTGAAGTTGGAAAGCATTAAGTGTAATTACTTGGAAAATAAAGACAGTGAACATAAGAAGCCAGTGTTTATTCACTACGCCTGAGCTGACTTTGTGTACTGTACACCTAAAGGCTGACCATAGGAAGAACTCACTGGGCAACGTCCTTCCTGTACTCTACTACTGCTGTTGGAGCCTGTGGCAGTGTGGGTCGGGGACATAACACTATATACAATGGTAGTAAAGGTAATTTTAATATAATTACAATACAGTAGACAGAATGTAAAATCTGTAATATTAAAAACTACAACTACTTTCTGATTGCTCAAAATTTCTATCAGTATCTTAAAATCATAATCAATATCCAATGAACCCTGTTAATCCAATGTGCCTTACAAAACCAAGGTGCTTTTACCTTACCATAACCACAACAAGCCACAAACAAGCATCATAAAATTAATCATCTGCAGCAGCACCAACAGACACACTGCCCATCCATCACACACCACCCTACTTTCATCCTTACGACATAACACCTGAATACCCAGTATCACTAAACAAGGCTCAGTAGCATCGCACCACACCACAACCACGCACCACACATCATCTGCTGCAACACCAACACACACATTGCCCCTACAACATACACCACTCTCACCCTTACACTAAAATGCCTGAAAACCCAGTATCCTTACAGAAGTCTCTACAGTATTGCACCACAGCCACCTATTCATCTCTTGAATAAAGTAGCGTTGTTTTACTTCCTGTCAAACTTTAAATATAGCAATGTCAGTGCAATTATTTATTAGTATAAACTAATCATATAAATTGATATGGAAAAATAGAAGAAAAACGAGCACATTGCTCCATTACATCGTTATATACTATGCAGAAGCATAAGTAACACAAGCAAATTTTTCCATTTTATATCAAATTTAAATTCAAAAATCAAAAAGTAGGGGAGACCAGGTCTAGTTGTTACGTGTACAAGTTGTTACACCCTCAGTATCTCCATAATTAGTCTATAAATGAAGGAGTGGTCATCGCCATGTTATGCAGCCTTCATACGAAGGTAGAGCCTGAAGAGGCAACTTAAAGGCGTCACTTGAGTATGAGCTAAGGAAAAAAATAAATATTTTAACCGTCAAAATTTTTTTCCATGTTCAAAGTTATTTTGATATATCAGTGTCACCTGTTGATGCAGCTGAGTCATATGGTGTGTGGAACCAGATATGTGAAAAGGCTATGAAATCGCAAAAGTTTATGGTGGTGGCGACACTTTTATAAAGATAAAGTGGCCAAGTGTACAGAAAACCAGTGTTGGGTTTTGTTGTTATGAGTTAGTTGTTACAGTAACAATTTACCCCATTCGGGAGGTTAAGAGACTAGTGAAGGAGAGTAAGAAGAAAGTGGATGAAGAGTTTGGGAGGAATCTGAGCGTGAAATGGAGGGAAAGTAAGAAATTGTTTTGGAAGGAGGTAAGGAAAGTAAGGCAGTGTGAAAAGGGAAATAGCAGGGGAGTGAAAGATAGGAATAATAGATTACTGGTGGAGAAGAGAGAGAAATTGAGGAGATGGAAGGAGCACTTTGAGGATTTGTTGAATGTAGAGAGTGAGAGCAGTGCGAGTATAAGTGGTTGGGGAATGGCTGGGAGAAGAAGAGATGAGAGGAGGGAGGAGGAAATCAGTAGGGCGGAAGTAGTGGAAGCGATGAAGAAGATTAAGTTGGGAAAGGCCCCAGGAATTAATGGATTGTGTGGCGAAATGCTTAGGTATGGGGGTGAGATTGTTGTGGAGTGGATATGAAAGTTGTGTAGATTGGCTTGGGAAGAGGGAAGGGTTCCAGAGGACTGGAAATCAGGTATAATTGTTCCTTTATACAAAGTAAAAGGAGAGAGAGAAGTATGTGGTAACCATAGGGATATTTGCCTTCTTAGTGTGACTGGTAAACTATATGGTAGAATACTCATTGATAGGGTTAGGCATATGACAGAGGAGCTAGTTGGAGAAGAACAAGGGGGATTTAGGAAGGGAAAAGGGTTTGTAGATCAGATGTTTGTTCTAAGATGTTCAGTGGAGAGGTACCTAGAGAAGGGAAGGAAAGTGTATGCTGCCTTCATGGACTTCGAGAAAGCTTATGACAGAATAGATAGGCAAGGTATGTGGAAGGTATTAAGAATATATGGAGTGGAGGGGAAATTGTTGAGTGCTGTGAAGAGTATGTACAAGAGAGCTAGGGCTACAGTGCGAGTGAATGGCAAGCTGAGTGAGTTCTTTGATCTCAATGTGGGACTGAAACAGGGTTGTGTGATGTCTCCATGGCTGTTTAATATATACATGGATGGGGTTGTAAAGGAGGTGCAAGGTAGGGGAGTGGATGTGAGAGTGGCTCTAGTGAATGAGGGCGATATTTGGAAGATTCCGGTGTTGCTGTTTGCTGATGATACAGTATTGTTGGGTGAAGATGAATGGGAGTTGCAAGGTTTGGTGAATGAATTTGGGACAGTGTGTAGGAGGAGGAAGCTGAAAGTTAATGTAAACAAAAGTAAAGTTATGGTGTTTGAGAGGAATGAAGTCACAGAATGTACAGTGAGGTTGGATGGTGAGGATATGGAGAATGTGAGTGCATTCAAGTAATTGGGTAGTGTGATGAGTAAGGATGGAACTTTGGGGGATGAAGTGCGTGAAAGGGTACAGCAGGGAAGGAAGGTTGTTGGTTCACTGAAAGCAGTGATGAGGAATAGGGAGGTGAGTATGGAAGTTAAGAAGTCACTGCATGATAGTAATGTGATCCCTACCCTGACGTATGGAAGCAAGGCGTGGACCTTGCAAGAGGGGAACAAGTCAAGAGTGAGAGCAGTGGAAATGAGTTACTTGAGAGGAGCATGTGGAGTGACATGGAGGAACAGGTTGACGAATGAAGAAGGGAAGGAATGTTGTGGGGTGGATGTGGATGTGGTTAAGAAGATTAGGAGAAATACACCGAGGTGGTTTGGACATGTGGAGAGAATGGAGAATGAAAGACTGACTAAGAGGGTGTATGTAGGTGAGGTGGAGGGAGGGAGAGGGAGGGGTAGACCGAGGATGAGGTGCAGGGATGGAGTTGAGAGGTATATGAGGGAGGGGAGGGTGAGCTGGGGGGAGGGTAGTCAAATGGTGGGTGACAGAGTGACTTAGAGGCGTTTTGTCTGCGGCCACTCTTTGCAGGATTAGGGCGTCGGGCTATAGATAGATAGATAGATAGAGAACAACTATACTAAATTATCCCAATACTTTAAGCTAATCACTTCAACCATGCCTGGAATTACTTGGAAAATAGACTGTTACGGAGGCAGCAGTCAAACGAGTTATGGATAATAAATCATATAACAGTGTTGCAGATCAATAGTGTAATGTAAAAGTAATATAATGGTTAATGAACAGTGTTGGTAAAGTTAATCTTTATGTAGATCTAGGTAGTATCTATGTTTATCTGTCAGTTTATCTGTCAGTCTATCTATCTACCTAATATATCTATCTATATTTATCTGTCTGTCTCAGACTATTTATTCCTTCATCTATCTGTCTATATCAATGAATCAGTCTGTCTATATAAATCAAGCTATATATAGATAGATAGATAGATAGATAGATAGATAGATGTCACTCTCTGACTATATATAAATAGTGATACTGGAGCAAGTGAGTGTTTCAGTGAGTGCTGGTGATGATGGTGGAGTAATTGAATGATATCAGTTGCACGGTTGAATGATTCAGTTGCTGACAGAGGTTGTGATCAGTGACTAAATGCATGATAATAATTTAATTTTACTTACACAACATTCAATATACCACTATGCCTGTATTCACATGTTAATGACAATAGTAAAATTATGGACATATTTAGGTTCTATAACATGCATATCAATTTAAGCCGGGGTGCGTAACAAGTTGCCCCGTAACTGGGGTAAATTGTGACGAATGACATGCCATCATAAACATTTAAATAACCATATGACAAAAAAAAAAAATCGTTTATTTTGTCCATATTTATAATAAAAGGACATATTTTCCTGCTCTCAGATAAAAAAAAAAATCAATATATTATACCATTAACCTATAATGCAAAAAGGAAAAAAAAAATCACAACTAGATCCGTTCTCCCCTAATACAGTACTTCTAGTACAATTAGATTTTTTAAAACTAATACAAAAAGAAGCACCATTACCTGGCCACAATAATATTATTAGTATAGCACTGCAGTATATAATATTTATAATCACCATGACCATGCCACAATATTGTTGTCAGTGCTCCAGTAGGCAGCATAAATGTATCAGGTGCTCATGCGCAAGAAACTTGTCCTGACATACTGTATCTCTGCAGGAACGTGTTGGGTAGTCACATACCATCAGAAGCGGAACTTGACCTCTTCCAGCATGGCAGGCAACAGAATGGTGACATGAAAATTAATGAACCAGTCACTTAAAATATAAATGGTCATACCGACATGCGTGGTGGTGGAAGACCCCATGGTGAAATGAGGCGTAGGGATGTATGCTAAAATGCGAGTGACGTGGAAGTTTTGGTTGGGTAAATTTACCATGATGTAGTGAATAGTAGTGATGTTGGGGATGAAGAACATCATGCAGTTTATGACTGAAATGAACTCAGGATGAAGACCACCAGGGAGGAGTGGATGAAAGAAGGAATCATCCTGGTATTATATGCCCCCAGAAAGATCATGACACGAACAACGAGGAAGCAGAACATCCACACAGGCCTGGGCAGGAATGTCATCCCACATACTGGATGGGCAAATCCAGAGAAAATGCAGTAACATGGGTGAACGCAACATGTAAATGAAATTGTTGGTCGGTCGTCAAGTAATCTTTTGAACTTCCCATAATGCAATGCAAAAGTTGACATGGCCAGAGAAATGACTTGCCTAATTGCAAGTTACAAAAATAATTTACCGATTGTCTCATTCTCTCTTAAGGTCCTGACACTGATACCTCATTTCTCCCTTAACAAGAGCCGCCAAACATCACAGAACATCACGAAGACCAAACATCGCAGAAAATATTAAAGCCATCCAAAGGCGGGTTGAAATGTGGAAAAGAGGTGAAGTTGATAACATACTTGGGAAAGCAAGGGCCTTGCAAGTGAGAATAAGCAACCCTAGCAGGAAAAAAAAAAAAAAAAAAAAAAACACCAACAATATGCATGGATTTTTGGCAGGAAGCTGAGACAGGGGAATGTTTCAGCTTAATCATGAAACGGAGTACTTCACCTGACAGAAGTAACACTATAACAACTAAAAGAAACACACCTGAATGCACGGCAAACAAGTGCCCAGTCAAAGCTTGACGGGAAGTGCATGCCACCTAATCCCATCATATATGACAGGATAATTGGAGACATGGTGCGGAGGAAGGCAATGAACACACACATGGAGGGGCAGAACCTTTAGGCCTGTGTGCAAAACCTTTGCAAATAATCCTTAGTAACATCAAGTTTGGGGAAACAGCAACAGATATATGTAAGACCATTGCCTCACCGGCAAGGAAGCTGGCTTCAAGTCAGTGCAACAACATTGACGCATTGGCGGCTTGCAGACTAATCCCCCTTGATGAGAATCCTGGACAGAGGACCATCGGGGTAGGCCAAATCTTAAGATGGATTATAGGAAAATGCATTATTTAGGTGGTGAGAGATGATGTTAAGCAGGCAGTTGGCAACCTCGAAGGGTGTGCAGGCCAACAGGCATGAAGTGATATAGCAGTTCACTGCATGAAGAGAATATATGAAGAGGACTGTCATGCAGGATTACTTGTTGATGCCTCAAACACATTTAATACCATCAATCAAGAGGCAGTACAGCACAATATCAAGGGTAAATGCCCAGGATTTGCCCAGTATGAGGAAAACACTACAAAAAGCAGTAGACATTTACATTGTAGGTAAGACAGCTGCTATGATGTCAGTGTAATCGAGTCTACAGAAGGAACTACCTAGGGCAGCGTTTCTTAACCTTTTCCGACCTCAGCACCCCCCTTGTAATAAGGTCTCAGTCCAGCACCCCTCAACATCTGGTTACTGGGACTGCAGTTGCTACACTACTGCAGGGTTAAAGTAAGAGTACTGCCTGACAGTTTATTTTGTACTGTATCAAACAAACAAAAATCAAGGATGCCAATACTAAGCAAATCCAGTAAGAAAAAATATAATGTAGCATTTTCCAGCACCCCCTAAAATTGATTTCAGCACCCCCTGGGGGTGCTAGCACCCCAGGTTAAGAAACACTGACCTAAGGGGACCCCGTTGCAATGGGTATACGCCATGGCTATGGCAATGCTGCAACAACAGATCAATTACAAGGCCACCAATGTAAAACTCGTAGTCTATACTGATGATCTTACTGGTCCTGGCAAGGTGGTAAGATGTGAGGGAAATTTGGGACCTTGTAACATCATTGCCCTGAGATAGGCTACCACCCCAGTGCACATAAGTCCATCCTGATCGTGAAACCAGCTTACTATCAAGATGCATAGGAAGCCTTTAGGGACACAAAAGTGAAAGTGACAAAAGAAGGTCAGAGGCATCTCGGCGAGGTGTCTGGAACTATGGAATTCAAAGTCAAATATGTAAGTGATAAAAATATGGGTAGAAGAAATACATTTTCTTTTCAGCCATGCAAAAACAGAAACCTACACAGCATACACCTCATTTTCATATGAGATAGAGCACAAAAGGACTTTCGTTATGTGAACCATGCCCGGCATAGAGTTGCTGCTACAACCACTGGAGGGTGCTATCAGGGAGTCATTCGTCCCATCACTGACCAATGGCTACATCCCCACACTAGAAGAGAAGGCTCTACTAGCACTGCCACCCAGGATGGAAGGTCTTAGCATTATAAATCTAGCAGCCATGGCAGGCTATGAACACAGATATTCACTTAGGCTCACAGAATCCTTGTCACAAAGATTTGTGCCCAGGTTAAGATGAGTGAAATCGACCAACAGCAGCAGAAAGATATAAAAACACAGATGAGCAAAGGGCGAGAAGCAAGACAAAAATACAGCTGCAGCACATAACTAAACATCTTACATCAGACCAGTCCAGAAGAGTTGAAATGGCACAGGATAATGGGGCAAAAAATTGGCTGACAACCCTGCCTCTCATGGCAAAAGGCTTCCACTTCAGCAAACAAGGATTTATTGACGTCATAACCTTGAGATATGGGTGGCCAATAAAGAACCTACCTCAACAGTGTGTTTGTGGCTCTGTCATAGATGCAAACTATGCAATGGTTTGCAAGAAGGCAGGTTTTCTGTGCATTCGACATGGTGAAGTAGGCAGCCTCCCTGCCAAGATGCTACAGGAAACATGCCGTGATGTCACCATAAAGCCAGAGTTGCCCCCTCAAGACGGTGAGCACGTCATCCACAGAACACCAAACATCAACTGAAAAAGGAGTGGATGTCAGCGGTCAAGGTTTCTGGACACGTGGGCCGAGTGCTTTCCTTGACATTAGGATATTTGGTCCTACGGCAGCATATCACCATGAACTGCACACAAGAGGAATGAACATAAAAAAAAAATCAAGATAGGACCCAGCATGTGGACCACGGTCAGTTTGCTTGTGTTTACAACGGGGGGGATGGGTCCGGAGGCAGGAAGACTCTACTCAAGAATGGCAGAGATTCTTTCTGAAAAGAAGCATCATTTTCAGAGTTTTGTAATGGCCTGGATGAGATGTTGACTGTCATTAACCCTCGTAAGGTCTGCAAACCATATGCCTCATGGGCACAAGATCATTAGTCCTCAGGCCTGTCTCTCTGACTGGTATGGATTATGAAGCTACTGCGGTCTAGAATTGCATAGATCAGTGACTCCAACAGATTAATGTTTTTATGAGAACCATAATGTCAATGAAAAAATAAAGTAATAAAAGAAGTAGCATATTGTTGGTAATCACAGTCGTTGGCGAATCTGTGGCTAACGGATTGTATTGTGAGGGTATGCAACAGGAAATACGCCTTGATGTTACCTTAGAGCCAGCTCTGGTCTCTCTAGACGGTGAGCACTTCATCCATAGAACAGCAGACATCAAATGATGCAAGAGCGGATGTCAGTGCTCGAGGATTCTGAAAACGTGGGAATAGGGCTTTTCTTGAAATGAGGATGATCCTATGGCAGCATATCACCATGAGCTGCACACAAAATCAACAAGAAAAAATAAAACTATCAAGATAGGACCCTGTATGTGGATCACGGTCAATGTGCTCCCCTTGTATTCACAACATCAGGGGGGATGGGTCCGGAGGTGGAGAGAGACTGCCAGAGGTTCTTCCTGAAAAGAAGCATCATCCTCTGAGTTCTGTTATGGCCTGGATGAGATGTTGTCTGTCATTCTCCCTCGTGAGGTCTGCACACTTATGCAGCAGGGGCACACGATCATCAGCCCTCAGGCCTGTCTCTCTGGCGGGTATGAAGCTACTGCGGCTGAGAGTCGCATAAACCAGTGGCTCCAACATATTAATGTCTTTATGAGAGCTGTAATGTTAACGAAAATAATAAAGTAATAAAAGTAGTAGCATACTGTTGATAACCACAGTTGCTGGCGAGTCTGTGGCCAACGGTGTGTATTATGAGGGTTAGAGTTAACCTCCACAACTCTAAATGGTGAACTGTGTAATGAAGTTGGGTTTGATCTTCACATTATAATTCTCAAATGGGCGGAGGTGATATTGTTTTAAAAAAAAGTAGTGGTAGTATTAGCAGTAGTAATACTAGTAGTAGTAGTAGTAGTAGCAATAATAGTAGTAGTAGTAGTAATAGTAGTAGTCGTGGTTGTTGTTGTGGTAGTAGTTGTAGTAGTAATAGTTGTAGTGGTGGTAGTAGTAGTAGTAGTGTTAGCAGTAATAACAGTAGTAGTAGTACTGGTGGTGGTGGTGATGGTTGTAGTAGTAGTGGTAGTGGTGTGGTGGTGGTATTAGTAGTAGTAATAGTAGCAACATCTTATGCTTATTCTTCTTATTTGTTGTTGCTGTTTTATGGTTGTGAGCTCAGACTCATCTGAATGTAGTTTTCTTGGTTTTATTATACCATCACAGAGCAGGCAAAGCTATATTGATGATTAAAACGTTTATGGAAATTGAACACACAACGAATAAAGATTCTCTCTCTCTCTCTCTCTCTCTCTCTCTCTCTCTCTCTCGGCAGAAGTCTCAATCCCGTCAGGGGTGGTCACAAACAAATCGCCTCCTAGTCTCCCTGCCCTCTGCCATTTTGCTGCCCTTCCTCCAATTCACACCCTACCCTCTCACATATGTGTCCACCCCATCTTTCCATCTCATTCTTGGTTACCTCATCCCCCTTTCCCCTTCCACTATGTTGTTGAGTTGCGCTTTTCCTCTAGTCCACCATCCACGCCTCGTGGGACAGGGATGGAACTGAGATGCGTCTTCCCGGTTATATTGCCTAAGTGTAACACTGGGAAGCCGCCCCTCTCCAGCACAAATATGTAAATGAATGTATGGCTCAGCATGCCTTGTAACTGAGGAAGAGAAAAACTTAACAACGGAAATATATAGAGGTCAATATAACTGTGGATATAACTACGCACACATAACTAAACAGGAGCCTGTGCCGCTGATACAACTTGAACGTGTACCAAACCTCTCACGCACTATTTAGCTTCTTGCACTGTATTGGTAAGCCTGCCATCACATTATCTCGGAGATGCCAGGGACTCTATCAAGGGTATTATTCTCCTTTTGGACATCACATTTGAGACGATCTCTGTTGAATACTGCGATTAGGTGAATTTAAACAGCATAATATAAACTACAGTCAGAGATAGGATGTGGACGCTACACAAGGTACCTGGTAATATGGAATTCAACTTGACAGCATGAATAAACATTGCCGTTTGATTATTGATGCAAATACTCGTATTACGATCATATAAATGTTAATTGCATATATTGCATTATTTCCATATTTGTCATTACTATTTAAGTAAGTAGCCTACAAGTTATTTAGTCTTTAGTATCCGGTTACACCTGATAACCTTGGTAATACCTCTATATTACTGGGTGAATGTCACACCAAGTTCCTTAACTGATATGCACAAACTCTCTCTCTCTCTCTCTCTCTCTCTCTCTCTCTCTCTCTCTAGTACCACATTTTGATATCCTTTCTCTTCACAGTGCCTTTGCGTTGGTGGAATCGGGTTTATTTGAGAAGTGGATGAAGTACTCCCTGGCCAACACCACCGCCTGTGTCAGTCCACCCATGGTCATCACCGTCACTACTGTCCTCTCACTCACCAACCTCTGGGTAATTGTAAGATTGTGTGCAGTTTTTGTCAAGGACTGGCTATTTATCGCTATCTGTCTTTCTGTCTATATCAGTTACCAGTCGCCTTAATACTGTAAGAGGTGGGTACTACCAAATCGCCTTCACGTCATCCTATCCTCTAGCTACCTTCCCTCCAAATCATACTCACTCACTCATCAATGTCCAGGTAACTTTCAGTTTGGCTGGAATTTACGATATATTTACGACCAATTCTCTCTCTCTCTCTCTCTCTCTCTCTCTCTCTCTCTCTCTCTCTCTCTCTCTCTCAACTTTGATTTTTTATTGGTAAAGACAAGTGACATAGGAACTTTGTGCAGTCCTTTTTTGTTTTCCTCTCTGTGAGTGGTAATAATAATAATAATAGTAATAATAATAATAACAACAACAACAACAACAACAACAATAATAATAATAATAACAGTAATAATGAAATAATAGAAATAAATAAATGAAAGGCCGAGATCTCAGGCCCGAAGAAGTAGACGCAAAATGTCGCTTGGCATGCCTCCGCCAAGCATTATGCAGTGATTCGCCATACAACCTCCATGACAGGGTTCACTGGGGGTTGAAACGTGACTAAAGATGAATTAAGTCGACCCCATATGTCCTTGACCCCTGACCCCTTGGCCTTGCTACCGTTCATTGTCCTTCATACTGCATCACATACAAAACGTTGATCAAATTCCGCCGAGGGGTTTAGGAGATATCGTCCCACACCCATATGACCATTGCCTTTGGCCCCTTGTTCTTGCCGGCTAAATCAGTTCATCACTCCTTCATACTGTATCACTGACAAAAGTTTGGCCGAAATCGGTCAAGGAGTTCAGGAGATATTGCACCTACATCCATATGACGTTGACCTTTGCCCCTCTACCGTGCTGATCAAATAAGTTTATCATCCTTCGATACTTTTTCAATGACAGAAGTTTGGTTGAAATCCGTTGAAGGGTTTAGGAGGTATTGAGCCCACTCCCATATGACCCTGACTTCACCCCTTGACCTTGCTTACCTTATCAGTTCACCATCCCTTCATACCGTATCACTGACAATAGTTTGGCCGAAAACCTGCGTGGATAAACTAAGTTTACCACATAAGGCCTTGGCCTCTGACCCTTTGACCTAGCTGACCTAATCAGTTTATCATCTCATCGTACTGAGTGATTGACAAAAGATTCGTGCAAAGTCGTTGATGGGTTTAAATGATATTTCGCCAACAGTATTGTAATGGACACACGCCTAAATGAATAAACTAAACTGATCTCATACGACCTTGACCCTTGAACCTCTGACCGTCGTGAAGTAATCAGTTCATCATCCCTTCATACTGTATCACCGACAAAAGTTTGGTCTAAATCCCACAAGATGAAATAGGTCGACCCTTTATGACGACCTTTGACCCCTTGATCCAGCTGACCTAATTTTTTTTTTTAATTTCATCATACTGCATCACTGCCAAAAGTTTGGTGGAAATCCGCCAATGGGTTCAGGATATATCGTTGCCAGAAAACTGTTATCGATGGACGGATGGACACACTTATGCACCTGCACACGGAGAGATGGACAGACCAATCATCCAACATAGGTGGGTGGAGGCATAATAATAAATAATAAATAAACTACTACTACTACTACTACTACTACTACTACTGTTACTACTAGTATGGTAAATGAGTGCATGAGAAAGAGGTATAGACTGCGCCTTTTGTTGAGAGAATTGCAGCAATTGACGACTACTCTCCAGGTTGCCTCCCACACACTCTGGACAGTAGCTAAACCACCATGCACTATCCCCTGTTATTATTTCCATCGTTTTTTGCTTCCTTCACATTACTTCATACTTTGATGAGTTTAGCCTTTTTTTTTTTTGACATTTTATACTTTTTGCTTTATGATTGCCTTCATCATTTATGATGGACAGTGCTTGATAATACGAGGATATATTGAGAATGGTTAGGTTGGATGTCATTACCGAGAAACAACTGCCCTATACACTTTTTTATAAATTTAACCCCCATTGTGATAGCCTTATAAAATAGAGTACGCATAACCAGGAGTGTTTACTGCGGTAACTTTCACATTACATGAACACATAAGCAGATGACTGCATTAAACTTGTCGGCCCATGCATCAGCAGTACTTGTAAAGGTGTGACCACTCTGTTAGTTGCAAGCTTCAAAAAATATTCTTTGCACAATTGTAGATTCTACATTTCGTCCCTATGCTTAGGAACAACTGTGCCACTGGTGCGGCGATCTTTTTATTTTCAGGATTACCCTCTTATTCATTTCATTTTCTAGTTGGTAAGGATTTTAATTTTTGTTTTCTTCGTTTACTTATGGAGTAACTCATCATTTGTTTTCCAATTTTCCCACCCGACTTTTATATCGCATTACTTTCGTCTCTGAGAATTTCTGGAAAATCTATGCATCACCTTCCCTTGCCAAGGTTATTGCATCCCCAGGCAACACAGCACCGCATAATTGATGAAGAAATCCAGTCAATCACAAATAAAAGCAAAAAGCAGGCTTGACATTCAACTTGCTCTAACCACTGGGGGACTGAAACAAAGGTGTCGCACCTCCCTTTTCAGAGGGTGCTGCATTGAGTGAGTTGATGGGCGCCCTCACCTGTCGTGTACCATCACCGTTCATCAGCTAACAAGTGGATACCACACAATGACAACTGTTCTCTGAATGATTCCTCATTATACTTAGCAGACAAAATTCAACCAGGAGAGGTCATTGAACTTTACGTTTTCTAACTTCATACGATTATATTAATGAAATGTATATAGTGTTCATTAACTGTTTCAGTACCAAAGAGTTTTCTAAAGATATCTGTATGTTTGTCTATCAGTCTACATACCTGTAATAGTAAGACCGGACTTTTATTCCTCAAATAATGACCATGGCACATAAAAGTACAAATACTCTAAAATATTTCCAAAACTTTGCAAAAACTTCCAACACATTGCTAGATTTCTTCCTCTTACACGTCAAATAGTATTTCGAAATCAAGGTATATAAGGCTAAAATCTTGAGATAATTGAAATGACTATCAAAGAGAGAGGGTGGTGAAACTGTCCCCTTTGGGAGTTCGGGGGAATCAAAGATTTTCTGGCAAATGTAGGGAGTGGTCAGGAAACGTCTGGGAATCTGTACTCAACACTGACACATTTATGATGATGATGATGATGATGGTGATTATGATATTATTATTATTACCGTTATAAAGCTTCGCGATGTACATGGTGGAGTTCATTGTTTTAGTAAGTATTATTATTTTTTTTCTTTGCACTTTTAACCCTCCATCTGACAAAGTCAGAAGAGGGTATTGTTATCACTGGTGTCCATCTGTAGAGTTGGGCGACTGGGCAAAGAGATATTCTTTTCCGGAATGAATTTCAAAGTACTGACTACAAGGTTATGAAATTTATAATAGTTATGCGTCTTGTAGTGAACTGTTGTCTTCTCATAGTTAGAATGCTGCGTCTTATTGTATATATTTTTTTGGAAATAAAACTCAGAAATTTCAAATGCCCTGTGCAGGTAATCTCAAACCACAAATAAAAACTATTCACTACAGTCATGAAATTTCACATATTTATGTGTCTTATAGTGAACTGGAGTCTATTCATGTGTAGAATGCTGTTTCGTAAGTAGTTTTGTGAAAATAATGAAAAAGAAAAAATTCTCAGAGATTTCAATGTGACCTGCTGTCTCTGTGTTACCCGGTATACAGAGGGAGGGGAGGGGGGTTGCGGACCGTTATGCTCTTGGTTATGTTGCAGGGAGGTGGGGGAGGGTACGTACTTGGTCAGTTGGAGGGTTGCGACAGCATAACGTTGATGATGATGGTGATGGTGGTAGTGATAATGATGATGATAATGGGAGTTAGGATGATGGTGGTGGTGGTGATGATGTGATGGTGGTAGTGATGATGATGGTGGTGGTGGTGGTTGTGACGATGATGGTGGTGCTGGTGGTGGCGATGACGGTGTGATGGTTGCGATGATGGAGGTGGTGGTTGTGGTGATCATGATGATGATGGTGGTGGTGGTGGTGGTAGTTATGATAGCGGTGTTTTGTTATTTCCTATATCACTGATTTTATTAAGTTTTAGTGTTTCTGCGCTATACAGGGGGAGGGGGGGTCTTAAGAGACGTTATGCGCTTGCTTAGGTGTGCAAAGGAGGGGGGGGTATATGTATCCTCAGATGGAGCGTCGCAACAGCGTAGCATTGCGTAAGTTTTTTTTTTTTTTTTTTTTTGCTTAGATCTTCACGATATTATGCAGGACGGTACCCTAGGGTAACCCAAGTACTTGTGCCAAATATAAGTGACCTTGACCTATTTTTCAAGGTCATATACTCATATCAGGTGCAAAAATTGCTTACTTGAAACTGAAATATCTCAGAAGTTAACTGAGATACAGGTATTTTACTGAAAATCCTACGATGAAAAAGTTTGCTGAGAATTTTGGTGTAATATTTTGCCATTCACCTTAATGGAAAGTACCGAACTCAAATCTGTTCAGTGTATTCTTTGTAACACTTTTTAGAGAAAACCACAATAGCTGTAAAGCTGTATCTTTACAGGAATATAGCTGTGGTTCCTCTCGTTATCTGAAAGGAATATGGTTACAGTAAAGCATACAGTTAACCAGTTAATGAGACATATGTAAACTACAAAGACAATCAATAACATAAATGGTTATGGCGATTCTTCCTTATTGTGGCTACACAATACGTAAATAGGTACCTAGTTATTATTATTATTATTATTATTATTATTAATCATATATTTTATATTCATATTCATATTCATATTCGCATTATTATTATTATTATTATTACTATTATTATTTTGTTTTCAGGGCATGTTCGTGGTGCTTGGCCTAGGCTGTGGGATATCATGCCTTGTTCTGGTCTTGGAGAAGTATGTGTCAAGTACAATGCCGTGAACAGAAATACACTAAGGTATATAAGGATGATGCTATAGTAGATGTGTGGTTTGCTCTTTCTTCCCCCCCCCCTCTCTCTCTCTCTCTCTCTCTCTCTCTTTTATTGTTCTTCCACTATTGGGCATTTATACATGTAATGCGAAGCTCAGTTGTTGTATTTTATTTTTACTTAGGACATCTTAGGCTGCCGAGGTTTCTTTCTGTACACTTACTGGACAGATTGATGTAAAAAGATAATGCCAGTAGAACAGAGGTCATTGCTGCTATTTGTAGATTTTTCTTTATATGATGCGTTGTTATTTCTCTTGTGGCAGGCCATATGTCAATAAACTTATAAACATATTTGTGTTTTTTGTTGGCAGAGGATTAGAGTATAATTAGGCAATTACCTTATTTGTCTCTTGGCTACAAAGATGGTTTGAATATATAAGTTCTGTCTAACATGACTCAGTTATTTTCAGCGCAGAATAAAGGTTATTGGATTCCGTTTATACTTCCTTCACAATCACACTATTCCTCTAATCAGGAAAAATACAATCTTGTAGTTTTAAGAACAACGTACGAATGACATTTTTGTACTGAAATGCTAAGTTTATTGGTGTTGCTTCACTTCAAAAATATTTTAACGTTTAGTACAATACTTAACAGTACTAAACAAGTTACTCTGTTAGAGCCTTTTCTCCATCTATGTCACTTCTTTGATTTCCCAGTCTAGCTTTCTGAAAATAATTTCTAGCCATGCTGTAAGTAATTTTGATGAAATTGTATCTCCATGATGCAAGCCTTTCTCAATCTTAATTTTTTCCGAGTCCTTATGTAAGCTATATACTCGTATAGCAGTTCCATCTTTATATATGTTTTCGAGCAGTTTTATAGTGTTCTTATTTACTCCTTGCACTCGTAATGAATTTATAATTGCTATGTCCTCCAATGAGTCGAAAGTCTTTTCGTAATCAACAAAACCTAAGCACAGTAGTTTATTATATTCTGTTGTTTTTTCAGTTAGTTAATTATTGTGTGTAGGTGACCAGCAGTCAAATTCCTCCTTGGAAAGCCTGCCTGTTCAGGAGCTTGGTTTTCCTCCAAAATTGTTGTTATTCCGTTCATAAGCACTTTAGTGAAGAGTTTGTAAATGACTGATAATTTCATAAGCTAATGGGTCAATAGTTACTAAGATCTTTTCAGTCACCTTTTTTGTTGAGTAAAATAACTATTGCATTACACCATGTTTTGGGAATTTTCTCCTTTTATATAAATTGGCTAAATAAGTGAGCAAGCCTGTTTTGTACTTCTGCATCCAACAGTAAACCTGGTACTAATCCATCTTGTCCTGGCGCCTTCCCTCTTTTCTTTTCTTTTTTTAAGAGAAATACAGTATTTACTTCGTCTGGTGTTACCTCGGTTATTTAACTTGTGTTAACTGAAAAGTTAGCTATTGGTACTATTGTCTTTGATGCATACAGTATATATATATATATATATATATATATATATATATATATATATATATATATATATATATATATATATATATATATATATATATATATATATATATATATATATATATATATATATATATATATATATCTTCTCTCTCTCTCTCTCTCTCTCTCTCCCTATGTATATACAGTATATATTTTGCAATGGGCTCTCCTCTATGGCCGACATTTGCCAATAAATTTTTATGCTTTCATGAAATGAACTGGATAAATAATTGTCCTACCTCCATTTTATATAGACGTTATGTGGATGACACACTTGTGTTTTTTTGGAGCAAATGCCAAGCTGAAAAAGTTTTAGAATACATGAGTTCTCAACATAGGAATATCATTTTCACAATGGAATCGGATGTGGACTCGAAACACTCCTTTTTGGGCCTTAATAAAGAGAAATGTAATGATGGGCTTGCTTTATCTGTTTTTCGGAAACCCACATTCTCAGGACTGGATACCAGTTTCTTCAGTTTCTGCCATTTTAATTTCAAGCTCAATGCAATCAAAACTCTGCTGCATCGAGCCTTGAATATATTATCTAGCTATATGCATTTTCACAAAGAAGTCTAATTTTTAAGGAATTTCTTTTACCATAATGGTTACAGTTTCCACTTGTTTGATAAACAATAATTTTCTTAATCGTCAACTCCAGCCAAAGCAGTGAGTCCCCACTGACAACAAAGAGATCGTTTACTTCCGCATTCCATACCTTGGTGACATCTCTAAGCTGATGCAACAAGCATAAGATAAGAAACTATGTAGATTTTTTTCCTGATAAAGAATTCCGATTCATACCTATGAACTCCTTTAAAATTAGTAGCTTTCGTTTTAAAGATCGTATGCCAGCTGACATGCGCTCATTGATTATCTATCTATTTACTTGCCCCAGTTGCCAAGTGGGGTATGTGGGCAGCACAATTCGCTCACTTAAAATCAGAATCGAAGAGCACCTAGATCAGTCTGCCAGAACGGGCCACCCACTGCACAGTCCTCCTTAAGTTGCAGTGCGGGAAATGGCATTTCCTGTGATATTGTTCCTAGCAGAATTCATTTCAGTATCCTTGACTCTTGCCCTAATGGAAACCTAAAAATTTTAGAATCTCTGTACATTAAAAAACTGATGCCTTGCCTTAATAACACAGTAACCGCTTATCTCCTAAACCTTGTACAAGTTATATTTAAACATAGAAAACTTTTACTGTAGACTATTTTTTTTTTTTTTTTTTACCGCCGTGTGCCAGTGCTGTTTTAAAACAGTCTGACATAATTCTGCAGCCAGTACCAGTGCCATTTTAAAATGGTTTAAAATAAAAAAAATTCACTGTGACTGCATTTTTCAAGATTCGCGGGTAAAAATTGCCAGGCATATAAGGTAACTGTTCCTCAACCATCTCCCAGGCTGTCAAGGCCATACACTCACTGGCTCCTCCCCTCATGCTCGCTCTGCCTCACTCTGCCTGTGTGCCTCACTCAGTGCTGTACATAGTGAAGGCATTTTATAAATATTTTCATGTAAGTTGTAAATATTTTCTAGTAAGTGTAAGGACTATATAGTGAAGTCAAGTTGTAAATGCCCTCTTGTAAGTGCCAGGACTGTACGTAATGAAGTCAGGTTGTACCTATCTTCAAGTAAGTGTAAGATAATGCATTGACAGAGAGAAAGACATGCAGATTGTGATAGATGCTGAAGTAATAAGCAATCAGAAAAGTGTTCTGAACATTGCTATATCTTCCCAGCATAAATACCTCAGTATACCTTACGTAGAAAACGGCTTTCTCTCACGTACGTGGTGAGCGTGAGAGAGCAGCTATACCTGTACACGAGTATGCAGGACTCAATAAAACTCATTTCCGAGCCTTGGTGATCATTTTAATGGCGAAATTCGTTGTTTCCACATCAAAATCTATCATTTCAGCCAAAAAAAAAGTCGAAAAATTGCCGGCACAGGGGTGCCCCATAGGGCTAAAAATAGCCGGCACACGGCGGGTTAAATATTGTAGGTATATTTGTATGTATATATGTGTGTATTTGTACACGTCGTGTGTGTGTGTATATATATATATATATATATATATATATATATATATATATATATGCTGGGGGGGGGCAGTAGCTCAATTAGTAGAGAGTTGGCCTACAGACCTAACGGACCCGGTGTCAAATCCCGCTGGGGCAGGGAGTAGTTTAAGGATTTGATTTACATAAATATTAGACTTTACTGATCTACCAGAAGAAACATCGACATGTAAAAATACTCCCGCTAATACTATTATTCCAGTCCTGTATGAGACAGCCCTAGCATGTATTCAGTATGGAAGGTGGGTGTTAGTGCCGAAGTGGTGACATGTAAAGGTGTACGGTACGTAGGAGGACTACTGGGCCTTGAAAGGAGGCTGTGAAGCCTATGCCCAGACTCGGCCACATATGTATATATATATATATATATATATATATATATATATATATATATATATATATATATATATATATATATATATATTGGGTACATGGAATGTAAGAGGAGCGAATGATGAGGTGAAAGAGAGATTGTCCAGGTGCTTGAGGGTGCGAAAGTGGATGTATGTGGAATAACTGAAACAAAACGGAGAGGAGAACGTGTGAGAGAATGGGAGTATGCATGGGGTATATGTGCAGGAGTAGGTGAGAATGAGAGGGCAAAGGAAGGAGTATGTATAGTTGTGAGTAAAAGATGGAAGAAGAGCATAAGACAGTATGGATCAGTTGGGTCAAGGATTGTGTGGGTAAAGTTGAAAGTTGGAATACAAATGTGGGCGATAGTGTATGTGTATGCGCCAACGCAAGATCGTGCTAGAAGAGTGAGAGAAGAGTTCTGGACAAATGTAGAAGTGTGCATGGAAAAGTTTGGAAGGCATGAGAGAGTGTTTTTGATCGGTGATATGAATGGTAAAATTGGGAAGGTGAAGGTGGATGAAGTAGTTGGTGAGTGGGGTGTGCTTGCTGAGATAGATGAGAATGGGAGTGCGTTAGTGGACATTTGTGCTGGGAGGGGGTTGGTGATAGCCAATGCCTAAGTGTAACACTGGGAAGCCGCCCCTCTCCAGCACAAATATGTAAATGAATGTGTGGCTCAGCGTGCCTTGTAACTGAGGAAGAGAAAAACTTAACAATGGAAATATGTGGAGGTCATTATAACTGTGGATATAACTACGCACACATAACTAAACAGGAGCCTGTGCCGCTGATACAACATGAACGTGTACCAAACCTCTCACGCACTATTTAGCTTCTTGCACTGTATTGGTAAGCCTGCCATCACATTATCTCGGAGATGCCAGGGACTCTATCAAGGGTATTATTCTCCTTTTGGACATCACATTTGAGACGATCTCTGTTGAATACTGCGATTAGGTGAATTTAAACAGCATAATATAAACTACAGTCAGAGATAGGATGTGGACGCTACACAAGGTACCTGGTAATATGGAATTCAACTTGACAGCATGAATAAACATTGCCGTTTGATTATTGATGCAAATACTCGTATTACGATCATATAAATGTTAATTGCATATATTGCATTATTTCCATATTTGTCATTACTATTTAAGTAAGTAGCCTACAAGTTATTTAGTCTTTAGTATCCGGTTACACCTGATAACCTTGGTAATACCACTATATTACTGGGTGAATGTCACACCAAGTTCCGTAACTGATATGCACAAACTCTCTCTCTCTCTCTCTCTCTCTCTCTCTCTCTCTCTCTCTAGTACCACATTTTGATATCCTTTCTCTTCACAGTGCCTTTGCGTTGGTGGAATCGGGTTTATTTGAGAAGTGGATGAAGTACTCCCTGGCCAACACCACTGCCTGTGTCAATCCACCCAGGGTCATCACCGTCACTACTGTCCTCTCACTCACCAACCTCTGGGTAATTGTAAGATTGTGTGCAGTTTTTGTCAAGGACTGGCTATTTATCACTATCTGTCTTTCTGTCTATATCAGTTACCAGTCGCCTTAATCTTGTAAGAGGTGGGTACTGCCAAATCGCCTTCACGTCATCCTATCCTCTAGCTACCTTCCCTCCAAATCATACTCACTCACTCATCAATGTCCAGGTAACTTTCAGTTTTGGCTGGAATTTACGATATATTTACGACCAATTCTCTCTCTCTCTCTCTCTCTCTCTCTCTCTCTCTCTCTCAACTTTGATTTTTTATTGGTAAGGACAAGTGACATAGGAACTTTGTGCAGTCCTTTTTTTGTTTTCCTCTCTGTGAATGGTAATAATAATCATAATAGTAATAATAATAATAACAACAACAACAACAACAACAATAATAATAATAACAGTAATAATGAAATAATAGAAACAAATAAATGAAAGGCCGAGATCTCGGGCCCGAAGAAGTAGACGCAAAATGTCGCTTGGCATGCCTCCTCCAAGCATTATGCAGGGTTCGCCATACAACCTCCATGACAGGGTTCACTGGGGGTTGAAACGTGACTAAAGATGAATTAAGTCGACCCCATATGACCTTGACCCCTGACCCCTTGACCTTGCTACCGTTCATTGTCCTTCATACTGCATCACATACAAAACGTTGATCAAATTCCGCCGAGGGGTTTAGGAGATATCGTCCCACACCCATATGACCATTGCCTTTGGCCCCTTGTTCTTGCCGGCTAAATCAGTTCATCACTCCTTCATACTGTATCACTGACAAAAGTTTGGCCGAAATCAGTCAAGGAGTTCAGGAGATATTGCACCTACATCCATATGACGTTGACCTTTGCCCCTCTACCGTGCTGATCAAATAAGTTTATCATCCTTCGATACTTTTTCAATGACAGAAGTTTGGTTGAAATCCGTTGAAGGGTTCAGGAGGTATTGAGCCCACTCCCATATGACCTTGACTTCACCCCTTGACCTTGCTTACCTTATCAGTTCACCATCCCTTCATACCGTATCACTGACAATAGTTTGGCCGAAAACCTGCGTGGATAAACTAAGTTTACCACATAAGGCCTTGGCCTCTGACCCTTTGACCTAGCTGACCTAATCAGTTTATCATCTCATGGTACTGAGTGATTGACAAAAGATTTGTGCAAAGTCGTTGATGGGTTTAAGTGATATTTCGCCAACAGTATTGTAATGGACACACGCCTAAATGAATAAACTAAACTGATCTCATACGACCTTGACCCTTGAACCTCTGACCGTCGTGAAGTAATCAGTTCATCATCCCTTCATACTGTATCACCGACAAAAGTTTGGTCTAAATCCCACAAGATGAAATAGGTCGACCCTTTATGACGACCTTTGACCCCTTGATCCAGCTGACCTAATTTTTTTTTTAATTTTTTCATACTGCATCACTGCCAAAAGTTTGGTGGAAATCCGCCAATGGGTTCAGGATATATCGTTGCCAGAAAACTGTTATCGATGGACGGATGGACACACTTATGCACCTGCACACGGAGAGATGGACAGACCAATCGCTTAATGCCTCATCCAACATAGGTGGGTGGAGGCATAATAATAAATAATAAATAAACTACTACTACTACTACTACTACTACCACTACTACTAGTATGGTAAATGAGTGCATGAGAAAGAGGTATAGACTGCGCCTTTTGTTGAGAGAATTGCAGCAATTGACGACTACTCTCCAGGTTGCCTCCCACACACTCTGGACAGTAGCTAAACCACCATGCACTATCCCCTGTTATTATTTCCATCGTTTTTTGCTTCCTTCACATTACTTCATACTTTGATGAGTTTAGCCTTTTTTTTTTTTGACATTTTATACTTTTTGCTTTATGATTGCCTTCATCATTTATGATGGACAGTGCTTGATAATACGAGGATATATTGAGAATGGTTAGGTTGGATGTCATTACCGAGAAACAACTGCCCTATACACTTTTTTATAAATTTAACCCCCATTGTGATAGCCTTATAAAATAGAGTACGCATAACCAGGAGTGTTTACTGCGGTAACTTTCACATTACATGAACACATAAGCAGATGACTGCATTAAACTTGTCGGCCCATGCATCAGCAGTACTTGTAAAGGTGTGACCACTCTGTTAGTTGCAAGCTTCAAAAAATATTCTTTGCACAATTGTAGATTCTACATTTCGTCCCTATGCTTAGGAACAACTGTGCCACTGGTGCGGCGATCTTTTTATTTTCAGGATTACCCTCTTATTCATTTCATTTTCTAGTTGGTAAGGATTTTAATTTTTGTTTTCTTCGTTTACTTATGGAGTAACTCATCATTTGTTTTCCAATTTTCCCACCCGACTTTTATATCGCATTACTTTCGTCTCTGAGAATTTCTGGAAAATCTATGCATCACCTTCCCTTGCCAAGGTTATTGCATCCCCAGGCAACACAGCACCGCATAATTGATGAAGAAATCCAGTCAATCACAAATAAAAGCAAAAGCAGGCTTGACATTCAACTTGCTCTAACCACTGGGGGACTGAAACAAAGGTGTCGCACCTCCCTTTTCAGAGGGTGCTGCATTGAGTGAGTTGATGGGCGCCCTCACCTGTCGTGTACCATCACCGTTCATCAGCTAACAAGTGGATACCACACAATGACAACTGTTCTCTGAATGATTCCTCATTATACTTAGCAGACAAAATTCAACCAGGAGAGGTCATTGAACTTTACGTTTTCTAACTTCATACGATTATATTAATGAAATGTATATAGTGTTCATTAACTGTTTCAGTACCAAAGAGTTTTCTAAAGATATCTGTATGTTTGTCTATCAGTCTACATACCTGTAATAGTAAGACCGGACTTTTTATTCCTCAAATAATGACCATGGCACATAAAAGTACAAATACTCTAAAATATTTCCAAAACTTTGCAAAAACTTCCAACACATTGCTAGATTTCTTCCTCTTACACGTCAAATAGTATTTCGAAATCAAGGTATATAAGGCTAAAATCTTGAGATAATTGAAATGACTATCAAAGAGAGAGGGTGGTGAAACTGTCCCCTTTGGGAGTTCGGGGGAATCAAAGATTTTCTGGCAAATGTAGGGAGTGGTCAGGAAACGTCTGGGAATCTGTACTCAACACTGACACATTTATGATGATGATGATGATGATGGTGATTATGATATTATTATTATTACCGTTATAAAGCTTCGCGATGTACATGGTGGAGTTCATTGTTTTAGTAAGTATTATTATTATTTTTCTTTGCACTTTTAACCCTCCATCTGACAAAGTCAGAAGAGGGTATTGTTATCACTGGTGTCCATCTGTAGAGTTGGGCGACTGGGCAAAGAGATATTCGTTTCCGGAATGAATTTCAAAGTACTGACTACAAGGTTATGAAATTTATAATAGTTATGCGTCTTGTAGTGAACTGTTGTCTTCTCATAGAATGCTGCGTCTTATTGTATATATTTTTTTGGAAATAAAACTCAGAAATTTCAAATGCCCTGTGCAGGTAATCTCAAACCACAAATAAAAACTATTCACTACAGTCATGAAATTTCACATATTTATGTGTCTTATAGTGAACTGGAGTCTATTCATGTGTAGAATGCTGTTTCGTAAGTAGTTTTGTGAAAATAATGAAAAAGAAAAAATTCTCAGAGATTTCAGTGTGACCTGCTGTCTCTGTGTTACCCGGTTTACAGAGGGAGGGGAGGGGGGTTGCGGACCGTTATGCTCTTGGTTATGTTGCAGGGAGGTGGGGGAGGGTACGTACTTGGTCAGATGGAGGGTTGTAATAGCATAATGTTGATGATGATGGTGATGGTGGTAGTGATAATGATGATGATAATGGTAGTTAAGATGATGGTGGTAGTGATGGTGGTGGTGGTGATGATGTGATGGTGGTAGTGATGATGATGGTGGTGGTGGTGGTTGTGACGATGATGGTGGTGCTGGTGGTGGCGATGACGGTGTGATGGTTGCGATGATGGAGGTGGTGGTTGTGGTGATGATGATGATGATGATGATGATGATGATGATGATGATAATGATGGTGGTGGTGGTGGTGGTGGTGGTGGTGGTGGTAGTTATGATAGCGGTGTTTTGTTATTTCCTATATCACTGATTTTATTAAGTTTTAGTGTTTCTGTGCTATACAGGGGGAGGGGGGGGGGCTTAAGAGACGTTATGCGCTTGCTTAGGTGTGCAAAGGAGGGGGGTATATGTATCCTCAGATGGAGCGTCGCAACAGCGTAGCATTGCGTATGTTTTTTTTTTTTGCTTAGATCTTGACGATATTAAGCAGGACGGTACCCTAGGGTAACCCAAGTACTTGTGCCAAATATAAGTGACCTTGACCTGTTTTTCAAGGTCATATACTCATATCAGGTGTAAAAATTGCATACTTGAAACTGAAATATCTCAGAAGTTAACTGAGATACAGGTATTTTACTGAAAATCCTACGATGAAAAAGTTTGCTGAGAATTTTGGTGTAATATTTTGCCATTCAGCTTAATGGAAAGTACCGAACTCAAATCTGTTCAGTGTATTCTTTGTAACACTTTTTAGAGAAAACCACAATAGCTGTAAAGCTGTATCTTTACAGGAATATAGCTGTGGTCCCTCTCGTTATCTGAAAGGAATATGGTTACAGTAAAGCATACAGTTAACCAGTTAATGAGACATATGTAAACTACAAAGACAATCAATAACATAAATGGTTATGGCGATGCTTCCTTATTGTGGCTACACAATACGTAAATAGGTACCTAGTTATTATTATTATTATTATTATTATTATTATTAATCATATATTTTATATTCATATTCATATTCATATTCGCATTATTATTATTATTATTATTATTATTATTATTATTATTACTATTATTATTTTGTTTTCAGGGCATGTTCGTGGTGCTTGGCCTAGGCTGTGGGATATCATGCCTTGTTCTGGTCTTGGAGAAGTTTGTGTCAAGTACAATGCCGTGAACAGAAATACACTAAAGTATATAAGGATGATGCTATAGTAGATGTGTGGTTTGCTCTTTCTTCCCCCCCCCTCTCTCTCTCTCTCTCTCTCTCTCTCTCTCTCTCTCTTTCTCTCTCTTTTATTGTTCTTCCACTATTGGGCATTTATACATGTAATGCGAAGCTCAGTTGTATTTTATTTTTACTTAGAACATCTTAGGCTGCCGAGGTTTCTTTTTGTACACTTACTGGACAGATTGATGTAAAAAGATAATGCCAGTAGAACAGAGGTCATTGCTGCTATTTGTAGATTTTTCTTTATATGATGCGTTGTTATTTCTCTTGTGGCAGGCCATATGTCAATAAACTTATAAACATATTTGTGTTTTTTGTTGGCAGAGGATTAGAGTATAATTAGGCAATTACCTTATTTGTCTCTTGGCTACAAAGATGGTTTGAATATATAAGTTCTGTCTAACATGACTCAGTTATTTTCAGCGCAGAATAAAGGTTATTGGATTCCGTTTATACTTCCTTCACAATCACACTATTCCTCTAATCAGGAAAAATACAATCTTGTAGTTTTAAGAACAACGTACGAATGACATTTTTGTACTGAAATGCTAAGTTTATTGGTGTTGCTTCACTTCAAAAATATATTAATGTTTAGTACAATACTTAACAGTACTAAACAAGTTACTCTGTTAGAGCCTTTTCTCCATCTATGTCACTTCTTTGATTTCCCAGTCTAGCTTTCTGAAAATAATTTCTAGCCATGCTGTAAGTAATTTTGATGAAATTGTATCTCCATGATGCAAGCCTTTCTCAATCTTAATTTTTTCCGAGTCCTTATGTAAGCTATATATAGCAGTTCCATCTTTATATATGTTTTCGAGCAGTTTTATAGTGTTCTTATTTACTCCTTGCACTCGTAATGAATTTATAATTGCTATGTCCTCCAATGAGTCGAAAGTCTTTTCGTAATCAACAAAACCTAAGCACAGTAGTTTATTATATTCTGTTGTTTTTTCAGTTAGTTAATTATTGTGTGTAGGTGACCAGCAGTCAAATTCCTCCTTGGAAAGCCTGCCTGTTCAGGAGCTTGGTTTTCCTCCAAAATTGTTGTTATTCCGTTCATAAGCATTTAGTGAAGAGTTTGTAAATGACTGATAATTTCATAAGCTAATGGGTCAATAGTTACTAAGATCTTTTCAGTCACCTTTTTTGTTGAGTAAAATAACTATTGCATTACACCATGTTTTTTGAATTTTCTCCTTTTATATAAATTGGCTAAACAAGTGAGCAAGCCTGTTTTGTACTTCTTGTAATGAGCCGGATAGTGAAAAGTCTAAGGGCAAGAGATATTAGGTGGACTACCCGATCACTACACAGGATGATAGAAAACTCGAAGAAACTTTAGGTCTTATTAATAACTTAACACATATTTACACAAAAACTTAACTCTAGTTAACACGGTTCGCCCAGGGAGGTCGTCTTAGATAAACAAGGTCGACCACCCAGAGGACAAACCGTTGACACAAATTAATGTATAAAAAAAACAAAGTAGCTTTCCAATCACCCGAAGTGAGCATTGATTAAACAATTCCGTCAGTGAACCCACTTGTAAATAGCGTAAATGACACCAATAAAATACCCAGCGAGTATCCGTCACAACAAAACAAAAAAAAGTGTAAACTTTAAATGTATAGGTAGGTGTAGGTGAAAAAGGTGGTTTAATATTGTGTTCACTCCCTCGTTGATAGTTCTAAGTACTCACGAGACCTTGCACCCAGAGTCCCCCAGGAGAGTGTTGAGCCTTGGCTGCTTGATTGAGACTTTTTTTTTTATTTTTTTATTTTTTTAATGGCCATCACCCTGAAGGGGCATTAGGCCAGCAAGAATCGATAATCATGAAAGCCAAAATAATGATATGAAATATTTGCATCTATTTCATACCAATATTAAGTTATTATTCATGATTATGAAACATAATAAGTAATAAAGAGTACATCAGTATACATGGATAATACCAGGACAAATACTTCCATCTATGCATCATATGTAGACTCATTATTATTCTACTACAAAATAGTCAAATACTTATCAAATTTTTATATATATACAAAAAAAAAAATCAAATTTACTGGTCCTGAAAAAAAAAAAAAATACACATTCATATAAATGTAACCTCCTCCTGCGGTTCACAAATATATAAAAGTGTATTGACGTATTTACATATGTACAAAAACCATATCCCTATATACAAAAAAAAAAGAAAAAAAAAAGATATATATATAATAAATAAGGAAACCACAACCAATTTCATAAAATAAATCACAACTCTCTGAGTAATCTGGTCTCTTTCAGGAAAGTCATCAATTTATTAGTCACACCAACGTCCCCATCACCCAAGACAGAATCAAATGTGAAAGAGAGCGCATTTGTCCTACAGTAGGCAACCAGAGAAGTACGTTCCCCAGCATACCTACTGCAGTACAAAAGGATGTGACTAATAGATAACACCGCGTCACAGGTGGTACAACGCGGTGGAAATTGTCTGTTAATATATGGTAACATGTGTCAATAGGGTGGAATTCATGCGGAGGCGGGCTAAAGCGACCTCCTCCCGTCTGTTTCCTCGAGAGGAACTGGACCAGTCACATACGGTCCTTTTGACAGATGGAATTGCCAGGTCGGTCCACTGACTTTGCCACAGAAGATTAATTATATTTCTTTCCGAAAGAGAGACTAGACTGTAGCTCACAAGGAACGTCCCAAGTCTCCTCGAGTTCTACAGCCGATTTAGCTAGTACGTCAGCCTGCTCATTGCCGTAAATACCGCAATGACCAGGCACCCAGATCAGAGAGAAGGATTTAGCACATGTGTGCAGCTTATTGATAATGCGGCCCAGGACCTCATGTGAATCAGTCCTACATGAATGAATTGCCAGAAGAGCTGACTTAGAGTCCGAAAAAATGACAAAACTGTCGTGATCTGAACGCAAAGCAAAGTCTATAGCTTAATCTATGGCAAATAATTCGGCAGTGAATACAGACGTATGGGGTGGCAAGCGGAAACGGATGCGGCACTCCGTAGACCACACACTCGCACCCACACATTCATCCATCTTAGAGCCATCGGTGTACAAGTGGAATGATGCTAGGTGTCTAATGAGGATCATCCGGAACAACTGTCGTACCTCCACCTACGGCGCCTTGTACTTTGCAACGGGGAGCCAGTCAGTGTTGAATGTGGTGGCAAGTGACTCCCAGGGCGCTATTTTTGATGTTAAAACCTGATCCCCTTTAGAAAGGTCGTACCCTAACACCTCACAGAGGAAGTGAAGCCTCACAGCCACCGGCTTGAGGGCTGCATACAGCAGGTATTCCCACTGTAGGAGGATCTGACAAGTTGGAAGGCCAAGTGAGCGATTACGGTGGGTGGTGATACCATAACAAAATAGCAGGTGGTCACGTCGTAGACGGAGGGGAGGCACATTAGCCTCCACTTCCAACCGCTCCACACGAGTACATCGAAGGGCTCCGAGACATATACGCAAGCACACGTTCTGAAGCACATCAAGTCTACGGAGTACAGCATCCGATGCCGACCCATATACTTGTGAACCATAGTCAAACTTAGAACGGATAAGGGACTTATACACCATCAATAAAGACGTTCTGTCTGCTCCCCACGATTTACCAGAAAGAAACTTGAGGACGTTTACTTTTTTATTACAAGAAACAAGCAAATGATTAATATGTGTTCTCCAACTGAGCCTACTGTCAAAATGTAGACCCAGGAATCTTACTGAATTTTGAAAAGGTATCGGCTGATTGTCTAAAGTCAAATGCAAAGGAGGTACGTTAAGTTTACGAGTAAAAACAACACCGACACACTTAGGGACGGAAAATTTAAATCCCCACTCCAGGGCCCAACGCTGAACAGATTCAAGTGCCAGTTGAATCTGCTCTGCCGAGGACTGTGCATTGCGGGAAGAGTGCCACACTGCACAGTCATCAGCATAGAGTGAGTATCTAATCGTCCTGGGGACGGAAGCAGACGACAGAATGTCATTAATGGCAACGCTGAACAAAGTAGGGCTAAGCACACTTCCTTGTGGTACCCCGTTCTCTTGGACAAATATGTCCGAAGTTACATTACCGGGTAACCTGACAGAAAACATTCTGTCAGTAAGGAAGTTCTGAAGGAAAATGGGCAAATTACCTCTTAAACCATAAGCGTAGAGTTTACGTAGTTTTCCGTTTCGCCAGGTCATATCATAAGCTTTATGAATATCCAGAAAAATTCCTATCATGAATTCGCGATTGGCAAAAGCCTCGGCTATGCAAGGCTCCAGGTGCATTAAATGATCCAAAGTGGACCTGTATTTACGGAATCCACTCTGTTGATCATTTAACACACCCTTCGACTCTAAAACAAAAAGTAACCTTTTATTAACCATACGTTCAAAGACCTTACATAGACAGTCAGTCAGCGCAATAGGTCGAAACGAACTGGGACTCGTAAGGCGACCATCCCGGCGAGGTATCGGTATGACATGCGCGTAGTGCCATGAGTTTGGGAACGTGCGAGACGCCCAAATCTCATTGTACACCGCTAACAGCTTACTCAGGTTGGCCTGAGTAAGATGCTGAATCATACTGTACGTAATGGTGGATGGACCGGGACTGGAGCCTTTACAGGATTTAAGGGCAAGGAGAAGTTCATCTAATGTAAATTCGGAGTTGTAGCTGGTATCTCCGTCTTCAGTGGCAAAGTCGAAATTTTGCAGCTCAGCCGTACGCTTATGGTGAAGAAAGCGAGGATCATAGTTGGCTGAGCTGCTTACCTGGGCAAAATGGTCGGCAATAGTATTGGCAATGTCCACGGGATCGTCAATGACATTCCCGGCCACCTGAAATGTGGTGATCGGTGACCGGGTGTACTTGTTGTTTAGTACATTTATGGTGGACCAGACCTGACTTAGTGGGGTGGAGCGATTCACCATGGACACAAAACTACGCCAGTTATTCCGTTTTGCCACTTAAATTGTCCTCCTTGCCTCAGCCTTAGCTGCTTTGTAGGCAATAAAGTTTGATTCTGTTGGCTGTTTCTCAAAAATCCTGTATCTCCTATTGCGCTTTGTGAGTGCTTGTCGGCAATCTGGTGTCCACCATGAAACTCTACGCTTGTTTGGAATTGTAGATGTCTTGGGAATAGCAGCCTCAGCTGCGTGTATAATGGAAGTCTGTAGGTGTGAAACTTTCTTGTCAATGTTATCTCCCAATATATCTAGATTGGTGACCCGTGAGTAGTACCCCCAATCTGCTTTCTTAAAGTTAAATTTAGATGGTGGAGGAGGCCGAGAATCGTCGCGTGTATAAGAAAGAAAGATTGGAAAATGATCGCTACCCATCGAGTTGTCATACGGGTCCCAAGAGATGTTAGTGTGTATATCGGGAGATGACAAGGACAGATCTATACATGACATGTTACCAGTGCGGTCATCTACACGAGTCGCTCTACCATTGTTTAGAAGACAGAGGTTTGACTGTAATATTAGGTCGGCTATTTGCTCCCCTCTACCATCACTCCTCAAGCTTCCCCACTGACAGTGATGGGCGTTAAAATCGCCTAAAATTAATTTTCGACCCGGAAGTTGATGGGTTAGGGAAGTGAAAGCATCACCATCAATGGGACCACGGGGAGGACAGTAGATAGAACAAATAGACAGATACGTGTTATTAAATTTTACTCTGCATGCGACAGCTTCCAAAGTAGAATTTAGAACCACTTCTGTTTGTGGGTGTGATTTGTGTATGTATATGGCAACTCCGTGACCATCATATCTTCTATATGAATGGTAGTGTTTGAACCGTGGAGGATCAGGGTGATCCACCAAGCGCGTCTCCTGTAAACAAACAACGTCTGGCCTGTGTATAGATAGCAAAATTGCTATATTGTGGACTTTATTCCCAAGAGTCCTACAATTCCATTGTAACACAGTGAAAGTGGCGGTTTAAGATTTACGAGAGGGGCCAGTGTGCTTAGCTTTTTTATGCCACCCGCCGCCGGACGAGTGGCTACCGGGGGACCTATCCCGGTGCTTACTAATGGAAACCTCCATATGTTGCTCATCAATAACTAGGCTCCCAGAGCCCCCCGAGGAAGAGCTAACTCTTCTCTCCCTCGCTGGACCAGGGGCAGGAAGGACATGAGGTCGTGACTTGGTGAGGGTGGTCATATTTTTCTTACTAGAGTTGTCAGGCTCCGGCTTAGGCTTGACTGACTGAGAGGCAGCAGCAGCAGCCTGAGAGTAGGAAGGTGCAACAGGGGTGTCAGTTTGAGAGGTGGATTGGACAGGAGGCTCAGATGGAGAGGTAGAGTGTGAGGCAAGAGGAACAAGTTCAGGGTCAGTCTGTGTTTCCATGGTGCACATGACGGGACAGGACATTACCGCCGAAGCATAGGACCTACTTGGCGTGGGAGTTGCATGCAACTCCTTCACCTTTTTCCTAGCTTTGTAGTAGGAAATGCCCTCAGTTGCTTTCACTGCACAGACCTCCTTCTCCTCCTTCCACTTGGGACAATCCCTAGGGGAAGTGGAGTGTGCGCCCTTGCAGTGAAAACAACGTACTGTCTCCGATGTGCAGCGTTCAGCATCATGTCCCTGTGTTCCGCATTTGCCACATAGTGACTGGGAAGCCCGACAAGTCTTATCACCGTGCCCATACAATTGGCACCTTAAGCAACGAAGTGGATTAGGGATATAAGGCCTGACGTTAACAAATTCGTATCCAACTTTAACATGGTCTGGGAATGACACTTTTCCAAAAGTCAAGACAATGGTGGCAGTCTTCGTCCTCACGCCTTCGGAAAATCTAGTGATAAACCGGGCACCGATTACATCCTGCTGGGCAAGTTCCTGTATGATCTCGTCCTCTTCCATAACCATGAGATCCCTGCAGGTGATGACACCCTTGCAGGAATTCATGGCGTGCGGGATCTTCGGCTCGACATCATATGAATGGAATTTACTCAGTTTCATCAAGTCTTTTACCTGGGATGAGTTTACTGTTTTGATGAGGAGGTCTCTGTTACTAAGTTTTTTTACTTGTTCCACCTCCCCAGCACAGTAATCAATCACTTTCTTGATGAGGAAAGGATTGAGACTGCTCAAGGGAGTAGAACCTAGAGCATGTAGGGTCACATATTGGGCATTATTTACAGGGATGTCCAAGAGATGTGTCTGGGGCCGTTCAGTCTGCGGGCGGTCAGTCCGTGAATCTGTCGGGGTATCGTCAGGACCACCTCCCCCCCTGAAGGGGGGGGAGGCAGTAGGGTTGTCCGCCATAGGGACCAATTCCCCCGTAAGGAGGAGGAAAAACGAACAAGGGACAAAAAAACGGGGACCACACA
Organism: Coenobita brevimanus; assembly: GCF_032717465.1. Lineage (NCBI taxonomy): Eukaryota > Metazoa > Arthropoda > Malacostraca > Decapoda > Coenobitidae > Coenobita > Coenobita brevimanus. Next base: position 28,956,599 of record NC_136999.1, on the reverse strand, counting down.
CCTAAGGCTGAAATTGCCCTCTCAAACCACTCCAGGGAGGCCCGACCGTGTTAATTCACGCCCCAGAGCGGTCAGTGGGGGGGACCCTCCGTGGGCGATAAGCAAAGGTAATCTCAGTAAATAGGAACAGACACCTACTGTTCCAAACTAATAGGGAGGGGTGGAAAGTTAGAAACTAGCTAACCTATACGTCACCAGAAGGGTGAAAAAAAAAAATGCTAATTGCCGGTGAGGCAGCCCTGAAAGCTAGAGAAGAGAGCAGATGGAAAACACGTCTGCACTCCTCACGACCATGCATCAAAGTCCCGGTTGAGACTGACTCTAGAGTGAATGAGAAGGTCCCACAACACCTCGTCTAACTCAGTCAGAAAGGGAGGCTCGGAGCATTGGCACCTGTGTTCGACTGTGTTGGAGCCTCGATCGTCGATGATTTCCCGAGAAGCGGTGAATGAGGCGAGGGCCATGATATTCTGCATCCAACAGTAAACCTGTTACTAATCCATCTTGTCCTGGAGCCTTCCCTCTTTTCTTTTTTTTTTAAAGAGAAATACAATATTTACTTCGTCTGGTGTTACCTCAGGTACTTGACTTGTGTCAACAGAAAATTTACCTATTGGTACTATTGTCTTTGATGCATAAAGTTCTTTGAATATATATATATATATATATATATATATATATATATATATATATATATACCTAGGCTGCTTCCCCCAAGGAAAGGGAGGTAGCCGAGACAGGACGACATACTCCCCATTTACTCATCCATTCAAACACATTCATTCGCATCTTAGCCCCAAAAGGGAGAACGGACAGATCTTCACCGCACCACACCGCACAAGGGTCAACTGTGCAATGCAATCAGTGACATCCGCAGCAGGGCCCAACAGCAGAACTGGTTTACCCCTGCCACATCATAACAGACCCATCCCCTTACCCGCACCTGACCTGACTAGCTGATCAGACCAAAATGCGGGAGAATATCCCCTCAGGGCTGCATCATCACTTATTCATTCACAATTTCTCTCCATTTATTTCTGTCACGCACAGCCACTCTTCCTTGCTCAACAGACATCCCTCTCGCATCCAGCGCTCTCTTCACACTGTCCGTCCATCCTATTCGTGGTCTTCCTCTCAGCCTTACACCTCTCACATCAGATCTAGTTATCTTTTTCACCAATCGCTCATTATCCATTCTCTCCATATGCCCAAACCATCGCAACACCTTCTGCTCAACTCTACCAGCCATCTCCCAAACAACTCCAGTTCTCCTTCGCACTTCATCATTTCGCACCCGATCCATACACGTCACTCCACACATACTCCTCAGACACCTCATCTCCATTACATTCAAACTTTTCCTCTCTGCTACACCCATATTCCATGTTTCAGCCCCATATAACGCAGTCGGTACCACAACACCCTCATGCAGCCTTCTCTTTACATCCATTCTAAGCGAACGACATTTAAACACTTTTTTCATTCCTCCCAGCACCTTTCCTACTTCATTTATTCTAAACTTCACTTCTGCATCTATTCTTCCATCCACAGCAACATGTGACCCTAGATATTTAAAACAATCTACCTCCTCAAGCAACTCACCATTCAAAACTATATTCATCCCCCTACCATCTATCAACCTCGCACACTTCATCACTTTACTCTTATTCTCATTTACTTTCAATTTCCTCCTTTCACACACCCTTCCAAACTCCTCTACCAACCGTCTCAATCTCTCCTCTGAATCAGTCACCAGTGCAGTATCATCTGCAAACAGCAGCTGCTTCAGATTCCACTCTCCACCATCAACATTCACCAGACTCAGACCTCCACCTAAAACTCTTGCATTCACCTCCCTTACAACACCATCCATGTAAACATTAAACAACCAAGGTAACATCACACATCCCTGTCGCAGCCCCACTCTCACGGGAAACCAATCACTCACAGCATTTCCCACTCTTACACACGCTCTACTATTTACATAAAAACTTTTCACCCCTTTTAGTAACCTACCATCAAGTCCATACAATCTTAAAACAGTCCATAAAGCCTCCCTATCAATTCTATCATAGGCTTTCTCTAAATCCATAAATGCCCAAAACACATCCTTGCCTTTCGCTAAATACTTTTCACACACTTGTCTCACAGCAAACACCTGATCAACGCATCCCCTACCTCTCCTAAAGCCACACTGCTCATCACCAATCACTCCGTCTGTACCCTCTCTAACTCTCATAATTAACACTCTACCATACACCTTACCTACAACACTCAACAGACTTTTACCCCTAAAGCTAGTACATTCATACTTATCATCCTTTTCTTTATATATATATATATATATATATATATATATATATATATATATATATATATATATATATATATATATATATATTCTCTCTCTCTCTCTCTATGTATATATATATTTTGCAATGGGCTCTCCTCTATGGCCGACATTTGCCAATAAATTTTTATGCTTTCATGAAATGAACTGGATAAATAATTGTCCTACCTCCATTTTATATAGACGTTATGTGGATGACACACTTGTGTTTTTTTGGAGCAAATGCCAAGCTGACAAAGTTTTAGAATACATGAGTTCTCAACATGGGAATATCACTTTCACAATGGAATCGGATGTGGACTCGAACCACTCCTTTTTGGGCCTTAATATAGAGAAATGTAATGATGGGCTTGCTTTATCTGTTTTTCGGAAACCCACATTCTCAGGACTGGATACCAGTTTCTTCAGTTTCTGCCATTTTAATTTCAAGCTCAATGCAATCAAAACTCTGCTGCATCGAGCCTTGAATATATTATCTAGCTATATGCATTTTCACAAAGAAGTCTAATTTTTAAGGAATTTCTTTTACCATAATGGTTACAGTTTCCACTTGTTTGATAAACAATAATTTTCTTAATCGTCAACTCCAGCCAAAGTAATGAGTCCCCACTGACAACAAAGAGATCGTTTACTTCCGCATTCCATACCTTGGTGACATCTCTAAGCTGATGCAACAAGCATAAGATAAGAAACTATGTAGATTTTTTCGTGATAAAGAATTCCGATTCATACCTATGAACTCCTTTAAAATTAGTAGCTTTCGTTTAAAGATCGTATGCCAGCTGACATGCGCTCATTGATTATCTATCTATTTACTTGCCCCAGTTGCCAAGTGGGGTATGTGGGCAGCACAATTCGCTCACTTAAAATCAGAATCGAAGAGCACCTAGATCAGTCTGCCAGAACGGGCCACCCACTGCACAGTCCTCCTTAAGTTGCAGTGCGGGAAATGGCAATTCCTGTGATATTGTCCCTAGCAGAATTCATTTCAGTATCCTTGACTCTTGCCCTAATGGAAACCTAAAAATTTTAGAATCTCTGTACATTAAAAAACTGATGCCTTGCCTTAATAACACAGGAACCGCTTATCTCCTAAACCTTGTACAAGTTATATTTAAACATAGAAAACTTTTACGATAGACTATTTTTTTTTTTTTTTTTTTTTTTAACCGCCGTGTGCCAGTGCTGTTTTTAAAACAGTCTGACATAATTCTGCAGCCAGTACCAGTGTCATTTTAAAATGGTTTAAAATAAAAAAAATTCACTGTGACCGCATTTTTCAAGATTCGCGGGTAAAAATTGGCAGGCATATAAGGTTACTGTTCCTCAACCATCCCCCAGGCTGTCAAGGCCATACACTCACTGGCTCCTCCCCTCATGCTCGCTCTGCCTCACTGCCTGTGTGCCTCACCCAGTGCTGTACATAGTGAAGGCATTTTATAAATATTTTCATGTAAGTGTAAGTTGTAAATATTTTCTAGTAAGTGTAAGGACTATATAGTGAAGTCAAGTTGTAAATGCCCTCTTGTAAGTGCCAGGACTGTACGTAATGAAGTCAGGTTATACCTATCTTCAAGTAAGTGTAAGATAATGCATTGACAGAGAGAAAGACATGCAGATTGTGATAGATGCTGAAGTAATAAGCAATCAGAAAAGTGTACTGAATATTGCTATACCTTCCCAGCATAAATACCTCAGTATACCTTACATAGAAAACGGCTTTCTCTCACGTACGTGGTGAGCGTGAGAGAGCAGCTATAGGGGAGCGCAGTGATAGTTCGGCCAGGAGGATGGTTCGGCCACTGGCCTTTCTGAATAATGTAGGGGACCTAGATCATTGAGATTTCACATGAAGTTGCGTGATCTTGCCGACAGATGGCACATGTGTTTTTGTTTTGGTTGGCTGGGAAACAGCAACATCAGGTTAGATTTTATGATTTTTCGTGACCCCTATGTACTTTTTCGGTGATCCAACGTAAGCAGTAGCTCCACTAATACTTCAGGGTTGTTATCCATATATAGTGCAAATATCATTTATTGTCTATAGGCGACGTGAGAGTAGATAACACTCGAACAGCTTATGAACTCTGGATTTCGGGGCACTATGTGTACATCTTTATACATGTGGGATGATTCGGCCACTTGAAGTGAGGGATGGTTCGGCCACCTGGCAACCCTGCCGAACCATCCCTCATAATTATCTAATGATTTATTTTCTTTATTTAATGATTTTTTTCTATCTATCCATCTATCTATCTATATACCTAGGCTGCTTCCCCCAAGGAAAGGGAGGTAGCTGAGACAGGACGACACACTCCCCATTTACTCATCCATTCAAACACATTCATTCGCATCTTAGTCCCAAAGGGGAGAACGGACAGATCCTCACCGCACCACACCGCACAAGGGTCAACTGCGCAATGCAATCAATGACATCCGCAGCAGGGCCCGACAGCAGAGCTGGTTTACCCCTGCCACATCATAACAGACTCATCCCCTTACCTTTTTTCTATAAAATTACATATTCTCTCTATCACTCTCTCTCTCTCTCTCTCTCTCTCTCTCTCTCTCTCTCTCTCTCTCTACTTTCCCTCAGAAATTGACGAAGCTTCTGTTTCAAGAAACGCTATAATTGGAGTATTTCCTGAACCAGTTTCACAAAGCACTAAGCGAAGGCAAAGGTATTACAAATTTGGATTTTTGTTTCACTGAATTTAAAATGCGTTAAGAGTAAACAGCATGTAAGAAAAGTAGCTTTCATTTGACTTCGATATTTTCTTTCACAAAATTATAGTTTTATTTTATCTGAGATAGGCAAGAGTAGAGCCATTTAATTTCATTATAAGGAGATTGTTTGTTCCTTGTTTCATTAAAAGGAGATTGTTTAGGTAAAAATAAATCCAATAAATCATGTCAGCACAGATGAAAATTTGATTCTTAATTTTCCTACTGTATTTAATTCTTTAATTGAGCCCCAGAGGCAAGTGGCCAAATCATCCCACATGGTGGCCGAACCATCCAACGCCAGTGGCCGAATCATCCACACCAAGAGGGATGGTTCGGCCATTTTGGAGACCTTAAGAGTTTGGATTACTGCCAAGAAATGACGTAAGTTTAAGAACTGACAATAGCACACAAAAGAGCCAAAAGATGTGGCTTCCTCTTGGAATAAGTAGATTTTAAGAATTTCTTAAACTTTATTTATTATGATTTTTTTTCGAAAAAGTGGCCGAATCATCACCGCCCTCCCCTACCTGTATACGAGTATGCAGGACTCAATAAAACTCATTTCCGAGCCTTGGTGATCATTTTAATGGCGAAATTGGTTGTTTCCACATCAAAATCTATCATTTCAGCCAAAAAAAAAGTCGAAAAATTGCCGGCACAGGGGTGCCCCATAGGGCTAAAAATAGCCGGCACACTGCGGGTTAAATATTGTATGTATATTTGTATGTACATATGTGTGTATTTTTACACGTCATGTGTATATATATATATATATATATATATATATATATATATATATATATATATATATATATATGTATATATATATATATATATATATATATATATATATATATATATGCTGGGGGGGGGCAGTAGCTATATTAGTAGAGTTGGCCTACGGACCTAACAGACCCGGTGTCAAATCCCGCTGGGGCAGGGAGTAGTTTAAGGATTTGAATTACATAAATATCAGACTTTACTGATCTACCAGAAGAAACGTCGACATGTAAAAATACTCCTGCTAATACTATTATTCCAGTCCTGCATAGACAGCCCTAGCATGTATTCAGTATGGACGGTGGGTGTTAGTGCCGAAGTGGTGACATGTAAAGGTGTACGGTACGTAGGAGAACTACTGGGCCTTGAAAGCAGGCTGTGAAGCCTATGCCCAGACTCGGCCATATATATATATATATATATATATATATATATATATATATATATATATATATATATATATATACATATATATATATATATATATATATATATATATATATATATATATATATATATATATATAATGGGTACATGGAATGTAAGAGGAGCGAATGATGAGGTGAAAGAGAGATTGTCCAGGTGCTTGAGGGTGCGAAAGTGGATGTATGTGGAATAACTGAAACAAAACGGGGAGGAGAAAGTGTGAGAGAATGGGAGTATGGATGGGGTATATGTGCAGGAGTAGGTGAGAATGAGAGGGCAAAGGAAGGAGTATGTATAGTTGTGAGTAAAAGATGGAAGAAGAGCATAAGACAGTATGGATCAGTTGGGTCAAGGATTGTGTGGGTAAAGTTGAAAGTTGGAATACAAATGTGGGCGATAGTGTGTGTGTATGCGCCAACGCAAGATCGTGCTAGAAGTGTGAGAGAAGAGTTCTGGACAAATGTAGAAGTGTGCCTGGAAAAGTCTGGAAGGCATGAGAGAGTGTTTTTGATCGGTGATATGAATGGTAAAGTTGGGAGTGTGAAGGTGGATGAAATAGTTGGTGAGTGGGGTGTGCCTGCTGAGATAGATGAGAATGGGAGTGCGTTAGTGGACATTTGTGCTGGGAGGGGGTTGGTGATAGCCAATACCCTCTTCAGGCATAAAATGATCCACAGGTAAACATGGTGAGTGATAAGAAGGGTGGGTGGTGAACTGAATGAAAGAAAGGCAATGATTGATTATGTGTGTGTGGATGAAAGGATGCGAAGATGTGTAATGGTTGCAAGAGCTTATAGAGGTTGGGGGAGTGGACTTTCTTACCACTACTTGGTTGTGGCCAGAATTAGGATTCAAGTAAGATGGAGGAATAGAAGAAGGGAAAGACGAGAGGAAGGAGTAGTTGCAAGGAGAGTGGAAAGGTTACAAGAGGATGAGAAAAAGACAGAGTATAAGAGAGAAGTGGAGGAACGATTGGGCAAATATGAATTGGAGCAGATGGGAGAAGTGGAAGGTGTGTGCAGGATATTTACAGAAGAAATATGTGCAGCATGTGATGTGGTGTGTGGAAGGAAGAGAAGACGGAGGGGGGTGCAAGGAACAGCATGGTGGAATGACGAGGTGAGACAGGCTGTGGCACAAAAGAAGAAAGCATACAATGAATGGATGAGAAATAGGGGCGTGGAAGAAGTTGAGAGGCGGAAGAGAGAGTTATATGTAGAAAGAAAGAGAGAGGTGAAAAGATTAGTAAGAGAGAGTAAGAAGAGAGTGGATGAGGAACTTGGAAGGAATTTGAGTGTAAAGTGGAGGGACTGTAAGAAAATGTTCTGGAAAGAGGTGACAAGAGTAAGACAGGGTGGAAGTGAAGTTAGCAGGGAAGTGAAAGATAAAAATGGTAGATTACTAGTGGAGAAGGGAGAAAAAGTGAGCAGATGGAGAGAACACTTTAAAGAATTGTTGAACATACAGGATGGAAGTAATCGAGTATAAGTGGCTGGGGAATGGCTGGGAGAAGGAGGGAGGTGAGAAGACAGGAAGAAATCAGTAGGATAGAAGTTGTGGATGCAATGAAGAAAGTTAAATTGGGGAAAGCCCCAGGAATTGATGGAGTGTGTGGTGAAATGCTGAAGCATGGGGGAGAGATAGTAGTAGAATGGATGTGGAAGATGTGCAGATTGGCCTGGAAGGTAGAATCCCGAAGGATTGGAAGTCAGGTATAATTATTCCCTTGTACAAAGGAAAAGGGGAAAAAGAAGTGTGTGGTAATCATAGGGGCATTTGTCTTCTTAGTATAATAGGAAAAGTGTATGGTAGGATACTTATTGACAGAGTTAGAGAAAGAACAGACAAATTAGTTGGAGAAGAACAGGGAGGCTTTAGGAAGGGAAGAGGTTGTGTAGATCAGATATTCATTCTTAGATCTTTAGTGGAAAAGTTTCTAGAGAAGGGAAAGAAGTTGTATGCGGCTTTCATGGATTTGGAGAAAGCATATGACAGGGTGGATAGACAAGGATTGTGGAAAGTGTTAAGAATATATGGAGTAGATGGGAAGTTGTTGAATGCTGTGAAGAGTATGTACGATGGTGCGAAGGCTGCAGTGTGTGTGGATGGTGAACTGAGTGAATTTTTCTCTTTGAAAGTTGGGTTGAAACAGGGATGTGTGATGTCTCCATGGTTGTTCAATCTGTACATGGATGGGGTAATAAAACAGGTACAAGGTAGGGTACTGGATGTTGGAATGGCCGTGGTGAGAGAGGATAGTGTTTGGAAACTCCCTGTACTGTTGTTTGCAGATGATACTGTGTTGTTGAGTGAAGACGAAGGGGAGCTGCAAGGCTTGGTGGATGAGTTTTGGAGAGTGTGTAAGAAACGGAATCTAAAGGTGAATGTAGGGAAGAGTAAAGTGATGGTCTTTGAGAGAGGTGAAGTCAGTGAATGTACAGGAAGGTTGGATGGTGAGGAATTGGAAAATGTGAGTACGTTTAAGTACATGGGTAGTGTGATGAGTAAGGATGGATGTTTGGAGGGTGAAGTGCTTGAAAGGGTACTGCAGGGAAGAAAGGTTGCTGGTTCTTTGAAAGCAGTGATAAGAAACAGGGAAGTGAGCATGGAAGTGGAAAAGTTACTACATGACAGTATTGTGATACCAACTCTAACGTATGGAAGTGAAGCTTGGACTTTGTTGGAAGGACACAAGTCAAGAGTGAGAGCAGTGGAAATGAGTTATTTAAGAGGAGCCTGTGGAGTCAAATGGAGAGACAGGCTGACGAATGAGGATATAAAGGAGTGTTGTGGTGTGGATGTGGATGTGATAGGAAGCGTTATGAGGAACACACTTAGGTTGTTTGGCCATGTGGAGAGGATGGAGGGTGAAAGACTGACAAAGAGAGTGTATGTGAGTGAGGTGGAGGGGGGGAGAGGGAGGGGGAGGCCGAGGATGAGATGGAGGGATGGGGTGGAGAGGTATATGAGAGAGGGGGGTGAGTTGGAAGCAGTGCAGTGAAATGGCGGGGGACAGGGCGACTTGGAGGCGATTTGTTTGTGGCCACCCCAAACTGGATTGAGGCGTCTGACAATAGATAGATAGATAGAATTATCATCATCACCATCAGCCATTTGAGTATCCACTGCAGGACCAGCCTATCCCGAAGTCGGGACGTTACAGGCAATGTATCTCTACCAAGTGGCTTAGGCTGTCTGGTAGAGATAGTATGTAGGATGAGATGTGCTTGTAAGTGTAATTGTAGTGTTGTAATGGCTTTCGATGTGTACAGTATGTAGTCTGTGAACCATGTGTAATTGGCCCACGCAAGCCAACTGGGTGCATGCATACTTTATAGTAAGCGACACTGGTTCAACCACAGCACCCCTTGTGTCCGCCAATGCAGTACATGGCCGGGTGTACACTCCCAAAGTTTATTACCCTGGCAGGGCGCGAACCCTGGTTCACCCGTGTACGAAATGCACACTCTACCACTATACCACAGAGGCTCCATATATATATATAAGTATACGCTCCTCAGGCAAACTTCTCACCTACCTTTCAGACTCCTCGTCATCCTCCTTTCGAGACTTTGGTGAAAGCTTTGCCATTGCACTTGACATCTCAAAGGCATTCGATCGAGTCTGGCATAATTCTTTAATTTCCAAACTGCCCTCTTACAGTTTCTATCCTTCTATCTGTGCCTTGATCTGTAGCTTCCATTCTGGTCGTTCTATAGCCGCTGTTGTAAACGGCCAACTTTCTTCTCCTAGATTTATTAACAGTGGTGTTCCTCAGGGCTCTGTCCTATCACCAACTCCCTTCCTTTTATTCAGCAATGACCTTCTAAGCCGTACATCTAACCCTATCCACTCATACGCTGATGACTCCACCCTCCACCTTTCCATTTGATTCCCACAGCGTCCATCTCAGCAGTTACTTCAACAAACAAGGGATGAGGCTATGGCATACTTAATGTCTGACTTGGCTCGTATCTCTGACTGGGGTAAAAATAATTTGGTTGTTTTTAATGCATCAAAGACTCAGTTTTTGCACCTATCAACCCGACAAAATCTTCCACAGGTATACCCACTGATGTTTAATAATATTCAGCTTAATCCTGCATCATCGTTGAACATGCTTGAGGTTTCATTTACTCAGGACTGATCTTGGAAAGATCATATTACATCTCTTGTAAAATCTGCTTCCAAGAGATTGGGTGTGCTAAGCTGACTCCATTCCTTCTTTACCCCAGCACAATTGTTGACTCTATACAGGGGTTTTATCCGCCCCTGTGTGGAGTACAACTCTCATGTGTGGGGAGGCTTCCCACATACAGCTCTTCTCAATAGGGTTGAGTCAAAGGCTTTTCGTCTCATTAACTCTCCCCCTCTTACTGACTACCTTCAACCTCTGTTTCTTCGCTGCACTGTTGCCTCTTTATCTCTTTTCTATCGCTGCTTCAACGGGCTCTGTTCCTCTGAACTGTCTGCATGCATTCCTCCACCTCTATGACGGGTGCGTAGCACCCGTCTAGCAGCAAACTCTCACCCTTTTTCTGTCCAACTCTCTAATGCAAGAGTAAACCGTTACTCCCAGTTCTTCATTTATGCAACAGGTCAACTCTGGAACTGTCTCCCTCTGTCTGTATTTCCTGCTTCCTATGATCTCCAGTCTTTCAAACGCAGTGTGTCCTGGCATCTCGAAATGAATGGATCTTGAATTTGGCTCTCTATTGTATTTTGTTTTTCCCTTGGAAGGAACAGTTTTGCGGGTTCGTTTCCTTTGGTTCCTTCTTCCTCACATAATATATATATATATATATATGCATGCAGAAACTTCACTTCACCGTGAAGATATGTATGCAAAATAACCACAGATGAAATGAAAGGAGCGACTGTGAGTACTTTCGTATAATACATCTTCAGATAGAGTGTGACAGAAACGTAAAGCGTAGAGATCTTTTATGCTCACCCGCAACAGGCGTGGGACACAGAACAAAGGATGACCTGAATTTTTACTGCGACTTACCTTATGGTCACATGCAGCAGGGAGTGGCACGTAACAAAGGATGACCTGAATCTAACAATGGGCGATGCACAGAACAATAGGTACCTTTTCTTTTTTCTTCTTTAGGGATGCACCAATTAAAAGAGTGGGGAGAGGAGGAAAGGAGGAAGAAGGAGGGGGAGGAAGGGGAAGGGAGAGGGAAGGAGGGGAAGGGGGAAGGGGAAAGGGAGGAGGGAGGAGGAGGGGATAAATACTGTGACTTAACTTAAGACCTAGAGGATTAATACTAGGTGTGTCTCACACAGGTGTGACTACACAATCATGAAACGACAGGGAACAATCAAATGTTAGTCTGGGGTATACTGCTTTAAAATTTATTTAGTTATTTTATCACACTTAAAATGACCATAGCTCATGTTTACATTCTTTTCATATGTGCCAGAAATTAGGCAAGATTCTATTACATTTCTTTCATCTAAGCTTTTCGATCTTGCTAGAATCTTAGAGCCTGTCCAGTCAATATGGTGATCACTGGATGCTTTGTGCTGATATAAACCGCTACTCTGTTGGGCTGTCCTTACACTGTATTTATGTTGTGAGATTCTAGTTTCCAAATCTTTTCCAGATCGTCCTATATAAAATTTGTTACAGCTATTACACGGGATTTTTGTAAACAACGCCTGAATTACTGAATGGGCTGTTCTTGATGGGTTTTTTTTGGATGGTGTTCTCATATTTCAATACTACTTGTACATTGAGTTTCCTCAGTATGTGAAGTACATTAAGAAAATTTTCATGGAAGGGGAGGACAAGGGTTCTTTGAATAATCTGGCAATCTGGCTTATTAGTTTTCCCTTCAAGGAATCGTTTCTTGGCTGTATTGTGGCACTCATTTAGTATAATTTGTGGATATTTTAGTTTTTTTCCAATGCTCTGAATCATTTTCAGTTCATCATCTAAAAATTCTGAGTCTGCAATTCTATATGCTCTTAAGTACATGGATATGAACACTTATATATATATATATATATATATATATATATATATATATATATATATATATATATATATATATATATATGGAGCCTCAGTGGTAAAGTGTGCGTTTTCGTACACTGGAAAGCGAGGGTTCGCGTCCCGCCAGGGTAATAAACTTTGGAAGCGTTCTCCCGGCCATGTACTGGTTTGGCGGACACCAGGGGTGCTGTGGCTGAACCAGTGTCGCATACTGTAAAGTATGTTTCCAACCAGTCGGCTTGTGCTGGCCGATTACACTTGGTTTACAGACTACACAAACATCCAAAGCCACTACAACACTACAATCACACTTACAAGCACTTCTCACCCTACATACAATCTCTATCAGACAGCCTAAGCCACTTGGTAAAGATACATTGGCTGTATCGTCCCGACTTCGGTCGGGATAGGCCGGTCGTGTAGTGGATACTCAAACAGCTGTTGAGATATATATATATATATATATATATATATATATATATATATATATAAAGAACGTATATATAAAAGAGAGAGAGAGAGAGAGAGAGAGACATATTCTCTATATACTCTCTCTCTCTCTCTCTCTCTCTCTCTCTCTCTCTCTCTCTCTCTATATATATATATATATATATATATATATATATATATAATAGATAGATACATACATGCATATATACATACATACATACATGCATACATATCGATTATATATATATATATATATATATATATATATATATATATATATACACACTTCCCCAGTATTCCCTGCTTGTCGTAGGAGGCCACTAAAAGGGACACTTTTCTCTACATTCTTTTTACTGTCTGTCCTTCCCTTGTACTTTGTCTGTCCTAACCCTCTACATTTTCTTTACTTTTAGTTAATTTCCTCTCTCCACTGTCTGGTTCCTTTGAGCCACTGGCATTGGCTCCAGGGTAAAATATATTTCTGCCTAAGAAATCTTGATAAACTCTGGTTAAGAAGCAATGGCCCTCAGTCCCGTGCAACCCTTAAGTGGGCATGGGGTGCTAAGAATCCCACGGTGTAGGAATAAGTTTATACATGCAAAAAGAACCTTAAGAATAGGAAATTGGAATGTTCGAACTCTCAATCAGGCTGGTAAAATGGAAGAACTTTTTTCAGTGTTCAAGGAATACATTATAGATATTTGTGCTTTACAGGAACGAGGTTGCTTGGAGTTGATAAAGTGAATTTGGAAGATGGTATTACTTTGCTGGTATCTGGTACGAGTGATGGAAATCATTACCAAGGAGTAGGCTTACTTTTGAATAGAAATGCTTGCAAGGCACTTTGTGCGTTTGAGCCAATTAATGAGCGCTTGCTTTATGCTCGTTTAAAATCTGACCATGGTAATATAAGTCTGGTCATCAGTTCGTGTCCAGCAGCGGTGGCAACAATATCTCCTCAGCCATGCCTTCTCCTGCTACCTCGGCCTTCGACCCGTCAAGGGGGGCCACCACAGGGATTGAGGAGTCGCCACGAGCGCCCACCATCACAGGACTTGTGAAGTGGTGTAGCGTGAAGGTGAGGTACGGATTCATCAGATGCCAGGACACTGGCACTGATGTTTTTGTACATTGTCTGGGTATCACTGGTCCCACTTCATGGCGCCTCCAGCGCTCGTTATGCAAGGGCGAGACAGTGGAGTTCCACGTTCACCAGACACTGAAGGGTCCCTAGGCTAGAGACATCACTGGACTGGGGGGTGCAACTTTGCAAGGCTCTGCCTATGCACGGCAGCGCCCCACGGCCCAGGGGCGCCGGCCTGCGGATCCCCTATGTCCTGGGGATGTGGATACCATTGTCGCCATGTGCATCATGACGGCGAAGGCTTTCTGTGATGATGACAAGGCGGCGATGCTCGTTCTTCTTCCTCAGATATTCTAGAAGAACGGGCTGCCGCGCCTTGTCATCCCACAGAGCTTCGCTCATGATACACAGGCAGCCCCTCCTCAGAAGTGTTGTGCCTCTCAGCTGCAGCCTCCCCAACCCAGCAAAACACCACGGAAAAGGCTGCAGCTCGACGCTCCACTAAACAGGGCGACTACCACCACCACCGCCAGCCCTCCACAGCCCATGGACACCGACAACACTCACCCTGACTCAAACCTGCTCAACACACCACCAGCTACTGAGAAGGACACCGCCTCTCCCGTCCCCCCATCTTCCAGGACGTGGAAGACCGTCCTCCAACTCCATCACCATCTACTGACGGTGTGTCACTGGCCAACCCGTGCACTCAGGAGGTGTGCCCTTCCCCTTCTCCCACCCCACCATCACCGAGGAGAAACAAGGGGAAGACTACTACAAATCCGCCTGCCACCAAACATCGTGCCTTGCCTCATGACGCCTGTGAACTCATGCCCAGGAGCCCTTTTCCTGCCGCCGACGATCGCCCGACTCTCCACATCGACCCCGACACTTTTAGCAACAGCTCTCCGAGTCCAACTTCCTCTCCTTGCTCTGCAGCCACATCATCCATCCTTCATAATTTCCTACCGCCCAGCAGCTACTACCCCTTCGTCATCAGCTTCTCACTAGCAGGCCTCACACCATAGGCCCGCTCCCACCCTGTTTCACAGGTGGGCAAATCTAACAACAACATCAGTATGGTGGTAGGGTATGCTCCGACAAATGAGGCTGCTGCTGAAGTGAAGGATGACTTTTATGTGAAGCTGCAGGATGTAATGAATAGAGTGGCAAGACATGATGTGTTAGTTTGCATTGGTGATTTTAATAGGATATTTGGTAGTAGTAGTGATGGCTTTGCAGATTGTATGAGTAAGAAGGGTGTTGGTATAAGAAACGAAAATGGAGTGCAATTTGGAAGCTTTTGTTTGGCAAATGACCTTACGATTGGTGGAACTATCTTTGAGCATAGAAATATACATAAAACTACTTGGATTTCACCATGTGGCAAATACAGTAACCAGACTGACCACATTGCAATTAGCTGAAGGCATAGGAGTTAATTGCAAGATGTTTGCGTAAGGAGGGGAGCAGATATAGGTAGTGATCATTAACGTGTTGTGTCAAAGATTAAAATAAAACTTAAGAGAAACGTTAATGGTAATTGTACAGAAGGTAAGAAATATGACTTTGATGAGCTGAGAAATGATGATAACACGAAGGAAAAGTTTCGGTGGGAATGCAGGAACAGGTTTCTAGTCCTGCAGAATGTGATGGAATCTGAAGACAATGATATTAATCAAATGTGGAGAGAGGTAAAAGAGGTCTTGCATGACAGTGCTAAGGTTACTAATAAGAAGAAGGGAAAGGCGAGAAGGAAAAAGTGGATCCCAGATGAAACATGGAATGTAATTCAGAAAAGGAAAGAGGTGAAGTTAGGAAGTGAAGAACATGTTGATGGCCAGATAGTTGAATTACTTAGAGCAATGTAATGGAGTCTACATTCTGAAGTAAAATGACTCGTTAGACGTGTTAAGAGGAGGCTATATGATGAAAAGGCAACGGAGACAGAAATTAAGTAAAAATGACGGTCAGAGCACAAGAGCAGCCTATCAGGCCATAAAGGAGTTAACTGGGACTGAAAAGAGAATGAAGGAAATACCTGTGCGTGGTAGAAATGGTAACTTGATAACTAAAGATTTGGATATAAAAGGAAGGTGGAAAGAGCATTTTGAAGCTGTTCTGAACAGACCAATCCCAGCTGAAGAGGAAATTTTGCCAGCTGAGAGAGATTTGCAGAAAGAAACAGGGGATATAACCTTGGAAGAGGTAGCAAAATCTATAGAGGATTTAAAGAATTTTAAGGCCCCAAGAGAGTATGGGATATTTCCCGAAATGCTTAAGGTGGAAAATGATGAGTTGATGAATGCGCTTTTGAATTTTTTTAATATGGCTTGGAATAATGGTGGAATTCCAAAAGAGTGGAAAAATGGAGTGATTATTAAAATACCAAAAAAGGGAGATTTAAGTGTGTGTGGAAATTGGAGGGGGATAACTTTGACACCTGTAGTTGCAAAAGTCTTTTGCAAAATCTTGTTG
>NC_136999.1:28835297-28935297 GCF_032717465.1 Coenobita brevimanus | reverse complement strand
CCTGTTTAAAGAAAGGGAGAACGAAGACCATATAGAAAGTGTTCCAGATCTGCACTTTCGACCAAAGCACTAGGAGGAAGAAAAAGAATGCAAACTGTATGTTGATGATGCAAAACCACCTGGACAGCAACAGCTTGCAATGGAGTGGAAAGCTCCAGATGTGTAAGTGGAACATCACAGCAAAGGAAGATACGAACTCCATGATAACCTTGGCCTGGAACAGGATCAGAACAAAATGCATAGTGACCAGAAGGAACAGCATTGCAAAGAATGGTCTCCTGGATGCACATGTGTACAGAAGAAAACTGTACAAGATGACACATTTCCTCCCAGCTGTCATGTACAGTAAATCCCGACAGTTCCACTGAATGACAGAACCCATAGTTGAGGGAGTATCAGGATATGATGCTAGTCTGTAAAGCTCCTGGCAAGTGAGCAGATTTGGACTGTTGCTTAAGAAGGTCCATACAAAGAGACTTCACAGCCCCAGAAGAAAAAGTAGAGTCCACACAACCAGCACCCTGTGAAGATGATATCCTATGCGGCAGGGCAAAGCGCCAATGATCTGTGCAACACAATCCCCAGGTGGGGACGAGACCACAGGGAAAACTTCAGCCTCCACATGGCTAGATCTAAAAGCCTTTAGGACAAAAGGGACAAGAGAGAGGTCGACATAAGGTTCCACAACAAGGACTTTCGGTACATCAGGCTCAGAGGGCCCTGAAGACCATGGCAATATTTGCTAGGTTTAGATGGAACTTCAGGCATGCTGGACAAGGCAGAACAAGGAGGCACATCATGGACATCTACCACCACCACCGAAGTGAGCAAGCCCTCAGCCACCGAAATAGGGGCAGAAACAGGGGAAGTGGGGGTGAGCAAACACCATTCTTACATGTAGTAATATTCCCTGGGACAGCATCCAGCAAATCACCAAATGGAAAGGTCGGCAATGGAATGGGTAGAGGCAGCTTCTGAGACACAGGCTAGCACATAGGCACTCCAGAAAGGACAGCAGCATAAGTAACCCCAGGCTGTAAGAAGCGCGTCAGGGCTCTCCTCATTGCTTCAGGAGATGAAACCTTTTCATGTGTATGAACTGACAGAATCTCCTTCTCAAGGCAGTAGTGAGGACAGTTTCTAGAAGGTACTGAAAAAGGACCCCAACAGTAATAGCATTTAAGGGATTCTGGACAGTCACTGGTGTTACCTGGACCGCCACAGGAGACACAGACGTCATGAAGGCCAGGCTGTTCATGGCAGCAAAAGTAACTAACATGTCCATACCCCTGATAGAGGAAACATTGCTTTGGTTTCGGCATGTATGGCTTCACAGGAAGTGATAGCGAAGCAAGTTTGACAGATGTAGTCAACATTAACTTGTCAAATGTCAGCAACAAGGTTGGAGTTGGGGGCAAAATAACATTTTTCTTTTGCAGGTGCTCGACAGTCACCACAAAAGAAGATCGAAATTCCCTCAATAATCATGATTCCGAGTATCTGAGGTGGTTATGAGAAAAAATGACACCTGTACAGTAGCTCCCAAAAATATCTTTAAAGTGTGGTGCGAAGAATGGCAAAATGAACAGAAGGAAACACTATTCCCGGCCACTTGTAGTCTCAGTACGGTTGGTACGCATGGTTAGGTATCGTTGGTGGTACTGCTAATAAACACATCAACGCCACTGTGTGACTGCAAACACCCATCGACTTGAAAATGGTGACAGTTCAGTGATATTTATACCTCTATGTTAAAGACTATAACCCATTACACACATTATATTGTGATTAATGCATCTTGGGAAACATAGTAACTGCGACGGGCAGAGTTGCCATGTTCGAAAACTGACTGTGATGGGCTGAGTTGTCATGTTCGATATAACGTGACTGCGATGGGCTGAGTTGTCATGTTCGATATAACGTGACTGCGATGGGCTGAGTTGTCATGTTGTAATATATGTGAAGAAATGAATTCTCCGAGCTAGACCTGTATTAGACCATATAGCCCTGATAGGGTGATGAGAACGCTAACTTTCAACTGAGTAGCTACTCGGGTGGGGCACGAACTCACTGCCTCACGGTCTTGAGCTACACACGCCACCATTGAGTCATCCAGCCCCCCTTGAATATAAGTGAAACTCAGATTATTAAACTGCATGAATTTTAAACTTCACGTTAATACTTTGCTTGCTCGTTGTGATAAACCGTTAAATGTCCTCAAGTACCTAGCGGGTACTACCTGGGGTGCCGACAGAAAATCTTTATTAATGGTGTATAAGTCCCTTATTCGATCGAAGCTAGACTATGGCGCACAGGTGTATGGCTCGGCATCCGATGCCACTCTGAAAGGATTGGATGTGTTGCAGAATAAATGTTTGCGAATGTGTCTTGGAGCTGTCCAGTGTACCCGTGTAGCTCGTATGGAAGTGGAGGCGAATGTGCCTCCCCTCCGTATTCTCCGTGACCACCTGGCCTTGTCCTATGGTGTAAGGACATTAAGAAAAAGTAATATCGGCAATGTGGCCTGTACCCCTCTGCGTCAATACCACCACCTTCTGCGAGGGGTGCGTCGTCCACTTGCCGCTCGCCTCCACTTACTGACTCAGGAGCTTGATGTGGACCCCAGTGACTGTGACAAGTTGGTGCTTAAAAATATAGCGCCTTGGGAGCCACCCGGCTTTACAGTCGATGTTACATGGCTCCCAGCACCAAAGGCCAAGGCGCCGGAGGCGGAGGTCCACCACTTGTTTCGTAACATCATTGTTCGTCACTTGGGGTCCCATCAATTGTACACCGACGGCTCCAAGTCGAGTGAATGTGTGGGTGCAAGTGTGTGGTCGACTGAATGTGCCCTCAGGTATCGGTTGCCGACTCATACATCTGTGTTTACTTCAGAACTTTTTGCTATTGACAAAGCCATAGACTATGCTCTCAATTCTAGACATGACTCATTTGTCATATTTTCAGATTCAAAATCAGCCCTTCAGGCAATTGCATCTTGCACTACGGACTCTCATGAGATCCAGGGCCGCATCGCACAAGTTGCATTCATGCAACAAGTCATTCACGCTGATCTGGGTGCCTGGTCATTGTCGTATCTACGGCAATGAGCAGGCTGACTTACTTGCAAAGTCGGCTGTGGAGCCTCGAGGGAGACTTGGGACGTTCCTCGTGATCTACGGTCGAGTCTATCTCTCGGAAAGAAATCAATAAATCTTCTGTGGCAAGGTCAGTGGACCAGACTAAATATTCCAACTTGTAAGCCGTACCTGGGCGACTGGGACACTGCCAACCGTCCCAGTCGCGTAGAAGAAAAAGTGTTGGCACGGCTACGGCTGAATGCCACCATTGTAACCCACATAAAACCTTATATGGAAAGACGCTTCCCACCGCACTGTGACATCTGTAATGCGGTGTTATCTATCAGTCATATCATCCTGCGCTGTCGGCGATTTATTCGTGAACGCGCTTCACTTATGAATTACTGCGGCAGTAGACGTCCCCTTCACCCTTTCCACCATCCTGGGTGATGGGGACATTGTTATGACTGATAAATTGATGGCTTTCTTGAGAGAGACCGGACTGATCAGAGTGATGTGACTTTTTTACTGTGTGGTTATGGTTTTTATGAACAGTAAATATGTATATATTGTAATATTAATTAGGGTTGACAGTTGACATATTTTAAATAGTTCCTCCTCCCACCGATCTATTTCTAATATAGATGTCCCCTACATTAAGCCAAATTCCTTGCCTGACAGTCACCAGCTGATGAGTGCAAGTGTGCAATATAGGAAGGTATTGGGCACTTGCAGTCGATGGTAGTCTGCTGGGCGAGGTTCTTCAATTTTTGTATAAATTATGTAAATACATTATATTATCTTGCTTAAGTTATTCTAATTAGGGACGACAGCTGACGTATATGGAAATGTTCCTGACTCGTCTGGTTCCCTTTCATATATTGATGTCCCCTATATTAGGTTGTGCCTCGACTGACAGTCATCAGGTGATGAGTGCAGGTATGTAATGTAGAAAAGCATTACATATCTGCAGTCGATGGTGTTCTCTTGGTCGAGGCTTTTTGAACATTAGTGTAGGTCTAGTTATTTGTCTCTTAGGATTTAGTATAGGTTAGCGATTTGTCTGTTAGGTGGTTAGTTTTAGGGTCTTTAGATTAGGTATTTTGTTTATAAGTAATATAAGGTTAAAAATATAAAAAATAAATAAAAATAATAAAAATAAAACTACAAAAAAATAATAAAATAAAAATTATTATATATATATGTACGTGTGCATGAAAGTATGTATGTTCATATGCATGGATGTGTGTATGTATGTATGTATGTATATATATATGTTTGTATATATATATGTATATATGTGTCAATATATATACATATATATATATTTGTCTTAATGACCAGAGGCTTCGGCCTCAATGGTCGATAGGCAAAAAAAAAAAAAAAAAAAAAAAAAAAATTAAACTGCATGAGAAAAATACCCATCACAATTCTTTCATTATCACAACTGCAAATTGATTAAAAATGCAGAGGTTAATAATAGCCTATAGGGTCTGCATGTAGGACAATTTTAACCACACATCATTATTATACATACTACCCGAATGTGGCAATATCTCGGTGTCGGAAGGTATTGTGCTGTGGTTTTTCGTTAAGTGAATGGCACAGCTTCATAGGTGTCGCGTCGATTGAACAGAGGTCTGGATGCAGGAGGTGGAAACAGTGGTTATTAAATGGATAAAAGGAGCCCCCCAAAGTGTGTTTAATCTTGTATTTATTTTACGTATATAATGTCCAATATAAGAATGACTCGCATGTCACCTCCACAATACGGCTGATGTATCAGTGACATAGGTTTATACGCTGCCTGGGGATTAGTTTCAGATAAGTTAATTTACTGTCTTTACATTTCGTTTACCTCTACCTGTCTCTCTAATATTTTTGTGCCGTTCACATTATACATGGTGTCATATGTCTCCCAGTCGTAATCACAGATAATATATAAACACTTTCTCAAAATATATCAGTTCTGGGAAAGCTTGTATACTATTTATCTAGAGTGATTATAGCCTTGTGCTGGCACTCGTGAAAGCATTACTGATGAACCATAGAAAGATTAGCCGTGCCTATGTTAAAATTAAATAGTCTTTGTCATCATAATAACATCAAATATATCTATATATGACAAAGTGATTAGTATTACTTTAGAAAGAAAACGGTATATACAATCCCAGGTCATATAGAGGTGTATGGCAACCACTCTCCAGCAAGCGGAGCTACCAATTTTGTTGCCGCTTCACGCAACACGTGTCAGATACATCGTCCATTGTGTCAGATGTATAGTACTTTTTTTTAAAGATACTTTTGGGAGCAATTGTACATCAGTTAACGGTTGCACATGTAGCTCAGGCAATACTGGCAACAGAAACAGAGGTTAGAGCCAGTAATTGGGAGTTGTCAACCATGGAGGACATATCAACATGTATGCTTCCATCCTCTTGGTAAGGGATTATAGATTCCCTACCACAAGCAGAAGCAATGGCATGGTGGAAGTAGAAACATGTGAATAATTAATATTGACCCAATCACTGAGGATTTCAGTACTATAGTTGCGGTGCACGATTCTGAAGCTGTCATTATCATACCCCGCCAAAACTACCTGTCAACAGCGTGTTTCATTTCGTATCATATTATACACAAATCATATTATTATACAAGAATATAATAAACACGAATATTATTATATACGATCTTATAAACAAATCACAAGTGTATCATATTATACACGAAATCGGATGCACTGTTGACGAGTAGGTTGCCAGGGCACGATAATTACAACCTCAGAGTCACGTGCCACAACAATTGATATTTTGCTTACAAAGCAGGCTGATTCATTCAAGACTGACTCCTAAGACACACCAGTCCAATTGGATGCCGGGGCAATGTGTAGTCCCAAGGGGTCTAGTAAGGCTCCAGAGTGGCTATAAGAGATGGAGCATTTGAAACGCGAGGGACAAATGTATGGTCATCAACCGATTTACTGTTTACTAAGGCATATACAGCAGGAGATACTTCATTTCCTCACCCTGCATCCACTACGAAGCCCAAGAAGTGGAGGTCATATGCTGAGGATGATACAGCTGGTGACCCCACAGGTAGCAAGGAAGTATATGCAGGTAACTACTGGGGGGCCTAGACAAAGGTGACTCTATGACAGTAGGAGCCAGCAGACCCCCCAGTGCACACCTGACCCTAGCTAGAAAGTGAACAGCCAATTTACCTGATCAGGCCCAACCACGCTTCCCATTTAGCCAGAATAGGGGACCAACGAGGTGTTTCTAGCTGCAGGGTGCGTTGTGCAGCATCGCTCAACCCCGAGAACTCCCACTTCCCACTATTGTGGGACGCTACATATGGCAAACATGTGAGGAGGCAAAATTCCTGCCCAAGATCTAAGATGGGCAGGGATGAGCAACACCAGTAGGCCTTCTCTACCAGTGATGTGCAGGGGCGGGGGGGAATGTTTGATCCCTGAGGACAAGAGATATCGAAACCTGCAAAGTTACACAGGCTTTCAGAGTAGGTGGAATTGCCAGCCACATTTCAAGTCCTGTCACCACGTCAACGTGACCCCCCTCAGCTGGATGTTTTCCTCATCACTGCAGTCGGCACCTGCTTAGAAATAAATCATGGTCTGGATCAACCCCCCTAATTCTACAAAAGTGCAGAGGCACAGTCTTGTTTGAAGAAAAACGAAAATGATTCCGTTCCGCCCACTTTGTGACCCTTTCCAATGCTAGCTGCATTCTCCTCTCAACTGCACACATCTGGGATCCAGCAAACCAGGTTGCTAGGTTATCTAAACAAAGAGAAGATACCTCCTCAAGCAGGGAACCTTTTATGGTATTTATGGCAACACCAAATATAGGAACACCCTCCCATGTGGAACACCCTCCTCTTGAACTCAAGGGACAGAGAGTGAGGAGCCCACATGAACTTGAAACATGCAGACTGGCAGGAAGTCACTCAAGAATACTGGCAGGTGGCCACTCATTCCAAAACAATGAAGCTGACTCAGAATGCTATGGCGCCGTGCCATCTTGTATGCCTTTTCCAGATCAAAGACACAGCCACAAGATGTTGTCAAAAAGCAAAAGCCCCACAGATTTCTAATTCCGATAAGGTTGTCTGATGCACATCGCATTCTATGAAACCCACTTCGTGAAGGAGAGAGGAAACCATTTTTCTCTAGATACTAAATGAGTCTTATGCTAGCAATCTTCTCATAAAGTCTGCACACACAAGACGTTAAACAAATTGGATGTAATTAGTGATTTTAAAATCACCAATGTGAAGCTTGGACGTTGTTGGAAGGACACAAGTCAAGAGTGAGAGCAGTGGAAATGAGTTATTTAAGAGGAGCCTGTGGAGTCACATGGAGAGACAGGCTGACGAATGAGGATATAAAGGAGCGTTGCGGTGTGGATGTGGATGTGATAGGAAGCGTTATGAGGAACACACTTAGGTGGTTTGGCCATGTGGAGAGGATGGAGGGTGAAAGACTGACAAAGAGAGTGATGTGAGTGAGGTGGAGGGGGGGGAGGGAGGGGGAGGCCGAGGATGAGATGGAGGGATGGGTTGGAGAGGTATATGAGAGAGGGGGGTGTGAGTTGGGAGCAGGGCAGTGAAATGGCGGGGGACAGGGCGACTTGGAGGCGATTTGTTTGTGGCCACCCCAAACGGGATTGAGGCGTCTGGCAATAGATAGATAGATAGAAAATTATCCTCACCTGGCTTAGGGCATGGGAGGACTACACCTATCTTCTAATTAGTGTGGACTATACCTTCCTTCCATATGTTGTTATAAAGACCGAATAAAAACAATAATCATATGGCAAATGGGGAATCAGAGCATAAAGACTGTCATTAGGTCCATGAGCAGAGTGACGATGCTGCTGGAGAGCAGCATACACTTCAGAGTTAAAAAGTCATTTTATGATTCTCCTTCACCAGACAAAAAAGTAAATACCTAACCTCTCCTGTTGATGGTAAAAACAGATAAATGGTTGGCGGGATCGACTGAGAAACATCATAAACATGCTCCACCAGGGTTGAATCTACCTTAGAGTCGTTGGATATAGAATGATTTTAAGTATGAGGAGAGGAGGTGAATACTTGCCCATTATTTTCCTCACATTCTTCCAAACCTGTCGTAAAGGAGAGAATGGGGTGACAGACGAGACATAGGATCCCAACAAGGTACAACTTTAGTTTTTCAGAACCCACCGATAATTTAATGGGAATGAGCTTCCTTAAATTGAATTATTAAAAAGGTAACATCTTTATTTCAACTGTATCTCCTAGTAATAGCTTTGTAGACTCTCCTGGCCAAAGCACACTCCTAATTCCACCAAGGCACAAGTCTCCTGGAAAACTTTGCAGACATTCGAGGAATAGAAGAAATAACAGCCTGATATACAATAAATATAAAATACTTTTCTCTCTGAAAGTTAGGACACTAGTCAAAACTTCAATATTCAGCAGACTTTGCACAGTCAGCCTTATCCAAACAGTGGCGAGGGACACGCTCCACTGGCACAGAGTTCCATGCCTTAATCACAATAGGGTAATGATCTCTGCTGTGTAAGTAAGGCAAAGTCTGACAAGAAAAGTCCAGTGAATATTTGGAGGAGACCAATGTACAATAAATAACAGATAAAGTACCATTTTGTATATAACAATGTGTCAAGTCGCCAGCAGTTAGAAGAACCAACTCTATATTCTCTATCACAGGTGCCAGGAGATCACCACGGTGGTTGCATAGAGTATTGATACACAAAACATGAAGCTCATTTATGTCATCTAGGAGAGCAACTGGCCGAGCAATCTGACGAATAAGGCGACCAAGATCGGCTTGTGAAACAGGTACATGGGGCTGTAAGTAAAGGATACAGATTATATAAGTCCTCTCCAGGTATAACTGAACGGTCACAACCTAAAAGGGGAGGGGGCTGTAAAGAAGAAGTGAATGGAATATCTGTAAGGCACTGAAAAGGCACAGCCACCTCAAGAATCACATTCTACAAGGGGTGGTGAGTAGAAAGCTGTATATCCTCTAGGATCAGGAAGAGGCTTGCCTCCTACAACAGTTTTCTGAAGGTATACACAGAAGGGGTGAAACTCGGACAGGGGCAGTTGAAGGGCTTCTCAGTTGACTCTAAAACCTCCGCTTTTCCTCTGCAGAGCATTGTTTTACTGGACTAGGCATAGATGCTTACTTTAACCCCTTAGAGGTACAGGACTGCACAGTCCCTAACAAGCGAGGAGGTTTGGACTGATGCAAAGGATGACCCGTAGAAAAGGACTGCGCAGCACCCGGAACCTGCACATTGTGCCAACCATCTGAAAGCAAATGTGAGGAAGAAGAAGAAGAAAGTTTTACAACACTTCTAGTGAGCAGGAAGAACACTGCTTGGAAGGCACCTTACAGGCTGACCAACGTGAGTAGGGTGGCTCGTGCCACCACCAGAAGCTTCAGAAGTAGAGTACACAGGATCAGAACCCTGTGAAGTTCATATCCAATGTGGCAGAAATTAGGCACCAGCAATCAATGCAACTCCATCCAAAGGTGGAAGCCGGACAACCAGCAAAACACCAACTTCACACTGCACCTGGCGTGGCTCCAGAGACTCCATGGCAGGAGGAACAGCTGAGGTCCTCACAAGGTTCCACAACAGAGGCTTTAGGTGAATGGTCTTCAGGCTCAGAGGACTCTGAAGAACCATAGTAACGCTTGCCATGTACAGATGAAAGTTCGGTCACGATGGATAAGGCAGGAAAAGGAGATGTGTCATCGTGGACATCCGCCTCCAACACAGAAGTGGGCAAACCCTCAGCCAGTGATATGGGGGCAGAAACAATCTGAGAAGAGGGTGAGAGAACACCTGTCTCCTATGCAGTACTAGCCTGGGGCACAGCACTCGGCAAATAACAAAATGGAGATGTGGGTAGCGGAGGGGGTCGAGGCAAATTCTGAGACACAGGATGGTGCACAGGTGCTCTTGAAAGAAGAGAAACATAAGTAACCCTAGGCTGAAATAAGCAAGTCTGGGTCTTCTTTGCTTCACGAAACAAAACCTTCTCATGTGTACTAATGGACAATATTTCCTTCTCCAAGCAGTAGTTAGTCATATTTGAGAAGGTATGCATAGAGATCCCCACAGTAATTACATTTAAGGGGTCCTAGACAGTCACCAATGTGGCGAGGTTCACCACAGGCAACACAAACACCAGGAAGGCCAGCCTGTGCATGGCGACAAAAGCGATTAACATGTCCATACCCTTGGTAGTGGAAACACTACTTTGGGGTTGGCATGTACGGCTTCACAGGAAGTTTTGCCGAAGCAGGAGAGCTTAACTTGCCAAACATCAGAAACAGGGTCGAGGTTGGGGGTCAGAATACCGTTGATTTTCTCATGCAGGTGCTCAACAGTCACCACATTAGAAGGTCAGAGTTCCTCCAACAGCCATGCCTCTGAGTACTGGAGGAGGTCACAGGAAAAAATGACACGGTTACATTGGTTAAAAGTAGCATGAGGAATGCAAAAAAAAAATATGTTACCAGAAAAGAGGTAAGTCCTAGCACAGGCATAAATATGTTATGACATAATTCTGTATGTAGTATGTAACTGAGTAACTATGGTATATACCTATAGGTAGTTATGTCTGGGTTCACCAAGAAGAGGTTAGATCGATTTCCCCATAGCCAGCCACTCAAGCATTCCAAACACAGGGTGACCTGATAGATGTTTACGTGTCAGAAGTGTGATCCTACATACACACACACTCACACACACATACGTATGCTCACGTTTATGCCCACACACTGTATCTGGAAGTCAGAGGGGGATATAAGTCCGAAATCACAGTCATGTAGGAGAGTTAGGGAACCAGTGAGAGAACCAGAAAGATCGACACCAGAGACAGCCGGGAAAGAAGAAAGCGACAAGGTGAGTAGGAGCTAGAGAGAGAGTGGGAAGACATTGGAAAATAGAAACTGCTACTAACCAAACACGGGTCACGTCAAACTCGTTACCTTTTCAGCCAAGCAACTGTCTCACAATCAACCTCAATCGACCCTAATCTGCCTATTTCATCACCTCACCTCGCTTACAAATACGAAGAGGATGATGGGACAGGCACGACCTACCCTAAAGTTCCCCTACAACTCCAACTTTTATTCTCTCTCATGCTGGGTCTATTCACTCAACCAGACAAGATAGTACATCTTCTGTCTCTATAACAAAATAGATAAAGGCCACATAATTCCGAAATTTCGCGGCCTTTGCATTGGTGGCAGCTACAAGTTCGTGCCATACGACGCCTTACGACTTTATACTGGCGGTGCTTCGATGACCTACAATTACAACCAGCCTCCCTATCACTCTACGTCTATGTCTACGGTTACGTTTCTTGACATTGGTTGAAGCAGTAATCAGCAGAAATAAACCAACTACAATCAATCTACGCCTCAAGACTTCATATGCAAGCAGTAAACAGAGCCGATTAACGTCTGCATAAACAATCAACGAACCAATTAAAAATCAGCTTCACAACTAATCTACAACAGCTCTACAAGCTACAATTCCACAAACTACAAACCAGGTGAGAAATTACAGGCAACAACAACAAGCAAAGTGAGGTACGAGGAATTGCATCTGTACTGTGCTAACAGTGTTGACCCAGCATGATGAAGCAGCATCAACACATCTGACCTCCATTCCTCCAGCCACCAGCCACCTCCACCCTACACCACAATCTCCACCACTGCCCACCACCTCTCTCCACCATTCGTCCTCCCACCTTCACCAACATCTTCACTACCACAGCAAGCAAACAGTGATGGCCCTGCAGTGACGACATCGAGTGTTGACGAGTCAAGATGACTACACCATAACATGCCAATCATTCCAAGTGCCTGACAACAACCAGCGTGCCTTCCTGCTTGCCTGCCTGCCTTACTGCCTACAGACCTTCTTACCTAGCTGATGACGGCATCTGCTGACGACGGGAGCCAGAGAAACGCATATCTGCCGACTTGAGTGAGTTGAATATACTTCATTTTTTGTTCTTTCTAGCTGGCTAATTATCTGACCTAAGCTTAGAATTCATTATATCATTGATTTATTCCCAACAAAATCTTATTCTTGCCAAAAACATAAGTGATAAACAATTATACATTTGGCACAAAAAAAATGTTTTATAAATATACCTAGGCAACACTCATTATTAATATATGCATATTAATGAGATCTAGTGATTAGTATTATTACGGTATGTTCAAAAAAACACCAGCATTTGTGATACCCAATGACAACACACAATTAGAGGAATCAATTATTTCTGTCGAAAATCGCCAACATCTAAATGACGACTCACAGTTAGCAGAACGAGAGGGAAACGGAAATCTCACACTTAACTCCCAACAAACATATGATTAAGAAACAAACACATCACCTGCAAGAGTAATTGAGGATGATGACAGTATCATGGCCAAGTTTTTCAGATCTAGACAGCAATGACTGTAGACAAATCTTACATACTGGTACTTATGAAAATGTAAGTAACCCAAACAATTTAAACAACAGAGTACATACATCTGGAAACACATATGATACAGTCCCTTATAACAATTGCATGTCAATTTAAATGAACTTGGATAACCATTCAAACACAATGGCTTATGCAACAGGCGACACTGATTCGCACTGCTCACTCAGTCCACCCAATCCATGCAGAAATCAACTTCCAATGTATTTGTGTCACAAAGATAAAAATGTTTTTATATTTTTTGACACTGACTTAGATAGCAATGATGTCCACACAGTAATAAATGAGTGTGATCAGCTGTTTATCAGAAGTATAAAGGATGAGAAAGAGAAAATAGCATGCTTTGAATCTGGAAGTAATCAAGAAAGATGTCCAGCTGGAAACTTACTGAAATCTGATAAACTCTTACGAGCTGGGACATATAATGCATACCGTATATAACAGAATTCATAAAGAAATTCACTGGTGGTAGAAATTATTTAACAGGTATAGCTCCAGAATTACATAAAATCATAGCTGTCATCAAACACACACATCTCATGATTTAAGTGAAATCACACCTCATGTGTCCATAATTAATAGAATTCTGTTAGGGAGCATGGAAAACCAGACTGGATCACAGTTACCCTAAAGTACTGTGACTGCCGATCATCAGTTAGCTAGTTTGCCACGTAGGGTCCTATGACTGATGATCGTAGAAGGCCTGCCAAAAACTGCCAAGCACCAAGCCACCCCGTTTTATGACATAAATGGTTCATATCCAATCAGAACTAAGGGATGAGGTGGTGGGAAGGAAGATCCCGCCCCCTCACTAGGTATGTGGGGAGAACCCCCCATCCACTTCACCTCCCTCTGGCTAAAAATTGGATACAGTCAGCCCTGTCCCCTCCCACCTAAACCACTCACCAATACCACATCTATATCGTATGGGGGGGGGGATGTCTCAAGCCAGCTCATCCCCCCAAACCCCCCCCTTCCTCCAACTCCCACTTCATATTGAATTATGTCTCAAATTCCCTGCTTTGATCTCTTTGTGTTTGTTTCCTCCTGCCATGATACCCCCCACACCACCTGCCCCACACTGGAGAGGTGTCTCATCCCCTATCACCTCCACCAGAGACCTCCATTCCTCCTCCATCTCCCACAACCCCCCTTTTATATCAAATCATGCTACGATCATTTTGAGTGTGTTTCCTCACACCCTAATACTCCCCAGACCACCTCCCACCCATGCACTTGGGATGTGTCTCAGCCCCCCTTACCCTCACCAGAGACCCCCACCCCACCTCCACCTTCCTCTCTCCCTATCCTTTGTCCTGAATATGACACGGTAATTTCCCTGTCATGAGCAGCCTGTGTCTTTGTACAGTATTCTCACCAAAGAATTTGTATCCTTTTTTTTTTTTTACTCTCATGCTGATTTCTGCACCTACTTTCAGCAATGGAAACATATTTTACATTGATTTCATTGATTTTGCTAAGGTTCTTTGGTGAAAATTATTATTTTTGCCAAATTATTCTAGTCTGGAAGAAATTGGTATGCTTTTCATTTTTACTCATGCTGACTCTACACCTAGTTTCATCAAAAGAAACATATTTTATATTGATTTAATCGATTTTAGTAAGATTCTCTGGCAAAACTTAGGTTTATGTCAATGTTTTCCTGGCTTCTCTCCTACCGTGAAAGGGGACTTTTGTAATCATTGATGGGCAGTTTTGCAGTAATCATTAGACCTAGGGGACTGAGATTGGCATTTTCAGGTGTGTAAATTCAAACTCTTCAAATATGTAAGAAAAAATTTTACCTTGGTAACAGCTGAAAAAATTACCTCGAAATGCCGCTGGAGGAGAATAGAGCTTCAGAAAAATGCTGTATTCTGGAGGTTAATGGAGTATTATCACCAATGCATATAGTTGATATTATTGGGTATTTAGATGATATTTATTGGCTGGGTTATGCAAACTGCCTGAGAGAACATTAAAGATTAGAAAGACAATCCCGAATAATCCAGGAACATGCCTACTTGACTTTTTTGATGGTGTGGAATTGAGTTGTAATAAAACCGGAGTGGCTCAAACACCAACATCCATTAAAATAGGGATGAGAATTACAGACACTGGGAACTCTAAATACATCTAGCACAAGTACAGAACAAGGAGATCTAGACCAGAGAACAGACAAACAAAACAACATTAGACTTCAAGGAACTGTTCGCAAACACCAGGCTACAGGCAGCCTTAAAAATTTGCATGTAGTCCAAGCAGAAACTGTGCCACAGAAAAAATAAAATATGGTAAATCGCCTCATAGGTCACATTCCAGAGATATTACTGTGCTAACCCAGGCCATACAAAATGTGAGTGTTATATTAAAACCAAAGAGGATAAGGGAAAAGAAAAAGGACTTGAACCTTTTTGCAGAAGGCATGAGACAACAGGACACTGGACACCAAATAGCAGGATGATGGAGGGATTATCATCCGTTTTTTAGTCAGGGGAAGGTCATACCAGAACAAAAGACTACCATACATATAGAAAACCAAACCTACTGTAAAGTTTAAATGGGAAGCATACATGGAAATGAGTGTATTTTGGTTTCTGTTTCTTGAGAAGATTAAGAGATTTAATTATTTTTGGATTCATGCTCACCAGCGAATTTAATAACACAAGAGGAATTAGAGAGGATTTTTCGAAACAAAAAGAAAGTAACTTTTGTGGACGAATGTAGTTTACATTCATATACTGTAGATGACAAATAAATACCTGTAAATGGCGTGATAAAGTTGGATATCAAATTCACAAAGATTACAAAGACAGTCACCACTGTTTTCTATATAGCGGAAGACTTCACAATAACAACAAACATCCTTTTAGGCCTCAGTACCATGAATATCATCTTAATGCCACACTTCAGTGGAATAAATTATGACAAAGAATTCATGGAGGAAATTCCTTCACTCAACTATGGCAGAAAATCGAAGGGAGTTGGAACGATTAAAAACCATAGCAGAATGGTATAGTCTGACCTCAAAGAAAACGAAACAACTCAAAATTCCCACCCATCCCTACCATCCCCTTTACCCAGGGACCGAGGTGACAGTAAACCTCCCACATCAACCCTCCTGTTACCAATCAACGCAGGCTGCGTCCAACCACATGCGAGTACTTGGGACACAGGCCTGGGCGTCCAAGGCCTCACATTGAGAGACCCACCCCCCTGTCACTGGCTATTCCCATGCACTAGATAGTTCATAAACAATTTATCCTCACACTCTTACTTATGCTCCAATAGGCTTATCGTATTTTTTTTTTCACTGCAGTCCTGAATAAATGTACTTGCTTATGGTGCTGTGCAAAAGATCAGCCTAATGTAAATTATGGCTAAAATTATTTTTTTTACTTCAGTTTTTTTCGCGTTTTTTTCTCACAGAAATATAATTTTTATGTTATTGAGAAAAAGTTGTAGGGAATTTATCTAGTTACATTTTGGTGTATAAAGAATTACTGTAGGTCAATTAGGGCCGATTATATGGAACACAAGAGGAATCTATCTTACACCCAAACAAGACTTGTAGCACACTGACTGGGGTAGTGGGGTGACGCTGGGTGAAGAGTGCGTTGAGCGTGGCAGAGAATATACAGGGATGCAAGTAGTGCTTTGTTCTCGTGCCTGAAAAGGATGCAAAATCATTCAGTAACCCCCAAAACTGGGGCCATTTCATTCGACGTAACCAGCATCGAATGGTAACGAGCAGTTGAAATCTGTGCAGATGCAATCTGCATCAAATGGTAATGTGTGCATGAAATCTGCACTGCGGCCATAAACACCAAAGGTTTATTTCCTGCACATCTCACCACTGAGGTAGTTATACCACCTAAATCATATACGAAAGTCCTAATAAAGAGTAAATTGAAGAATTGTACTGTTATTGCCTTAGAAGAATCTTGTAAAGTGAAAGAAGTCTCTGTAGAAAATGCCCTATGTCAGATGAAAAACTATGGGGAAAATGAAGTGTTCCTAATTATTCAGATGAATCGAGAAGTGCAGGTCATAAAAGGAACTTGTTTATGCAATTTAGAGACTTGTCCTTCTGCTATACGTGAAGTAACAATAGGTGGAATATCCAGTAAGATAATATCGATAGACAGAGAGTGTATACAGGAGAATTTGATTTACTCAAGAAATTTGGATGTGGAAAATTATCTGATTGATAAATTACAAAAACACCGAAAGACAATTGCATTACCTGGTGAGAAATTAGGTTGTACTAACCTGAGATCAGTGTACTCCAGGACACACAACCAAAATATGTACCACCATATATGGTTGTACACGCACAACGTACCCTAGCAATTCAAAATGTTGATGAAATGTCAAAACTGGGTATTATTGAACCATCAGTGTCTCCATGGAACGCATCACTGTTTTCTGTGCCCAAGCATAACAGTGAAATGCATGCAGTCGTTGATTACCGCAAATTAAATCAACACACAGTCCCAGACTGGTTTCCTATGCCATTGTTAAGTGACGTGTTGCAAAACACTGGGTCGGAAAATAATGTATTTCCCACAGTCGATTAGCTTAGAGGATATTATGAAATTGAGTTAAATAACGAATCACACAAATACACTGCTTTCCCTACAAACAGTGGTCATTATCAGTATAAAAGAATGACAGTGTGCTTAAGGACAGCCCCAAGCACATTCCAACCACTAAGAAATAGTGTATTATCAGACATGCTTAGAGATGGTATTTTTGTCTATCTGGACGACATGATAATCGCAACACACACAACAGATAAACAGTTACAGAAATTTGACCAGCTCCTACACAAGCTAGACAATGCTGGTTAAAAATTAAAGCTGATAATATGTAAATTTTGGTTTAAGGGAATCAAATTCCTGGGCCACAGATGGGATGGAAAAGGTATACACACCTCAGATGATAAAATTACAGCATTGAGAGACTTCCCTGAACCAACAAATGTGGATGAAGTAGGACAACTTCTAGGTCCCAAAGGTTACTACCATATTTTTAAACGAGGATTTGCTAAAATGTCACAACCATTATTCCATGCACTGAAAAAAATGCTACAATTCAGTGGGGAGAGGAACAAAAAAATAGCTTTTTATGATTTAAAAGATAAACTTACATGTGCATTTTGCTTGGCCAATCCTGATATCACAAAATCATTTATAATTCACAGATGCATCTCATAAAAGATTAAGGGCTGTATTGATGCATGAAGTGTGGAAAATATCAGCCAATTGCATTCGTTAGGAGGAGTAGACTGTAGCACCAGTCGAGCAGGGCAGTACTCCCGAGGTGGATGGAAAGCTGATGACAGGGAGTGCTGGAGCTCCCGTTTCATCAGCCCTCAGGACTAGTTCCTGACCATCCCCCTTTGCTGAACTTTTTCAGTGTCTCAGTTACACAGAGAGTAGGCCAGCATGCTCTACAGTACAAATTTCTCTATCTATCTTCACCAAACTACATGCACAGTACACACTACACTTCCTATTCAAAATTTACCAAAATGGCGTCAATTCACCCAGCCTCGGAGTCCCCAGGGGGGGGGACCATAAATGCCCCCGCCATCTGCCCCTCTCCCGGTGACGACTCGAGGTGCCTGGAACCACTGTCTGACTCTCTTCTTCTTCATTTCTGCAACATTCGCGGCCTTTCATCTAACTTTCGCTCTGTTGAGCACCACCTCTCCTCCTCTAAACCTCACCTTCTTTTTCTAACGGAGACTCAGCTGTCTGAGGCAACTGACAGCAAACCCTTTTCTGTATCCTCCTACTTTCTCTATACTCATTTCAAAGCCAAAGGTGGCTGTTGTGTATACATACGCAACGACTTATCTTGCTCTCGTGTTCCTGAACTTGATTCTTCTGAATTCTCCACTCTCTGGCTTCGGCTTTCCTGTCATTCTCTGACTAAATATATCTGTGCTGTTTACTTATCCCCTAATTCTACTGACTATCAAAAATTCTTCGACTATCTTACTTCTACGATGGAACACATTCTGTCCATTTCTCCTTTCTCTGAAATCTCCATTCTTGGAGATTTCAATGTTCACCACCACCTTTGGCTCTCCTCTCCTTTCACGGATCCACCTGGTGAACAAGCCTACATCTTTTCTATCCTTAATGACCTAGAGCAGCTTGTACAGCACCCTACCCGTATCCCTGACCGCATTGGAGAGAGCTCCAACATACTTGACCTCTTCCTCACAACTAATCCTTCTGCTTACTCTGTTAATCTTTTCTCTCCGTTGGGCTCCTCCGATCACAACCTTATTACCTTAACCTGTCCTATCGCTCCAGTACGGCCTGCGGACCCTCCAGGGAAACGTTGTCTCTGGCATTTTGGAGCTGCGGACTGGAAGGCCCTCAGGCAGTACTTCTTTGATTTTCCCTGGAATGATTATTGCTTCCATGGCCGTGAGCCATCTGAGTGTGCCTTGCGCATTACGGAGGTTATTCTCTCGGGCATGGAAGCATACATTCCTTTCTCATATCCTTTGACTAACGCAAGAAAGCCTTGGTTTAATCACGCTTGTTCTAATGCTGTCCGCAACAAGGAGAAGGCCTACAAAAGGTACCGGAGCCAACCCACCCCTGAATCACATCATCTTTACGGTTCTGCCCGGAATCGTGCTAAGTCTGTTCTTCGCTCTACTAAAAATAATTTCATCCATACTAAATGCTCTCAACTCTCCAACTCGAATTCTTCCCGCTCCTTCTGGCACCTTGCCAAAAATCTTTCTAACAACTTTACCTCATCATCCTTCCCTCCTCTTTTCTACTTTGATGGTTCTGTAGCTATTTCTTCTACTGATAAAGCAGATCTCTTCGCACAGACTTTCTCCTCCAATTCCACCTTAGACGATTCCGGTGCTGTTCCTCCATCACTTCCTGCCTCTGACTTCCTCATGGCTGACATTAAAATTTCTTCAGTTGATGTATTTTCTGCCATTACTGGCCTCAGTACTAACAAGGCATATGGGCCTGATGGGGTCCCTCCTGTTGTTCTCAAAAACTGTGCTTCTGTGCTTACACCCTGCCTAGGCAAACTATTTCGCCTTTGTCTGTCAACTTGTACCTTTCCTTCTTGCTGGAAGTTTGCTCTCATTCAGCCAGTCCCAAAGAAGGGTGACCACTCCCAACCCTCCAACTATCGTCCAATTGCTTTAACGTCCTGTATTTCAAAAGTTTTCGAGTCAATTCTTAATAAAAAAAATTTTAAGGCATCTTTCCTATCACAACCTTCTTTCCGATCGTCAGTATGGGTTCCGTCAGGGACGCTCCACTGGCGATCTTCTTACCTACCTTTCAGACTCCTGGTCATCCTCCTTTCGGGACTTTGGCGAAAGCTTTGCCATTGCACTTGACATCTCAAAGGCTTTCGATCGAGTCTGGCACAAATCTTTAATTTCCAAACTGCCCTCCTACGGTTTCTATCCTTCTATATGTACCTTCATCGCTAGCTTCCTTTCTGGTCGTTCTATAGCTGGTGTCGTAGACGGCCATCGTTCTTCTCCTAGATCTATCAACAGTGGTGTTCCTCAGGGCTCTGTCCTATCACCAACTCTCTTCCTTTTATTCATCAATGATCTTCTAAGCTGTACATCTAACCCTATCCACTCATACGCTGATGACTCCACCCTTCACCTTTCCATTCGGTTCCCGCAACGCCCATCTCAACAGTTACTTCAAGAAACAAGGGATGAGGTTATGGCACACCTAATGTCTGACTTGGCTCATAACTCTGACTGGGGTAAAAATAATATGGTTGTCTTTAATGCTTCTAAGACTCAGTTCTTACACCTATCAACCCGACAAAATCTTCCACAGGTATACCCACTAATGTTTAATAATATTCAGATTAATCCTGCATCATCCTTGAACATGCTTGGGGGTTCATTTACTCGGGACTTATCTTGGAAAGATCATATTACATCTCTTGTAAAATCTGCTTCCAAGAGATTGGGTGTGCTAAGCCGACTCCGCTCTTTCTTTACCCCTGCACAATTGTTG
The DNA here is from genome assembly GCF_032717465.1 of Coenobita brevimanus. Lineage (NCBI taxonomy): Eukaryota > Metazoa > Arthropoda > Malacostraca > Decapoda > Coenobitidae > Coenobita > Coenobita brevimanus. The sequence goes on along the minus strand of NC_136999.1, from coordinate 28,914,626 downwards.
ACTCTATACAGGGGTTTTATCCGCCCCTGTGTGGAGTACAACTCTCATGTGTGGGGAGGCTCCCCACATACATCTCTTCTCAATAGGGTGGAGTCAAAGGCTTTTCGTCTCATTAACTCTCCTCCTCTTACTGACTCCCTTCAACCTCTGTCTCTTCGCCGCACTGTTGCATCTTTATCTCTTTTCTATCGCTACTTTAATGGTCACTGCTCCTCTGAACTGTCTGCTTGCATTCCTCCACCTCTACGACGGGAGCGTAGCACCCGTCTGGCAGGAAACTCTCATCCCTTTTCTGTCCAACTCTCTAATGCAAGAGTTAACCGTTACTCCCAGTCTTTCATTCATGCAACAGGTCAGCTCTGGAACTGTCTCCCTCTGTCTGTATTTCCTCCTGCCTATGATCTCCAGTCTTTCAAACGCAGTGTGTCCAGGCATCTCAAAATGATCGGATCTTGAATTTGGCTCTCTATTGTATTTTGTTTTTCTCTTGGAGGGAACTGTTACTGCGGGCTCATGGCCTTTGGTTCCTTCTTCCTCGCATAAAAAAAAAAAAAAAAAAATGAAATTATTGCACTACAGACCTAGAGGCTCTGGCAGTAGTCTTTACAAAAGTTTCATGGTTTGATATATGGTAACGAAATCCATCTTTATACAGATTATAAACTACTCTTGGGTATGTTTAAAGAAAAACTTCTCTCTGGGAGGACAGCAAGATGTAAATGTACAGTTGAAAATTACAGTATATATATATATATATATATATATATATATATATATATATATATATATATATATATATATATATATATATATATATATATATATTCACTGTATACAGGGCAAAATGAATTCAGCAGCTGATGCTATAACATGGAACCCAACCCATGTCACCACATTAAGCACAGAGACATGATCTCACGTGGTCTAAAGTTATATAGAAATTGGAGAGTGGCAAGAACATACAATTACCCAAGCCACAAACCACTCACACAATTCACTGTACTCAACAATGCCTTATATAGGGTAAACCCTGGACAACCAAATCACAGAAGAAATTAAAGACAACTAGTGGTACTTAAAGTAATGATACCTCACATTTTAAGGACAGTACAGGATAGTCCACATGCAGGACATCCTGGCAAAGGAAGGACGGTCAGACAGGTTCGGATGTTATACTACTAGCCATCATTACGAAAAGATAAATGTGAGTCATGTGCAAGACACAAAGGTTATACCGTCATCGCTGCAAAATTCTGTACCAGATCAACCGTGGAACGCTGTTGTGGTTGACTTACTTAAGTTACCCTTATCTAACAACAGCAATCAATGTCTTTTCCTGGCTACTGATCATTTCTCAAGGTATGTGATTTTAGTTCCAATAAAGGATGAGACGGCAGAAACAGTCCCGTGGGTAATAATAGATCATATTATCTGTAGATTCACCACACCAAGGGTACTAATAAGTGATAACGGAGATGAATTTAACACTGAAATCACACAAGAAATATGTAAACAATACAATATATAAAAGGTTAATGTCTCAGCATATCATGCAGCGTCCAATGCATTGGTTGAGAGACAGAACAAAAAAGCATTGGACATATTACGACACATTCTCAATGAAAATCATGCTAAGAGGAGTAGACTGTAGCACCAGTCGAGCAGGGCAGTACTCCCGAGGTGGATGGAAAGCTGATGATAGGGAGTGCTGGAGCTCCCGTTTCATCAGCCCTCAGGACTAGTTCCTGACCATCCCCCTTTGCTGAACTTTTTCAGTGTCTTAGTTACACAGAGAGTAGGCCAGCATGCTCTCCAACACAAATTTCTCAAACTATCTACACCAAACTATATGCACAGTACACACTACACTTCCTTTTCCAAAATTAAAAAAAAAAAAAATCATGGCCTTTCATCACCCAGCCTCGGAGTCCCCAGGGGGGGGGGGCATAAATGCCCCCACCTTCCGCCCCTCTCCCGGTGACGACTCGAGGTGCCTGGAACCACTGTCTGACTCTCTTCTTCTTCATTTCTGCAACATTCGCGGCCTTTCCTCTAACTTTCGCTCTGTTGAGCACCACCTCTCCTCCTCTAAACCTCACCTTCTTTTTCTAACTGAGACTCAGCTGTCTGAGGCAACTGACAGCAAACTCTTTTCTGTATCCTCCTACTTTCTCTATACTCATTTCAAAGCCAAAGGTGGCTGTTGTGTATATATACACAACGACTTATCTTGCTTTTGTTTTCCTGAACTCGATTCTTCTGAATTCTCTACACTCTGGCTTCGGCTTCCCTGTCATTCTCTGACTAAATATATCTGTGCTGTTTACTTATCCCCTAATTCTACTGACTAACAAAAAACCTTCGACTATCTTACTTCTACGATGGAACACATTCTATCCATTTCTCTTTTCTCTGAAATCTCCATTCTAGGAGATTTCAATGTTCACCACCACCTTTGGCTCTCCTCTCCTTTCACTGATCCACCTGGTGAACAAGCCTACATCTTTTCTATCCTTAATGACCTAGAGCAGCTTGTACAGCACCCTACCCGTATCCCAGAATGCATTGGAGAAAGCTCCAACATACTTGACCTCTTCCTTACAACTGATCCTTCTGCTTACACTGTTAATCTTTTCTCTCCATTGGGCTCCTCCGATCACAACCTTATCACCTTTACCTGTCCTATCACTCCGGTATGGCCTGTGCATCCTCCAGGGAAACGTCGTCTGTGGCATTTTGGAGCCTCGGATTGAGAGGCCCTCAGGCAGTACTTCTTTGATTTTCCCTGGAATGATTATTGCTTCCATGTCTGGGAGCCATCTGAGTGTACCTTGCACATTACACAGGTGTTATTCTCTCAGGCAGGGAAGCATACATTCCTTTCTCATATCCTTTGACTAACGCAAGAAAGCCTTGGTTTAATCACGCTTGTTCTAATGCTGTCCACAACAAGGAGAGGGCCTACAAAAAGTACCAGAGCCAACCCACCCCTGAATCTCATCTTTACGTTTCTGCCCGGAATCGTGCTAAGTCTGTTCTTCGCTCTGCTAAAAATAATTTCATCCGTACTAAATGCTCTCAACTCTCCAACTCGAATTCTTCTCGCTTCTTCTGGCACCTTGCCAAAAACCTCTCTAACAAGTTTACCTCATCATCCTTCCCTCCTCATTTCTACTCTGGTGGTTCTGTAGCTATTTCATCTACTGATAAAGCAGATCTCTTCGTACAGACTTTCTCCTCCAATTCCATCTTAGACGATTCCGGTGCTGTTCCTCCATCACTTCCTGCCTCTGACTTCCTCATGGCTGACATTAAAATTTCTTCAGCTGATGTATTTTCTGCCATCACTGGCCTCTATAATAACAAGGCATATGGGCCTGATGGAGTCCCTCCTGTTGTTCTCAAGAACTGTGCTTTTGTGCTTACACCCTGCCTAGGCACTCTTTCGCCTTTGTCTGTCAACTTGTACCTTTCCTTCTTGCTGGAAGTTTGCTCTCATTCAGCCAGTCCCAAAGAAGGGTGACCACTCCCAACCCTCCGACTATCGTCCAATTGCTTTAACGTCCTGTATTTCAAAAGTTTTTGAGTCTATTCTCAATAGAAAAACTTTAAGGCATCTTTCCTATCACAACCTTCTTTCTGATCGTCAGTACGGGTTCCGTCAGGGACGCTCCACTGGCAATCTTCTCACCTAACTTTCAGACTCCTGGTCATCCTCCTTTCGGGACTTTGGCGAAAGCTTTGCCATTGCACTTGACATCTCAAAGACTTACGATCGAGTCTGGCATAAATCTTTAATTTCCAAACTGCCCTCTTACAGTTTCTATCCTTCTATCTGTGTCTTCATCGCTAGCTTCCTTTCTGGTCGTTCTATAGCCGCTGTTGTAGACGGCCATCGTTCTTCTCCTAGATCTATCAACAGTGGTGTTCCTTAGGGCTCTGTCCTATCACCAACTCTCTTCTTTTTATTCATCAATGACCTTCTAAGCTGTACATCTAACCCTATCCACTCATACGCTGATGACTCCACCCTTCACCTTTCCATTCGGTTCCCGCAACGCCCATCTCAACAGTTACTTCAACAAACAAGGGATGAGGCTATGGCACACCTAATGTCTGACTTGGCTCGTATCTCTGACTGGGGTAAAAATAATCTGGTTGTTTTTAATGCATCAAAGACTCAGGTTTTACACCCATCAACCCGACAAAATCATCCACAGGTATACCCACTAATGTTTAATAATATTCAGCTTAATCCACCATCATCCTTGAACATGCTTGGGGTTTCATTTACTCGGGACTGATCTTGGAAAGATCATATTACATCTCTTGTAAAATCTGCATCCAAGAGATTAGGTGTGGTAAGTCGACTCCGTTCTTTCTTTACCCCTGCACAATTGTTGACTCTATACAGGGGTTTTATCTGCCCCTGTGTGGAGTACAACTCACATGTGTGGGGAGGCTCCCTACATACAGCTCTTCTTAATAGGGTGGAGTCAAAGGCTTTTCGTCTCATTAACTCTCCTCCTCTTACTAACTCCCTTCAACCTCTGTCTCTTCGCCGCACTGTTGCATCCTTATCTCTTTTCTATCGCTACTTTAATAATCACTGCTCCTCTGAACTGTCTGCATGCGTTCCTCCACCTCTACGACGGGCGCGTAGCACCCGTCTGGCAGCAAACTCTCATCCCTTTTCTGTCCAACTCTCTAATGCAAGAGTATGCGTTACTCCCAGTCCTTCATTTATGCAACAGGTCAAATCTGGAACTGTCTCCCTCTGTCTGTATTTCCTGCTGCCTATGATCTCTAGTCTTTCAAAAGCAGTGTGTCCAGGCATCTCGAAATGAATGGATCTTGAATTTGGCTTTCTCTTGTATTTTGTTTTTCTCTTGGAGGGAACTGTTTATGCGGGCTCATGGCCTTTAGTTCCTTCTTCCTCGCATTAAAAAAAAAAAAAAAAAAAAGCTGGGATTATTTGATTCCCCGAGTGGAAGCATCTACTAATTGTGCAATGAACAAATCCATGGGGGACACACCCCATTTCATATTCTATGGAATAGACAGACGTTTACCATATGAAGTCCTGGAAGGTGAAAAATTGCCGGTATACAATAATGACGATTACCCTATACTTCATTTACGTGAATTCCAAGAAATTCACACAAAGTGAAGAAACAATTAACGAGGTCAGAGGAAGAAATGACGGAGTCATTTAACAAAAACGCAAAAGATTCGAATATTAACACAGGCGACTTGGTTTATGGGATCATTCACACTAGAGACAACAAAATGGCACCAAAACTTGAAGGCCCATACAGAGTTATTAAGAAAACAACCAATAAAGTAGAAATGAGGTCGCTGTCAAGTGGCCAAGAAAAACAAATTTATATTGCTCATTTAAAAAGAGTCTCACGGAATTTAACGAGCAATTATGAAACATTGGATGCAACCGAACAACTAAGCACGTACGAGAAGAAATTAAGTCATACAGGAATAAATTACGGTCGCATACCAAACAACCAAAGATAGGTGCGACTATTACAACAAATGCCACAATGCAGCATTTACGTGATCTAGGAACTGATTTAAGCTCGTTCTATAGGTAAAAAGTCGAGCAAGTAGAGCATAGTTATTCTTCTCCAAGCTCCAGGTTATAATGCTCATCATCACTATCATCTTCCTTAGCATGACTAAATTAGCTACTTATTAATGTTATTTTCTCGGTAGGTAACCATGAGAAGACTTATTCCATGGATTTTCCTGTAAATAGCAATTCTAGGTAACATTTCTGGATTGGCTACAGAAAAAGATCTTGAAGAAATAAATAACAAAGTTAATAGGATAGCTCAAATATTGACATATCAACAGAAGTTAGCTGATACAAAGAACACTGCAATGATGACGATTATGAAAAAACTCCGAAAGGCAGAAAAAACAACTTAAGAAGGTGTGGAATATATAAATACACTGGAAGAGAATATGACACTTTGTCGAGACTTCTGAATGGTCATGAAACATACTGACATAATAATACTTCAGTTAGACAATACCAGGGCTCGTTATCAGGCTCGTTATCAGGCTTTCATGAAAGGAATTGCCAATGCTGGTAATGGCAAGATCGCCGTTAGCTTACTGCCAATTCACGATTTACCTCAGATAATTAGTCAAGGCATACATAAACATGGTATAAAGTCGTTGCTTGAGGAAAAGAGTCATGCTATATTACCCCTACTTAGAAGCAACTCTCACATCTACATCAATAGTAGTTCATGTACCATCCATAATGGACGATCTGTTCACAGTCTGTGAAATATACCCTTTCCCTTGTAAGAAAGATGACACATTGGTCACCATCAACACTAACACGAACAAAACTACACAGAGCACAGAAAACACCGACATTTCATAACTTCACCACCATTCGACAAGACCGGGCCGATGGCGGCGGCGGTGGACTTATCACCCTGGTACACAAATCCATCAACTTTGCAGATACCAGTGCACACACAAAGTCACTTCTCCCCCCACGTCACACCACAACAGAAATACAATCAATTAAAATACGCACTGCCAACAAATCACACATAACAATCGCTGACACATACTTTCCCTCCCAATCGTCCCCCACAGTACCACACAATTACTCTCCACAGATACACCACATCACTAACATACCCAACATCATCCTGGGTGGTGATTTCAACGCCAAGTCGTCGGTCTGTCATGTCAACAACCCTGACACAGACAGAAGGCTGGTACTACAATCCCAGACAGATCACCTTTTCATACTAAACAGTCTGGACCAACATACCCATATCCCACACCAAGCCCTCTTCCTCTCATCATCTCCAGACATCACGCTCTGCTCCCCAAACCTCGCCCCCACTACATCATGGAGAGTGGTCAGAACCCTAGGTTCTGATCACCTCCCAATCATCATCACTACCAAAACCAGAATCACCCCAGCTGGCCACAAACACACATACACTAATTATAAGAGAGCCAACTGGGAGGCCTTTGTAACTGAAACATAACAATATCTCGAAACACTAAACAGTACACTTATCACAAACATCAACACCGCTGTGCACACTTTCAATACAGTTATACAAAACGCAGACAAAAGACGCATCCCTAGAGGCAACAGAAAGAGACACAACCCCAACTTCACACCAGAAATTCAAGGCCTCATCAGACAACGGGACACACTATGACACTCCCCAACACCCCATACACAAGACACCGTACAACAAATACAAGAACTGAACACTCAAATAAACAATAAAATATCAGAACAGCAAACACTAAACTGGAAAAATTACCTCCAAACACTTGACCACAATACAAACATCAGCAAACTCTACAAAACACTAAACAGCATCACACTTTCCAACAGCAACACCACACAATCACACGCTGCCATCACAACAACAGACACCATACCCTCAAACACACAACAAGCAAACACTCTCATCAATCACTTTTCACAAGTCAGCCATCTAAACCCCCATCCCGAAGACCGACGTATCATCCGACGTAAGAGACAGTTCCCCACAGATCCAGACTACGCACCTTTCACTTACAACCAGACAAAGCACATCATTAACAACCTCAAGCACTCATCTGCCTGTGGACCAGACAACATAAGCAACATTCACCTTAAACACCTAGGACCACAAGGCATACAAGCACTCACCAACATATCAAACTACAGCTACTCACACAACATAATACCCAACATCTGGAAGCATGGTAATATCACTATCCCTAAACCCAACAAATACCACACATTTCCCTCCTCACATCGCCGCATTACACTCCTCTGCACCCCCTCTAAAGTAACTGAACGACTGATACTACAACTAGTCACACCTCACATTCCCCTAGCCCAGTCACAACATGGCTTTAGGCCACTACACTCCACAAGCACCCTTCTTACAGACCTTACACAGAGAGTTTTCAATGGCATGAATTCAGCTAGGCCACCACACAGAACAGTCCTAATCACACTAGACATTAGCAAAGCTTTTGATGCCATCCCCCGCCACAACCTCACAAACAAAATACTCAACACAAACTTGCACAATAACACAAAAAGATGGCCGGCAAACTACGTAGCAGGCAGGTGTGCACACGTAACATTTGCCGGTCAGTCTTCTAACATCAGAAACTTCACAAACGGCGTCCCCCAAGGATCTGTTTTGTCCCCTACACTCTTTAACCTATACATGCACGACGTACCCACACCCCACACACCACAGATACACATAGCTTCCTATGCAGATGATGTAGCACTTACATGTACGCACCAAAACACAAACACAGCTGCACACATCATTCAACCTTACCTCAACACACTACACGAATGGTTCACCACAAACAGGCTCAAAATAGCCCCAGCCAAATCTACAGTGACTCTTCTCACAAACTGGACAGCAGAACACAGTCACATCCCACACCTTACCATAAACAACAGTCCCCTACCACACACACACACACACACACAAAATCCTTGGTGTAACATACAATACATCAATGTCATTTAAACAACACATCACAAACATTAAAAATAAAATAACACCAAGACTCAATGCCTTGAGGTTACTTGCCCATACAACATTCGGACACAACAAAGAAACCACCACCACAGTATACAAACAATACATTCGTTCAGTGATGAATTATGCAAGCCCTGCCTGGGCCTCTAACCTCACCAAAACACACTACAACGCTCTACAGACCATACAGAACAAGGCCCTAAAAATAATCACAGGCTGCACAGCTACTACACCCACAGACCACCTACAGCAAGAAACCCAAGTCCTCAAAGTCAAGGATCACCTAGACATAAGAAGCACCCAGTTTCTTGCTGCAGCCTCCACAAACCCACAACATCCACTATAGTACATGGCAGCACATCCACCCACACCAAGGAACATCAAAACAACACCCAGCACACGATACCATACACAAATACTGTCATCTCTCCCCCCTCGCCCGCATCAGACCAGCTTCCAGAAGCATATCCACACTCAGATCACTCGCCGCTCCATTCAGTCACTTAAAGACAACACACAGCTGCATGCACGGCCTCCTGACATCCACCCTTCTGAATCCTATCTTCCTCGCGAGGACAGGGTCCACCTGGCCAGGCTGAGATGAGGGCACCATCCAGCCCTCTTAAGCTATCAGAAGAGGCTGGATGACTCCGTCGCTGATGCCTGTCCAGGATGCAACACAGCACCCCATACTATTAAGCACATTATGGAAGACTGCATTGCACACAATCACCTACGCCAACAACACAGCATACACTCTTTGAGAGCTCTGTGGGAAAGCCCTGTCTCGGCCATGGTCTTCCTAAGGGACTCGGGACTGTTCGGCCAGACTGCCTAGGGAACAACTACTACTACTACTACTACTACTACTACTACACGGAACTCATCATGGTCTCTTAGAAACAGGACAGTGTCACTTTGACTAAACAACAACTGAACATAAATGTCGCACATCATTACATGTTTTTCATCTTTGTCCTGCGTACATCTTTATGTTTCAGCCAGCTGAAGCAGTCCTTGTGAAATGGTCTTCATAAGAATTCATGACATTCATCAGCATTGCAACTTCACATTTGCTCCAGATAAACTCACTCATTATCAATGCAACGGTCATTCACAGTTCTTCTAATTCACTCATAACTATCCGTTCTCGTAATTTGTCCAGGTACAGCACCATCTCATACTTCAGTATCAGGACTATACATAACACCTGACTATTGTGCTGTGCTACACCATATTTGTCCACTACAGTAACAAAAAACCACTATGTCCTCCTCAGTTGCACTCATAAGCGCTTTCAGCCACTACCTAAGATGGATTTAAACATGAGTACTCATATTTAGTTTTCACCTCAGTCTGAAACCATGCAATTGATCAATCAAACAATGATGCCCTGGGAAGAATATAGTATGAATATGTTCAAATCATTTTATGCGTATAGCCCAGCTTCAATTGTCTTTATAACCTTGTTCATCATATTTGCTATATTACTATTGGCTATTCACAGAATGCAAGTTAGGATTGCAAACTTAGAATCATTCACTTGGGGAACAGCAGTTAACATTTAAGTAGCACACCGTGAATAAAAGCTGCACATTTTATATTGTGTTCATAATGAAAATATAATTTATGTATACAAAAAAAGAGGAAGAGAAAGAAATTATCGGGTCATGGTGCACATATAATTAATATATATGTATCTATTTTAAATAACATTCTTAGTACCTAACATACATGTTTATAAATAGAAAGTACCTTACATACATGTGGCTGATTCTTGATACAATTGACCACTGTAGACTTGCCACTGTATTACTATTATTTTACCTTTGTATAAATATATGCATATGTCTGTTATACACACACATTTGTACTTTTGCAATATATCACTACTTTATGTTTCTATAATGTTATTATATAACTACAGTATTATGATGAATACCATGTATTTTTGGCCAATATATTCATATCCATGCACCATGTTACTATATGCTTTGTAAAACTGTAATATAGACAGACATCATGAGTACGACAGTTTTGCATGACCGAGCAAAATGTAAGCTTTAATAAGTTATGACACATTACTGTATGTAATATGTAACTATATAAATATATAGCTAAAGGTAGTTATGTGTGAGTTCTCCAGGAAGTTTTATTTTTTTTTTTTATGCGAGGAAGAAGGAACCAAAGGCCATGAGCCCGCAATAACAGTTCTCTCCAAGAGAAAAACAAAATACAGTAGAGAGCCAAATTCAAGATCCGATCATTTTGAGATGCCTGGACACACTGCGTTTGAAAGACTGGAGATCATAGGCAGCAGGAAATACAGACAGAGGGAGACAGTTCCAGAGCTGACCTGTTGCATAAATGAAAGACTGGGAGTAACGGTTAACTCTTGCATTAGAGAGTTGGACAGAAAAGGGATGAGAGTTTGCTGCCAGACGGGTGCTACGCGCCCGTCGTAGAGGTGGAGGAATGCGAGCAGACAGTTCAGAGGAGCAGTGACCATTAAAGTAGCGATAGAAAAGAGATAAAGATGCAACAGTGCAGCGAAGAGACAGAGGTTGAAGGGAGTCAGTAAGAGAAGGAGAGTTAATGAGACGAAAAAGGCCTTTGACTCCACCCTATTGAGAAGAGCTGTATGTGGGGAGCCTCCCCACACATGAGAGTTGTACTCCACACAAGGGCGGATAAAACCCCTGTATAGAGTCAACAATTGTGCAGGGGTAAAGAAAGAGAGGAGTCGGCTTAGCACACCCAATCTCTTGGAAGCAGATTTTACAAGGGATGTAATATGATCTTTCCAAGATAAGTCCCGAGTAAATGAAACCCCAAGCATGTTCAAGGATGATGCAGGATTAAGCTGAATATTATTAAACATTAGTGGGTATACCTGTGGAAGATTTTGTCGAGTTGATAGGAGTAAAAACTGAGTCTTTGATGCATTAAAAACAACCATATTATTTTTATCCCAGTCAGAGATACGAGCCAAGTCAGACTTAGGTGTGCCATAGTCTCATCCCTTGTTTGTTGAAGTAACGGTTGAGATGGGCGTTGCGGGAACCGAATGGAAAGGTGAAGGGTGGAGTCATCAGCGTATGAGTGGATAGGGTTAGATGTACAGCTTAGAAGATCATTGATGAATAAAAGGAAGAGAGTTCGTGATAGGACAGAGCCCTGAGGAACACCACTGTTGATAGATCTAGGAGAAGAATGATGGCCGTCTACAACAGCGGCTATAGAACGACCAGAAAGGAAGCTAGCGATGAAGGCACAGATAGAAGGATAGAAACCGTAGGAGGGCAGTTTGGAAACTAAAGATTTAAGTCAGACTCGATCGAAAGCCTTTGAGATGTCAAGTGCAATGGCAAAGCTTTCACCAAAGTCCTGAAAGGAGGATGACCAGGAGTCTGAAAGGTAGGTGAGAAGATCGCCAGTGGAGCATCCCTGATGGAACCCATACTGACGATCGGAAAGAAGGTTGTGATAGGAAAGATGCCTTAAAATTTTTCTTTTGAGAATTGACTCGAAAACTTTTGAAATACAGGATGTTAAAGCAATTGGACAATAGCTGGAGGGTTGGGAGTGGTCACCCTTCTTTGGGACTGGCTGAATGAGAGCAAACTTCCAGCAAGAAGGAAAGGTACAAGTTCACAGACAAAGGCGAGTTTGCCTAGGCAGGGTGTAAGCACAGAAGCACAGTTCTTGAGAACAACAGGAGGGTCCCCATCAGGCCCATATGCCTTGTTAGTACTGAGGCCAGTGATGGCAGAAAATACATCAACTGAAGAAATTTTAATGTCAGCCATGAGGAAGTCAGAGGCAGGAAGTGATGGAGGAACAGCACCGGAATCGTCTAAGGTGGAATTGGAGGAGAAAGTCTGTGTGAAGAGATCTGCTTTATCAGTAGAAGAAATAGCTACAGAACCATCAGAGTAGAAAAGAGGAGGGAAGGATGATGAGGTAAAGTTGTTAGAAAGATTTTTGGCAAGGTGCCAGAAGGAGCGGGAAGAATTCGAGTTGGAGAATTGAGAGCATTTAGTTTGGATGAAATTATTTTTAGTAGAGTGAAGAACAGACTTAGCACGATTCCGGGCAGAACCGTAAAGATGATGTGATTCAGGGGTGAGTTGGCTCCGGTACCTTTTGTAGGCCCTTTCCTTGTTGCGGACAGCATTAGAACAAGCGTGATTAAACCAAGGCTTTCTTGCATTAGTCAAAGGATATGAGAAAGGAATGTATGCGTCCATGCCCGAGAGAATAACCTCCGTAATGTGCAAGGCACACTCAGATGGCTCCCGGCCATGGAAGCAATAATCATACCAGGGAAAATCAAAGAAGTACTGCCTGAGGGCCTCCCAGTCCGAGGCTCCAATATGCCACAGACGACGTTTCCCTGGATGGTCCACAGGCCGTACCGGAGTGATAGGACAAGTTAAGGTAATAAGGTTGTGATCGGAGGAGCCCAACGGAGAGAAAAGATTAACAGAGTAAGCAGAAGGATTAGTTGTGAGGAAGAGGTCAAGTATGTTGGCGCTCTCTCCAAGGCAGTCAGGGATATGGGTAGGGTGCTGTACAAGCTGCTCTAGGTCATTAAGGATAGAAAAGATGTAGGCTTGTTCACCAGGTGGATCCGTGAAAGGAGAGGAGAGCCAAAGGTGGTGGTGAACATTGAAATCTCCTAGAATGGAGATTTCAGAGAAAGGAGAAATGGATAGAATGTGTTCCATCGTAGAAGTAAGATAGTCGAAGAATTTTTGATAGTCAGTAGAATTAAGGGATAAGTAAACAGCACATATATATTTAGTCAGAGAATGACAGGAAAGCTGAAGCCAGAGTGTAGAGAATTCAGAAGAATCGAGTTCAGGAACACGAGAGCAAGATAAGTCATTGCATATATATACACAACAGCCACCTTTGGCTTTGAAATGAGTATAGAGAAAGTAGGAGGATACAGAAAAGGGTTTGCTGTCAGTTGCCTCAGACAGCTGAGTCTCCGTCAGAAATGAAGGTTAGATTTAGAGGAGGAGAGGTGGTGCTCAACAGAGCGAAAGTTAGAGGAAAGGCCGCGAATGTTGCAGAAATGAAGAAGAAAAGAGTCAGACAGTGGTTCCAGGCACCTCGGGTCATCACCGGGAGAGGGGCGGATGGTGGGGGCATTTATGGTCCCCCCTCCTGGGGACTCCGAGGCTTGGTGAAGAGACGCCATTTTAGTTAAATTTTGAATAGGAAGTGTAGTGTGTACTGTGTACTGTGGTTAGATACATTTCCCTGTAGCCAGACACTCAAGTTTTCCAAACACAGGATGACCTGATAGCTGTTCACATGCCAGAAGTGTAATCCTACACACACACACACACACACACACACACACACTCATTCATAGTCACATGTAGGCCCACACTTTATCCGGATGTCGGAGGAAGATATAAGTCCGAAATCACATGTACCACAGGTGTGTTAGAGAACCAGTGAGAGAACCAGAGAGATCAACACCAGAGACATTCAGGGAAGAAGAGAGCAACAAGAATAATAGGAGCTAAGTGAGGGAGTGGAAAGACGTTAGCAAGTACAAACTCCTACTAACCAAACACGGGTCACGTCAAACTCGTTAACTTTTCAGCCAAGCAACTGTCCCACAGTAAACCTCCATCGACTCCAATCTGCCCATTTCATCACCTCATCTCGCATGCAAATATGAGGACGATAACGGGACAGAGACAACCTACCCTAAGGTTCCCCTACAACTCGAACTTTTATTCTCTATCTTCCTGGGTCTCATCAATCAACCAGACCAGATAATACATCTTTTCTCTGTATAACAAAATAGATAAAGGCCACATACTCCTGACATCTAACAGCCTTTGACACTGGTGGCAGCTACAAGTTCGTGCTATACGACACCTCACGACTTTATACTGGTGGTGCTTCGACGATCTGCAATTACAACCAACCTCCATATCTCTCTGTGTCTATCAACGTCTATGGCTATGACTATTGACACCAGTAAATGGGAGCTCTGTTGGGGGGAGAACACCTCAGTAAGGATGCTTCCATCCCCCTGGGAAAAGATTTTAGGTTCTCTGCCACAAGCTGAAACAATGGCACAGTGTAATTCAAATATGGCAATATCAAGCACTGAACCACCCACAGAGGATTTCGTGACTATATATTTCCTGTATGACGTAGGCACCGTTTCGTCTGGGCCAAAGCCCAGAGCCACACCAACCCGACGTGAACGTCTCCCAGTCCCAGCTGAATGCTGGGGCAAATCAGGACAGTTCCCAGATGCCTGGTAAAGCTCTAGAGTGGCAGTATGAGATTATGTGTCCGACAGGCCAGGGATAAATTCAGAGTCATCAGGATTATTTGGAAGCAAAGCCATGTAGGGCCAAAAACATTTCCTTTCCTCACCCCCACTACCCACCACGGAGCCCAACAAGAGAATGTCATATGCTTCAGATAACACCGCTGGCGACTGCAAAGGTAATGAGGGAGTACATGCAGGTAACCAGCTGGGGGCCTAGACAAAAATGACTTCAGTACAAAAAGAGCTAACAGACACCCCAATCGCCCACTTGGCTCTAGTCAACAGGCGACCACCTGATTGACCTTGTCTGGTCCAACCAGGCTACTTGTCTAGTTCGAATAGGGGACCAAAGAGGTGTGTTGTTAGCTGCAGGATGCATTGTGCAAAATTACTCAACTCCCAGGACTCCTGTTTCCGCGCATTATGGGATGCCATGCACAGCAAACAGGTGGGGAGGCAAAAACCTTGCACAAGGTGGAAGATGGGCAAGATGAGCAACATAGCCTGCAGGCCTCCCCTACCAGTGATGCATGGGGGATGCTTGGTCCACGAGGCTGACAGATGCCAAACCCTACAAAGGTACGCACGCCTCCAGAGTAGGTGGCACTGCCCTGCCACCACGTCAAGCTGACCCTCCTCAGCGGGAACTGTTGGTGACTCGATGTTGTGGTGAGAGGGAAGGTATTCACTGGTTGGTGTGGTGAGAGGGGAAGTGTTCAATGGCTGGTGTGGTGAGATGGGAAGTGTATGGACAGATGGGAAGTGTTTATTTGCTGATGTAGTGAGGGAGGAAGTGTTCAGTGGTTGGTGTAGTGAGAGGGGAAGTATTCACTGGTTGGTGTAGTGAGAGGGGAAGTGTTCTCTGGCTGGTGTGATAATGGGTAGGTGTTCAATGAATGGTGCTGTGAGAGCGTAGGTGTTCATTGGGTGGTGTGGTAAGATAGGAGGATTACACCAGCTGGTGTGGTGAGAGAGGAGGTGTTCACTGGCAGGTATGGAGGGAGGAGATGTGTTCACTGGCTGGTGTGGAGGGAGGAGAGGTGTTCACTGGCTGGTGTGGTGAAAGGGGAGGTGTTCACTGAGCAGTGTGGTGAGAGTAGGTGATCAGAGGCTGGTGTGGCGAGAGGGGAAATGTTCACTGACAGGTCTGGCTGGTGTGGTGAAAGGGTACATGTTTACTGGCTGGTGTCATTAGAGTGGAGGTGTTCACTGGCTGTAGTGGTGAGAGTGGAGGTGTTCACTGGCTGGTGGGCTGAGAATTGAGGTGTTCATTGGCAAATGTGGTGAAAGGGTAGATGTTCACTGGCTGGTGTGGTGAGAGGGGGGGTTGTTCAGTGACTGGTGAGGTGATCACTGGGTGGTAGTGAAAGGGGAGGTGTTCAGTGGGTGGTGGTAAAAGGGGAGGTGTTCATTGGCTGGGTGTGCTTACATAAGGGCGGCTGGAGGCGGGTAAGCATTCAGTGCTCAGCTGCTGCTCCAGGCTGTGAAAGTCCCGCTCCGGCCTCACCTTCTCCCGCACCTTCACTGTGAGTCACGCAGCACCGTGTTACTACGTACTTCGTTGTCAGTCATGTGGCACCATGGTACTACAAACTTTGTTGTCAGTCATGTGCCATCGTGTCACTACACACTTTGTCTGTCATGTGTTACCGTGTTACTATACACTTTGTTGTCAGTCATATGGCACCGTGTCAGTACACAATTTTTTGTCAGTTATGTGGCACCGTGTATCTACACAATTTGTTGTCAGTTGTCTGGCACCGTGTCACTACACTGTTGTCTGTCATATGGCACCGTGTCAGTACACTCTGTTGTCAGTCATGTGACACAGTGTACCTACACAATTTGTTGTCAGTCATGTGGCACTGACACTGCATACCTTGTTATTAAAATTTTGATGCTGTGTTTCTACAGTTTATCCTCAGTCATGTGGCTCCGTGTTATTAAACATTTTCTTGCCAGGTTTGTGGGAAGGCTTTTCTGCACGTTACTGGGATTTAAAGACCTGTTTTCCAATTAAACAGTTGTGTGTCACCTTAGGGTAATGGTGATGTGCTATTTTCCTTTTTTTTTTTTTTTCATCTAGTACAACAATTCTTACCTACTTTCCACATATTTTTATGGACAATTCATAAACATATACTGTTAAACAAAGTAGATTAATCTTGTAGGTGTAATGAAGAACAACAGAGGTAAAGTTCGAGAATATAGATGTCTGTGCATCACTTTTTAATTGTGGAAGAAATATGCCTCAGTCAGTTCAATGAATAAATGACCTAGTAAATCTTTTGCTGTGAAATTCAGAGCAGTGAAGATAAAATGTGGTTCTTTAGCTTAAGGTTAAAATGTGAGAAGTGGCAGCTCCTTCAATGGTGCAGTCTTATTAGGTCATGATGAACATTATTATAAAACAATGGGATAAGCTATCTCACTGCCGGACATTATCACATGAGCAACGGAGAGCACTAAAACCTACTCACTACTCACGCAGGATACTACAACACCTCGGTCCGAACACTAAAATAAGCCCCCCTCTTGTCGTCCACCGAGCAGAGGAATTCGTAAATAGAAGTGATCGAGAACACTTAGGCTCGGAACAAAGTATTATTCAGCCCTCCTCAGTTATCAGCTTAGACTTGGTCTAGGCAGAATCACAGATGACACATGCCCAGCATGAAGAAGAGTCTCAAATTTAACAAAGCACAGCACATCCCACACCAAGACGAAGACACAACACCAACAATGTAGGAAAGCTGGGGGAGGTCCCATAAGTGAAATTACCTGAGATCAAGAAGATCAGGATGGAGCATCATCATCAACAACAACAACAGCAACATAAACGGTGTTTAAATATACTGTATTTTATTGGGTAAGAAAAAAAATGCATTTTGAGAGTTTAATATCTAACTCACAACTCGGTAAAGCCATCTCTAGAAATGAAGACTTATCTAAGATCAATGAACAGGGGCATCATTGGGGGGGGGGGGCAGCGAGGGGCGCTCGCCTTCCCCAAACTTTCTGAGGGGGCCTCCAAATCAACTACAGTTAATGAAAAAAAATATAAGGTTGACATCGTGAAATTAAAAATAATTTGTGCTTAGCCTCAATACGTTCTGAGTGAATATATCGTGTGCGTGTGTGTGTGTGTGTGTGTGTGTGTGTGTGTGTGTGTGTGTAATAATCACAATAATTTACTAGGTATATTAAAGGATGTCGATGTAAATATGTTCCTAGCCTGCTGTTCAGTTTACTTCAATATCGAGCTGCCTTTTTTATTGTATTCTGGCTATCATTAATAGCTTTTATTCATCTTAGGAACTATGTACCTGTAGGTAGGAGTCTTAGGAGTTCATTTAGATCAGTGGTTCCCAAAGTGGGCGTTGCTTTACTGGTTGAAGAACTTGAAGCTCTACAGGCATCATCATCCAATACAGTGGAAACAAATATAAGTACGGTGTATATATATATATATATATATATATATATATATATATATACAAAATCAGTAAAGCAACTAACAATACTGACCTAGCCACTACGTCATCCCCTAGTCAAAACTCAGATTTTATATCTGTTGATGAAGCAGATGTCACATTAGCACATACTTTTGCACTGAACCAAGATCAAAAAGATACAAAAGACAGTCCATCCACATCACAAACTCCAGCGACTCAAGCAGTTGGTATATCTAAGTCCCCCTATGATAAACCCAGTCAACCAAAATTGCCAAGCTACCCAAGCAATCAGAATAACAGGAAATTTAGAAGTCCCTATTTTGATATAGTTTCTTGGTTAGAATACTCGGTCTCACAAGATGCGTGTTACTGCTCGCCATGTAGGCACTTTGCTGGAGCATCTGTTCGTTAGGAGGAAGGATCAGGTAGGACACCGTTTGTTGATGTAGGAACAAGGAAATGGAAAGATACCAGTGCCCTTCTCAAACAATATCATTCAAGTGAAGAACACATTAATAGTATGATCGTTTGGTCTAATTTCAAGGATATTCAGTCAGGATCCACTCAGTCTGTAGCATCTTCTCTATCATCAGCTAGGCTACAAGAAACTGAGGACAACAGAGAACATGTAAAGGTACTTTTAAAAGTCACTGCATTACTGGGAAGGCAAGGCCTGTCTTTTCGTGAACATAATGAAGGTGGTGATACATTAAATTCAGGAAATTTTGTAGAAATTAATTGCTGAATCAAATTCCTCTCTAAAACGAAAGTTAGATCGACCAGAATGAATTGATATCAGTTGTTGGAAGACATATCAAGGACACAATTTGTGCTGACGCACGAGAAGCCATGTACTTTTCAGTTATGGTTGATGAAAGGAAAGACTTGTCAAAAAAGGAACAGATGGCTATTCTTGTGCGGTACTTTAGTGAGGATATAGTGAAGGAAGGTATCATTGGAACCTATCACATGGAAAAGGTTGATGCTGCAAGTTTATTTGATTTTATATATAAGGAGATAGACCAATTTGGTTTAATTTGGTCTAACTGTGTGGATCAGTGTTATGATGGTCCTGGTGTAATGAGTGGATGCTTTAGCGGGGTTCAAGCAAGACTACGGGATAAAATTCCCCAAGCAGTACAACATTGCCATGCACACAGGTTGAATTTGGTATTGGGCGACTGCATAAAGAATACCAGTGACCTCTCTTCATTTTTTTCAATTATTAACACACTTTACAATAAGCAGAAACACAGGGAACCAACTTTTCACAAAGGCACAGAAAGCAGAAGATCTTCAGGTTTTGACACTAGAAAGACCTACTATAACAAGATGGTCTTACTATTATAGGTCAGTATCAAAGGATAAGCTTCGCTATGAAAGTTTGCTATCAGTCCTTCATAGAGTTTCAGAGCGTTCTGATTCAGAAGCTGTGGCAGAAGCAAATGGACTGTACAAAAAGTTAGTCTTTCAGGTTCGTAATGGATCTACATATTACCGAACAAGTCCTTAGAGTTACCAATAGTTTGTCAGATCAGCTTCAAGCAAAGAAAGCCTTACTATCTGAAGCTTGCTCTCTCATACAGTCAGCTATTAAGGAAATGCAGGTCTTGAGAACGGACGAGGCTTTCTCTGATATTTTTGAAAAAGCTAAAGATTTTGCTTCAACACATGAGGCAGATACCAGCTTGGAAAATTCATATCAGTTGGGCAGACCTAAGCCTAAGAGAATTCAGAAGGTATCATCAGGACTAAAGAGCTTCTTAAATGATTCAGCTCTAGTGAGAAATGAGGTGAATACTTGTATTGCTCCAGTGACTGAAATCAAAAGAACCTATTTTGATAGATTTCTCTCACAGTTTGATATTCGCTTCACACAAAACATGCCCCTAATAGAAGCAAAGAATGCACTTGGCTGCACTTCCAGAGACTTTCTAGAATAAGAGAAGCTTTCTATTATTGTACAGTCTTACAAAGATAGATACACAGATAAAATTCTTCTAGTTTCCCAAATATCCGTTGCAAAGAGACAGTTTCTAAGTAAGAGTGACAAGCCAAAAAATCTGTTTTAATTATATGACCTCAAACCATTAGATTGTGTGTACTCAGAAATAGTGAAAATTATCAGAAATAGTGAAAATTATCAATGAATGACTTTTTTCAGTACTTAGCTTAGTCAAGACATATCCAAGAACCTCAATGAGAAATGATCGCTTAAGTGACTTGCTACTTATGGCCTCAGAAAAGGAATTTGTTAAAAATCTTAACTTAAACATCCTGGCTGATAACTTTGCAAAGCAGAGATCACGGAGATATTCGCTGTGCAATAGTTTATTCATTTTTCAATGCAATAAATATACGTAGTGTAATTTTCAATTTCCTCTAATGAATTCTTAAATTATTATAGTCTTCTTACGTGAGTATCTTCCAAATTTAAAAACCATCATTTTATTTCTCCCACCTCTTAGTGTAGAGCTTACTTTTTCACATTACTTTTTATGGTTCATGGTATTTGGGGGGCTAGTAAGCTAAAAGCTTTCCATTTTTAATTCAGTTACAAGTTTTCATATTTTCATTCTCAATTTTATATTAATTATCTTTTCAGTAGGCTGTAAGAATGACGTTAGTTTAAGCTTTCACCAATACAAATATTTTAACTGCTGTTTGGTCTGTTATCCAAGGTCATTAGCATATAATGCAGTGATTTGTGCTTTACCATGCACTTTAAATTACATATTCAACTTCACACAAAAATACTGCCAGTGCTAGAATATCCATTAGTGTTTCTTTCAGGAAGTAACTGGTTTAACAAATAATTATATACAGTATATATATTTGTTTACTTCTTTAATTCTCCAAATACAGCTTTGCATGTGGCTTCAAAATGCTCGCTCGTCACCCCACCCATTTGGGGAGGTGGGAGTAGTGGGGCCTCCTAAATAACCTATCCCCCCCCCCAACGAAAATTGAAATGACGCCCCTGTCACTGAATGGGGACAAAATAACCTTGTCTCAATGCCAGTAAAACCAAATATATATACAGTTTACTAACAGCCAGATATTGCCAGACTCCTATATCACCTTCAATGCTAGTAATATTCCTGTCTCTAAAAGTATTGAAATTTTCGGTGTTTCTCTGAACAGTGCCCTCAGCTGTACTCTAATGTCAAAGAAACTTGGATCATTGTACATAGTCCGTAACTTCTTCACTGAAGAGCAGTTAGCTATAATTACCTGTCCCCGTCCCGGAGGGGCTCGGGGACGGGTATTGTTTTCACTCGGTTTGTTTGTTTGTTTGTCTGTCTGTCTATCTGTCTGTCTGTTAACAACTTCACGCGAAAACTACAGGTGCGATTTTGACTAAAATTAGTGATGATGGGCTATGACCTTCTTATCACCTGATTAAATTTTGGGCCAAGTTGGGCCAAGGCTTAAGCTGTAAGCCCCCAAAACGTAAATGATATATATATATATATATATATATATATATATATATATATATATATATATATATATATATATATATATATATATATATATATATATATATTTGCCACAAATCCTCTCAAATTCGTCATAACGACATGAAACAAAAAACCTTAAGGTGCATCTTTCAAATCTGCATCCTATAATATGCCTCATTTCATCAGGGGGTTCACCCACCAGTTAGGGGTAGGGGGGTTAATGTCAGGTGGGTCGGGCCTATAATTTCAAATGGGCATAAAATCGTGAATTTTCACTCGATTTACTCCAAATTTGATATGTAATATCTTTGACTAGATATCCTTTTGTGTTTATACAGCAGCACTAATATGACTTCCGGAGACAGGTTTGCTGTGCCTTGGCACTGCTTATTATTTATAGGAGTCATGTGCACTCTCATCTGGAATATTGCTCACACTTGTGGAAGGGATGTGAAGAGGTTGCACTAAAACAACTGGACAAAATTCAGTACAAAGCTTTTAGAATTATTATTAACTCTGCTGTTACAAATAAACTACCTCCCCTACAAGTAAGAAGGAATGTTGCCTTCCTTGCATTATTTTACAGATACTTTTTTGGCAATTGCTCAGACGAAGTTGCATCCATTGTGCCACCTCCCCGTGCCTTTCCCTGCGCTACATGGGCATCTGGTAGCGTTTATGACTGGAATGTCACACAGACATATTGCAGAACTTCGGCCTATCAGAATTCTTTTATTCCACGAACTGGATTTCTTTGGAACTCGCTTCCCCAGAGTTGTTTCCCCCCAAACTTCAACTTACAGCTGTTCAAATCTAACTGTTACAGATTTTTTCTGAGTGGAGGACACCAGTAAACTGGTGTATGGATTATTATTATTTTTATCATTTGTTTTTCCGTCCTCCATTGTAATTGAAAAAAAAGAAAAAAAGACAAGACTTGCTGCCTAAGTGTAGACGAAGTACTCTGGGATTCCATTCGACTTTTGACCGATTAATGAAACGAAATCTAGTGGCCAAGCAAAACAGCAGAAATACATGTGGAAAAGACAAGGGGCACCTTTGGTAGCCGCACTTACCTCTGCAATACTGTAAGGTGAAAAAAAAAATCACTCATGGGGAAAATACAGGCATAAATCAAAGGGAGCCAACCCTCTACATGTACTGTATATAGTCTGGTCAGGGTGAACGTCTACTATTGTGAAAAAATGCGCGTGCCTACGTAAAAACTATGGCGTCCTCACTCCCCGGAGTAGCTCCCCCTGTGGGGTAGCCATTGGAATTCTACCTTACTTAAAACATGGCTGGGGTGAAGATCTACCGGTTTGCAAAACTTCGTGTTCCCAGTTAAAACCCATGACCGTGCATATAGGCTTTGTCCAGGCCCCTCGTGAGCCCTCCTTCCCATCCCCTTAAGGCAGCCCCATCCCCTGGTGAATTGTAAAAATAAATCTACTCTGAAATTATGATGCAACTTACGAATAAGTGAAATGGAAAGGATGTAAAGCCAGTCTATTGTTTTTTCTCCTCCACTGACCTACGTGATATAGGCTGGAAAAACGAGAAAATCGAGGCGAAATTAAGGTAAAAATAGTACTGTAAATGCATTTAAGGAAGGGATATCATCTATGAACGGAAATAATCCCATAATCACAGGGATGAATGCTAAAGGGATAATGAATACACAAAGGATTTGTGGCCTTTGTAATGATCTGATTTATTAAGAAACGATTGCAAATGTTTCAAAAGGATTAGCAAAGAGACTGACTAGGAGAGCTTATGAGTGTGGTGGTGGGGGAGGGAGGAGGGAGAGAATGATGAGATGGAGGGATGGTATATAGAGGTATATGAGAGATGGGGGTGTGAGTTGGAAAGAGGGCAACTACACTGTAGAGGACTGTGTGAGATGGTGGAGATTCCTTTGTGACCACCTCTAACGGGATGAAGGCGACTGGAGATAGGAAAAACGATAGTTTTAATTTCTATTTTAGTTTATGTACTTATTTTTAAATTTCGCAAAAACGACAAGCTTTTTAACACATCCTTAGGGTCCTTGTAGACAAAAACAAGGTGTGTCCATTGTTTCTACCGAAGGTCTAGTGATGCTGAGATATGTGAGTGCTTTACTGACCACGGAACAATCCACAGAACTAGAATGCAGTTCCCCCGGTCCACCAACTTGAGAGAGCGCATGAACTTCGTGTGGCTGTGGGTGGGCGGCATGTCAGCTCGCGATATAGCCCAGGAGACAGACACCAGTGTCGCCACCGTCTGCAGGTGGGTCAGGCGCTGGAGGCAGGAGGGTCACGTCCAGAACAGACCACGCGGAGGAAGACTACGCAGGTGGATATATAACGTTAAACATGGCAGAGGATGTAAAAGTTTCATCCCGTCAGACTGTAAGATTGCCACGTCACAAGAAGCTGGGAGGCACATGGTACAAACACTAGAGAGTCCTATGTATTTGTCACTGCCACCTTTTATGATATATCACGCGAACTCGATGTTAACCCCTCCATGGCCGCCAGCGTCGAATGGCGTTTAGCCGTTCAATGACCGCAGGCGTCGTTTGAGGGCGGCCTATAAAAAACTGTAAAAAGTTTGAGGAAGTGAACGAACATTCTGAATGTCTTCACACTGACCTACACTACACTCCCATACACCTCATCAAGCAGTTCAAAGCCTGCTGCAGTAATGAGTGGATTATCGACTTTTTGCTCCTAGCCATGCCTAAACAAGCACAACTACACCCATTATCTCGACCAAGGCAGAACATATCTTTTTCCTCTCTTGCAAATCACGCACAATCACCTGCTTATGATTATGAAGTAATACTGGCACATACAAAAAAGACATGATAATAAGTGAAAAATACATTTTTGTCTTGGTATCTTTACCCTTTTGCTCAGGTTTGTTGTAATGGTGTGGATCATTTGATTCAGTGCAACTTTTAGAAAACTGTGAAAACCTTCGGGAAGTGAACGAAAATCTGGGACATGAGACTGGCCTTGACTTCACCCTCTCACATATTTGCTGTCAGTTCATCACCTGCTGTCATGACGAGTGGATGTACGATTTTTTCGCTCGGAGCCATTCCTAAAAACACATAGTTACACCCATTATCTCGACCCAGACAGAAAACACAATCTTTTTCCTCCCTTGCAAAACACAAACAACCGCCCTGTTTACGAGACAGCAATATATATTGCGAAAATAACAAGGTAAAACGATAAAGATGAATGTAAAATGATAGAGAAAGATGAATATGTTATTACGGAAATAATACGTTTTCCCCCGTCTGTAAACTTATTTATTTCTGCTTTGTATCTGTATTCGTAATAATTAGACTTCTGAAACTGCATTACGATTCTATTTTTAGCCATGCTCGAGGTGTGGGAGCTCAGAAGTTGCGACTCAACCTCCACATTGCTAATCCGATATGACCCTCCACCTTATTCTCCTGTGGCAGAGTCTACCCTTGGAGGACGTGCAGTTTTCTCATTCAGGACCGAAAATTCAACTCTTTCGCTCCTTTTTCCAAGCATGGGCACAGGGATAGCTTAAAAAATAACTCGAAACTACAATAAAAATATTTTATATCAAAAAGGTGCAAAAGTATTCATAATTTTTTTTTTCCAGCCATTACTAACAGATTATGTACTGAAATCATTCGATATCATCATATCTCATATGTGCACAACATTTCAGCACCATTCGTATTGTTTTGGGAGGTATAAAAAAATAACAACACCTGCCCAGTTGCGTTGCGGCACGCGCCTGAGCGGCGATATCGGTTGCCGATATTCCTGCAACTTCCGCGCTCCATTGCAAGCAATAAAATGCGTCTAGGAAGCTGGGATTGCACTGTTAGGTGCATCTGAACTTTCTCTTCAATATGGCAAGGAAAAAATAATAAATTTTCGAAACTTCAAAAAATGGCCTCAGCGTCGGCCTGGTGTGCACGGAAAATTCCGGGCCTTCGGCCATGGAGGGGTTAAATTATGCACTTAGGACTATTAATAACACAACAGAATCCTCCCATGAATGTATTTCAAGACCAATAGTGTTCAAACCCGATAATGTGTAGTGACTAAAAATGATGTAAACTTGAGTAAGGCACAATCAATCAAAATTAGCATCGCTCAGGAGGGGTACGATGATATCAGAAGTGATCGATATAATTTGTGCAGTCCCAGGAAGGTTAATTTGTTATCATCTAAATGTTGATATTGCAGTATCCACTGGAAAATGTCACATGCATGAAATTTATTGCGTCCTAAAAAAAAAAAAAAAAAAGCCTTACCATTGTGGAAAAAAATTATTGACTTACAGAACAGTGCCCCCGACAATGGGGCAAGCAAGATACAGCCCAGTATGCCCGGGAACGTGCTGACACCCCCTCACGGACCCCACGGGGTAGCCGTCACCAGTCAGAACAACCCCCGGCAACAACAACATATGTCAGCCCTGGCCATGCGCCCCTATGTCACGCAGCCACCACGCCATCGCCGTCGTAGGAGAAGGACACTACCTTCACGGAGTGGGATTGTTGAACCAGCTAGGGGTGGAGTTGTTCTAGACACTCCAGACGGTGCCCCTCCTTGTGAGACGGCCTATTGTCGCTCCGAAAGTGTTCCGGTAGAGATGGCCTATTGTCGCTCCCGCCCTCGTGAGACGGCCTATTGTCGCTCTGAAAGTGTTCCGGTAGACACGGCCTATTGTCGCTCCCCTCCTCGTGAGATGGCCTATTGTCACTCCGAAAGTGCCCCGGTAGAGACGATCTATTGTCGCTCCTGCCCTCGTGAGATGGCCTATTGTCGCTCCGAAAGTGTTCCGGTAGAGACGGCCTATGGTCGCTCCCCTCCTCATGAGAAGGCCTATTGTCGCTCAGAAACTGTTCTGGTAGAGACGGCCTATTGTCGCTCCCCTCCTCGTGAGACGGCCTATTGTCGCTCTGAAGGTGCCCTGGTAGAGACGGCCTATTGTCGCTCCCGCCCTCGTGAGATGGCCCACTGTTGCTCTGAAGGTGCACAGAAGGAGGCAAGGAGTGAGACGTCACCCCGGCAGGAGACAAGAGCCCAGGCCTCCCATACCAGAGTGGCCCAGACAGGCCTCACAGCCTCCCCTGGCCTCCGCTCCCTACGTCTGGCTCTAGAACAGACGCACCTGACGGGGCCCAGCGTAAGTCGATGCCGTAGCCCTCCCCTGTCGGCGCCTCTAGACACTGGAGACCACAGTCCGCAGTCTCTCCCGATTCTCCCCAGGACACCCGGGCGCGATCTCCATACGCCCCTACGACGACGTAAGGCTCCCACCTCCGGCCGAGACTTACACCAGAGGTTCCTGGAGCTATTCGGCCCCAGTCCCAAGGGCCGTACTCCTGAGCCCAGTCCGGAAGCCACGGGTAGCCCAGGACGCGAGAGGACGCCCTTACGAGTTGTCCCATGCCCTCTTGGCACGCCTCCCCTTGGCGGTGCCCCTAGCCCGGCAGGATTGCCGACGCCATGATCCTGCTCCTGCCCCACGATGAATACATGTGATGCTGCGCAGAAACAGTGCAAGTGATTTAGGTCAAGTGTGACTTCGCCTAGTATAGTATCGTGCAGACTTAATATAGTGAATATCGGGGCAAGCAAGACCACAGTGAGAAAATAAAGGACGAGTGTGTGAACCAAGATCTGAAGAACTATATTTATGAATGACGTCCCTTATATACCATTAGTAAGACTGTGCCGCCTGGAAATTCCTCCGTAATGATACACCCCTACTGCTGTGAGCTCTAAAGAAGTAATACGAGAAAGTATTAGTGATATTCCTCCCACTCACGCTGCCCATAAATCTTGTACGACACTCTCTTGTCCCAGTATCTAGTGTAAGTGTAAATCAAGAATAAAATCAATTACCAAAGTCCCTTTGCTATTGGAAAACGTGTCATCCTCATTGTTAATACTTGCCTCTCTCCAGTATTACCATAACTCCCTCCTAGCCGTCACAAGTCACTCCCCGCACCCTCCCCCTTTTCTCTCCCCCTTGTGAGACTCACTCCCCGCGCCTCCCACGCGCCTATATTCACTGTACCCTGAATACACTAGGACTGATTGTGTTGGCATTAATATCAGATAAGCAAGTATCCTGCGAGATACACATGTCCTAGATAAGGTTTTATATTGCTATATATTATGTTGTAATATCTGCTGATTTGTCCTGTGTCTGATTGTGGTAATATACGTGTAAAGGTTATTGCCTAGAGTTTTTGTGTCCTGCCTCTCTTTATTGCACTAAGCTCCGGTCTCGAAAGAGGACCCCGCTCCACGTTAGGTGTATTAGGAACGAGAAGTCGTGCCTATTTACATCTAGCATTACATATATATATATATATATATATATATATATATATATATATATATATATATTACTATATTACTATCTTCCCTGTTCCATCTGATGAACATTTACACCTGACGAAAAACAATGCAAACCCCATGTCTGCTAGAGCATGTTTCAGATGGTTTGATTTTTTTCTATGTATTCGTAAAACTTTGGGAAGATACGTGTCTCTTTGGCACATATTCTCGTCAGGTAAGGAGTCTCCCTAGCACCTTTTCCTTAGCAGTTTATATTTGGTTATAGCTGGCTGATATTCTTTTGCATGTTATTCATGCAGAGTATGGCAAAACTTGAAGGATTTATATAATAATAGAACGGTAAGTTATAATAAGCAAAATAAATCGTTTAGGAAAAAGTTTTAGGGAAGTATTTCAATACTGTGACCCACAGTATGCTGTATTCTGTAATGACGTATGGCAAGAATTTGATCAATGTCATTTTGATACATTGTTAAGGCCAGTATTCTTGTCAGTTAATGAAACTCCCTGACACGTTTTCCTATGTGATTTATTTGACTCATTTCACTTTACTGCCCTTGCCTGCGTTATATATATCCTTCTGATGTCGTCATAATGTGCATAAATAGCCTACAAAAGAATAATACCCAGTCATATCCAAAAAACAAATTGCTAAGGAAGAGGTGTTAGGGAACCTCCATACCTGATGAGAATACGAGCCTAGGAGAATGATGGAGGAATTTTTATTATACAGAGCCATCAGGGGCAAAGGATGGACGTCTACCCATAATTTCAGTGTGATGTTTCATTCTCTTTATATTTGCTACCTACAGACGATTTTATTAACCCACCATGTCCCGTTGACGTATATATACAGTACGTTCAAATGTTTTGTCACTGTGACTCCCGCTGACATATATAAATGCACCACAATTGCAAGGTCTGTCATTTGCACATTTTTTAAATTTTGCGTGTGATTTTTGGTACGTATACACGGGACACCTTCCTCTAGAAGATGCCAGGCAGGGACAATGCCTTACCCTGCATGACCTCCCCTCCCCCCGCACACCATTGTCTCAGCAATTCACCTGTTACCAGTGACCTGGCCAGTAAAGACATGTCGTGCCACGGTACGAAATTCAAGGCCAGAGTGATTCCTCAATCAACGACAATGTGGAGGACAAAGTTTACGTAGCATTAGAGGAAGAAACAGTAATGATGATCAGGTATTGTCGTCAAAAAAGGTCAGGTATGTTGATATGTTTGGTGAGTGAAACAATGATTATATTGCCTATATTACTGTGTGAAAACCAATATACTCTTCTACTACATATAAATTCGTACCAAGCAAAAAAATATATACCATTTATGAGTGGTGTGGAATAGTTACCTTTCCATAGAACTCATTTTCTTTGGAGCCAGCCTGATAAATAATCCAGTAAGATAAGGGGTACTGGTACCTGTATCCAGTGTTTCAATCCTCAGGTGAGCAATTTCTCTATGAATTTTCCATGTTTCTCACCAAAAGCAGAGGTTTGAGGCCAATTTTTTTTTTTCCAAAATTGGTCAGGATTGAGGGGAGTCAGTGGTGGAAAATCGGTCGGGACAGGGCGGGTAAAGCTTTGAGGAGACTATTAAAAATGATCGTCATCTGGAGGCAGCAAGAATACGGTACACACATTACCATAGTGTAGGGGTCAGTAGTAGTTGTCGCATTTGTAGCCCCTAGGTTCATCTGAAACGTGATCCCGGTGGGCTGCAGGCTTAAGCTGATCTGCAGTTTACCACCCCTTCTTACTGTGAACGGGGAAGTGGCTGAGGGAATTCAGTACAACCAGGCAGTTGAGCGACCTGGTTATATGCATGCCACCACGTGAAGGCGTCCCTCTGCTACAAAAATTGTAGCGAACTGCGGACAGAAGGTAGGAGCCACACAACCCTATCTCAGGAGTGAGTGATGGAGATGAAATTTATACACTAATTCATCGTAAACTGACCATGACACTGACAGTTGTAATGTTAAGTAAATGCAGATAAGTAAAAGTGTGACTGGTTTGCTACACATTATTATTTAAAGCTGTATTCTTTGAACCAAATTCTCATCGATTAAGGAAGCCCCATAACATCTCTTCCTAAGAGATTTAATTACATCTAACTGTCCTCTTCTCTGTTATGTAAATGCTTCGTATCTTGCCTCCTGTGTTGTGTAAATGCTTCGTATCTCGGCTCCCTGTATATACATACTGCACAAAAGGAAATTAGCCAGCCATATCTGAAATATATAGCTAAGGAAGAGGTGCTAGGGAGTCACCTTAACCGAGGTGAATACAGATTTTGTGCTTCGGACACTTTATAGAGCCTCATCAATAGTAGTATGCTTGTAATTATCTAGTGCACTCGAATTTCCTTCGGTAAGATATTAAATCTGTCAGTACTGAAAAACCTTGGAAATTCAAGACATACTATTTGAAGCAAATTACTCTAGTTTGAAGATGCGAGACTGGTGACAATAACAATGTCAGCACAAACGTCATTTTCTTTATCAGTGAGACGTTTCGATCCTACCATGTTATTGCGGACAGGAGTTCTTAGCCACCCTCGTCCAGCCAACCCGTGTATGTGGCAGTGTCGCATTCACGGGCACAGAAGTTGCCTTCGATGAATTTCTGTCGAAAAATATCCCTTTAGCTTTGGGCTTGTACTAATGGATAAAGCAATAGTAATATTTACTTTGAAGGTTTGTCCCTGATAACACGATTATATCATACTGATTATTTAATAACTTATTTCTCGTATAGAGCCAAGCAAGTGACAGATTTGTATATTTAACTCCACTTCACGACTTCCTGTAGGTTTGAACCTGCGAACACAGAGTGAACAAGTTCGAAGAATTCATTTGTTACCAGGAGAGAGAGAGAGAGAGAGAGAGAGAGAGAGAGAGAGAGAGAGAGAGAGAGAGAGAGAGATTTGCTGGAGCCCGTGAATTTTAGAGGAATGAGGTGGAGAAATGAGGTGCTCAACACAGTTAAACAGGGATTTTTCCTTTCGTTTCGGTTGGCTTTCTATGCCTAAATGACTAAATGAAGGTAAATTATGAAATATAATAACTGGATGACGAAGTGGTAATAGGGTCTGGCTAATGGTTGTTTGGTCCAAGGTGTGCAATGGTAAGCCTAATTCCAGGCAATGGCCGCTGTTAAAAGATGGATATTTTAAGTCCCATTTATTGTAAATATCTCCATGTATGTTTACAGTACGTGTATGCCCCTATGGACCTATTTTCACCCCATGAATATTTTTATCAATGGACATTTTCACCACTCGGAGCACAATCCCCCATGGACCTATTTTCCTTAATGATTTTTTTTTTTTTCAAAGACGCCTACTTTTCTACGTAACCTATTTTCCCACGAACTAATTTTCCCCATTGATGTATTTTCTCCCCACGGACCAATTTCTCCGTCGACCTTGAATCTCTCCATGGATGCAGGTTTCCTACATGGACGTATACCCATGGATGTATTTGTCACAATGAACCTATATTCCCCGTAAACCTGTTATCCGACGTGGTTATATCACCCACTGATGCGTGCAGTTCAAACACAGACCTCTTAACCAACAGACGTATTGCTCGGTGGACCTGCTGTAACCCAATGGATATATAATATCTACTTCAGCATGATTCCATAATAATATCCCCTGTGCACCGATATTCCCAACTCGGACATTAACTCAAATCACCTAACCGCAGTGGCCTGTTTTCCCACAATCCGTCCATCCACCTACACACCCACCCATCAACGCACATACCCACAACCTTACTCAATACGGTATGTCTTAAGAGTAGGACGACACAAACCCGTCTCTTGCCTTGTCCTACAGGTAGCCCCACCACCCACCCCATTTAAACAATGCACGAACCCCACTCCACCCCACTTAACCAGCCCAACAACCCTTTCCATCCCTCTCGCCCACCCACTCCACCTAATCCGCCTGTGAAACAACCACCCTACACTAACCAATCCACCCACCCAGTCACCAACGTACCAACCCGCATACCATGTACCACAAGTCAGATGACTCACAATTCAACACACACACACACACACACACACACACACACACACACACACACACAGAGGCGGGGTGGATTTCCTTACAAGAAAGACGAGTCTCACCGCTTAACTCAGTCTGTCAGTAGAAAATAGTACCGGGTACTCTTCACAGGGAGTTTGTCAGGCCGTAGATAAGGGGCTTCATTCCGGCTACATACACATGATTTTATGCGATATGAGTAAATAAGGTGCTCGAGCTAAACAGGGAATTTTTCCTTTAGCTAATGACGAAGGAGTTTATTTATCCCAGGATAACGTCTCCTCGGACAAAATGAAAGATGGGGTTTATTCTGGGTAACGCAAGTTGACTTTGTCAAATAATTTGGCAGGCCGCGTAACTTTGTTAAATGCCTTATGTTCGCATTTTTTCTCTCTCTCTGGTGTTTGGCATGCACCTGGAGATTTTTGGCAAACTCATGAGTATTTTTCTCATTAACTGGATATCTCTCTGGACAGAGAGGCAAATTACTTAAGCACAGCTTTTTGTTAAATCAACATGCTTTATCCTCTAATTCATTATTCAAACGGAAGCAATCCTAAAAAGAAAAATATATATATCACAAAACAAGGCAAGTTCTGGTGACTGATGGAAGAAATATTCACACTGTGGCCTGTTTCCAATGGATCATACGAATCCCGGGTTTCTCATTCCTTGCATTTCCCTGCGCCAGTCATCCTCCACCTCATTATTCCAAAATTCACAGGCGCCTACCATACACGCTCTCTCTCTCTCTCTCTCTCTCTCTCTCTCTCTCTCTCTCTCTCTCTCTCTCTCTCTCTCTCTCTCCTGGTAACAAATGAATGCTTCGAACTTGTTCACTCTCTGTTCGCTGGTTCAAACCTACAGGAATGCGTGGAGCGGAACCAAATATACATATTTGTCACTTGCTTGGCTCTATACAAGAAACAAGTTATTAAATAATTAGTATGATATATTCGTGTTATCAGAGTCAAACCTTCAAAGTAAATATTGCCATTGCTTTATCCATTATTACAAGCCCAAAGCTGAAGGGATATTTTTCGACAGACATGCATCGAAGGCAACTTCTGTGCTCGTGAATGCGACGGTGCCACATACACGGGTTGGCTGGATGAGGGTGGCTAAGAACTCCTGGCCGCAATAGTACCATCAGACATAGGTACAGAAACTTTTTTTTTTTCTTTTTAATGCAAAGAAGGAACCAAAGACCAGGAGCCTGTAAATTGTTCCTTCCAAGAAAAAACAAAATAAAACAAATACAAGATAAGAGAGCCAAATTCAAGAGCTGTTCTTTTCGAGGTGCCTGGACACTGAGTTTAAAAGACAGATCATAGACAGTAGGAAATACAGACACAGGGAGACAGTTCCAGAGTTGACCTGTTGCATACATGAAGGACTGGGAGTAATGGCTAAATCTTGCATTAGAAAGCTGGACAGTAAAGGGATGAGAGTTTGTTG
Organism: Coenobita brevimanus; assembly: GCF_032717465.1. NCBI lineage: Eukaryota > Metazoa > Arthropoda > Malacostraca > Decapoda > Coenobitidae > Coenobita > Coenobita brevimanus. The sequence continues at coordinate 28,880,945 of NC_136999.1, read as the reverse complement.
CTAGAGGGGTGCTACGTGGCCGCCGTAGTACAGGAGGAATACAAGCTAACAATTCAGATGAGCAGTGACCATTGAAGTTGCGATAGAAAAGAGCTAAAGATTCAGCAGTACGGTGATGATACTGAGGTTGAAGGGGGTTAGTAAGAGAAGGAGAGTTGATAAGACGAAAAGCCTGACTCCACCTTGTTGAGAAGAGCTGTATGTGGGGAGCCTCCCCACACATGAGAGTTGTACTCTACTCAAGGGTGACTAAAACCCGTGTATAAAGCCAACAACTGTGCAGGGGCGAAGAAGGCATGGAGTCAGCTTAGCACAACTAATCTCTTAGAAGCAGATTTTACGAGAGAGGTAATATGTTCTTTCCAAGACATATCCCGAGAGAATGAAAACCAGGGTATGTTTAAAGATGTTGCAGGATTAAGGTGGATATTGTTAAAAATTACAGAGTACTCCTTTGAAGGAGTTTGTCAGGTTGATAGATGTAAGAAATGAGTTTTTGATGCATTAAAAACAATAAAATTATTATTTACCCCAATCAGAGATATTAGCCAAGTCAGACATTAGGTGTGTCATAGCCTCATCCCTTGTTTGTTGAAGTAACTGCTGAGATGGACGCTATGGGATGTAAATAAAGGTGAAGGGTAGAGTCATCAGCATATGAGTGGATGGGGTTAGAAGTACAGCTTAGAAGGTTATTAATGAAAAAAAAAAAGATTTGGTGGTCTGACGGAACGGTGAGGAACACCATTACCGATATCTCTTGGGAAGAACGGTAGCAGTCTACAGGAGCAGCTATAGAACGACCAGAAAGGAAGCTAAGGATAATGACAGAAGAATAGAAACCGTAAGAGAATAGTTTGGAAAATAAAGATTTACGCCAGACTCGACCGAAAGCCTTTGAAATGTCAAGTGCAATGGCAAAGCTTTCGCCAAAGTCACGAAAGGAGGATGACCAAGAGTCTGAAAGGTGGGTGAGAAGATCGCCAGTGGAGCATCCCTGGTGGAACCCATACTGACGATCGGAACGAAGCTTCTGTGAGGAAAGATGCTTTAAAAATTTGTTTATGAATATACTCAAAAACTTTTGAAATACAGGATGTTAAAGCAATTGCGCGATAGTCAGAGGGTTGGGAATGGTCACCCTTCTTTGGGATAGGCTGAATGAGAGCAAACTTCCAGCAAGAAGGAAAGGTTCAAGTTGACAGACAAAGCCGAAAGATTTACCTAGGCAGGGTGTAAGCACAGAAGCACAGTTCTTGAGGACAACAGGAGGGACCCAATCAGGCCCATATGCCTTTTTAGTACTGAAGCCAGTGATGACGGTGAATACATCAGTTGAAGAAATTTTAATGTCAGCCATGAGGAAGTTACAGGGGGAAGTGATGGAGGGACATTGCCAGAATCGTCTAAGGCGGAATTGGAGGAGAAAGTCTGAGCGAATAGTTCTGCTTCATCAGTATAAGAAATAGATATAGAGCCACCAGGACTGAAAAAGGAAGGAAAGGATGATGAGGTTACAGTTGTTAGAAAGGTTTTTGGCAAAGTACCAGATGAAGTGGGAAGAATTCGAGTTGGAGAGTCAGAGCATTTAGTACGGATGAAATTATTTTCAGCAGAGTGAAAAACAGATTCAGCACGATTCTGGGCAGAAACATAAAAGAGATGAGATTCAGGAGTGGGTTGGTTCCAGTACCTTTTGTAGGTCTTCTTGTTGTGGACAGCATTAGAACAAGCATGAATAAACCAAGTTTTTATTTTTTCATTAGTCAAAGAATATGAGAAAGGAATGTATGCCTCCCTGCCCAAGAGAATATCCTCCATAATGCGCAAGGTACACCCAGATGGCTCCCCGTCATAGAATCAATAATCATTCCAGGGAAAATCAAAGAAGTACTGCCTGAGGGCCTCCCAATCAGCAGCGCCAAAGTGCCACAACTGACTTTCTTTGGAGGATCCACCGGACGAACTGAAGCGTTAGGACAGGTTAAGGTGATGAAGTTTTGACCGGAGGAGCCCGACGGAGAGAAAAGATTAACTCCATAAGCAGAAGGATTAGTTGCAAGGAAGAGGTCAAGTATGTTGGAACTCTCTCCAAGGCGGTCAGGGATATAGGTAGGATGCTGTGCAAGTTGCTTTAGGTCATTAAGGATAGAAAAGATGTAGTCTTGTTCAGGAGGAGGATCATTGAAAGGAAAGGTGAGCCACAGGTGGTGGTGAGCAATGAATTCTGCTAGAATGGAGATTTCAGAGAGAGGAAAAATGGATAGAATGTGTTCCATCTTAGATGTAATATTTTTTTTAATAACAGAGCAGAGGAAGGAAAACCACATCAGTAAAAAAAAATAATAATCCTTACACCAGATTACCGGTGTCCTCCATTCATAAAATATCTGTAACAGTTGGACTTGAACAACCGTAGGTTGAATTTTAGACGGAAACAACTTGGGGAAGCGAGTTCCAGAGAGATGCAATTCGGGGAATAATAGAATTCTGACAGGCAGAAGTTCTCCAGTGTGGCTGAGTGGCATTCAAATCATAGTCAGTAGAATCAGGGGATATGTAAACAGCACAGTTATATTAGTTAGAGAATAACATGAAAGCCGAAGCCAGAGGTTAGAGAAATCAGAGGATTAAAATTCAGGAACATGAGAGCACGATATATCGTTGCGTACATATACATAACAGCCAGTTTGGGCTTTGAAATGAGTATAGAGAAAGTAGGAGGATAAAGAGAAGGGTTTGCTATCAGTCGCCTCAGCCAGCTGAGTCTCATTTAGGAAGATAAGGTGAGGTTTAGAGAAGGAGAGGTGGTGCTCAACAGATAGATAGTTAGAGGAAAGGCCGCGAATGTTGCAGAAAAGAAGTGAGTCAAACAATGGTTCCAGGCACCACGTTGAGTCATCACCGGGAGACGGGCGGATGGTGGGTGCATTTAAACTCCCCCCTCCCCCCCCCGGGACGCCGAGGCTTGATGCTGAGATGCCATTTTGCTAATTCTGAATAGGAAATGTAGTGTGTAAAGTCCATGTAGCTTGATGTTGACAGTAAGAGGAACTTGAATTGGACAGCATGCTGGCCTACTCTCTGTGTTAGCGAAACACTGAAAAAGTTCAGCATAGTTGGATGGTCAGGAGCAAGTCCTGAGGGCTGATGAAACGGGAGCTCCAGCTCTCCCTGTCATCAGCTTTGTATCCACCTTGGAAGTACTGTCCTGCTCGATTGATGCTACAGTCTGCTCCCTATAATTTGTAGCCAGTATGCATAAGAGTATCAAGAAATGTATTATATATATATATATATATATATATATATATATATATATATATATATATATATATATATATATGAGCCTCTGTGGTACAGTGGTAAAATGTGCATTTTCGTACACTGAAGAACGAGGGTTCACGCCCCGCCAGGGTAATAAACTTTGGGAACATTCTTCTGGCCACATACTGCATTGGCGGACATAAGGGGTGCTATGGTTGAAAAAGTGTTGAATACTATAAAGTATGCTTGAATCCAGCTGGCTTGCTCGGGCCGAGTACACTTGGTTCACAGACTACACGCACACCCAAAGCCACTCCAACTCTACAGTAATTACACTTACAAGCAATTCTCACTCTACATACAGTCTCTACGAGACAGCTTAAGCCACCTGGTAGAGATACATTGGCTGTATCGTCCCCACTTCGGTCGGGATAGGCCGGTTCTGCAGCGGACACTCAAACGGCTGACGAGATGAGATGATATATATATATATATATATATATATATATATATACATATATATACAGTATATATATATATATATATATATATATATATATATATATATATATATATATATACAGTATATATATATATATATATATATATATATATATATATATATATATATATATATATATTAGATAATTTGTATTAGGGATGAAAAATAAATTCATATAAAGTATCTAAAGTTGATCAAAAAAGGAAAGCAAAAGGTAAAGCATTGCTCCGAAAATACTGTATGACGCATTTCCCAGAAAAGAACTAATGGAATACTATGTAACTAAAACCACTTGGTTGTATAGTCTTGGTAATATAAGGTGGGGTCATGTCGGGTCAGGTTCCCTTTTGTTCTGCGTGTCCCTCCCTGCTGCAATTGTGTATAATTGTAAGACCTCCAATCTAATGTTTCTGTCACTCTGTCTGCATATGAAATACACGAGAGTAATTACTGTCCCAGTTTTAATTTCTTCTATGGTTAATTTGCATACATATCTTCACGATGAAATCAAGATTCCTCATATATTGTATCTATATAATGCTCAAGCAATGTTTCTTTAGCCCCGAACACAAACACTAGCCATGTGTTTGTGCACAAAAGCTCACTTTCCCTCTTTCCACCGTCTTCTCTCATCTATACTGTCTGTAGAGTATGGTATTTAGATGGAACTTTTTACACGTATGTGGTACTAGGAACTGCCTACACGTGGTACTAGGAACTGCCTACATGCTATTCAAAAACAGCTTTCTATTATGATCCTTCGTACAAACGATTGATCTTAATATATGCAATGATTTTTTCCGTCTGCTGTGACTTTGGACAGCACATCTGCAACACATAGATTATATGCCCCCGGACAGTACTAAAAGTAAATTATAAAAAAAGGAGAGGCAACAGGTGGAATTTCACAGGTATGAGTAATATAATTATGGCAAACGTCAAAATAGACACCTATCTGAATGTTACTGAAGGTGATAGAAAAAGTATTAGACTTCAAAAATTTAATCCATCATTCAAGGAAGTTCAGGTTGATGTTACAAAGATACCTGAACAGATGCAAAGAATGGAAAGTGGAAAGTCTATTCTATCTACTAGTATATACCTAGGCTGCTTCCCCCAAGGAAAGGGAGGTAGCCGAGACAGGACGACACACTCCCCATTTACTCATCCATTCAAACACATTCATTCGCATCTTAGCCCCAAAGGGGAGAACGGACAGATCCTCACCGCACCACACCGCACAAGAGTCAACTGCGCAATGCAATCAGTGGCATCCGCAGCAGGGCCCGACAGCAGAGCTGGTTTACCCCTGCCACATCATAACAGACCCATCCCCTTACCCGCACTTGACCTGACTAGCTGATCAGACCAAATGCGGTAGAATATCCTCTCAGGGCTGCGTCATCACTTATTCATTCACAATTTCTCTCCATTTATTTCTGTCACGCACAGCCACTCTTCCTTGCTCAACAGACATCCCTCTCGCATCCAGTGCTCTCTTCACACTGTCCATCCATCCTATTCGTGGTCTTCCTCTCAGCCTTACACCTCTCACATCAGATCTAGTTATCTTTTTCACCAATCGCTCATTATCCATTCTCTCCATATGCCCAAACCATCGCAACACCCTCTGCTCAACTCTACCAGCCATCTCCCGAACAACTCCAGTTCTCCTTCGCATTTCATCATTTCGCACTCGATCCATACGCGTCACTGCACACATACTCCTCAGACACCTCATCTCCATTACATTCAAACTTTTCCTTTCTGCTACACCCATATTCCATGTTTCAGCCCCATATAATGCAGTCGGTACCACAACACCCTCATACAGCCTTCTCTTTACATCCATTCTAAGCAAACGACATCTAAACACTTTTTTCATTCCTCCCAGCACCTTTCCTACTTCATTTATTCTAAACTTCACCTCTGCATCTATTCTTCCATCCACAGCAACATGTGACCCTAGATATTTAAAACACTCAACCTCCTGAAGCAACTCGCCATTCAAAACTATATTCATCCCCCTACCATCTACCAACCTCGTACACTTCATCACTTTACTCTTATTCTCATTTACTTTCAATTTCCTCCTTTCACACACCCTTCCAAACTCCTCTACCAACTGTCTCAATCTCTCCTCTGAATCAGTCACCAGTGCAGTATCATCTGCAAACAGCAGCTCCTTCAGATTCCACTCTCCACCATCAACATTCACCAGACTCAGACCTCCACCTAAAACTCTTGCATTCACCTCCCTTACAACACCATCCATGTAAATATTAAACAACCAAGGCGATATCACACATCCGTGTTGCAACCCCATTCTCACGGGAAACCAATCACTCACAGCATTTCCCACTCTTACACACGCTCTACTATTTATATAAAAACTTTTCACCCCTTTTGGTAACCTACTATCATGTCCATACAATCTTAAAACAGTCCACAAAGCCTCCCTATCAATTCTATCATACGCTTTCTCTAAATCCATAAATGCCCAAAACACATCCTTGCCTTTCGCTAAATACTTTTCACACACTTGTCTCACAGCAAACACCTGATCCATGCATCCCATCCCTCTCCTAAAGCGACACTGCTCATCACCAATCATTCCCTCTGTACCGTCTCTAACTCTCATAATTAACACTTTACCATAAACCTTACCTACAACACTCAACAGACTTATACCCCTAAAGCTAGTACATTCATACTTATCACCCTGGCCTTTATACAACGGGACCACACAAGCACTTGCCCAGTCAATTGGCACCATACCTTTCACAAAACACACATTCAACAATCTTACTAACCAGTCAATAATAGACACTCCACCACCCTTCAGGCATTCCACAGCACACCCATCCATACCTGCAGCTATCCCTGTTTTCATCTCCTTTACTGCCTTCTCCACTTCCTCCTTCGTGATCAAAGAATCATTCAACTCTCCCAACACATTTATTCCTTGCACCCTTCCATCTGCTACAATCTCAGCCAACCCTTCCTCCTCTACATTTAACAATCTTCCAAATTACTCTGCCCATCTCTTCCTTACTGCAGTGTTTAAAAATGTAACAATTTCTGAAAAAAGTCAGGAAAGGCAAATGTGAAATAAAAATTAAATCTGGGAGAAAATAATCTGCATCAATCAGATAAATGTCTTTGAACGTCACCTGAACTCTAATAAATAAGAGGGACACACAGCAATACGCGACTGGATATGTCATAAATATAGAATATGTAAAGGATCTGTTCTTTTCTGATAAGATTAATTGAGTTTTGGAACTTTGTATCAGATGTAAAGAAATAATTGATAAAATGGTAAGAGCAAAATCCTGTAACACACACACACACACACACACACACACACACACACGCTGTGGAGGTCACGACTCCCTGGACACATCTAGAAGTATCTGACATCCTCGTATTTTTTTTTTTCCCATTTAATGGCTATCGGCCATAACGTTGGCCATTAAGCCAAAATGTCATACACTGTACACTGTATAAGCCAGTGTCATACACTATACAGTTATACATATACACACTTGTACATATATGGAAACAATATCCAGGCAGTCCACAGCACAGAAGACAATCAGGAGCAGTAGGGCAGGAAGGCATGGGCAGCAAAAGTGACGGCTGGGACTAAACCGTGGAGGCAGCAGAGTCTGAGTCCGAGTCGGAACCTGCGGAGAGATGAGACTGCATGACCCCGAGGGTGTAGGAAAGTATATGACACTCCTCGGGGTCGGTAACAGTCTTGAGGGACCCCCGGCGCAGCTCGGTGAAGGAGAGCAATGCCTGCCGGTAGTCCCCCTTGGAAAATTCTTGCTCGCCAGACTCCACTGGTGCTGTGTCCTCATAGTGGAGCAGCTGGTTCTCCAGTATCTCGAGGCCAAGAGGGGGGAGGGAGGAAAAGTCTCCCCAAGAGAGTTGCCGGACTGAGCTAGAAGACCTGGCACTCTTCGCTCCCTGGTCCGTTGATGATGGAGGAGGCACAGCATGAGTCACCTCTTCAGATACAGGTGCGTCAGAAGGAGCCTCAGGTGGAGATGAGGATTCAGCATCCCCAACCTCCATGGGAACCTCAGGTACGGGCTGAGAGGCAGACTGGCGGGAGACAGCATGCCCCCACAGCTGAATCCTTGTCAGTGGAGTGGAAGGCTGCAGCTGCAGCACCCGCGGTACCAAGGAGGTGGGAGTCGAAGAGGGCTGACGGTGACGACGAAGAGGACGAGGACAAGGAGCTCCCCTCCCAGGCCTCCTCTGTGCCATGGGTGTGGAAGAGAAAGACTCTGGGATGGATATGGCAGGGAGCCCGTTGGCCTGGAAAATGACGGGCAGGCGCCGAGCAAAAACCGCCATATCTCCCCCCGAAAAGGCCTTAGCAACCTCCACACACATGGTGATGATGGCAGAGGCAGAGGAGGCAGGGAAGGAGGCAGGAACATCAAATGGTGTCCGCCGCCGCTGCCGACGACGACGGGGGAGGGCATGGGGAGAGCCCCGAACTGCCTGGCCTGCAGGGCTGGTGACAAAGGCAGCTGTGGGGCCCTTAGCATCCTCCCGTATAACAAATTCTACCTCCTCGCCAGCAGCAACAGACGGCACAGGGTGGGCAGGGTTTGGGGCCACGATGGAGAAGCGGTGGAGGAACACATCCCCCCCAGCATCCCGGCGTGTGATGAAGCCGTAGCCCTTCCGGACGTGGAACCACTTCACCTGCCCCACAACCTTGGCCGTCATGGTCCTCCTAGTGGATTCCTCAGCTGCTGGATCCTATCCCCAGTATGTTCAGGCCGAATGCAGGAACCAAACTCTCAGGCTGAGGTTGGAGAGTGAAGTCAGCTTGATGCGGTTGCTGCTGGATGAATCTTCTCAGGTCAGGAGCTGGATAGAAAATCCATCTCACGTGGCCACTGGGCAGATAAGCCCCAACAACTCGAACCAGTTATTCACGTCCCATTGCTCCTGGTTAACTCATCGTGTAGTACGAGGATGAGTGGTATTTATATATGAATGAAGGCGACAATATGTGTCCTGCCTGCTGATAGGTTACAGAGCCTCAGTTCCATTGGTTACCATTGTGAGAATGAACAATTTCATTCTAAGCATCTCTAGATGTATTGCGTGAAACTGTCAGTAAAATGTAGTGATATCGCATGGTTCAATCATACTGGGTAGGTGTAACAGCATTATTTACATTTACATACAATTGTTTGAACTGTAGTAATATGAGGAACAACAGCCAATGGCAACCTATGTTACATCTAGTTGGATTCGCTTCAAAGGATCGAAACAGAATTCATATTGACCGATATAAGTTACAGTGGTGTTTCTGCGTTCCTAACTGATGTTTTAACATTATGATGTTTTGGTATGATGGGGCCTCAGCCCTTTGTTGATGTGTCCTAATACTGTTTGACCTAAGGAGCATTGCATCATTTTTTACAGTCACTGTGTAACGGGACACTGTGTGTATGTGTGTGTGTGTGTGTGTTGGAACCTCATGGAAGGAAGCGTCGGTTCTATTAACACCACCGTTAATATAATTTGATTCATAATTGTAAAACCATTGCTTATTTTCCTTGGGCAGTGATCTAATATGTGTTAAAAAAAAAAAATACAGCATACAGTATAAGCAATGGGGTTTATTGTACTTAATGTGAGCGTCGTTTGCTTGAACAATTTTTTTCCCTGTAACTGATCAACAGTCCGGTTCATTATTTCAGAATAACAGTAATTCTTTCCATAAGTGTATGAATCGCATTCAGGTAAAGTTTTGTATTATATTTATGCATTCAAATACTGATCGGTGACCTCAAAAGTAGTATTAATCTAATACTGTTTCTGTAAGAAATGAGGTATAGAGATGCCTATCTCTCTCAGGTTAGGCTAAGAGAGCCCACGTTTTAAGTTATACAGGGTTACAACAACGATGAATAATTACTAAATGAAGACTGGTAGGGCTATATGATATCCGCTAATGCTAATCAAACACTCATTCGTGACGCCACAAGGATGCAGGGGAACCTATCGGATTCGAATGGCTCCTCTATATATGTTGAAATAAGCCACTACTCTTGGGCTGTCTTTACACTGTATTTATGTTGTGAGGTGCTAGTTTCCAAATCTTTTCCAGATTGTCCTATGTAAAAATTTGTTACAGCTTTTACACAGGATTTTGTAAACAAAGCCTGAATTACTATATGGGGTGTTCTTGATTGAGTTTCTTTTAATGGTGTTCTCATATTTGAACACCATTTGTACATTAATTTTTTTCAGTATGTGGACAACATCAAGAAAATTTTAATGGAAAGGGAGGACAAGAGTTCTTTTAGTATTCTGGCGATCTGGTTTACTAGTTTTCCCTTTAAGGAATCATTTCTTGGCTGTATTGTGGCACTGAGTTAGTATACTTTGTGATATTTTAGCTTCCCTCCATTGCTCTGAATCATTTTTAGTTCATCATCTAAAAATTCTGGGTCTGAAATTATGCTCTCAACTACACGGATATCAACACAGATCTTTTTACATTAATTTAATGGTTTGAATAATAATACACATGCGACATAATATTTGTAGGTTTTCTGTATACTTTAGTCTTCAAAACACTTTTGTGCCTGACAAAGTTTGTATCCAAAAATGGCAGTTCATTATCCATTTCCATCTTATGAGTAAAATTTATCGATGGAACTTACGAATTTAATTTCAGAAGAAATTCATCAATGGGAAGACTGTCAGGCCAGAAGCAGAGGATATCATCAACTTATCGGAGCCAAACTATGTTTTGCTCCTTTATGAAGGATAATAAATGTTTCTCAAAATATTCCATGTAAAAATTTGCTGAAACTGGGGAGAGGGGATTACCCATGGTCATACCAAATTTTTGTGTGTAATATTTGCCTTCAAAGGTAAAAGATGAATTTACAGTTCATTATCCATTTCCATCTTATGAGTAAAATTTATCGATGGAACTTACGAATTTAATTTCAAGAGAAATTCATCAATGGGAAAACTGTTAGGGCAGAAGCAGAGGATATCATCAACTTATCAGAGCCAAACTATGTTTTGCTCCTTTATGAAGGTTAATAAATGTTTCTCAAAATATTCCATGTAAATATTTGCTAAAACTGGGGAGAGGGGATTACCCATGGTCATACCAAATTTTTGTGTGTAATATTTGCCTTCAAAGGTAAAAGATGAATTTACAATGCACAACTTAATTAGCTTGATAATGTTGTCAGAAGGAATACCATCAATGTTACTATCCAGAATGCTTGGCAGGAATTTTAAAACATCATCAACAGGGACATAATAATTTAACATCAAAGCTGACTAATTTGTAGGGGTACACGACATTTAGAGATTTTAACTTTCTTACCAAATCCTCATTGTTTTGTACAAATGAATCGGAGATAGTGCCTACAACAGGGGACAACAGTGTTACAAGCCACTTTGAGAGCTTGTATGTCGTAGAGCCTACAGAGCTTATGATTGGCCTGATGGGGTTGTTTGGCTTCTGGGTTTTAATTAAGCCATATATATATGGTGCAGATGGATTTTGCACCGAGAACTGTTTGTTTAAGTCATCCCTTCCTCTTAGCAAAGTCTTGATTTCTTTATGGAATTTTCTACTTTGTTTTTCAATTGGATCACTTTTTAGTTCACTGTAGGCATTGGTGTCATGCAAAAGTTCACTCACTTCTATATTGTAGTCACATTTTATTCATAACTATTACAGCGCTGCTTGTATCAGCTGCAGTTATATGGAGTGAGTCACCTTTTCTCAATTTGTCGAAGGCCTTCACAAACCATCTAGGAATAGAGTTGTTATTTTTCTTAACCCGAGTCATCCCATCGACGTATGGGTACGTTGCAACGTTTTGTCACAGCTAGTCCTGTCGTCGTACTGATACGTTGTGCAGTTGCAAGGTTCATAATTTGCACAATTTTCAATTGTCACACATGATTTTTGGTACGTATACATGGGACACCTTCCTCTATTCCTCTACAAGATGCCAGGCAGGGACAATGCCTTACACCGCATAACCTCCCCCCCCCCCACATGCCATTGTCTCAGCAATTCACCTGTTACCAGTGACCTGGCCAATAAATGCATTCAGGGCCAGAGTGATTCCCCAATCAATGACAATGTGGAGGACAAAGTTTACATAGCATTAGAGGAAGAAACAGTCAGAAATGATGATCAGGTAATGTCGCCAAAAAAGGTCAGGTATGTTGATGAGTTAGTGAGTGAAACAATGCTTATAATGCCCATATTACTGTTTGAAAACCAATATACTCTCGTACTACATATAAATTCGTACCAAATAAATAAATAAATACCGTTTATGAGTAGTGTGGAATAGTTACCCTCCCATAGAACTTGTTTTCTTTGGAGCCAGCCTGATAGAAAACCCAGTAAGGTAAGGAGGTACTGCTACCTGTATCGAGTATTTTAAACCTCAGGTGAGCGATTTCTCTATGAATTTTCGATGTTTCTCACCAAAAAGCGGTGGTTTTAGCCAAAAAAAAAAAAAAAAAATCCAAAATAGCTCGGGATTGGGGGGTGTCGGAGGTGCAAAATAGCTCGGGACGTGACGGGTTAAACACTGCCCCATATAAAATGCCACAAATAATCTCACTATTTTCATTTGATTGCACTTCCATTTAAAACAAGGACTTTCCAACCTGCACTGGGTTTATCTTCTTGCTGTAAGAAAATGATAACCCATAACCTAAGGCACACAGAGTATACCGATCTATTTCTTGTGATTACAGGTTTATGATGCAATGTGGATTCATATGTTTGTTCCAACAGCTGTTTTTAAACAGTCCTTCTAATCTCTGTTCATGCTTACATTTCGCACAAATAGTTTCATTGAGGAGAACTTGATACTAGTGAGAGAAAACTATGAGCTATTTTTCTGATATTAGTATGTTTCTAACATATTGTTTCTTGGTGTCTGAAATTTGAAAATTGCTGTTTGTTTCTTCCCTCGGGTTGGCAATGGATCTTCTCAGGATAAGCTTCACATAATCTCCAAATGGCTGCTCGTCCATGTTGATGAGTTGATCCGGCAGAAGAGACTTAGGTATTACTTGCTCCTCTAGACACCTCTTAAGGAACTGCAACATCTGCTTGTATTTATGGACCCTAACTCAGAAAAACACCTATACAACTCCCTCTAGACATGCATAGCACCTATTGAAGACCCAAATCACACCTATAAGCGACATAAAAGACTGAAATAAATGCAAAAGAACCTGAGAATGAGGTTTTAGAGGTGAGTTTATACAATATTAAACATTCTGGGTACTTACAACAAGTCCCTGGCTCCTGGACTGGTAGTTATGGACCCTAACCTAGCCTAACTCAGAAAAACACCTCCCTACTGCACATGCATAGCACCTAAGGCCCTATTCACACCAATAAGGGACGTAAAAGGGTGAATGAGGTCTTATAGGTAAGTATGGAAAATACAGTACAATATGAAACATTCTGAGTACTTACAAGTCCCTGGCCATCTCAATGAATAACCCACCTCCTCTCAGACTCTGACAGTAAAAAGGAGTACCTGAAGCACCTGCAGTACACTGTACATGAAGTCTTGCGCTGAACTTAGTCATTTGCACTTAGAATTACATTCTCTTAACATTGCGCACACTAGTCGTACTTGCGCTCCATTGTACCTTAATGAAATAAGTATTGCACTTAAAGTCTTTGCACTCATAAATCCGTTTTCTAATCATAATACACTCTAGTTAATTTGCGCTACACTGAAAGTCTATAAAATCAGTGTTGCACTCTGCACTTTAGTCTTTGCACTCAGAATTCTAATTTCTTAACACTAGCACTGTTTTTTTTCACTGCCCAACACTGTAAATTCCAGTGTGGTCTATAGTGGAGAAGTTCTTGCCATTTAATTACTGTCAGAGTCTGAGAGTAGCTGATGCAGGTGGCCTAGGGGTGCGTCGCTGGGTCGTGGTGATGGAGTACCCACTGCAGACGACTCTGAAGAGAGGCACAAACTCACATCAAATGGTGACTCCACCGTGCCTGATGTGCTGGGCTGTGGCTTGGAGGATGAGGGCCTGTCTTGGGGAGGCAATGGAGTGGAGCCAGGGCTGGGCACAGCGGGGGTCACGGGTCTGAAAAAGCTGTCAATGGTTGATTGACGCAAGGAACGACAATTTTGACGATTACTGATGCACTGCCTGAAAGTGCGCACTTCCTCCACAAGTCCCATGGGCCCCATCTCCCTGTCGCAGTCCGGGTGTTCCAGGTAGTCAAGAACGAACTCTATGTGTTCTCCGAGTGCGCTTAGCTTGAGGATGGCTGGAGTAGTGTCACGCTGAGAGGAGTCCGCATCATCGTCGCCGTCCTCGTCGGAATCTTCAGGCTGGGTACTGACACCTGGAACTGAAGATGCGATCTCGATATCAGACATGGTCTGATACCCAGGATCGCCCTCGTCGTCATCCTACCACTCACGCACTTCGTCCACATCAATATCGTCCCCATGCACATGTAGACGTGAATGGAAGTCATCCACATCAAAACCTAGGAAATCGTGCTCCACATCTGTTCTGAGAAGCAGACGAGACCAGCCATTTTCTAGAGTCTTGACAGGGACTTCCTTCCATGCACTGGCCCAGTTGTAAATGGCAGACTTAATGTTGTAGTGACGAAGGTTTTCCAAAGTCCGCTGGCCTCACGTGTCCCGTCCCTCCCTGCGCTCATCCTCGTCCTTGAGAACAACCATCACCTCGTCCAGGAACTTCCATCAGTACAGCGTCTTCATTGCCACGATCACTCCTTGGTCCATTGGTTGGATGAGAGCAGTCGTATTAGGTGGCAGAAACATGCACCTAATGCGGCCATTCTCAGCCACCAAGTCCTTGTCACATGGGTGAGCAGGTGCATTGTCGAGGAGAAGGAGGACCTTTACCTGGTCGGGTGGGATTCCCAGTTTCTCCATCTGGTAATGGATGACCTCCTTGATGAAATGGCAGTGGAACCAGTCTTTGAAGATCTGAGCAGTGAACCATGCCTTCAAAGAATGGTACCAAATGACAGGAAGGACATCCATCACCCCACGAAGACACCGAGGCTGCATGGCCAACAATAATGGACTTAAGCTGGTGCATGCCATTAGCATTAGCACAACACAAAGCAGATATCCGTTGCTTGGAGAGCTTGCAGCCAGGTACACGCTTCTCCATCTCCTCGGCTAGAGTATTCGTAGGCAAAGAGTGATCGAATAAACCAGTTTTGTCAGCATTGTAGACATGACCGAGAGTGAGGCCCTCCCTGTCAATCAAGCACTTCACCTTGTGCTGAAACTCCTCTATTCCATCCTCGTTGGTGTCCAAAGCTTCGCCATGAGACTTACGGGTGGTAAGGCCATGTTGTAACTTGAACGTGAAGAGCCAACCTTGGATGCCTTGAAGTCTGGGGTGTTGTGAAGCCTTACGAACTTCTCAGCAGCAGCCTTCAGCTCCATGCCATGCAATAGCACACCAGCAGCACGTTGCTGTCGATACCAAATCAACGTGGAGCGGTCGACTTCAGCATACTTGGGAGTAAACATCATCTTCCTCTCCACGTTGTGTTTGCTTTTCAACGAGAAGTCAGCCGTGTACTGCATGAGTTTGTCATTGGTTCTCTTGATATCAAACAAAGTAGATCGGGCCAGGCTGAATTCACGAAGGATGCATGAGACAGACCATCCCGCATCCACCCTGTCCAATATCTCCCTCTTCTTCTCCAGAGTCAAAACCACTCTCTTCCTCTTCTCAGGCGGCGGGGCCATCATCACACACACTAACAAGAGGCACGAGAGCAGCAGCAGAGCCTGCAGCAAGTAAGGCACCACCACAAAAGAGAGCACGTGGGCGGCCATGATCATGAGCATGCACTCACAACAAGAGACAGGCAGTAATAGGGGAGGATGCAGGGGAGCTCTTGCAGACGGCGGCGAAACTACGCACGAAAACACAGCTGGCCCGCACCATGTGCGCCTAGTTCAAATTACGGGCGGAAAAAAGTCGGATGTTTATCGAAATTTTTTGCGATTTTTGGCCCATTTTGGGAATATTGGATCCCGGGACCAAAATATCTGGTAAGTGGGGATATCCGGAAAGTGGGCGTCTAGATAGGACGGGGATTACTGTATAGATAGATGTATATATAGAGAGAGAAAGGGTTGGCCTGCAGTCCTAACTGACCCAGGTTCAAATCCCGCTGTGGCAGGGAACAGTTTAAGGATTTGAATTTCACAAATATCAGACTTTACCGATCTACCAGAAGACCCGCTGACATGTCGTAAAAATACCCCCACTAATACCAATACCCCAGTCCTGTATGAGACAGCCCTAGCATGTATTCCGTATGGACGGTGGGTGTTAGCGCCGAAGTGGTGACATGTAGAGAGGTGTATGTATGTAGGAGGACTACTGGGCCTTGAAAACAGGTTGTGAAGCCTATGCCCATAGTCTGCCACATAAAATATATATATATATTTACGGGAAAGTCATTCGAACCCGACAGGTTCCACTGCATCCTTGTGGCATCACGGATGAGTGTTTGATTTGTATTAGTGGATATCATATAGGCCTACCAGTCTTCATTTAGTAATTATTCATCATTGTTGTAACCCTGTATAACTTAAAACGTGGGCTCTCTAAGCCTAACCTAAGAGGGATAGGCATCTCTATACATCAATTCTTATGGAGAGTTACAGTATTAGATTAAGACTACTTTTGAGGGTTACGGAGAGTTACAATATTAGATTAAGACTACTTTTGAGGTCACCGATCACTATTTGAATGCATAAATATAATACAAAACTGGAATGCGTTTCATACACTAATGAATATGGTTACTATTATCCTGAAATAAAGAACCGGACTGTTGCTCAGTTACAGGGAGAAAAAAACGCTCACATTACCTACAGTAAACCCCATTGCATATGCTGTATTCTTATTATTTTTTTTGTTATAACACATGTTAGATCACTACCCAAGGAAAATAAGCAATGGTTTTACAAGTCTGAATCATATTATAATATTATTAACGGTGGTGTGAACAGAACCGACGCCTTCTTCCGTGAGGTTCCAACACACACACACACACACACACACACACACACACGGTCCCGTTACACAGTGACTGTATGAAATGATACAATGCTCCTTAGGTCAAACAGTACTAAGACACAAATACGAAGGATTGAGGCCCCATCATACCAAAATATCATATGTTAAACATCAATTAGGAGCGCAGAAACACCACTGTAACTTATATTGGTCAATATGAATTATGTTTCGATCCTTTGAAGCGAATCCAACTAGATGTAAGACAGGATGTCACTGGCTCCTGTTCCTCATATTGTTACATTTAACCAACTGTAGATTTATGTAAATAATGCTGATACAGCCACTCAATCTGACTAAGCCCTGTGATATCACTACCATTATACTGACAATATCACGCGATACATTCTAGAGATGCCTAGAATGTATTTATTTTATTCTCACTCTGGTAACCAGTGGAACTGAGCATTTGTAACCAATCGGTGGGCACGACACAAATCGCCGCCTTCATTCACTGATTAATATTACGTCGTGTAGTAAGAGGATCCAAGATACCTCCAGATGTGTCCAGGGAATCATGAACTCAACCCTACACTACCACACTATATGAATGAATCATAGCCATCGTTATTATGAGCTATGTTGTGGAGTAACTGTTCGTGTAATTGCTGATGTCCCTTTAGTATGCAATGATTAGTGTGACGCTGTATTCAGGAAGATCTTCAGAGGTGGATGTCAGTAAGGATGTCACTGGGAATGCTAATGTTAATATCTGAGTGAAATGAAAATGTGTGAAATATAGGCCTGTTGATATACCATCAGTATTTCAGGTTATTCTTAAAGACTCCATATTACTGCTGGATGCTTTATTGGGAGAGGGTTGTATTACACTCCCAGAGTCTAGCAGATCTTTGTCTCTCCTAAAATTATTTGGAGAAAAGTAACACAGTTTCCTTTATGAGTTACAAACTTCCATGGCTACACTGAGTTAAGGGATTGTGGGCAGTGTACACATAAAACAGTCTTCTCAGTAGAATTGGCTGAAGGCAACGGCCACTCCCAATTCATGACCTTCTGGAAACGTCTGAGTCATGACGACGAAACAACAAACGTCCACTCGCTTGCATATGTCTCTCGACATGTTATAAATGTAGAGATTAATAGAAGACAATAATTCAATTAACATTGCACTAATATTATTAGTGAATGATACGAAACTTATGTGACAATATACTACACTAATAATAAGGCATACAAGTTAATAGTGAGGATATTGGACTGTGTTTTAAAAATGCATACATAAGAGAATTATAAAATAATGATAATATTGTACAATCACAATCATTAATTTCTGCTCAGGGGTGCCCCCTTCCCCCCTACATACCCAGGGAAGAGGTGAGGGGGAGACGAAACGAGCTCAACCCACCTTTACCGAGAGATTCGACCACTGGCAGTGATGGCAAACATATATTCTGCTACTGCCTGCGGCCCATTGAGTGGGGCACAAAGCAGACCACAGTCTCCGGAGGCCCAGACGAAGATCAGGGGGACCGTGGTTTGGTTTAACGTCAGGATAGGGTATGGCTTCATCAAGCACCAGGATACTGGCGTTGATGGTTTTGTGCACTGCCAGGCTGTCATTACCCCAAACCCACGGCACATCCAATGCTCCCTTGGGGATGGTGAGACGGTGGAGTTAAGTCTCTTTGGGACTCCCGAGGGTCCTGTGGCTCAGGATGTTAACTGGGTCGGGAGGTGTGGCTGTGCAGGGTTCTGCCCATGCACGTCGACGTCTCACAGCCCAGCGATGCCAGACCAGGGGTCCTAGGGAGATAAGCACCATCGTGGAAATGTACATTGCATAAATGAGGGCTTTTTGTGGGGGTGATAAGGGGGCTTTGCGCATTTTTCTCCCCAAGATCTTTGAGGAGAATGGGCTGCCTCACCCTGTCATCCCCGAGTGCTTGGCCCGGGATGTACATTCTGACCCTCACCGCCGGTTGTATCGGGTCTGGCAGCTGCAACCTGCTGCCCCCGTACAACACCGCAGAAGAGGCTATGGCAGCAGAGTCCCCTCAACCGGAAGACTGCTGCACCAATCACTGACCTAGATCCGGACATGGCCATATTACAGACTACTGCCGAAATGCACCCACCGTTGTCAATGACCGAGGAGGTAAGGACTCTTCTGTCTCCAAATCCATGGCCGAGGATGCATCAATGGCTCCTCGGCGAGGAAGAGGTCAATGAGCCCTCTCCTTCTAAGCCTGAGGAGGGCAGCCCATCTCACCTTCCTATTATGGATTTAAAAGGATCAGCTAGACGTATCCTCCTACCTCCACCTCATGACACTCAATGCCCACACTCGGTTGTATCAGCTCGGAGCCACACAACCTACTCCAATCTATACAATCTGCTCTGGGCGGCTGACCTGGGTGAGGGGATTCCACCCATTCTGATTGTCAGGGAGTAGGAGGTGCGTCTAGCTGGTCTACGAGCATTTTACTGTATGCTGCCGCCATGTCTGGCCCCTTAGAATGGCTTATTTGTGATGAGCTGGTGCTCATTTGGCATGTTATTCTGATAAAAAGTCATTTGACCTAATGCCCCTGACAGTGGGCAATGGCCATAAAGCCTTAATAAAAAAAAAAAAATGCCTCAAAACCAGCTCCCAACCCTCCTCCATACCCCTACCCAACCTCCCCCACTCAACATTCTTAACTGGAGGTAATATCTTAACCCCTATGCACCGATTGACGTGTATAACCATCACAATTTTGGATGCAGAACAACGCCGGTTGATGTGTATAGCCGCAAGCATCTTCCCGCCACCCTTTGAACTTTAACTTATCCTTACCCATCAATGGGACCACCTGGAGATGAGGGGATACTTTTATTTATAAGAGTTGGTGAGAGTTACGTATCTTTATTTTTTTCTCTAGCTGTTATAGTTTGGCAGATATTACGGTTTGAAGTATGGATATTTTTCTCGAAATCAGGAAATCACCTGTAGGGAGGAGCATGCGACATCGGAAAATCCCCAGTGTGTAGAGGTTAAACTGAACTCATGCTTTACACTCATGGCCACACAATTAATACAAAACATAAAACACTAGGATATGTAAAATGTATATGATATAACTGTCAACACACTGTAGTAAAAACTGAATGCTTTATAAAGTTGATAGTAAAACAACAATGCTAACCACGGCCATCCCAGGCCTCATGAATCAGGTGATTGCATGCACTTGTGTGCGTGCATGTCTGTTCTTACCTAATTGTTCTTACCTAATTGTATCTTTACAGGAATGAGTCAAGCTCGTACTGTCCCGTGTCTTAAACCATATTTATCGTACATATCCTTAAATTTGTGAATTGTTTTGGCACACACTATTTCATTCGGTAGTGCATTCCATTGATCAATAGCTATGTTTGGGAAACTGAATTTCCTTACGTCTTTATCACCTCTCTTCTTATACAGCTTTTTGCAGTGTCCTCTTGCTGATGCTTCTCCATATGTTAAGTAATCATTTATGTCTATTTTCTCCTTCTCTGATATGCACTTATATAGCATTATCATGTCACCTCTTTTCCTTCTCTCCTGTAGTGTTGGTAGATTCAGTTTATTTAGTCTTTCTTCGTAGATTAGGTCCCTTAAGCTTGGTATCCATCTTGTAGCAGCCCTTTGAACTTTTCAATCTTGTCTATGTGCATTTTGAGATGAGGACTCCAGACTACTGATGCATATTCCAGGGTTGGTCTAATGAATGATGTTATTATCCTTCTTAGCATGTCTTCATTTATGTATGTGAATGCTATTCTCATATTTGCAAGGAGTGTATACATGTTCCGTACCTTCTCGCTGATGTGGTCAGCCGGAGATAGTCTGTTATTGATAATCACACCTAGGTCTTTCTCTCTTTCTGATGTGTGTAGGGTTTTATTTCCTAACTTATAATCCCAATCAGGTCTTTTTCCACTTTTACCAAACTTGATTACATGACACTTGCCCACATTGAATTCCATTTGCCATGTACTACTCCATTCATGAAGTTTATTTAATTCTTCTTGTAGCTTTTTACAAGAGTCTGTGTTAGTAATTCTCCTTTGTATTTTTGCATCATCTGCAAACATATTCAGATAGCTCTCATTTCCAGTGTTACTGTTTATATCATTTATATACACTAAAAACATGATTGGTGCCAGCACTGAACCCTGTGGTACTCCACTAGTCACTTCTTTCCATGATGAGTAGTTTCCTCTTAGTACTGTTCTCATTTCTCTTCTTATGAGAAAGTCTTGCATTCAACAAAACAGTTTGCCTCGAATTCCTCCTTGATGGTACAGTTTCCATAAAAGTGGTGTGGTACTGTGTCAAAAGCTTTCTTGAAATCTAAATAGATACTGTCCACCCATCCTTCCCTTTCCTGTATTGTGTTTGTTACTCTGTCATAGTAGCTCAACAGATTAGTAACACATGATTTTCCTTTTCTGAAACCAAACTGTCTTTCTGTTATCATACTGTGTTCTTCAAGATGATTTACCCAAGCTTTTCTTATAAGCTTTTCTAATACCTTGCTTACAACACTGGTCAGTGATTCTGGTCGGTAGTTGGGTGGATTTTGTCTATTTCCTTTCTTGAATAAGGGGACAATATTTGCTTTTATCCAAATATCAGGTAGTTTACCTTGACTCAAGGATTTCTTGAAAATTAAAAATAATGGTTTACTTAACTCCTTTGCACATTCTCGTAATACCCAACATGAAATTTCATCAGGACCACTTGCTTTTCCTCTGTCTAATCTACTTAACTCCTCCTGTAATACTTTTTCTGCTAGTTGTATATCTGGTAGTATGTGTGGACATGCATGTTCCACATAGTCCCTCTCAAAATTTTTTTCTTCTGTAGAAACTAATTTGAAATTCTTATTTAGTGCTTCACAAATATCTTTCTCTTGTGTATAAGTGGTTCCCTCGTCCGTAATGGATTGTATTATATCTTTTACTTTGGTTTTGCTTCTGATATAGCTGTAAAACAGCTTTGGTTGATCACTACTTTTATTTATAATATCCTCCTCAAACTGTTTTTGGGCTTCCCTCCTTATTCTTGTATAATCGTTTCTTGCCTGTTTGTAATTATTATACGCCCTTTCACTACTGTGTCTTCTGTATTCCACAACAAATCTCTTCTTTCTTTTGATTTTTTACATTCTGTATTGAACCATTTCTGTATTTTCTTATCTGCTTCTTTGTGCTGTGGGATGTACTTCTGGACTCCTATTTCATAAAATTCACAGAATTTTTTAGATACAATATTTAAATCTTGTCCTCTAAGCTCATTTTCCCAATCAACTTCTAAGAAATATTTCTTTAGGTCTTGATAATTTGTGTCTGCATGTTTGTGTGTGTGTGTGTGTGTGTGTGTGTGTGTGTGTCTGTCTGTCTGTCTGTCTGTGTCTGTCTGTCTGCCTGCCTGTCTGTGGGTGTTGTTTGTTTGTGTTGTGTTCTTACCTAATTGTTTTTACCTAATTCTACAGGTAAGTCCGTTCAAGTACTGGGTAGTGTGAAGAGTAAGGATGGAAGTTTAGAGGGTGAAGTGCTTGAAAGGGTACAACAAGGAAGAAAGGTTGCTGGTTCCCTGAAAGCAGTGATAAGTAACAGGGAAGTGAGCATGGAAGTGAAAAAGTTACTATACAACAGTACTGTCATACCAACTCTAACGTATGGATGTGAAGCTTGGACCTTGTTGGAAGGACAGAAGTCAAGAATGAGAGTAGTGGAAATGACTTACTTGAGAGGAGCATGTGGAGTAAGACAGACTGACAAATGAGGAAGTGAGAGAGCATTGTGGTGTGGATGTGGATGTGATAGGAAGCATTAGGAGAAACACACTGAGGTGGTTTGGCCATGTGGAGAGGATGGAGAGTGAGAGACTGATGAGGAGAGTGTATGTGAGTGAGGTAGAGGGGGGGTTATGGAGTGGGAGGCCAAGGATGAGATGGAGGGATGGAGTAAAGTATATGAGGGAGGGGGGTGTGAGCTAGGAGCAGGGCAGTGAAATGGCAGGGGAAAGGGCAACATGGAGGCAATTTGTTTGTGGCAACCCCTTACGGGATTAAGGCGTCTGGCAATAGGTAAATAGATAGTCAAGCTCGTACTGTCCCTTGTATTAAAGCATCTTAATCATACATATCCTTAACCCACCACATGCCAGTGCCATTTTAAAACGGTCTGACAATGCTGCGACCAGTGCCGGTGTCGTTTTAAAACGGTCTAAAATAAAAAACATCACTGTGACCGCATTCTTCAAGATTCACTGGTAAAAATTGGCAGGCATGTAAGGTAACTGTTCCTCTATCATCCCCTAGGCTGTCAAGGCCATACACTCACTCACTACCCCCCTCACGTTTGCTCTGCCTCACTCTGCCTGTGTGCCTCACCCAGTGCTGTACATAGCAAAGGCATTTTGTAAATATTTTCATGTAAGTGTAAGTTGTACATATTTTCTTGTAAGTGTAAGGACTATATAGTGAAATCAAGTTGTAAATACCTTCTTGTAAGTGCCAGCACTGTATGTAATGAAGTCAGGTTGTACCTATCTTCAAATAAATGTAAGATAATGCATTCACAGTGAGAAAGACACACAAATTGTGTTAGATGCTGAAGTAATAAGTGATCAGAAAAGTGTACTGAATATTGCTATACCTTCCCAGGATAAATACCTGAGTGTACCTTACATAGAAAACGGCTTTCTCTCAAGTACGTGGTGACCGTGAGAGAGTGGCTATACCTGTATATGAGTCTGCATAACTGAATAAAACCGATTTCCAACCCTCGGTGAGCATTTTAATGGCGAAATTCATTGTTTCCACATCAAAATCTATCATTTTAGCCAAAAAAAAAGTAAAAAAATGGCCGGCACTGGGGTGACCCAGAGGGCTAAAAAATAGCCGGCATGCAGTGGGTTAAATTTGTAAATAGTTTTGGAACACACTGTTTCATTCAGTAGTGCATTCCCCTGATCAACTGCCCTATTTGGGAAACTGAATTTCCTTATGTCTTTACCGCCTTTCTTTTTATGAAATATTTTCCAATGTCCTCTTGCTGATGCCTCCCCATAGGTTATATATTCATTTGTCTATTTTCTCTTTTGCTGAGATGCATTTATATAGGATAATCATGTCTCCTCTTTTCCTTCTTTCCTGTAGTGTTTGTAGATTCAGTTTTTCTAGTTTTTTTTTCATAGCTTAGATCCCTTAAGCTTGGTACCGTACCCATCTTGTGGCAGCCCTTTGTACTTTTTCAATCTTATCACTGTGTTTTTTGAGATGGGGATTCCAGACTACTGATGCATACTCCATGGTTGGTCTGATGAATGATCTTATTATCTTTCTCAGCATGTCTTCATTTATATATGAGAATACTGTTCTCATATTAGCATACAATGTATACATTAGGGTGGTCCTAATTTTCGATCTTGCGAATGTTTATGATGATACCCCCTGAAATCCTTCCATATAACACGAAAATATGTCATGCAAAATATTTTTCAAAAATATTTATATTTAGAGGTCACTCATCAGTCTTTTATGTTATTACGTATCGCCACATTCAGCTTGTCCCACATAATTGTCACAGAAATGGTTTTCACACTATTTCGGTGTCTTGAAACTACTCAGTTCTGCATTGTACAAAGATTTAAATTCACAGCACCTTGGCAGATCACAGCTGCCTACTGTGAACCGGGCATGGCAGTTACATAATTATCGTTAGACCTCGTGACTTGGTTATGCTGCTGATATTCGTGGTGACGATAGTTTACTAGATTTCAATGACAATTTGGTACATAACAGTGTTTCACTTACTTGTTAAGTGCATAGAGATGTCACTGACGCGTACTGATAGCATGCAGTGACAATCTAATTGCACCCTTTAATTGCATGCTTTCTACTTTTACAGGCAGTTTTACATAATTACTGATAAATGGTTGAACTATGTTGATTCCGGACGAATATGGCTTCAACGAGTGGGGGCACTGATGCTAAAGCAAGGCACCTGTCTAGTACTCGGTCTGATGTCTACTTGCTCGGCAAGTTGCAAGATGACATCAAAGGATCCAAATTGCCTTCAAACCGACAAGCCCTAGGTTATCTTTTGCACCTCCACCTGAAGCAGAACAAGACAATTAAAACAGCAGTGACAGCTACAACTGAAAAAGTGGAACAGTTCTGGGAGCGTGCCCGTATTCCAGTTCGACAAACATGCAATTCCAAGAAAAAATTGGAGAAGACTTTACTTCAATGGCAATCTCTTCAGAAAAACAAGGGCAGGGCAACACCAGCACAAGTCCAGGGTGAGCAATCATTTAAAGATACTTTGGATGACTTTTCGATATTTCACATCCTGACGCCCTGAAACTGATCACAATAGAAGAGGACAGGCAGTTTCTCATCAGTCAGCGTATGAAAGGTCGGCTGGGGACAATGGCAGGAATCAACAAGACCCTAAGTATCAAAGAAGCAAATAAGCACCACCATGAGTATATGGCATTCAAACGAAGAGAAAAGGCTGCCACTCCATTTGCGCAGGCTCAAGAAATCGCTGAATTGAAGAGCAGCAGCAGCAGCAGTATTTTGTCATCTGGGGATGATTCCAGTGGTAACTGCATGACTCCTGTAAATGAAGAATGAAAAGTAAGTCTTCCTTCACCATGCAAACGTGGTCAGAAAGTTGTGCTGAGTCAAAATTTGTCGTCCACTCTGGATCGATATCAACTGTCTGATCGTGCTGGTCTGATGATTCTCAGAGAAACAGTAAAAGCTTTGGGTCATGATCTCAGTTCATTAATTCTGAACCGCAGCAGCATCAGGCGACAGCGACAGAAATGGCGCAAAGAGACGACGATGAGCATAATAAATGAGTTCACTCTGGATAATGTAATCGTCGCACACTGGGATGGAAAGCTTCCAGACCTCACCAACAACAAAAAAGTGGACCGACTTCCGATTATTATCTCGTCGTGGTAATTCTCAGCTATTAGAAGTTCTAAAATTAGAATCAGGGACTGGTTTGCAGCAAGCACAAGTCGTGGTCAGAGCACTGAAGCGGTGGGGAGTTGCAGAAAGGATGCAAGGGATCTGCTTTGACATGACAAGCTCAAACACAGGTTGCCACAAAGGAGCATGCATTATGGCGGAACAGCCATTGGACAGGGAACTCTTGTTCCTTGCCTGCCAGCATCACATCTTAGAATTACTTGCAGGAACTGCTTTCAAGGCAGCCATGCATGTTGCACCGGCACCAGACGTACTGCTTTTCAAGCAATTTCAAACTTTTTGGAGCTCAGTTGACCAGGAGCACTTCCAAGACGCATCATCTGATGAAGTGGTCGCAGCTCAACTTGAAGATATCAAGGAGGAGGTTCTAACCTTTGTTTTCACTACACTTCTGCACGAGCATCCTCGAGATGATTACCGTGGGTTACTCGAGCTGACTGCCATCTTACTCAATTCATCACCACAACGAGGTACTCGTTTTCATAAGCCCAGTGTGATGCATCAAGCACAATGGATGTCAAAGGTAATCTACATATTCCAAGTGTGGATGTTTCGTTCACAGTTTACCTTGACCATCAGTGAAGAGTGTGGTCTCCATGACCTACGTGTGTTTTACACACACTTCTACGTCAAGGCCTGGATAACAGCACCACTCGCAGTGAGCGCCCCACAGAACGACTTGCATCTGCTGCAGGCCATAGTCGACTGTGCCACCATCAACAATGAGATTTCCAGAGTAACAGCTCAGGAAATTGTCGTTCATCTGTGGTACTTGAATGAAGAGCTTGTGGGTCTTGCACTGTTTGATGATAATGTCAGTCAAGAAGTCAAGAAACAGATGGTGCAAGCTATGAATTTCAATGATGGTATGGAGGATCCTCCCAAGCGAGTGACCATTGCGACTGGTGACGTTCAAGACTGTCACTATTTCATCAAGAACACACAGTTTTTTATATATAATAATTTTAAATCTTGTCCTTTAAGCTCTTCTTCCCAGTCTATTTCTAAGAAGTACTTCTTCAGGTCATGATAGTTGCCCTTTTTGTAGTTTACTCTTTTTGTAACTCTCATTACTGGTAATGTCATATGCAATCCTGAAGTTACAATTTAATACTGCGTGGTTGCCTTTGCCAAATGGAGGGTGATACATTATATTGTCAATTTCATTTTCTTGCTTAGTAAATATAAGATCTAGTACTGATGGATCATTAAGTCCTCTTTCTCTGACATTTTTTTTCCTTTATGTGCTGTGTTAGGAAAACCTGCACAAGATGTAGGAGCTTTTGATCCTAACAGGTCTCGTGGCTTTCTATATCTAGAGTATTCAAATTAATTTTTATATTGAAATCTCCAGTTAATATAATTCTTTCAGATTTCTCCTCCATTCTATGTATTAATGTTCTTAAACTCTGAATTGTACTTTCTGCCTGGTCTTCATATTCGCCTCATTCCCAAATGTTTATTTTGATTAGCATGAATAATTTGCCACAATTAATTTCCCTTCAGATGGGTTAATCTCCAATGCAATCAATTGTAGTTGTAAGGGTATATCTAGTTTTCTTTCTCTGACTTGTAGATTTTTCTTTGTTAAGATTATAATTCCTCCTCCCTTTCTCAAACTTCTGTCTCTTCGCCATATATTGTAGTCCTCTAAGTTTAGGGCATCGTTTGATTTCTTTGAGGTTAATTTTGTTTCAGTTAGGCAAATAATATATGGTTCCTTTTCTTTGGTATAGTGTTCTATCTAATAATTTAAACACCATTCCATCTGCATTTGAGTACATCAACCTAATCATGTAGTTTACATACTTGCCATAACTTGAGTCTACTACCTTCCTGCTTTTTTAATCCTTTTTGGTTATGTACCACTTTCGTACATGCAATCCAATTACTTTGTAAAAAAAAATGTACTCTTCTCTTCCTCTGATCTTCCTTTGTTTTGTTTTTTCCTCCTTCCTCTTCTCTTTTAGTTTTCCCAATTCCTTTTTGAGTCAAGCATCTTTTTATCCATACTTTTATAAATTCATCTTTTTCCATGAGTTTGTTTGTATTTTTTAGTATTTCCTCCAGTGTTCACATTCTGGAAGGTTACTTTCAATGGCCTTGACTTATTTCTCTCATATTTTCCTAGCCTTTTGTGTTCCTCTGTGTCTTTAATACAGATATCCCCTGATAATTCCTTCAAAATGCTCATTATATTTGCCATCTCCTTTTTGCCTCTCGGAATTTTGATTTTTTCTTCCTCATCTATACCAGTGTTTACTATAGATCTGTTGATACCTGCTGAAACTTTGACCAATTTGAGGTTGTTTTGGATTATTTTTTTCACTTCCGTTCTAATATTTTTTCTTTGACTCTTGTTTCTAAGTATTTCTTTACTTTCACCATTTCAGCATATGTAGTTTCCACATCATCTTTGTAACTTTGCATCTCTTCATTCACCTGGGTTATCTTCTCTTCGGTATCACTGCTTTGGTCTATCAGACTGCTTGCTTGCTTAATTGTCTCTGTATCGTTTCTGAACTCCTCCATAATACTCTCATGGTTGACAACTGTACTTGCCATTTAACTAACCATCCTTCTAATTGAACCCACCTCAACTGACAGCTTATCTATTGTTGTGTCTTTCTTGTTTAATTCCTTTACTGATTTTTCATTTTCCTCCTTCTGCATCCGCAACTGCTTCTTAATTTCATCCATTTCACTCTGAAATAACTTTTCCAATTTGTTCACCCTCTCTACTAGTTTGTTATATATTTCCATTTCAACCAGTTCCTGGTAGAAATCGTCATCCAGTTTTCTACCTTTATCTCTTTTCTTAATTCCATATTCACTTACTAAATATGCTGGTCATCTAGTGTTATTACTGTGAAAAAATTCTGCATACAAGTATAGAACTCGCCTGTGGTAGATTAAACAGCTGGGAGCTTGATACAGGACATTCATGCACTGACTGGCTGTATTCTGTTATTTGGACAACACTTTTGCTTAAACTTGTTCTACTGTGTTAGAACACCATTTAGTTTAACCTAGTACAGAGTTTGACTCATATAAAGATACTATTTAGGTATGGCCAGTTGTGGCCAAGGATGCCCAGTGCGGAACAAGGTAATATGCCTGTTGTGTCTGACGCCTTAACTGTGTGTGTGTGTGTGTGTGCAAAGCATTGCACCCAACGCATGAGGCAGGAGGTGGCTGTTTTAATGTTTTTGTTTTACTGTCGGCATCATAATGCATTAATTTCTTTCTGCAGCGTGTTGATAATTATATTACACTTTTTACATACCCAAATGTTCTATGATTGTATTAGTTGTGGGACAAAGAGTGTTAAGTATGAACTAAGCTTGAACTGTATATAATTACCAGTTAAGAATGATGAGTGGGGGGGGGTCGGGTAGGGGTATGGGGGAGCGTTGGGAGCTGTGGTGGAGGTGGGTGGAGCTCGTTTCATCCCCCCCTTCCCTCTTCCATCGGTATACAAGGGTAGGAAGCGGGCATCGCTGAGCAGAAATTAGTGATCGTGAGTGTACAATAATAAATAATAAAACTACATTAATATAATACCTGGCAATACAGGATTGACACTGGTATCATGAGAGAATAAAGTCTCGAAATAACTAAATAAGCTTCACATAATATGTTAGGTGCCCACTCGTCTACACACAGTCAACACTGTATAGTGGAGGTGGAGTGGGCAGTGGTTTATCCATTTCGTCATAGTCTCACTCAAATTTCTCGATCTTCAGCGCCAGGTTGCAGTCTCTTTTCGTCACATTTAACAAGTTTCACTGTTATCCTCGTTACGTGTTGTAACCTAATATCATATAGTATTCTTTCATACGTTTAACACAGCAATGGAGATGAACGATCGTGAAAAAAAAAAAAAAAAAAAGAGTAAAAGCAATAGGAGGATATAGAAAATGTGAGTTTAGAAAAGGGTGATGCAAGAAGTGAGACATCTGAACACTAACAAAGTCAGAATTCTTTAGGTAATCAATCATGTCTAGCCGAGGAGGCTTACATTATGGAAAGTAGGAGAGATATTTACAGGTGAAAAGATTTCAAAATTATGTGAAAGAACAGCATAGCGATGATGGGTCTGGTACGTAGAGAGAGAATTTGACTTGAGAGAGCAGTAGTCTGGGGTAATATAAAGACCTGAAGCTTCAAGTGACTTGTCAGACATTCGTTTAGTTTGGGAGTGGGCTCGCACTAATTTTATTCTTGATCCTAGTTTTCCTTTCTCAAGTCTAGAAGTGTACTATCCTGTACTTGAAACCACCTTCCTTTCCATGATTATCATGGTCCATACCCATGTTCGTTCAGCAGTCATCCTTGATCTCTTCCATTAAATTTCTTTCCTCTACCTTTCAATGACACTCTTTATATAACATCTGTGTACTCTTAATTCTTTCAGCTATCTCGCAACCATATGGCTTTTGTCCCAGCAGATCTCTTACATTCGTGTTCATCCGTTGCTCAATCCTCTCGTGTATGTCCTGCGTTCCTCTTTAATATCTTTCCTATCTCAGCTGCCCCTTGTAAGAATGCCTTAGTACGTAACATTTCCGTCCCGACTATTGCTCCTTCATGTTCTTTCGCCCCTGCTCCCAACATATCCTTTTTCCAAACTAAGTACACCCGAAAGCACTAAATCCTCCCCCCCCCCCCTTCTCCCCAGTAGCCGGAGTCTCGGCCAGTTAGCGACCAGGCGATCGAACAGCCCACACCCACCTCTCCTACCCCAACCCCACTGTAAGCGTTGTTGCATAGATGTGGAACGGCCAAAGCTGGTGATGTTACAATGTGTGATGATTGTTGTTATAGGCAGTCAGAACCAGTAGGGGTAAGTATATAAATGTATTTAATGTGTAATTTTGTGCTGTTAACCATATCAGTATGAGAAAGGACGAAATGAAAGACCTACAATGTATTCTGTGTAATTGGCTATATTCTTACGTCCTATATTATCGTTACCAATAACTATAATGTAGTGAACATAATCTGTTGAAAGATATGATGTCTTTTCTCATCCATTCTTGTTCCCACCTCCACCACCCTACTGTCTGGGTTCCTGTCTCCACCAAACGTCTCTTTTACCATCACGGTTTTTTACCTGTGTGGTTTTGGACGTCCACTACTTCATATTAACGTGGCAGTTTAAGCTTTATAAACATGAAGGCTTATGTTCATTATTGGATGAAGGAAACGGATCAGAGGTCTGCTTTGACGAACCACAAACTCTTTGCTTAAACGAAATTATTCCAACCCATCGCCACAACAGTTACACAATGTCATCATGTATATGACTGAATGTGGGTCAGTTGTATACATAATGATTCTGTGTCACTGTTTTGACAAGAGGTCGGGATATTTTCGTTTAGGCAGAGAATTTGTGGTTTGTCAGAGCCGATCTCTGACTCGTTTCGTTCATGCAGTAATGACAGGAACATAAACCTTACGTGTTTATAATGTAAGGCTTAAATTGTCGCGTTAATATGAATTAATGGACGTCCAAAACCACACATAACTTGTGTTAACAATAAACAACCGTATGTCCTTGGATCATAAGGTCCAACCTGCAATGTGTATGTCACCTAACAGCTAACAATAGGATGGATTAGTTTGGCAGATATACCAAAGTACTGTATGTTATTTATTTGTTGGTGCTTAATACGAGGTGTATGACAATATTAATATGATGAGTACCTGATGGATCATTTTCATCATTATCTTGGTGTATGTTGGTTAACAAAGGGCGGGAGTAGGGGACGAGAGGGTAAAAGAGACATTTTGTGGACACATGAACCCAGAGAGTAGGGTGATGGAGGAGGAAGCGAGAATGGATGAGAAAAGGCAACATATCTTTCAACAGATGTTTTTCACTATACTATACTTAACCCCTAATGCGCGGCCATGAACAGTCGACAACCCCCCTGGGTTCCGGGGTTGTATCGCGGTCTGAGTACCTGTAGGAAAATATTAGCCCAAAATCAGAGATTAACCCTAGAACATTATACTTGGTTTGGCAGATAGTACTTACATTCAGCTTTCTCCAGAGACAGGTGTTGAGTCTTCGTGGACTACCCAAGGACTTGTGGAGACTTGCAAAGTTGGGTAACCAAATCTTCACTTTCACACCTCCAGCAACCCGGTTTCCCCTCTACCACAGCCTCATTCTGTCACAGTAAACTTTATACTACAACGTACAGGTAGTTTGGAATCCGTATTTGTACAATAAGCACTGAAAATAAGGCTAAAATCAACGGAGCGTACGGCCGACATGCAGCGCGGCGGCGGTCTTCCCGTCACTCAACAAACATTTCCATTTTCACAGCTAAAAACATGTATACTACATTATTTTCAATCATATTACTTCCCAAAAGATCACCGAGGCGCGCTTTTTGTTCTGCCTTACGCCCGTCACTTTATTCTCGTTCCAGTCGGCCGCTTGCACTGACTCGGAAGAGCTAGAACTCGCCATAATGTCACTTTGAAAGCCTGTGGTAAACTGACGCTAAACAGGGGCAAACCGTGCGAAAAAAAGCTAGTGTTACAACTGGGGAAACAAGCGTTTCCTATTAGCATAAACTGCTTGTGAGAGGAGAGCGCAGATTTACAGTTCTGAGCAGTCAGAGCGCTGGCATGTATCACAGCCAGGCTGGCCGGGGCGTGGTGGGGGGGGAGGGGGGAAAATGCAATACTTGGGAACAACGGAGGTCAGTAGTACAAAGGTAAAGTATGCTAATTGTAGTTAAAGGGTGGAGGTACTGATAGACAATACCAGCTGGAACATCCTTGCTTGCGTTTATTCAAATTTAACTCGAATCGCAAACGCGACACTCTGCCGTTATGTCATTTTTGGCGAGCGTCGCAAATGCGACGATCCATGTTTAAGGGGTTAATACTAACATTATAATATCGGACGTAAGTATATAGACAATAACACATTATACGTTGACCGTCCTCTTTCATTTTCGTGCCTTCCTCATACTGTTGTGGTTAACATCACAATATTGCACATTAAATACCTTTACATACTTACCCCTAAAGGTTCAATTTGTCTAAAAAAAAACAATCATGACACATTGTAACATCACCAGCTTTAGCCATTCCACATCTATGCCACTGCTGTGGGGGGTCACCTTGATGTGGTGGCAAGGCTTGGAGTGTGGTTGGCTATGCCACCTACTTTGAAGGCATTCCTTCCTTTGTAGGGTTTGGCATTTGTCGGCAATGTGGAACAAGCACCCCCTACATCACTGGTGGAGGCCTGCTGGTGATGATAGTCCCTGCCCATTTGCCATCTAGGGCGGGACTGTTGCCTCCCCGTGAGTTTGCTGTGCGTGGTGTCCCATAATACTGGGAGACAGGAGTCCTGGGAGTTAAGTGATGCTGCATGATGCAACCTGTAGCTACCAATACACCTCTTTGGTCCCTTATTCTGGCTAGATGGGCGGCCTGGTTGGGCCCGACCAGGTCAATCGCTTGGTCATGCATTGGCTAGGGTCAAGTGGGCACTGGGGGGCCTGGTGGCTCCTAACGTCCTGGAGTCACCCTTGCTCAGGTCCCTCGGTGGTTACCCCATATACTCTCTCACTACCTCTGGAGTTGTCAGTGGTGTTGTCCCTGGCATACAACCTTCCCTTGTTGGGCTCTATGGTGGGTGGAGGGGTGAGGGAATGAAGTTATTCTTTGGTCTATTATGGCTGTATCTCACCCCAATTTTGGTACTTGTGTGGCAGGTGGCTGGGCCTAGAGTCTTCAACAATCAGTCACGTCTCTGCTGCTGCTGACCCTGTACCATGTAAGTTCACCAAGGGCAAGGAGCACTTTTCAGGGAGCAGCACACAGCCCTCCAGGAAAGCTCTCTCACCCTTCACAGAGATGATACCTGGCTTCTTTGTGCCTGAACAATATATGAAATTCCTAATTTGTAGTTGGCTGATGGTTCCTCCTTCAGGGACCAGAATGCTTTAAAGGTTCACCGTGACCTGGTCATGGCTTGTGGGTCATCCCCAAAGGTTGTTCCACAGGCAGATGGGTCACTACTTATAGACACCAGAGATGCTGACCAAAGTGCATGCATCAATACTATTAAATGCTTAGCCTCCTCTGATGTCACAGTTACCAGTCATTCCACCCTAAACCAGACTTGGGGTGTTGTCTTCTCTAAGGAGTCCCTTAGGTACCTGGAAGAGGACCTCCTGGACAGGCTAAAAGACTAGGGAGTAGAGAAGGTGGATAGGATAAAGAAAAAGGTAAATGGGATATTGACCGGCACACCATTACTGTCGCCTTTGATCGGTTGACATTCCCTGATGTCTTAGGGGCAGCTTACTACCACCTTTGGGTTAAGGCATACGTACCGAGACATAGGTGGTGCTTCCATTGCCAGAGATTTGGGCATGTCAGCATGTCCTGTTGCAGAAATATCCAAGGTCTCCCACACATGTGTGTCAATTGTGGTGGTAACTCACATGGTGAGATGGACTGCCCGAATTCCCCCTCGTGTATCAACAGCCCTGGTGCTCACCCAGCTTCATCAACACAGTGTGACCAGTATAAGTTTGAGAATCAAGTCACGTCATCTTGAACCCATATGAAGATTTCTTTTGCAGAGGCAAAGGAAAGGGCCACAGGGATGTTTATCCGCCCTGGGGGATTCACCTTTGCTTCGGCTCTCTCACATTGAATGGAGGTCCCATAGTACAACGAGACAACACTTCTTGCTGCCCCACCTGATTCTCGGGGTAATCAGTCATCGCAGATGTCCCAGCTGGGGGATGCTTCTGTGATGGCAACACATGGAAGAGGTCTCATTCTAGTACCCACTCCTTCAACTCGTGATATGCAGAATGCTGTCCCTATGCTTAGAACTGTTTGTGAGAATGATGTTTGCCCGACCACTAATCCGACTGTTTCTGCCCCACTGCGGTGGCTGATGGCTTGCACACTTCTGTGGTGGTGGAGATGTTCACGTTGACCGAATTTCTTCTCCCGTCTTACCCAGTAAGCCTGAGGCTCTACCTGTACCTGGCAAACGTCTCCATTGTTCATCAGAATCCTCTGAACATGAAGACCAGCCACCTAAGGTCTCAGTTGTTGATCCTTCTGTTGACACCTCTCCTGTTCCCTCTGCCCAGCAGGCTAAGGGATCTAGCCAGGTGACATCTGAAGCTGATGGTTTATCTCTGGTTCCGTCCCCACCTGGGGATGTTGTTGGACAGCCCATTGGTGCTTCAGATCTGATGCATGGGATGGCCTCCTCAAATTATTCGAGTCCTGTGGACTCTACTTCCACTTCTGGGGCTTCTGGTGGGAGCACTGGCCATCCTGCATCCTAAAGGTGGCCACCAAGCTGCCTTCCAAACAAACTTGGATGTCCACTTTAAGAAGGAGTGTTGTAAAACTTACATCCTCCTTCTCACGTTTGCATTTGGATGTTAGACAGAGGGTGTGGGTTTCTGGTGCTGGGCAGGCTCCTCAGAAGGGCTTTCATAAGCATCAAACCAAATACACTCGCTTGTCAGTTGTACAGTCCCACATTTAATCATCACTCCACTATGGGTTCTATCATCCAGTGGAATTGTCGGGGTTTCTATGCTAACTATGAGGAACTGTGCCATCTTGTTTCTCAGTTAACTCCTTTGTGCATGTGCTTTGTGGAGACCATGGTAGGTGATGCTGTTCCTTCCAGTCCTCCTGGTTTTCGTGCATTTTATTCTGTTCCTCTACCTAGCCAAGGACATCATGGTGGTACTGCAATTCTAGTTCTCTGTGATGTCCAATTCACCTGTTTGAGTCTTTCAACTCCACTACAGGCTGTTGCCATTCAGAGTTTCCTTCGCTGCCAATGTATGATGTGTAGTCTTTATCTCCCTCCAAGTGCTTCTGTTGAGAAGATATATCTTGCCCAGCTTATTCGTGACCTGCCCTCTCCCTTTCTTTTACTAGGTGATCTGAATGGCTGTCACCCTCTGTGGAGTGACAGTATACCCAACCCTAGAGTGCTATGTTGGCTTCTTTGGTTGAGGATGAGGAGTTGGAGGTATTGAATTCAGGTGAGATGACACTTTCATGGTCAGACTGGTGTTTTCAGGGCCATTGATTTGTCTCTGTGTTCAGCTACTGCTATTTTGGATTTTAAGTGGGGTGTGTTGCCAGATTTGCATGGCCGTGACCAATTCCCAAGTATTTTAACCTCTGCTAAGTGTGAACCATGTCATCCTCCTCGCTAGCGCCTGGACAAAGCGAACTGGCCACCCTTTAGAGAGTCATGTTCCACTGACCGCACTGTGGACGATTCTGGTAATGCTGATGAGGCGGTGGCATATATAACTGACGTAATGCACTCAGCAGCCCTTTTATCTATTCCCAAGACTTCTGATCAATTTCCTAAACATCCAGTTCCCTGGTGGACCTCTGAATGCACATCTACAGTGAGGGCCAAATGGATCACCTTCTCTCAGCTTCCCCACCATTGTACGGTCACTCAATATTTGGTGGCTTTTGGAGGCCACATGCTCATGAACGTCACATACTGAAGGAGGCCAGACATGATTCATGGCGGGAGTACATTTCCTCCCTAAACTCGAGTACTTCTGTCACCCAAGTGTGGAACCGGGTCAGAAAGATTTCTGGCAAATTTCCTATTCCTTCCTCTCATGTTTTATCTGATGCTGGTGGGACTGTGACTGATCACTTTGCTGTTGCTGAAGCATTTGTCAAACATTTTGCTGGTGTTTCTAAAAAGATCACTGAATCGCCTTCGGCATGCAAACGTTGGCACCTGGAATCCCGTGGCCTTAACTTCACATCTTCTGGGGGAGAGTCTTACAATGTCCCCTTTTCTATTTTTGAGCTTTTGGCTGCTTTGTCAGTGTGACATGAATCGTCTCCAGGCTGTGATGATATTCCATACACCTTTTTATGTCATATGTCTGATGAATGCCTTTCCTCTTTACTAGCACTGTATAACAGAATTTGGTGCACTGATGAGTTTCCATCTTCTTGGGGAGTTGCTGTGGTAATCTCTATCCCAAAGCCCGGAAAGGACCATCTGCAGGTAATAAATTATCCTCCCATCTCTCTGACCTCTTGTGTTTGAAGGGTGTTGAAGATGGTTAATGGCCAGCTCATGTTTTTTTTTTTTTTTTTTTGGTCCGACTCTGGGCAGAGGCTTCACAGCCTGCTATCAAGGCCCAGCAGTCCTCCTACATACCATACACCTCTACATGTCACCACTTCGGCGCTAACACCCACCGCCCATGTTGAATACATGCTAGGGCTGTCTCACACAGGACAGGTGTATTGGTATTAGCGGGGGTATTTTTACAACATGTCGGCGGGTCACCTGGTAGATCAGTAAAGCCTGATTTAATGAAATTCAAATCCTTAAACTGTTCCCTGCCCCAGCGAAGATTTGAACCCGGGTCCTTTAGGACTGCAGGCCACCTCTCTACTGATTGAGCCACCGGCTCCTCATGTGGTATTTGGAGAGGGACAATTACTTATCACCAGTCCAGTATGGTTTTCGTAAAATGCGATCTACCAATGATGCCCTATTGTCCATGGAATCTTCAGTCTGTGAGGCTTTCTCAACTAAGCAACAGCAGGTCACCGTCTTCTTCGATTTGGAGAAGGCACACAACACTGCCTGGTGTTATGGCATGTTATTTTCACTTCATGAGTTTGGTCTTCATGGGCACTTGCCTATTTTTATTCAACATTTTTTATCTAACCAGTTTTATGGGTCCGAGTGGGAGGAGTGGTTTCCAATGTTCAAGCTCTTGAAGAT
This sequence comes from Coenobita brevimanus, assembly GCF_032717465.1. NCBI lineage: Eukaryota > Metazoa > Arthropoda > Malacostraca > Decapoda > Coenobitidae > Coenobita > Coenobita brevimanus. Next base: position 28,843,216 of record NC_136999.1, on the reverse strand, counting down.
AGGGTACCACAGTGGAGTATCCTCTTTGCTGTGGCCATCAGCAGAGTAATCAGTGAACTTCCTGATGGCGTGTGAGGTTCATTATATGTAGATGACCTCTCAATTTCCTTCACTGCATCTAGAATGTCTCTGATAGGGAGGAAGTTGCAGCTGGCTCCTAATAGAGTTTCTGAGTGGGCTGAGTCTCACGGTTTCCATTTTTCTTTGCAAAAGACGGTGGTTATGGATTTTCATTGTATTCGGGGAGTTCACCCAGACATTGATTTGTATCTTTTTGGTTGAAGCTTATCCTGTGTGGAAGAGACTCGGTTTTGAGGTCTTCTGTTTGATAGATGACTAACCTGGGTTCCTCATATTCGGTCTGTGAAGGCAACTTGTATTAAAGCTTTGAGTCTTATGAGAATTTTTGAACATAGTTCTTGGGGTGCTGATCGTCAGACACTCCTCCTCTTTCACAGATCACTTATCCTTTCTAGACTTGAATATGGGTGTGAGGTCTACTCCTCTGCAACAGATGCCCGACTCTGGATATTAGATTCCCTGCATCATGCTGGTGTACATTTGGCAACTGAAGCATTCAGGTCATCTCCAATATCGAGTTTATTGGTGGATGCTGACGCCCTCCCTTTTGCCATCCATCACCAGTCATTGATGATGAGGTGTTGGTATCGCCTTCACTGCCTTCCGGACTCTGTTTCTTGTGCCATGGTCTCCCAGGATTCCTGATCATTTGTTTATGACTCCCGTCCTAGTTTCCTGAAGCCCTTTGGTTACAGGTACTGGTTAGTTATGTTAGCCTTCTCTGTTCCAAGACTGGCAGTCTGTCTACATCGGTTCCCGAGAATGGGTTTCTGGCTACTCCCTCGTGTGACGTTCTGTAGGTCTGTTGTTGAAAAAAAAGGGCTTACTTCTCTCTCAGGTGTCCCTCTCTCTCTTGTTAGAATATGCCTCCACTGATGAGAGTTTTGTCCCTGTCTATACTGATGGATCTAAGACTGATAATGAGTGGGCTTTGGTGTTGTATTCCCTTCCTTCAGTACAGTAGGAGGGGTAGCCTTCCTGGTGTTGCTTTAGTGTATACAGCGGAACTGACTGCGATTTCCAGTCTGCTTTTGTGATTTTTAGTGACTCCAGTAGTGTTTTCGTTGCACTGGAGTCTTTTCATGCATGCCATCCTCTGGCTTTATCAGTTTTAGAGTGGCTTTTTCTTCTTGGATATCGTGTGGATTTCTATTGGGTTCCCCTGCATGTTGGTGTGGTGGGCGATGAAAGGGCAGATACTTTTGCTAAAGCTTTGTCTTCTTGATGGCCACCTACTGATTACCCAGTTCACGCATCCAATGTGACACCTTACCTGCGGTATACGATTCGTATGTACTGGCAGAAACAGTGGGATGGTGTTGCTCATAACAAGCTAAAAGAAGTTTTTCAGAGAGTGGCTGTCCCGAGGGTTCTCCCCTCCCTGCCTTTGTGATTGGAGATGGCTCTTACCAGGCTTCGCATTGGGCATTCTCGGCTTAGCCATGGGTTCTTGATGAGTGGTGGGACTCAACTGTACCGTGATGACTGCCCTGTTTCCCTTACTGTTTGACATTTGCTGGTCGAGTGTCCAAGTCTGGGGGACCTACATCAGACCTTAGTAGGCATAAGGGGGCAGATGGTGTCTACTGTCTGTCCTCGATGCTTGGTGGAGCTTCCAGCGATTTTGCTGATGTTTTTAGTTTTCTTTAGGAGGCGTACCTCCTTTCACTTTTATAGGTAATTGTAGTTTATAAACTATTCTTTTCTTATTTTCTACATCATATTTCTAATAATAATAATTTAACTTTATTTTGAATAAGGACTTCTTATTTCCGGTGTCCCTTACCTTGTTGTTTGGCGGCATTTGACCCTGGCAGTTGTGCCACCAGGTTTTATTTATAATCAATAATCAATCCACATCTATGCAACATCACTTACACTGGGGCTGGGATAGGGGTGATGGGTGTGGGCTGTTCGATCGCTCGGTTGCTCACTGGCCGCAACTGCAGCTACTGGGGGGGGGAGGGAGACACTAGTGGTTTTGGGTGTGCATGTGCTTTATGTTTATTTTCATACATCGTCATTTGTTAGTGTTACCTGTCCGAACAATCCTTGGTCTATGGTAACATAACCACTGACTGCATCTACTAGCAGATTAATACAATCCTCTACTTTTAAAGTTAATGACTGGAGGGACAAAGACAATGATTCAACGTTAAAACTGATATACAGTATTTCTGTGACAACATTAATTTAATAATTCAGCTTCTCAGAAACATCCAAAATTTGTTTAGTCGTGTGTCCATTTCATTCATGTGTGACAACATTCCCCAGTAAATTTTGGTGAACATTCAGCAACCTGCTGTGTTCTTCAAAAGCTAAAGCAAATGTTTCTAGTTATTCATGATATGCAGACAGTTCAACAGATGTTGCTCAGCAGAAAACTTCAACAAGGACTTTACCACCGCGATCAAATAGACTTCGCTTTACACGTGAATGTTACCTTCCGGCAGCGACACTATGAGGCAAGGAGGCATTTCAACTAACGAATAGTTTCTCAATCCAAACAAATTTCCAGTGAAGAGGTTCATATAGTTTAACCCAAAAGGATCCAATTACATGTTTGTTTACCAAGGAAGCAATTAGGGATTGTATGGTGGACAGTTGACCATGATTCATTTGTGTGTGGCTGTCATTAAGCTCTGAAGATCATACCGGACTGAGATGACGTCCTCCATTTAACATTACCTACTTCCAGGGCTTTACCAGTGCCCCAGGGTGGAAGACCCCATCTCTATCTTCATCATCCAGATATGATCCGAACACAGCTAGTGCCAGCAAGGTTGTCCACACTTTCCACATCTTACAAATGGAATCCAGATTAATGTTCAGATCAACCAAGTGGTCCTTAAGGTGGAGGAACAGACAGAAGCAACAATGGGGCGAGTTGTTCAGCGAAGCTTTCGTCTGTACTCAGTAACAAGAAGAGCAGAAGGTGATGAAAGGGTACCAAGGGCAGGAGGAGGATGACAAGAAAGTGAAGAAGAATATGCATTACTTTCCTGATTTTCCTCCCACTCCCTGTACCTGGAAGTTCCCTTAAGATCGTTTTCGTGAACCCACTTACTCTCAGATGGCAACATATAAGTAATTTCAATTTGTTACCGTTATGAGATATCATGCAGTGTGCTTCTGAAATTTACTGTAGAACTACGAGTTTATGAACGAGCTAATACTAAGTCCTCAACATTAATGCTGAATGGTGACAAAGTTACTCTGGCAGTGTAACATGTCCTGTTAAGATAAGGCCAGATTAGCCTTTATATACTGGTGTATTTTCCGGAAGTCTGTCTGTTTCACTTTCACATAATCTTCCAAAATATGGAGTGGAATAGTGCTGCATCTTCACGACGTTAGAAGTGAAGATGTTTTGACTAATCTTGATATTGCATACTGACTATCGTGCTGATACCCATTTTCGTGGGCACCAAAAGTCAAAATGATTTTGAATTTTAAGCATGACAAGTCAAGATTAGTCAATGTTCCTCTCGAGGTATTTTGACTGATATTAACCTTCCATTTTGTAAACAAACTCAGCGCTATCGAAGCCGAGCCATACTTGATAGAGATGATGAAAGAGCTTATGGCTTATTGAGCCATAAAATTAGTCCCCTATATGTTTATTTGACATGGAAAACCCAAATCTGCTGTCAGCTGGCACCTGTGGTAGTGCCATGTAGGAGCAACTTAAGTAAATATTCTTCATTTAAGGCCATCAAGACATGAAAGTGGTCCCATAGAAGGGTATTTGACATGGCTAGTTACTTTTTACAGCAGAATCGGTAGAGAGGTGGCCTGCAGTCCCAATGGACCAGGTTCGAATCCCGGCTGGGGCAGGGAACAGTTTAAGGATTTGAATTTCACGAAAAACAGACTTTTCTGATTTACTAGATAACTCATTGACACGTCATAAAAGTACCCCCGCTAATACCGATACACCAGTCTTGAATGAGACCGCCCTAGCATGTATTCAATATGGACAGTGGGTGTTAACACAAAAGTGGTGACATGTGGAGATGTATGAGGACTACTGGGCCCAAGGAGGACTACTGGGACTTGGGAACAGGCACTGAAGCCTTTGTCCAGGGTCAGACACGTTAAAAGAAAAAAAAAATGGAAACAGAGACTCACCTCAGGCTCCAGAGCAGTTCTATCTATCTATCTATATACCTAGGCTGCTTCCCCCAAGGAAAGGGAGGTAGCCGAGACAGGACGACTCACTCTCCATTTACTCATCCATTCAAACACATTCATTCGCACCTTAGCCCCAAAGAGGAGAACGGACAGATCCTCACCGCATCACACCACACAAGGGTCAACTGCGCAATGCAAGCAGTGACATCCACAGCAGGGCCCGACAGCAGAACTGGTTTACCCCTGCCACATCATAACAGACCCATCCCCTTACCCGCACCTGACCTGACTAGCTGATCAGACCAATGCGGGAGAATATCCCCTCAGGGCTGCGTCATCACTTATTCATTCACAATTTCTCTCCATTTATTTCTGTCACGCACAGCCACTCTTCCTTGCTCAACGGACATCCCTCTCGCATCCAGCGCTCTCTTCACACTGTCCATCCATCCTATTCGTGGTCTTCCTCTCAGTCTTACACCTCTCACATCAGATCTAGTTATCTTTTTCACCAATCGCTCATTATCCATTCTCTCCATATGCCCAAACCATTGCAACACCCTCTGCTCAACTCTACCAGCCATCTCCCGAACAACTCCAGTTCTCCTTCGCACTTCATCATTTCGCACTCGATCCATACGCGTCACTCCACACATACTCCTCAGACATCTCATCTCCATTACATTCAACCTTTCCTCTCTGCTACACCCATATTCCATGTTTCAGCCCCATATAACGCAGTCGGTACCACAACACCCTCATACAACTTCTTCTCTTTACATCCATTCTAAGCGAACGACATTTAAACACTTTTTTCATTCACTCCCAGCACCTTTCCTACTTCATTTATTCTAAACTTCACTTCTGCATCTATTCTTCCATCCACAGCAACATGTGACCCTAGATATTTAAAACAATCTACCTCCTCAAGCATCTCACCATTCAAAACTATATTCATCCCCCTACCATCTATCAACTTCGTACACTTCATCACTTTACTCTTATTCTCATTTACTTTCAATTTCCTCCTTTCACACACCCTTCCAAACTCCTCTACCAACTGTCTCAATCTCTCCTCTGAATCAGTCACCAGTGCAGTATCATCTGCAAACAGCAGCTGCTTCAGATTCCACTCTCCTCCATCAACATTTACCAGACTCAGACCACCTAAAACTCTTGCATTCACCTCCCTTACAACACCATCCATGTAAATATTAAACAACCAAGGCGACATCACACATCCCTGTCGCAGCCCCACTCTCACAGGAAACCAATCACTCACAGAATTTCCCACTCTTACACGCTCTACTATTTACATAAAAACTTTTCAACCCTTTTAGTAACCTACCATCAAGTCCATACAATCTTAAAACAGTCCACAAAGCCTCCCTATCAATTCTATCATACGCTTTCTCTAAATCCATAAATGCCCAAAACACATCCTTGCCTTTCGCTAAATACTTTTCACACACTTGTCTCACAGCAAACACCTGATCAACGCATCCCCTCCCTCTCCTGAAGCCACACTGCTCATCACTAATCACTCCCTCTGTACCCTCTCTAACTCTCATAATTAACACTCTACCATACACTTTACCTACAACACTCAACAGACTTATACCCCTAAGCTACTCGTAGTACATTCATACTTATCACCCTTGCCTTTATACAACGGGACCACACAAGCACTTGCCCAGTCAATTGGCACCATACCTTTCTCAAAGCACACATTCAATAATCTTACTAACCAGTCAGCAATAGTCACTCCACCACCCTTCAGGCATTCCACAGCACACCCATCCATACCTGCAGCTTTCCCTGTTTTCATCTCCTTTACTGCCTTCTCCACTTCCTCCTTCGTGATCAAAGAATCATTCAACTCTCCCAACACATTTATTCCTTGCACCCTTCTATCTGCCACAATCTCGGCCACCCTTTCCTCCTCTACATTTAACAATCTTTCAAAATACTCTGCCCATCTCTTCCTTACTGCATCCATCTCAATTAACATCCTTCCATCCTCTGCTTTTACTCGTTCTTCCTTCCCAGACTCTCCCTTTTCGCACCCTTTTCACCTCCTTCCAAAACATTTTCTTATTCTGTTGAAAATTCTCTGTCAGCCGCCTACCCCACCTCTCATCTGCTGCCACTTTAGCATCACGCACAGCCCTTCTCGCTCCATTCCTCTTTTCCTTATACCTTTCATATGACATCTCATCCTTCCTCTGCAGCCACACTTCATATGCACGTCTCTTCTCAGCCACGGCCATACTTACTTCCTCGCACCACCATTCACTTCCTTTTCTTACACCACCACCCACACGTCTCACACCACACACCTCTTCTGCATGCCCCACCACAGCACTCTTAAACAACTGCCATTCCTCCTCCACGCTGCCATTTTCCCGATCTTTCACTGCATTCCACTCATCTTTCAATTTCTCCTGATACTCTATCTGTTTCTCTCTTATATCAAACTCACTCACTTTCAAAACCTCCCTGCCACACTAACCCTCCTAGCTCTCACCCATCTCTTACCTACTCTTAACTTTCCTCCACCAAGTAGTGGTCAGACATACCTCCACCCTCCCCTCTCAGAACTCTCACATCCAACAATCTTCCTATTACATTCCTAGACACAACCACATAGTCCATCAGGCTCTATCAACAACCCTTCCACCCTCCTGTCTCACCCATGTATACTTATAAATATCTTTCTTCTCAAAACGCGTATTCCCAATCACCATCTCTCGCTCAACACACATCGCTATCATTCGTTCCCCATTTTCATTTCTTCCAGGCACACCATGCATACCAACTACGCCTTCAACTGCTACATTTCCCACTCTAGCATTCAGATCTCCCATCATTACCACATTCACATTCGCTCCAAAACTCTGCAGACACTCATCAACATCATTCAGAAAGACTCCTCTCTTGTTCATCCCTTTCACACTACCAGGCCCATATGCACTCACAAACACCCACATCTCACGTTCAAATTTCGCTTTCACCCACATCAGTCTCGATGACACCTCCTTCCATTAATCACACACTGCTGTACTTCCGGACTCACTAACAAGGCCACACCTTCTCTTGCCCTTCCTCTATCAACACCTGACAATCTTCCATTCCACACTTCCAAACATAGATTCCCCCTTCCCTTTCATCTTCGTTTCACTCAAAGCTAACACATCCAACTTTCTTCTCACAAACCTTCTCCCAATCTCCTCCCTTTTAGCCTCAATTGTACTACATCCACGCACATTCATAGACCCAATCTTCAGGGTACGGGGATAACTCCATCCCCCATCCCTTTCTCTGGCCTGTCTCTTTTTAGGATCTAAAAAACAGAGGAGGGGGTCCCTAGTCCCCTCACCCCGCCCCTTTTAGTCGCCTTTTACGACACGCAGGGAATACGGTGGCAGTATTCTTCCTAACACAACCTGGCCGCAGAGTAGTAGTACCACCCCATAGTGCGGCCAGGTTGTGTCCCCCCCGCCACAGGGGGGGACACAACGTAGGGGTCTTGAGGATTTTGACTCTATTACCTTGTGTCCAGCAACAATGGTACAGCTTCCCTTTCATTGGATGCTAAAATTTCAAGCAAAAGCCCCATCTGTTCGGTCACATGATGAATAATATCATTTTTTCGATAGCGTGGTAATAGTAGGTTGACGTAGAGAGATAAGGAGGTCGGTTGT